>NW_028136331.1:0-600000 GCF_964662115.1 Mustela nivalis
AAGGCAATGGGAAAACTAACAGTCACCACCAGACCAGGAAATAGCCTAAGCTATTGAGACAATAAATCAGTGGTAAAACTCCTAGTGCTATTTCAAAAGCAATCAAGGCCTTGCATTCCTTGTCCCAGAAAATGAGCCCAAGACCCCATCTAGTTTCTATCTGCTCTTGAAGCCTGCAGAGTCCCTTTCCCTTGTCCAACAGTTACCTCTGCTTTATTCTAACGTTGAAGTTTCTGCCCTCGGTGGAATACAAGCTTCATTCAGGTGAACATGCAATACATATTGCACAAATACATATGTGGATGTGCATGCATCCACAACCTTATGACCAACCATACACGCAATAATAAAACTCTCCCTTCTGAGTATTCATCTTAAATACTAAATAAAAATCTCTCTCCTGTTCAAACAGTCAAGGCTTTGGAACTTATTCCCTGTGATCTCCTTGTATGTTGTAAACAAAGATTCCTTTGACAACTCCACCTGTTTCTGTGATTCACCAAAGACTGACCTCAGTTAGTTCAGTTGCTGTAATGGCTTTCACTACTCTGATTCTACCTCTGCAAGTCTCCAAATTTAACTATTTTTTCTCCCAATTCTGCATGTTCTTGGCTTTAAACTGCAACTCTGAAGAGAAGATTTGCTTGTTTAAAAAAAAAAATCAAGAAAAGGTAGTAGTAGTTAACATTGTTACTTTGAACTTCCTGCCCTAAGGGGCTCTCCTGTTCTTTCTCTTTGACTTCCTGGACTAAAACGACAGAAATTTGGCAATACATCACTCCCCAATCCAGATTACTGCCAGAACAGTTTATACTCTTAGAAAAATATTAGTTTAAAAGATCACATAATTAAATACTTAAGCATGTAGTGTAATATAGTGGTTTACAAGAAATATATTTTGGTCATCTGAATATTTGGTTTTCAACCATGGCTACTGACTCACAGCTCCTAAAACTCTTGGGATTTCCTGTGATAAGGGTGAGAGAGGTGTGTTTTGTTCTGTTAATGAAGTGACCTTCAGACCTCACTCAAGGCAAGGGCTGTTTGCCTGAAGGACCAACCACTTGGTGAAAGCCTTCACAACTTTTTGCCTCCCCTTCCTCCCAATACAGGATTATCTGGGGAGGGAAGAGGATCTGGAGATTAGATCAGCAAATGACAATGATTTAGTCAGTCATGACAATGTCATGAAGCCTCCACAGAAAAGCTGAAAGGACTGGGTTCAGAAAGCTTTTAGTTTGTTAAATGTATGAAAAGGCAGGAAGAGTGGCAGTCTTACAGAAGGTAATAGAAGCTCTGTGCCCATTCTCCATACCTTGCCCTGTGCACTTCTTTATCTATCTATTGATTTAAATCTTCTATTATATCTTTTAATAAGCTGGCAAACATAAAGTAAGTATTTTTCTGAGTTTTGTGAGTCCCTGTAGCAAATTAAAAGAACGTAAAAAAGTAGGCCACTGGGACCTCCAACCTGTAGTTGCTCAGTCACAAGCACAGGTAATAACCTGGGGCCTACAGTGAGACTGGCATCTGAGGTGGGGTTGGAGATAGTCTTGGAGGACTGATCCCTTAACTGATGAAATCTTACACTATGTTCAGGTAGATAGTGTCAGAATTTAGTTGAATTCTTGGAGATCCTGCTGTTGTCTGAAAATTATTTGGCATTGTTGGTATGATGTCCTAAAACCCAAAAAGATATAGCTACCTCAAAATAAGAATACGGTTGACAGCTTATATATAATAAGTGAGTATTTCAGGGATTTAAAATATACCCAATAAATAATGTAAGGAAATAAGGAAAGATTTTGAAATAAAAACAAGAATAAGAACCTAGTGGTACTAATAGATTAAATATATGTAATCTAGTTGAATTAAGAATACAATGGATAGAATACATAATGGTTTCAATAGAGATAAGAAGTCACTTAAGGATATAGTCATCTGGATACCAGCAAAGCATTAAAATTATCAATATAAAAGAGGTGTAAGATGTAGGTGATGTGTGTGGAACAAAAGCTAGAGAAGAAATTAGATTTCCTTACTACTCATAGCCTGTTGACAAGTCCTTGAAGCTCCTCTGGGGACTCAGCTGCTTCCATGTGGACACATCCACTCAGGGCAAAAAGCATTCTTAGTCCACCCCCCAGGATACTGAAAATCTACTTTCACATGTAAAAATTACTTTGGAAACTTCTTTATCTCTACTCCCCACCCCTGCCCTCAAGATATACATTGGCAATCATCTCCCAAGCATATACCCACTGATACACATCAGAAGAGTCTCTTCCCTGAGTTTTTACTAAATAGTAATAAATGACCTTTCCCTAACAATAGCTAGCCCCCTCAAGGTCCTGGAAACCTTGTTTATAAAATACCTTGGAGGCTTGTGCTATCCCTAACCTCCTCCCAAATTGAAAGTATATAATCAGCCACTCTTCATGACCCTCTCTCTCTACTCCAAATAAATAAATAAATATTTTTAAATAAAATAAAATAAATGACTTTTTTTAAATGAAAGAAGAAAAAGGAAAGAAATATTTGAATATTAATGTACATCTATTTCTCAAGCATAAAATAGTCAAGACACTGGATTAAAACTTACATACAAGAAAAGAAAGAAAATATTCATAACTAGAGTTGACTCTATGAATCCCAAACTAGGGCATACATACCAAAGACACACAAAAAAAAATCACAAGTGTTAGAGAGAAAAAAAATAATTCATTAATAAAGAAACAAGAATCAGACTGACAGAAATTTTTTAAATAACATCAGATATAAAAAAGAATGAAGTAATAGCTTTATTATCTTGAAAAAAAATCACAAATGGAAACGTTTAGATCCTTATAAAATGTCATTGGCATAGGAAGGCATAATAAAAAAAATATTTTCAGGAATACAGATCACAGATAATTTGCCTTAATTTGTGTAGGCAGTACTTAAATACTAATATTATTTTAACAGTTAAAATATACTCTATGATCTTTGAGGTTGGGGAAAAGAGGATGACCAAGTCATCTTGAAATAATTCAGTTTTATGAAAAAAGTAAAAAGATCAAAAAAAAGACTTGTAGAAAAGAGAGATAAAACATATGCATAATAAAAATAAATAAATAAATAAACAGCTGGAGTGCCTGGGTGACTTAGTCGGTTCAAGTGTCTGCCTTCAGCTCAGGTGATGATCCCAGGGTCCTGGTATTGAGCCCTGCATCAGGCTCCCTGCTCAGTGGAGAGTCTGCTTCTCCCTCCCATTGAGAAAAAAAATTTGACTTATTTATTTGAGAGAGATAATCTTTAAATTTTACTTATTTATTTGAGAGAGAGTGAGAAAAGAAAAACATGCACACAGCAGAGGGAATAACAGAGGGAGAGGGAGAAGCACGCCACTGAGCAGGGAACCCCCTGCGGGGCTCTATCCCAGGACCCGGGTATTATGACCTGAGCTATAGGTAGACACTTAACTCAGGTACCCCAATAAATACAATCTTTTAAAAAAAATAAATAATAATAAAAATAAATAATATTTCAGATAGTATGATTTTTTTAATGTAAGACTTGGTATAAAAACAGGATGACATACTTGTCTAATTATAGCAAAGACTTTGATAAGTTTAGATGCAGTAGTACATAAAAAATTTAACTTCTTTCATTAACTGATAATTTAATTAGATTAAATTAAGAGACATCAAAATTTAGAGAATCTAATAGTCCTGATCTATTAATAAATGTAGCCATCCTAACCCCAAAACAAGAGTCTTCAGTAAGTATATAAGCATAAGTTGAACATTTACACAAACAGGCCATTATTTAGGCCAGAAGTCTATGCCAATAAATTCCTAGAGTTAAATATCAGGCTATATTTTCCAAGAATAAGGCAATAAAATTAGAAAACAATGACCAAAATATTAAATTCATATAATTGGAAGTTAACTTCATACCTAAAAAGAAATAATACAGCTAATTCAGAAATTTTTAGAATTACAGTACTTTGGTAATATCAACTCTCAAAATGAGTAACGGACAGGTGGGGCTAGCAAGAGACTCGTGGGAGGATTAAATCATGGGCCCCTGTATCTCAGGTGCAGTAGAAGCAGTGGATTTGGAATTTCAGTTTTTCCACAACGTTCCACCACAAGCTGGTTAGAACTGTGCAAAAGCAGGAAGGGAAGCCCCAGTAAAGTGGACTGGGGATGCCAGAAGGGGAGGCTGGAAGGGGGCGCCTGGTGCTCAGTGCCCATTACAGACCCCACATTGCAATCCCCCACAGGAGAGACTCACCAATTTTAGGCCCCACAGGGGAAGCTGGAGGTTCATCTCCTGACTTTTTGTAGGATCTTTGCAGCTCAGCTGGTGAGAATTCTCCATCACCCTGCCTTTCTCCAAGGGACTTTTCTTCAAGCACCCTTCCCAACTTCTTCCTCCTCCATGAAATAATGTTCCTCTCCTTTGTTTCTCGCACTTGCCTGTGTTGGGACCTTAGCTTGCTAAGCCCAGACTGCCATTCTCTGCTCTTCCCAATTAAACCCATGCTGCTGGTCAAATAACTGGCAGATTGAGTTTAAGGCCAATTGAACTAATAAATTCAAGAACTTGCAAGGAACAAAATCAATATGCACAAATTAGTGGCACTCCTAGGTGCTCCGAAGAAACCATCAGAAAGAGACTGCGGAGAACAATCTCATTTACACCTGCATCCAAGACAGCAAGATACCTGGGAGGCCCCTGAACCAAGAAGGTGACAGACCTGTCCTCTGACAGCCCTGCAACAATGACGACAGACAGGGAGGGGTACACACGGAGATGGGGAGGCACTGTGCTCAGGGAAGAACCCACACTGGGAAAATACCTACTCTCCCCAAAACCGGCTACAGAGTCCTCACTTTGGCTCCCGAATTTCCGGACTAGGCGCAAGCCTGGAGTGGGTGTGGATACGGGAAGGACCCCGCAGGGCTGAGGTGGGGAGAGCACGAGCACCAAAGCAGGGGGACGCTCCCTGACTGCAGACCATCTGAGGAGCCCAAGGAACCTAATCCGCGAGCACACAAACACAGACAAGGACCAAGGATCACCGGAGCCCAGAAAGGGGGGACCCCACAGCCCCCCCGCACAGCACAGCAGGAGGCCACGTCTCCTCACACAAAACGACGGAAGCCCCAGTGTCTACACAGGGCGCCCTTTCTCTGTGGGGTCCTGAGACCACGAACCCCTTGACAGTCCACTAAGGGACTTCTCCTCACCTCCTCCAGCATCTGGTCCTTAGGAGGTTGGACTGCTGCCAGTGTGGGCGCGTCCTCCACAACGGGTCCGGTCAGTGTGGATGCAGAGCCACACCCTCCTCAGCTTGTCCTGTCAGGGTGGGAGGCGCCCCACATTCTCCAGAAATCTCCACAGTGGGTCCTGAAAAGGCAGGGCTCAGGCCACAGCTGTGGCTGTGCAGCCTGGGCTCAGGGAGGGTGCTGGGGTCTGGTGCCCTCTGCAGGCGGTGGAAGGCAGTGCAGGACTGTGGGAGCTCACCCTTCAGTGGAAGGTCCTGCTCCCTCCCCGGGTCCAGCTGATGCCATTTCATTCCGGAAATTCAAGCTGCATGGAGCCCAATACCCCCCAACTTCCCCCCAAATAGCTAAGGAACAATGAATTGGAAACAATGTGGAATTACAACAGTCCTTGACCCAAACAGTGGCACTGAACATGGCCCTGATGCAGACCCACACTCTGACCTCAACTTGGTCTCAAGCCTGGACCCTACCCTAATCCAAGACCCTAACCCTAGCCCCCAACCCAAACAATGTTCACAAGAATCAAGAGGTACAAACTGCAAGTATCCATCAATGGCAAGTGCATATGCAAAGTGTGGTGAAGGGTTTGAATTTGGGTTCAGGTTCAGGTTTTAGTCAGAGTTCTAATCAGGCTTTGGGTTTAGTGTTAGGGTGAGGGTTTAGAGTGAAGGACAAGGGAACAGAGTTATAGTTTAGGGCTTTAAGTTTATGATTTAGGCTTTAAGACTCAGGGCTTATGGGATAAAGTTCAAGGTCAAATTTGGGGTTTGACTTCATGCTGAGATTTGGGATCAGGTTTCATGACTTGGAGGTCTGGTTTAGGGTTTGGGTTCTTGGTTCAGGGCTTGGATCCAGGGCTCAGGTACAGGCTTTGGGTTCCATTCCAGGTTTGGGATTCAGGGTTCTAGTTTGGGCTTTAAGGTCAGCTTAGGTTTCAGTGTTGGTAGGGTTTAAGGTTAGGTTTAGGGATGACACATTTTCTTCAGTTGTCATCATGGACAAAAAAATTCTATCTGAAGTTTCTAAGTCAGAAATGTATTTCATCTGGGGGCGCCTGGGTGGCTCCGTGTGTTAAGCCTCTGCCTTGGGCTCAGGTCATGATCTCAGGGTCCTGGGATCGAGCCCTTCATCAGGCTCTCTGCTTGGCGGGGAGCCTGCTTCCCCATCTTTCTCTCTGCCTGCCTCTCTGCCTACTTGTGATCTCTGTCTGTCAAATAAATAGAATTAGTAAAAGCTATTATATGATCTTTTACAAACCATTTCCTATCTTTGCCTTCTCATGTGCCAAGACAGACAGGGATTATTTAAAACCCTGAAAAGAGTGCTCTTGCTTTTAAATTGCCTGTAACCTTCGTGTAATAGATTTATGATTGATGATAGATTTAGTTAAAATATAACTATTTAAAATATTTACTCTCAGTAAACGATTTCAACCTATGCTCATTTAAGTAACTTGGTGCATAATCCCTTTTCTATTAAACCATAGTGCAAGGACCAATGCCGCGTTTCCGAGAGAACCACAAGCTATTTTTCTAGAATGGCCATATGCATATATATCAGGCGTCCTGTTTTCACTCCCTTTGTGGAGCACCTACCCTGGAGGTCATGTAATAACCAATTACCAAAAAAACAAACCAAAAACCCAAACATCCAGGTTGAAGTGCCATCCCTGCCTGGAGTGGAGGAGACTGCTCAGACAGATCCCAGGCAGGCATCTCAGCCCAGGCCTGTGCTGGGGAAGCTGGTTCCTGGCTTTGGGCGCAATCTGGAAGCCAGCAAACTGACCCAAGAGTGCAGCTGGCCTTTAGGACTGATGATCTTTTCGCAGCCAGGCTGCCCGTGGACACCCGCTCAGAAAGCCAGGCTATGAGTCTGCCCAGCGCAGGCGCTGGCAATGGGGCAGCATGCTAGGGCATAGCCCTGCACCCCAGCCAGGGCTCAGGCCCCTGGAGTGAGGGGGCAGGGCCGGCGCAGAGAAGGGTCTTTGCTAATTTCCAAAGCTGGAAGTGAGCTCTCAGAGGACTCAGGAGGGAGGGGTGCGGGGGCGGGGCGGGGGGGGGCCAGGAGAAGGGGCTTTGCTAATTGCCCAGGCGGGAAGGAGGGGCACACAGCTCCAGGGTGCTGTGCTGCAGCCCATTCGGGACTGCAGGACCCACCATACTCGCTGCCCCTGCGCTCCCACACTCCAGCTTAGCCCCAGAGGCCACGGTGTCCCGTTCTCATTCCTGCTGCCTGCTGCCCCTCCCTGCCCCATGGCTTCTCTGGAGGACCCTCTGCTCACAGGTAAAGTGACACCTCGTCGCGCCCTCACCTGAAGCAGAAAACGCAGGACAGGAGCGGGGGGGGGGGGGGGGGGGAGGGTGGAGTGGTCGGGGCCCAGGCTTCCAGCAACCCCAGGGCACCAGGACCACCCAGGACGCCGTGCCACACCCCCTACGCAGGGGGTCGTGCCAGGACAGCGCCACAGGAGGTACCCCCCCCCTGCCAGCAGGCAGGCTAGCCCTCATAGTTCGGCACCCCCACGTGCATGTCAGAGCCTCCTGCCATTCCCAGGGCACCCAGAACCCAGAGAGTGAGGCCTTGGGTGCTTTCTAGTGACAGATTCAAGGCAATTCTTCAACTTTGGGACTTCAGAGTTAACATAGTTTTCATTTGTGATTATTATTTTTGTGTGGGGGCCGTCGCTTTTCTTTAGACCTATGCTTGTTTTCACTCCCAGTTCTGAAGAAGCCCCTAAATCCTAACCCTGTTGAGGACTCCGAAAGCTCTCAGAGCAGCAGTGCTGGGGGACAGTGTGGACACATGGTTTGGTTTCTCCTCTGGCCTGCTTCTGTGGCAGCCCCGCTCTGTCCTCCTCAGACTTCAGAGCAATATCTGAACAAGTGGAGAAGCGACCAGGGGGTCAGGAAGGTGGCCACCGAAGAGTGACTTCTCTGGAGGGTGGCTGAGCAAGCAAGTGAGCATGTTAGTCCAGCTCTGCCTGCATTCAGTATGGAGCTGAACAGGGGCCAGGGAAGGGGAGGAGGAGCAGAGAGCAGGGACAAAGGAACCAAAGAGGAGATTCAGATGAAGGGAAGTAATGGGGAGGAAAGAGAAGAAACTCTAGAAGACAGGTATGTAGAAGGAAAAGGGATGAAGTGGGCATTGGGAAAGGGCACCACCAGGGAAGGAGAGAGGGGAAGGAAAGAGGGAGGAAAGAGGAAAGGGGAAAGGGAGAAGGGAGGAGTCAGCATGCCAGGGCTCCCCCTGCATCTGAAGAAGAGGTGGCTGGTCCAGCTTGTCAAACAGGGTGCTCACTCTTTGGCCCCAGTTTCTGCTCCCAGTGCTACTGGGCTTTGCAAGGAAGGCAGGCTGTCCCTTGGGACCTACTGGAGCCCACTGGAGCCCACAGGAGGGTGGGAGAAATAAGATGCCACCGGGTCCTGTCCTGAGCTTCTCCCAGCCACCAGCCTCACCACATGGTGCAAGAGGGACCCCAGAACAAAGGACAGACACAGGCCAGCATGTCTGCTGGTGGCCCTGGGCACTTAGCTCATCGCAGTGAACCACACCGCCTCCTCAACCCACGCTTTTAAAGCCTCCTTCTTCGTTTCTGGCTTTCATGTCTGTAGGAACATGAGCCAGATCTAACTCATCTCCGACAGACAATTCTGACTCACCCTGTGTCAGATTTTTATGAGTGGCTGTGATAGAGTAAGATAGCAATGCTCCAACAAACGGACTGTTTCCTCCCACTTGAGCTCAACAGTCTTATACATTTTCTTAGCGAAAACATCTTGTCTCCTTCCATTAAGCTCATAACGTGGTCTAATAGTATACATGCGCCTTCCTTAGATGCGAAGCGATACAGAGGTCCTTTTTTTTTTTTTTTAAATTTTATAAGGTAAAGTCAGTGAACACATCCAACTTGATGAATACGTCTCTAAAATGTCAATCCAGGCAAAGCTTTTTCTGCCTACAGTTTGGAGCCTACGTGGTGACATTTTTAAAATGCTTTCAGTCCCTCAGTGAGGCTCTTAGAAGCTAGCCAGGGCTTACTACGTGCCAGGCACTGTGTCAGGTGTTGGAGCTAAAGGGAAGGAGAGCTTGGAGGATGGCTGGGGAGGGACATCCATGACACAAGCACAGCTAGAAACGGAGGCCAGTGCTAGAAAAGAGAGAGCAGGCTGCATGGAGAGTGTGTACCATGGGGCTTGTGAGCTCACGAATAAGTGGGAGTAACTGGAGTGGGGAGATGGGGGAGAGAAGAGGGTCTTCCCATCAATGGGAATCACCTGTGCTTGGAGGCAGGTGCCATAAGAGGTCTCCACAGGAAGAAGGAGGCAGTGTGGTTGAAGGGCAGAGAGATGGGGCAGAACAGGCATCAGTCAGTTGGAGGGGTATGAATAGACTGATGGGAGGATTATGGGTGCCTTTGGAGGACTGAGAATTTGTTAGAAGATCAGTGCAGATTTCTATGGAGACAAATGCCAGGAACTGATAGGTCTTTGAAAGGTCACTCTGGCTGCCTTTTGGCAAAGGGGTTGGTAAAAGGCACTTGCAGGTGTGAACACACCAGGTGGGAGGTGAGTGCAGGAAATCGGGTGAGGGAGCATGGGAACTTGGTCCCGGGGTATATAAGGGAGAATAGCCTTTAAGGAGTTCCACAAATTGGCACCAGCTGTGGCTTCATTACAGAGCTGGAAGGGGGAGGTGGGTGTGTCCTGGAGGTTACAGAAATTACATGAGAAAGGGAAGTCTTTTTAGATCTCTTTTTCAACTAGAGGAACTCTCACCTTATTGATAGAATTCCAGAGTGGGAACCAATGATATGAGGACATCTTTGAAATGTCTGAATATGTTCTTCGACATCTTTGCAAGTGACGAGGAGACCTTGACCTTAGGAGGCCTTGGCCCTCTTTGTAGCCAGAAAGATTTCACCTACAGATTTGGGTTCTCCCTTTTAAAGTCAAGGAGTCAGTCCTTCCAAAGGACACCTCCTATCATTTTACCCTCTCATCATACCTCACGTGCTGGCATCTCCAAGACCCTCTGTTCCAGGTTGAGAGTATCCACTTTGGCCGGGCTGGTCTTGCCAAGAACACCACCACAGGAAATCTAGAGCCTGTAGTGCTATTAATAACATCATCTAAGACTGTGTTTGCTGCCCTCTTGGCTTCTTCCCACCATGACTCACTGAAGCTTTTAACACATTGTATCCATTAAGCTATAGTTCCCAAAGCTCATCTTCTCTAGTGCCATTAGTTTTCAGGGGACCAGGCAAACCTTAAACTTGTCCCCCCTAATTGGATCCCTGTTCCCCCACAATCTATTTGAAAGCCTTTCACCATGATTCTTGAATGAGATCTGAGACCACTGCTGGTACCTAACACTTCTTGGCACCTTGTCTGTTAGGTTCTTGGAAGAGGAGATGGCTATGGAGGTGAGTGGGAATGGGAGTGGGAGGATTTCTCCCTTCACTTCCCTTTTTGTGTTTTCAAATAATGGGTTTTGAGGGGGCGGGAAAGTTTAACCAGACCATTTATTTTCCATCTCCCATCGATAAAATGTATACCACTCCACACTGGAAGAATTTATATCTTTCCTTTGAATCTCCAGGAAAATCTCCCAAACCCAGACCACCACCATGTGGATTCAGCCATCTTCTGATTCACCTCCAGATTGTCTCCTCCTAAATGCTCAAGCCACTGGTTAAGGGCGAAATGTTCAATGCCCAAGCAATTAAGTGGGGAACACGTTTATCTAAGCAATTGCATGCAGCTCTCTATCTGCATACAGGGGGTCTCTCCCAAGCATTTCCAACCTCAGCAAAAGAAGACAAAGCCCCAGCAGTCTGGGGTATATATCATTCATTCATTCCTGTGTTCAACACTCATGGCGGATCCCCACCAAGACAGTGGGAGAGCAAGGACTGGAGAAATCCTGGAAGCTGAAGTCTGAGGAGGATTTCAAATTCAAGTCAGAGATGAAAGAAACATCTGGACTTGGTCCTCAGGTACATGCAGTATTCTGAACTGAGGCTAAACCAGAGACCATTCTAATGAAAGGCCTCTACAGGTGGGCTCCAACTCAGTTTCGTGTATATTCATTCATGAAATAGCTCTTTGGGTCAACATGCAGAAGAAAACAATTTCAGAAAACTGACAATGAGGAGAGTAAAGGGAAGCCAGAAGGCTTGTGAATGGGGAGAGAGGAGGACCCAGGGCAGGAAACCAAGAATCCCTCCCTGCCCTCCTTGCTGCCAGGGAGGTCTGAGGGACTAGTTTCCACCTGGGATCCCAAGTCCAGAACAAAAGCAGCGGGGCCACGGCGGGGGAGGGAAGGGGGTCCTCAGCACGGGCGCATGGGGCTGCGGAAAGATGGGGGCTAGCGTGCCTGCTGGCGGGGGGCACCTCGCAAGGCGCTGTCCCCAGCCCGACCCCATGAGGACCCGGGTTTGGCGCAGCGTCCGGGGTGGTCCCGGTGCCCTGGGGTTCGCGGGAGGCTGGGCCTCCACACCCCCCTCTTCGCCCCCAGGTCGGGTCCGCGCTTTCTACTCCAGGTGAGGGCGCGGCTCGGTGTCACTTTACCCCTGTGCAGAGGGTGGTCCGGAGAAGCCTTGGGGCGGGGAGGGGCAGCAGGCAGCAGGAGTGGGACAGCGGAGCCTCACATGGGAGCGGACGGGCGGCGAGTCCGGTGGGTCCTGCAGTCCCGACTGAGCCGCAGCACAGCACCGCGGCGCTGCCCGCCCCTCCTCCGCCAGCCCCTCCACCTCCTCCCAGACTCTCAGCCACATCCTCTGTGAGCTCACTTCCAGCTTAGGCAATTAGCAAAGCGCCTTCTCCCCGCCGCCCTCCACCCGCCCCCGGCCCCCTCCCTCCGGAGTCCTCCGCGAGCTCCCTTTTCGCTTTGGCAATTAGCAAAGCCCCTTCTCTGCCCCGCCCCCGCCCCCTCCCTCCTGAGGCCCCGCCCTGGCTGGGGCGCGGGGGAAGCCCCGGGGGCTGCAAGCTTGACCAGCGCTGGCGCTGGGCAGCCTCCTAGCCTGGCTCCTTGAGCGGGTGTCCACCCGCGGCCTGGCTGCAAAAAGATCATCAGTCCTGTTAACCCTGGCTGCACTCTTCCGTCAGTTTGCTGGCTTCCAGATTGCGCCCAAAGCCAGGAACCAGCTTCCCCAACACAGGCCTAGGCTGAGATGCCTGCCCAGGATCTGTTTGAGCAGTCTACTCATCTCCAGGCAGGGATGGCACTTCCACATGGATGTTTGGGTTTTTTTATTGTTTTTTGGTCATTGGTTATTATTACATGACCTCCAGGGTAGGTGCTCCACAAAGGGAGTGAAAACAGGATGCATGATATACCCCTCACCTCCCATGCTGTCTTTCTCTTAAATAATAAGCACTGCTGAACTATCTTAGATTCTGTACCTTCTCTCCAGCCATGAACCTATCACTGTCTTTAACTCTTGAAAACTTCATTAGACAAATTAATGTGGTGAAGGAAGCAATATGAGAAAGCCTATTAATCTGATGAGCATGGAACTGAACAAACCCTATAGATACTTTCCCTTTGATTTCTAGCCTATCAATACCTACAGTGAGTCACATACACTCAAGATTATTGTTTTTATTGTATACTTCATATATTCATTGATTTTGGACTCGTTATCATTTCGTTGAAGTGTTAAACTATGGTAATAAACAAACTTAATTAACTTTTCCTCCTATGATACAAATATAACTTGCACTTGAGCTTTAGCTAATTTTATGTTCTAAAATTGCCAAAACAAAATGATCAAGGTTTCTAGATTATTTACTGTATTTTCTACTATATAATATTGTTCTATCTCTTCTGTATAAAGAAAATGAATGCTTGGGGCTCTTGGGTGGCTCAGTGTGTTAAAGCCTCTGCCTTCTGCTTAGGTCATGATCCCAGAGTCCTGGGATAGAGCCCCACATCAGGCTCTCTGCTCAGCAGGGACCCTGCTTCCCTTCCTTTCTCTCTGCCTGCCTCTCTGTCTACTTGTGATCTCTGTCTGTCAAATAAATAAATAAAATCTTTAAAAAAAGAAAATGAATGCTTGATAACTAAATGAATGCTTTACTGAACAAATTAAATATGGCAATAGCATTTTATTTTATCATGCTTCACATATTAAACAATAATATTATATCACTAGTCTACAAATAATCTACTCGCATAGTCATTTGGAAGCTTTTAGAAAAGAATTCTTCCTCCTGATTGTAGTATAAAAGCCACAGAAATATACAGAAGACTCCTAGAATAGAAAGTTAAATCCAGTTATCCGTGATGCCTTGAGTAGGACCTGACCTATGTATGTCCTGGGATGCACTAGTAACTGTTACATGTGATAGGATTATATTTAATATATACAGTTTCATTTACTTCACAAAGGACATATAAATTTGAGAATTAAATATTTGATGAATCTATAAAGTCTATATCTATTTGTAACTAATGTGGTAGAATTAAGATGTTAATTTGAAAAAAAAATCATTGAACACATACACATATTCAATTGTTTTTATATATATAAACAGCATTATTTATTTATGTAAATAAATGCATTGTCAGTAAAATCCATTTACTTATCAATCATAAGGGTAATTTTAAGTACTAAGAATAAGAAATATGTGAAAAGATAAGTGTTCAAGAGTGCAGTTTGTGGTAATTAATACAATATGATAGGCTCATGAAAAAGATATATTACTTGAACTTAAAAGCTTCTATAATTAAGCGATGACCACTTGAAATTTGTAATTAGTCTTGCTGCAGTTTTTCCTTGCACTTATTGCCCTTCCCCAGAAGTTCATTAAGAATTTCTGTGAATGTCCTTATGTTTAATCTCATTCATAGATTCCACTGCTGCTCACAAAACAAAGCCAAAAAGAGAGGTAACTCTATGTGGCACTCCATCCACAAGCAATACATTCATAAATAATTAAAAAGCTCTCTACTTCATTTGTTACCCATTCAGCTGATAATATAAATGAGTAACTGAGGCCATTTTATCAGCACTTTTAATAGAATGCGACTCAGAAACTTCACAGTGTTATTTAAGAAGAAATGCTCACGTGTTAAGGTTTTTATTTTTTTAAATCAACAAAATAATTTTCAAATATTAAAAGCAAATGTCTCCTTTTCCTCCAAGTTTCCTTGCTATGTCAAAGTTACAAATAAATACATTAAAATCGTATTTTGAGTAGTAGATAAAAACAAAAGTTTTGAAACTGTGGGTTGAGTGTCTGGGTTAACTTGTATAAATATCTGAACTCAATGTATTTAGACTTTATTAGATTTTTTTTTTAGACTATTTAAAAATACATGCTGAGATAATGACAACATTATTTTATTCATTTTAATAAATAAATTATTTAATTTAATTATGTTTAGATATTTATTTATTAAATTAATGATTTAATATTTAATAATCTAAATTTGAAATATTTCAAATTCTAAAAATATTTATTTAATTAAATTGATATATTTAATATAAATATTTAATAAATTATTTAATCATTATTATAATTATGCAATACATTATGTATTGTGTAATAATTGCATTTTAATAAATAAATAAATGTATTATTTACATTATTTTATTTTATTTTATTTACTTGACAAAGAGAGGGAGAACGCAAGCAAAGGGAGCTGCAGGCAGAAGGAGAGGGAGAAGTAGGCTCCCAGCTGAGTAGAAAGTTCAACTTGGGGTTCCATCCCACGACCCTGGGATCACCACCTGAGTCGAAGGCAGATGCTTAACTGACTGAGCCATCCAGATGCCCAAGGCTTTGTATTCTTTGCTTCTAAATATTGATGCTCCTTCATCTCTGGAGTTAGTAAATTGATGTTGAGAATTCATATCAAAGAATTGATAGTAGCTGTTAAACAGAAACATGTAATTTAGGGAAAAAAAAAGAACAGAAGGAAGAGAAAGGCCAAAAGTCAAAAGCACATTAATATAAAATTTAATTAGATAAAAAAGCTGATATTCCTGAAGGGGGCTAATAAAAGAG
Source organism: Mustela nivalis (assembly GCF_964662115.1). Classification (NCBI taxonomy): domain Eukaryota; kingdom Metazoa; phylum Chordata; class Mammalia; order Carnivora; family Mustelidae; genus Mustela; species Mustela nivalis. Next base: position 15,290 of record NW_028136331.1, read on the forward strand.
CTGCAAAGAGCTGATAGGATTAGGAAAATTGTCCACTCCTGGTCATTTCATAATTTTAAACTATTCCTTAGTAATAAATATACTTAGTTCCAGAAACACAAGCACATAGGAACATTTCCACCAAGTTTCCTCTAACAGCATTTACAAATTAGACGTTCAAACAATGCAGTTCATTACATGTTGCATCTGTATCTTAAAGTTTAAACACATTCTGTGACACATTTTCCAACAATTAAAATTAAAAAATATATATATACATATATATCTATGTATATATATATATACCTTATCCCTAAATGGAAAAAATATATATAGAGAGAGAGAAACCTTATCCCTAAATGAAACCTTTCTTTGTTTATTAGATTAAATAGGTAAATTAGCAACAACAACAACAACAAACAGCTAATATTATAGAGGTAGGAACAATTTACCTTTTCATTCATTGCTATTTTCTAAAAATTCCTATTTTATTTTTTTCTCAAGTCTGTCATAATAATTTTCTAAATCTCCTGCCTTTTTCAATTTTTTTCTTTTAGTGGAAATCTCTATTTCATATTTATTTTCTCTTCCTCCACTCTTTGCTCTAATAATTCAATGTATTATTAGATTTTCTGTTTTTCTCTTTATCCAGATATATCTTTTCTTTCTTTCTTTCTTTTTTAAATAATTTGATTTGCTGGCATTTTACATCAGTACATGCTTTCTTATGGATGTTAGAAATGTCTGTGGAACTACTAGAAGAATAAACTTTTTTACCTTTAAGAAGTTTACAGTCTAGAGTGCCTGGGTGGCTCAGTTGGTTAAGTGTCTTCCTTCAGCTTAGGTCATGATGCCAGGGTACTAGGATCCAGTCCTGCATCAGCTGCCTGCTCAGCAAGGAGTCTGGTTCTTCCTCTCCCTCTGCCCCTCCCTCTCTCTCTCTAATAAATAAATAAAATCTTTAAAAAAAAGACTTACTGAATCTGAGACTGAATTACTAAATTCAGTCTTAATAGAAGACAGCTAAACAAAGCAATGATCACAACTGGAAAATTTAGCGAGATCATGGTTTAACATTTTTGGTTGACACAGGACCTCTTTCAGTAACAACTTTCCCTAAATATCAATTTCTTTTTAAGGCAAAAAATTTTGACAAGAAATCCAGATCCTTCTGATCATTTTCATATCAATTTAAGGTGACATCCTCAGAGTATATAATCAAATATGTAATTATTCTATCTGTTGCCTTGTATATTGCCTGTATCTTTTTCAGACTCAAAGTTCCATTGAGGTAGAGTTTTTTTTTTTTAAAGCAGAGATTTTTAAAGTGTTTGATATATACAAGATGCTTAATAAGTGTTTACAAAGCCTATGTATTACAGAAGCTTTAAACAGGCTTTAAAATAATGTAGGTGATATTAGTGGTCATATCAAACAATTTTCAGGTTTCAGTCATGTAAATAACTACATTTCTCAGAGACAGAGAAACATACAAATGGTCTGGGTCCAGTAGGATAATGCTAGCATGTGTTGTAAATTCTTTTATATGACCTTATTCTTGCAAGAATTGGTTATGTGGCAGAAAAAAAGGTATCACTATCTTATACTTTAGTATTTAAAGAGATTTATGGAAGTCTTAATTTCTTACACTACCCCTTTGTTTCAGTGGACCCAATTTCCGTGGTAATGGTGAGAGGAAAGTAGGCAATTTAGGCAGCAGCAAAAATCTCCTACAAGGCACTATAAAATAAGGCTTGTTCTAGATCATGGGTCTGTCCAAAGGGGAATGTTAAGGGGTAGAATGGATGATGGATGCATTGTGGACTTATAACTTTAAGATTAATACTGTTATGCCCCAATAATGGGTCTATGATTAAAGGAGCGAGACTGATGTAAAGCAAAGGTCAAGCAAAGCTTTATTTCATGCCAAGCATCAAGAATCTAACCAAACGTTCGGGGCCACACCTCTTATGAGAGAAGGAAACCCTTTGCTGTTTCACAGTCTAGCTTTTAAGGGCAAAGGCCATGCAGTCAGGCCTGGCCACACACAGGTGACCAATGAGATTTTAACGCACACAGGAAACTCCACAGTGAGGCTAGGTGACCAATTGAGGTTCAATTTACCCTAGTATAGACATTTGACCCAGCCTATTACACCTTGATTAGGATTGGTGCAAAAAAGGTTCCCAAAGGGCGGAGGAGTGGGGCATACTCCTTAGTATCTAGGGAGACAATATGCAAACACCGCCCCCCTCCCGCTGATTGATGTCTCCACCTGGCCTGACCCACCCTTGTATATGGGCTTTGTTACCTGGAGCTGATTTCCAGGACTTGTTTTTAAGTGAATCCCCTGGGGGAAGGGGAGCAAGGACAGTTTAAGGGTTAACCTCAATGAAAGCCTCTTGCTAAAATATAAAAATATAAAATAGGTCCTTACATTACAACAACTCAGTAGGGAAAGTCCCAGTGTGGTGATAAAAGAAGTGAGGTAACTTGCATTGCACATTTTTTTTTAAAACGTGTAAGTTGTATTTTTCCGTGCCATTACATCATACTTTATCTTCATCTCTGTCTACTAGTTTAAAACTAGTTAAACAAACTCAACAATTTTTTAAAAAATATTTTATTTATTTATTTAAGAGCAAAAGCCAGAGAGAGAGAGAGAGAGCATGAGCAATATGGGGCTCGATGCCAGGACTCTTGAGATCCTGATCTGAGCCAAAGGCAGACACTTAACTGACTAAGCAAATGAGACTCCCACAAACTCAACAATTTTATAAAATTTTTATTTGTTGGGGTGCCTGGCTGGAACAGTCAGTAAAATATGTAAATCTTGATCGTGGGGTTGTACGTTTGAAATCCACCTTGGGTGTAGAGGTTTTATTTAAAAATAAAATCTTTAAAAATTTTTTTTTCATTTTTTTATTTAAGCCATTGTATGGCAGTGTTGATCACTATATTGTACACCTGAAAGTAATATTAACCTTATTTTAACTAACTACAATTTAAATAAAAACTTTAAAAATAAAATAAAAATAAAAATCATAAAAATAAAAAAGAGGAAAAATTATTTGGCGGCAATTTTCTTAATTGCATTATTATTTATTATTATCATAGTCTGTGTGTGTCGGTGGGAAGTGGCTGGTATTACAGTGAGTTCCATATCTGTGTTACACTGAGGTCCATGTCTGTAGTCAGTCTTTTTTTTCTTTTAGTTTATTTTCAGGGATCCAAAATTCATTGTTTATGCACCACACCCAGTGCTTCATGTAATAAATTCCCTCCTTAATACCCACCACTGGGCTCACCCAACCACCTGCCACCCTCCTCTTCAAGACCCTCAGTTTGTTTCTCAGAGTCCACAGTCTCTCATGGTTTGTCTCTCCCTCCGATTTCCCCCAGCACACTTCTCTCCATCTCCCAGTGTCCTCCACGTTATTCCTTATGTATTGAGTCTTATAAAAACTTTTATTTCTTTCCCTATTCTGCTTTGCATATGCTTACCTTAGATGTTAAAATGTTATAAACCTCTCCGGCCTGGTCCATTTTCTCTCTCTTCTCTCATGATTTCTCATGCTCTCCCTGCCAACCCCACATGCCTTACAATATCTGGATATGACTAATTTCTTCCTGAGCTACTTTATTCTACTCTGCCATATGGTTGCCCTTCCCTCTTCTGTACCATAACTTCTATCCCCTGCATTTGTGCTTTAACAATACCTAATTCTTTTTACTACATCTGTATCTTTGAGGTCAATACTCAGTAGTGCAATCGCTGGGTCATAGGCTAGCTCTATTTTACTGGAAAGAAGGGCCATATGCACCCCAGTGTTCATAGCAGCAATGTCCACTATAGCCATTCTGTTGAAAGAGTCAAGATCCCCTACAACAGACAAACGGATAAAGAAGATGTGATCCAAGGATACAATGGAATATCACTCAGCCATCAGAAAGGATGAATACCCAACTTTTGCATCAACATGGATGGGACTGGAGGAGATTATGTTAAGTGAAATGAGTCAAGCAGTGAAAGTCAATCATCATATGGTTTCACTTATTTGTGGAACCTAAGGAATAGCATGGAGGACATTAGGAGAAGGAAAGGAAAAATGAAGTGGGGGTATTGGAGGGGGAAATGAAACATGAAAAACTATGGACTCCAAGAAACAAACTGAGGGTTTTAAAGATGAGAAGGATGTGGGGATGGGTGAGCCTGGTGATGGGTATTAAGGAGGGCACATATTGCATGGGGCACTGGGTGTTTTACACAAACAATGAATCATGGAACACTACTTCAAAAACTAATGATGTATTGTATGGTAACTAACATAACATAATTTAAAAAAAAAAAAGGAGGGGGACAATACCTAACACTCAATCTTTGCTAGTTTCTTGTTTACCTCCTTTTAAGAGTAAGCTCATTAGTGGTTTTTTTTTTTTTTTGGTTTTTTTTTTTTGTCTCAACTAAAAGAAGAAAAATAATACACATTATTTTGAAAACTTTTTGAACAGTGTACAAACGTTAGTCAAGTCCACAATGTCTCATCTCTTCTTCCTCCTAACATGGCTAAGTTGAAAAACCCTTTATCTGGGAAAAGATCATTGTCCAGCCACCTTGTGTAAGATTTTGGCTTTAGGTTAGATTATCCTTTCTTTCCTTTTCTGAAAATAAGTTGAAAATATTAATAGCCTCAGTTTTTCTTCCAAAATATGACTGCTTCTTTACCAAGTGCAAAAGCAACCCATTTTGACCATAGTAAACAGCTTGGACCTACTTTTTTTGGCTCACTGTTTTAGTGAGACAAGTGGAGTGAAGATGACACACCATTTCCAAATGTATTAATAATTGGTAGACCATACTTCTAAATTGAAGATTTGTTGCCATTAAACTACGACCAGACTCGCTATAATTACAGAGGTAAATTCTTTATATTTACTATATTTGAAATTACCATATAATACCAAAATAAAATTATGATTATGTGAAGAGTCTGTAATATTAAGAAGATGACTTTGAAATGATTGCTTATCTAAATGAAATTTCCCATTTTATAATCTTGTATAAGCTTCCGTTGTCATTTCCTATTTAAAATCTATTAGAAGGCACTCTTATTTTCCCTTAAGTGGTAAGTCAAATGTGGAACAAATTCATCCCAAAGGAACTGATTCTATGTTCCACTGAAGACAAGGTGGCTTCCATGTGGCATTTTGCCTCTTGCATATTGTTCATCTCCTACAACAAAGGGGGTATGCTCTTTAGTAAACTAATTCAACTCAATTAGAGACATTGTCTTCAAGGGATAACATCATAGAGACTAGAATCAGAATCATACTTTTGGGAAAATTGGGCCCAGGATTTTTGTTTTGTTTTGTTTTGTTTTGTTTTAAGATTTTATTTATTTATTTGACAGACAGAGACCACAAGTAAGCAAATAGCGGGGGGGGGGGGGAAGCAGGCTCCCTGCTGAACAGAGAGCCTGATGCAGAGCTCGATCCCAGGGCTCTGAGATCATGGCCTGAGCCGAAGGCAGAGGCTTAACCCACTGAGCTACACAGGTGCCCCTGGGCCCAGGTTTTGATGGCTTCTTTCCTCAATCTTATAAAACCTATTTGAACTCTACTGGATGCCAGAACTGCTTAAAAATATTTGGTCCCTTGTAATTTTAACCTTCCAGTATTCAATGCACCTGATCCATGTAATATCCTATAGTATTTTTGTCAAATGAAGACTCTCAAAGTGTGTTTCTTGGGAGACACTTTTCAATTGGTTGCTTACATTTCTGCATTTATTATTTGTTCTAGGCCATCCTTTGAAGATGGTTGTATTGAATAGACTTGGAAGACAGAAATAGTATCTTTTTTTTTAACTTAACCTGTTGTGTTTGCAAATATTATCTGCCTCTGTTTTGATTCTTCTTGTGGGAACTGAGGCTCAGAACTGATATATAACTCCCATCCCTACACACACACAAACACACACACACACACACAAACACACACACACACACACACACACACAAATAATGTTAATATTCTGGCTACCTCTATTGCTGTGAATAATAAACTATATTATTTCTGAAACATGAGTCTGCGTCTTCTATCAACACCCAAGAAACTACAGCAGACTCATACACCAGCTTTCAAATAAGGGAAAATAATCTCAGATGCTTTATATTTTTTGATAGTGTTACCTACTTCTGAACATATGACTGAGCACATATAAAGCTGGAGCCATGACCATTTAGAGCTTCTTCTGTGGAAGAACTATGCATTCACTAGTAAACAATAGTAGTTTCATCTTTTTTTTTTTCCTCCTGGACACCATTTCCTGTCTCAAACTGTTGCTCAAATTGGATGGAGTCTAAGGTCCTTTGAGGAAATTTTTGTTTAATGATTCAAAATAAAATAGGAAGAGTCTAAAGTGCTAAAAATACTTCTAGATAAAAGGTATAAGATCATGCCAGAAAGGATAGTAATTTTATCTAACAACTGCCTGTTCACCCCTTTTTTGTTCATTAACTAATCTCCAAATTCCTGACTAAATCCCTTTTGTAAGCCAGAATGTGAGCTAAAAACTGGGATTTTAAAAAATTTTCATTTGAAATCCAGTTAGTTAACATATATGGTTGTATTAGATTCATGTGTACAATATAACATATAGCACTCAGTGCTCATCATGACAAGTGCTCTAATTAACCCCCATCACTTATTTAATCCATCACTCCTTTCAGATCCCCTCAAGTAACCATCAGTTTGTTCTCCGTAATGAAATGTCTGTTTCTTGCTTTGTTTCTCTTTCTATGTCTTATTATTTCCCCTTTGCTTGTTTGTTTTGTTTCTTTTATTCCATATATGAGTAAAGGTATTTGTCTTTCTCTGACTGACTTATTTCACTTTTAGCATTATACTGTCTAGTTCCAACCATGTTATTGCAAATGGCAAGATTTCAGTCTTTTTTATGGCAGAATAATATTCCATTGTATATAGATACCACTTATTCTTTATTTATTCATCATTGATGGATACTTGGGCGCTTTCCATATCTTAGCTTTATAAATAATGCTGCTATAAACATAGGGGTGCTAGCATCCCTTTGAATAAGTTTTCTTATATTCATTGGGTAAATACACACCAACAGGATTGTTGGATCACAAAGGACTTCTATTTTTAAATTTTATGGAAATTCCATACTGTTTTCAAATATGGCTGTATCAGTTTGCATCACCACCAACAGTTCACAATTGTTACTTTTTCTTTTTTTTTTTTTTAAGATTTTATTCATTTGACAGAGAGAGATCACAAGTAGAGAGAGAGAGAGGAGGGAGCAGGCTCCATGCCTGGCAGAGAGCCCGATGTGGGACTTGATCCCAGGACCCTGAGATCATGACCTGAGCTGAAGGCAGAGGCTTAACCCACTGAGCCACCCAGGCAGCCCCCACAAGTGTTACTTTTTCACATCCTCTCCAACACCTTTTGTTTCTTGTAGTGTTGATTTTAGCCATTCTGACAGGTGTGAGGTGGTATCTCTTTCTAGTTTTGCTTTGCAATTTCCTGATGATACATGATGATGGACATCTTTTCATGTATCTACTGAACATTTGAATGTGTTCTTTGGGGAAACACTTGTTCATGTCTTCTATCCATGTTTTTATTGGATTATTTGTTTTTGGATGTTGACTAAAAACTGGATATTAAGTAACACACAAGACAGGTTTCCTTGAGCTTAAATTTTATTTGCATGAGTATCATTAACAGGAAAAAATATGCATATGTGTATGTACAAGTGTGTTTATGTATACATCTATCTATCTATCCTCTATCCCATGTCTTCTAATTGTGGTAAATCCTGTAAGGTGGGGAATGGGATAGTCTGAAGAAATATGCTTCTGGATATGCTGGGTAAGCAAATTTAATTGCACTCAGATGCATTGGATATAAGTGAATCACTCAAATGAGTTATTTAATATTATATAGAAACAAATTAAAAGTTTATGTAGTTGAAAATAATAGGTAGTTAAAATAATTTTTTTGTTTGTTGTTTTTGTGTCTTTTTTTGTTTATATATACTATGGTGTGAATGTTTATGTCTCCCAAAATCATATTATGAAATCTAACTCTGTAAGTGCTAGTATTAAAACATAGGGGCCTTTGGGAGGTGATTAGGTCATAAGTGGGATTACAGTCCTTTTAAAGGAGACCCCAGTGAGTTCTCTTGATTCATTCATCATGTACGTTTACAGTGAGAAGATAGCCATCTATGAGGAAGTGGGCTCTCCCTGGATCTGCCCATTCCTTAATCTTGAACTTCTCCGTTCTAGAACTGTGAGAAATAAATTCCTGTTCTTTATAAGCTATTAAGTCTATATCATGTCCGTTATAGCAGCCTGCATGCAGAAGGACACTATGACCTAAAATGAGAGCAATAAATATAAAGTTTCAGTAAAGTCAGTTGGTACAATGTTTTGTTTTTTTTTTTTTTTACTTAGAGAAGCCATGCTGCTTCATGTTAAACCTTGATATTGTATATGTTTCTTGAAGGGCCACTTCTTACTCCTTTGTGTGTTTTCCACAAAGTCCAGGATGATGCCTTACATAAAGGTAATATTTTATAAATACTGTTGGAAATATATACTTCTCTAAAATCTTATTTTGCCTACAGATTACTTGGATCCACTTTGCCTTGTGTAGAATATTTGAAATATATTAAGAACAGAATGTCTCTCTAAATAACATTTAGAATCATCATTAGTTTATGACTCCTGACTCATTTGTTTATGCAGTGATACTTACTGCAAGAACACTGAAGTTTGTAATATAATTTTGAATTAATCACCAAGCTAGTTTATTTTAACTTATGAAAAAATAATTTCTCATGTTGGTTTAATTCTGCTCTTATGTTATGGTCATGACATTTTCATTAAAATAAAGTAGAAAATAGAAGTAAATAATAAATGAAAAATAAAAATTAAAAAATAAAAAAATAAAAGCAAATCTCTTGTGAAATGTTAAACTTTTCTTACTTATTTTGTTTTGCTTTTCTTCTACCATGCTGGCAAAGCTGTATATTGCAGATAGGTACAATTTTCTAGGTGCTAGGTTTGTTACTTTTGCTAAAATTTTCAAAATATAAGGAGTTGAATAGTCATGCATTGTTTATTAAACTCCTTATCTACACATATAAAAATAAAACAATGATGGTGACCTGGGTATTTCTAAAATTGTATTCTGTTTTTCCATATTATGGTTTACAATGTAATTAATAAAGATTCTGCATATATTAACATCATCCCATTCTATCTCATATGTATGTCCATACAGAGCATGTATGATTTCTATTCATTGCTATGTTGTGGTGAAGAGATTGTCTGAAGTAGCCTATATTTATGCAGGTAGATCTTAAGCTACGGTGCTCTTGTTTATTTGCTTGTTCGTGATCAGTATGTTTGAAAGATGGTAACTATTGCATCAGGTGTGACGATTAAAAAATATTATTGGTGCCTGATACACTGTGATGAAATATGTAAGTCGATTCATAATTTGTTAATTAAATTAGAAAAGAAATTCCTTTGGATTTGTTCTTTATTAAGAGTTTTTTTTTTTTTTTAACGAATGCCTTGGGATGTTTTTTGTGTAATATATATCACATGCCTCAACCTTTAAATTTGAATTTAGAAAAGAGTTATCAGAATGAGCCTAGAAAATATTGTTATGGGGGCGCCTGGGTGGCTCAGTGGGTTAAGCCGCTGCCTTCGGCTCAGGTCATAATCTCAGAGTCCTGGGATTGAGTCCCACATTGGGCTCTCTGCTCAGCAGGGTGCCTGCTTCTTCCTCTCTCTCTGCCTGCCTCTCTGTCTACTTGTGATCTCTCTCTGTCAAATAAATAAATAAAATTAAAAAAAAAGAAAACATTGTTTTGAAATATTTTTGTTCTGTTGTATTATGTTAACTTAGGAAATAATGGTAGTTATTTTTATTAGCATTTCCTACTTTCCACATGCCCTTACAGATGAGATATCATGTTTTTCCTACTCTTTTTATCGTGGTTGTTATATTCTTCATGATCAATAACAATCAATGAAAATTCCTAACATTAATTTTCTTTGGGAAAGTGATATTTTAGCAAGAATCCATGACCAAAAATTTTAGCTGTTGTTCTTCCAGGAGATGAGACTATCAATGTTTCCGAAATTTCAAGAAATAGAACTTATTAATTGTGTTGGTTGATGTTTATTGTCTCTGAACTTAGAGGTGCATAATTCAATTTAAAATTTATTTTGGGGGCGCCTGGGTGGCTCAGTGGGTTAAAGCCTCTGCCTTTGGCTCAGGTCATGATCCCAGGGTCCTGGGATCGAGCCCCGCATCGGGCTCTCTGCCTAGCAGGGAGCCTGCTTCCTCTTCCCTCTCTCTCTGCCTGCCTCTCTGCCTACTTGTGATCTCTATCTGTCAAATAAAATAAATAAAATCTTAAAAAAAACGGAGTGGACCTTATGGGGGTGCTTATCTGAAATTGAGGGACATTATAAAAAAATAAAAAATAAAATTTATTTTGAATTGAAAACAAGATCTTACTGAAGTTTAGGCATCCCACTTTATATCAGGCCTCCAGTACATTCTAATTTATTTATAGAAAATATCATAAACATGAATGACACTTTTCCTATTGCATTTATATGAAACTGCAATGACTCAAAGATGTCAGATTTGAAAAGCACTACCTTTCTATAATTTCTGTTTCTTAGGAGGAATGGATATACCATTTTAGCTCAATTATCCAACAGTATTCAAAACCACCATGAATTTTAAAACATAGTTATTACACCCTAAAAATCAAGTATGAAAATGTATAAACAACCAAATCTCTATCTGTAAATAAAATACTCCCACACAGACGGGTTTTAAAACTTTCTAACTTAAGGAATTTGATAGCACAGACTCAGGGTAGTAGTTTCAGTGCCTACAGTATACTTTCAGGGAGAGAGTAATGTAGGCTCTGAGTCACTTTCTGCCTAGAGATGACCTAATAGTGGTTCTGGCATTGTTTGTTTGTTTTTGAAAATACGTTCCTGGGCGTCATTCAGAAAATGCAGAGTTTGGCATCTATATAAATTAAGGATGATCTTTTTGAACTTTTGTCTTTCATTACATCAAATTACCATAATTGGACAGAAATTCCACTAAATTAAGCATTGTTAGGAAATGTGTAAATTGGAGCTACTCAAATTAGTTGCTCTTTGAACTATGTGCTGTTGGTTCAGGATTAGATAAGGAGTTTGAAGGCAAACCTAAATCATTGCTTCCTTTTTTGAGAGATTCTCAGCATATTTTCTTAAAATTAGCTGAAATAAACAATGTGTTTAGTCGCAAAGTGATTTGCATTTTTGCACAAACTCCCTATCTCCTTGAGAATTATAACAGATATTTCATGAAACATCATTGATCTTTACTTTGTTACACTGCTGTAAAGTACATTTAGAGTTGCCAGTTAAAGGTGTTAGTGTTGAGATGAAATGTCATGCATTTTTCTTCACTTCCATGCAAATGAACACAGTAAATTATTAAGACACAATGAAGAAAAAAAAATTGACAATGAGTTCCAGATTTTAAAAATCACTTGCCATTCAATCCAAATTGTGAGTTTGATCAGTTACCGAACACTTTATAATGCACCCCCGGTAATTTTACAGAGATTACTTTTTTCTTACCAATTCTTGATTATTCTGTCTTGCAATGCAGAGAAAGCTAACTAATTTAAAATAAACTTCCGTTAATTTTGATTGTTATAAACTTAAAATTGATTAATTTCCATATACAGAGTTTAAAATGTTCACAATTTACATTAAATATATATTCTGTGTATACCTTGGAATAATTATACTGAAAATTGAAATTAAACTGATGTTGTATATAGCTGCAAGAAGCCGCCTGTCCCATTTCATCTTACTATATAAGTTGTGTCAGGTAATTTATAAAATCCCTGCTGCATAACAAATCTATTTTTTGTTGGAATGGGTAGTAATGTTTCTTCTTATTTCGAAATAAGAGTTGGTCTATGAGTGCCTCTGCAACTGTATTTTTCCTAAGTGGCTTCATGGTCCTGAACTGAGAAAGCTCAGAGCATTAAACATCAAAGTAATATATTTTGACACAATTAGACATCAAGGAAATGCAATTAAAATGACACTGAGAGGGCGCCTGGGTGGCTCAGTGGGTTAAGCCGCTGCCTTCGGCTCAGGTCATGATCTCAGGGTCCTGGGATCGAGTCCCGCATCGGGCTCTCTGCTCAGCAGGGAGCCTGCTTCCCCCTCTCTCTCTCTGCCTGCCTCTCCATCTACTTGTGATTTCTCTCTGTCAAATAAACAAATAAAATCTTTAAAAAAAAATGACACTGAGATATCACTACACACTTACCAGAATGGCTAAAATAAAATATAATGACAAGCCCAAAAGAAAAAAATATACCATTTGATGATACACAATGGCAAGTTGTACCATAACTTAACCATCTCAGACTAGTGTAGTGTTAAATTTGTTTTTCTAAGCCATGTTTTGGGTCACTTACCACTTTTCAAGGATATAAAGTGCTATCATTTTACTTAAAACTGTGAAATTTGGTCAGATTTAAATTTCAATTTATGTTAAAACATTCTGTAAACTGTGTTAGACTTTGACATTTGTTCCCTCACTTCAGTGAATAACACTATATCATATTCTGAAAAATACGCTAATATTTTATTATTTTGAAAAATATCCCTTTTTCCTCTTATGGTAATTATTAATATGAATTAATAGTAGAATTTGAAATGGTCCAATATGACCATAAATACTTTATAGTATATTATCAAATTTAATAATGAATATAATGTACTTCTTTGGACAATTTTTAAAGACCAGTCTACTCTTAAAACAAAAAAAATGGAGATGCACTTCTTTAGTTCACACAAATTTCATTTTATTATATATAACCTCAGATAAATTTCAACAAATCATAATTTATTAAAATCATGTCTACTTAAAAATCTCATAGAAGAGTTAAACCATCAAAAATAAAAATAAACACACACAACACACACACATCACCCATGTATTGGCAAATCACAATTGCTGTAACAATACATTAGGCATTCCACAGTTAAGGGCTATCAAAATTTCCATCAGTGACAAAAAGATTTGTATCCAAATGGACTGATTTGCCAGAATCCAAGAAAAAGTCTCCTAGGATTTATTTAAAGGTAAATATTTGAACAAATACTTCTTAAATTTAGGAAATTCAGAACATACGATTAAAGAATATTTGCAGTGCAGACTATATTCAATCCTTCCTTCAAAATGTGCCTTTGAGTACATAATTCTGTTTTCTCGATCTAAATTGAGCTGTCTTCCAAGGAAGTTTTCCAAAATGTGTGTCTCTGTGTGATAAATGTTCTAAGACCTAACATGCTTCATTGTATTTTTACTGTGCTCTCAAATTTAATCAATAATTTGGATTGATGTATAATACCTAGTTTCAAATATCTTTTCCATCTATAAAAACTCCCAGCTGTCTCTTTATATGCTATTACTATTGAGAATTGTGCTGTCAGTATTATTCTTGTACATTTTAGGTGATCTGTTCTTCTCTTGGGCATCATTTATGCTCTTCTCTGTTTTTGATATTCTTAAAACTCACCATAATGTATACGAGTGGTTTTTAGTGTGTGTAGTTTTTGTTTTGTTTTGTTTTGTTTCTGATATCTCGTGTTTGGCATCATTTTAAGTCTGGTATCTTTTATCTTTCTTTAATTCTCCAAAATTTATCTCAGTACTTATTTAAATATTTTCTTTATTTTTTTTTCTCTTCTGCTGTATTTGGGCAGAAGTCATTAATTTGTTTGTTTGTTTTTCCCAACTCATTTATTCATTTTACAGCTATATTCATTTAGTCTCCATTTATTGTATTCTTTATTTCAACAATTTTCACTTAATTTATATTCACAGTATAGTATCTTTCTTTTCCTTGTATATGTATATCATTATTTTATCATATACTTTTAAGCTATTTTTAAAAATATTTTATTTATTTATTTGACAGTGAGAGATCACAAGTAGGCAGAGAGGTGGGCAGAGAGAGAGGAAGAGAAGCAGGCTACCTGCTGAGCAGAAAGCCCGATGTGGGGCTTGATCCCAGGACCCTGAGATCATGACCTGAACGGAAGGCAGCGGCTTAACCCACTAAGCCACCCAGGCGCTCCTTTTAAGCTATTTTTTAAAAGTACAGTCATTCTTTTTTTTTTTTTTAAGATTTTATTTATTTATTTATTTGACAGAGAGAGATCACAAGTAGACAGAGGGCAGGCAGAGAGAGAGAGAGGGAAGCAGACTCCCTGCTGAGCAGAGAGCCTGATGCAGGACTTGATCCCAGGACCCTGAGATTATGACCTGAGCTGAAGGCAGTGGCTTAATCCACTGTGCCACCTAGGCGCCCCTAAGCTATTTTTTTAATTCCTGTTCCCATAACACTTGGATTGGCATATAAAGTTAACCACATCATATTTTTTAGGTAAGTAATTGTACTTTTTATGTGCATAGTTATTTTGGTCCATGAGTTCAGCTCTTCTTAGGATCATCAAATCTCTGTAAAGTCTGGGTATGCTAGGATTTTCTAAGCAACAATAAAATACATTGAAACCTGGTAGCTTAATTATAATAATGTTTTCTTTCTCAATCATTCACAATAGTATTCCATTCTGAGTAGCTTCCTTCTATTTTGCAGCTATAGTGTTTGGAAAAACTTGAATTATGATATTACTGTGATAATGTGAATTAGTCAGGGTTTTTCAGAGAATCGGGAAGAGAAAAAAAGGAAGATATTCTCCAGGGCCAACTCTAGAAGTGACTATTAAAACATCTGTCCAAATTCAATTGAACAAAACTCAGAAATGCCATCTCCAGTGAAATACAAAAAAGATTATATATAGTTCTGGGCACACACATCTCATTTGACCCAATGATGTATATCAATGAAAGACTGAAGGCCAATCACCACTCCATGGGAGAATTTAAAAATAAATTTACTAATGAGGCCAAGAATTCAGAATCACCAATACTTCAGAACTAATAATAACTGCCTTCACTTGATGTTATTCTATAAGATAAATCCTACGGTCAAGTTTCAATTTTAAATTCTTAAATCCTTATGAAGAAGCATCATTTGGAGGGAGCAGTTTCCATAATTTATCATCCATCAGCCTTTTTTAAAAGATTTTATTTATTTATTGGACACAGAGAGAGAGAAAGAGAGCGAGAGAGAGAGATCACAAGTAAGCAGAGAGGCAGGCAAGCAGGGAGGGAAGCAGGCTTCCTTTTGAGCAGTGCCCGATGTGGGGCTGGATCCCAGGACCCAGAGACCATGACTTGAGATGAAGGCAGAGGCTTAACCCACCACCCACGTGATGAGAGAGCCACTCAGGTGCCCCTCATCCATCAGTCTTAATTGATTGGAGGAAAATGTGTGGAGGAATAATGCCTTAGGGAGCTAATCTCTCTAAAGAATTTTCAAGTCTTTACCCCTTCAAGGTTTTGTACAGTTCTGATAGCCTCTAAACATCCAGCGGATTTCTACAGTGACAGGCCTGTTAAAACCTGTCTTCAAACCAGGAATAGAGCTTGAAACATACCAGTCAAGGGCAACTTTGAGTATTTTAAGGCGTTTATCATCATTTCTTTGTTTTTGGTTAATATCTGAAATAGTTCCATATTACACTTGGATAATTTCTCCAGAGCTGACTTTAAAGGAGGCATTCAGTTCCAGCTAGTTCCATATTTTGGCAAGAACTATACTTCTATATTAAAAAAAAAAACATATTTTAGGGCGCCTGGGTGGCTCAGTGGGTTAAAATCTCTGCCTTCGGCTCAGGTCATGATTCCAGGTTCCTGGGATTGAGTCCCACAGTGGGCTCTCTTCTCAGCTGGGAGCATGCTTCCATTCCTCTCTCTCTGGCTGCCTCTCTGCCTTCCTATGATCTCTGTCAAGTAAATAAATAAAATTTTTAAAAAAACATATTTTATACCAGTTATTCATGTTTATTAACTAAGATATCACAATACAAATAATACAAACAGTTGCTCTTTATTAATACCTTCAACCAAGATAAAAAAATATGTCATATTTTCTCCAAAAATTTTATATCATCTGATAGGTCAGATATATATATAAAATTACATTTAAAGTTTTAAAAATATCAGCAAATATTTTCATTTAAATGCCAATTTGAAAAGAAATCTACTTTTCCAAACACGACTTTTTATCCTATTTATTTTGAATTTTGTCAACAACTGATAAAATGTTTAGCGAGACTATAAATTTTAGATCGAAAAAAATGATTAATAGATGTAGGTTCAAATTATTATGTTCCATTAAAAATGATTTAGTCTTTGATGAACATCTGTTTGGTAATATGTTGTATCCAGATATAGTCAATTAAAGACATATATAAAATTATAGGGAAATGACATCTTCCGTTCCATTATGAGTAGAGCTTTTAAAATGCTATTTGCCACAACCTGTCATCTTGTCATTATGTAGCATTATGTAGCAATTAAAAAATGTATACTCTTCACTTAGAAGTCTTTTGGAAATCTAAAATATGACTTCCTATGGTTTGTGTCTCCATATTGCTTTATTGCCAGTTAAAACAAATCCACATGCTTTGATTCAAAGGTAATAAATTCCTCTTATTTGGAAAAAGGATGTTTATTTTTGTTCTCTCACCCTTAGCAGGTGGTTTCATTTTAGCACACTTCAGAGTTATAATTTCATGCTTATTAAAAACATTTATTTTGATCTACATAGATGAATGAAACTTTTATTTTATTAAATTATTTGCCAAAAAATCTGTGAGTTTTTAAAATGTATTTCATTTGAAGGGTTATTTTAGAGCATTCAAAGAGGATCTAAGAGTGTGGTATTATGCAGTTTTTAAGTAGGTATGAAATGGTTAATTATAGGATTGTTTCTTTAGGCTTATGTATATTGTCCATTATATGCTATAAAATATTTTGAAAGTAAATTTAAAGTATGTTTTATGTAGTTTATTTTTTGGAAAAAAATATTGAAATGACTTATGAAATTCAGTATACTCTCAACATTAATTTATTTTGAAATTTACCAGTTGTCTACTGAACTATTATATGGCAGATATTACTTCAGACTACACTGGTAAATGAAATACTTGGCTTTGTAGAACTTTTATTTTAATGGGTGAGACAATTCAAAGCTATAAACCTTAATAAAAATGGCATAGTGCATTCAAAAAGGAAGAGTACAATGGGGAAAAAGAAAAATTCGATCAGGGTGAGAAAAATCAAGGTTGCTAGGCAGGGGATGGGGAGTTAAATCTTTTAATAGAAAGATCAGGGCAGTTACAATGAAGCTGACAATTGAACAAATGTATGGAAAGGTGATGAATTTGCGCAGAACTATCAGCAATAAGGTCACTCCAGACAAAGGAATTGGCTATCTTGAAGGCCATAAGGTTGGATCATGCCTGGCATATCTGAGGAATAGCAAGGAGGCCACTGTGAGTGACTGAAGAGTAGCAGGGAAAGAGGTCACAGAGGTTAAATGAGTGGCTAGATCATGTAAAAGCTTAGAAGTCATTGTAAAACTCTGGCTTTTATATTTGGAAACTTACTGTGTGATAGAATTTCTGCTAATAACTGAGAGTTCAATTGTCCATAAACTTTCAAGGATTCTTATTCTAGTAAGACAGAATAAAGAGAAAGAGTTCATATTTTCACATGGTGTAACAAATGCTCGGAGATACAAGTGTAGGAAGCTATGGGAGCACAGAAGAAGGCACTAAAATCACACCATATATTTGATGACTGTGACTATATATAAATTTGTATTTTCTAGATTTTTTGTAGTCATGGAATCACACAGTATATACTATTCATTGCCTGGATTTTCTTTTCTCAGCATCATTACTTTGAGAATCTCCAATTGTCTTTGCTCTATTGATGGACATTGATGAACATTTCCACTGTTTTCAATTCTTAAAAATAAAGCTGATATGAAATTCACATACAAGTCCTTGTATGAACATAGGGTTTGTTTTTCTTGGTTAAATGCCTAGAATAAAATGGCTATTTGTGTAACTGCAACATATTTTTCATTTAAAAATTTTTGAAACTATTTTCCAAAGTGGTTATATCATGATATATGCCAACAACAGTTTAGATTTTTTGTTGCTTCTCAATCTAGCTCAGACCAAGTACAATTAGCCTTTATAATTTTAGCCATTCTAATAGATATGTAAGCATGTCTCATTATGATTTTAATTTTTATTTCTTTAATGTTTAAATGTTGAGAAATTGGCCATGTGCTTATAAGCCATCCATATACTTTTGGTGACATGTCTCTTCCATTATTTCCTTCACATGTAAAATTGGATACTCTGTTTGGTTATTAGTAAGGTTTTTTATTTTTATTCATTTTTAAATAATCAGAGTAGATGTCCATTATCAGATATTTAATTTGCAAATCCCTTCTCCATCTTTATGGTTTCTCAATGGAGCTTTGATAGCTGTGTCTTTCAAGAAATATGCTACTTCTTTCCTGGTACACGGAGGTATGACTACAACATTATCAATGTTGACCTTTGCAAAGAAAATCATGGCTTAAGATATATGTAGTCTGCAGTTGTTGGGAGTGTTCACCATCCTTGCCTCTAACTCATCTCTCACTGCCCACACATTCAGGTATAGGGGAATATTGATTGACAAAATATTAATTGCCAAATAACACTAGTTAGAGAATAAGAAAAATGCAGGCACCTGATTATATAATATTCCTTAAATAAAATATGTTTTTATAAGTGCTATTGGAAGTAAATTCCTCAATACTTTAATCACACAGAATGATGGAATCCTAGATTTTTTTTCCTTGTATTTACTAAGAAAATGATCATGCCTCAAGTATATTAAAATGGAATAGGGAAAATTAAAAATTGCTTTAAGTCGATTTGTGTGTGTTGTGCGTATGTGAGAGAGAAAGTGAGAGAGAAAGAGAAAGAGAGAAAAAGAGAAAGGGAAAGACAGAGAGGTGGCTGCAGTGAATTGATGAGTTGCAGGATAGATTTTAAAGTTTTGTCTTTTGCTTTCTACATTTCCTTTTCCTTAGGTTCAAGAGAACAATCAGTAATATCTCAGATGCCTGCTGGTAACATCAGCAGAAAGAGTTAGAGGTTCCTAGAAAATTAAAGAAGAGATATAGTTTTCCTGACATAAGAAAAGTCATTTTTTGTCCCCAGCTATTTTCAATGATCTATACCCCACCTGTGTACTTGCCCAAGCACACTTCTTCCAAAACTTCCTGGGAGGTTCTTACAAAGAAATGCAAAAACCTCACTCCTTAAGGATTTTGAGGGAACAAGGCAATGGGAAAACTAACAGTCACCACCAGACCAGGAAATAGCCTAAGCTATTGAGACAATAAATCAGTGGTAAAACTCCTAGTGCTATTTCAAAAGCAATCAAGGCCTTTCATTCCTTGTCCCAGAAAATGAGCCCAAGACCCCATCTAGTTTCTATCTGCTCTTGAAGCCTGCAGAGTTCCTTTCCCTTGTCCAACAGTTACCTCTGCTTTATTCTAACATTGACGTTTCTGCCCTCGGTGGAATACAAGCTTCATTCAGGTGAACATGCAATACATATTGCACAAATACATATGTGGATGTGCATGCATCCACAACCTTATGACCAACCATACACGGGATAATAAAACTCTCCCTTCTGAGTATTCATCTTAAATACTAAATAAAAATCTCTCTCCTGTTCAAACAGTCAAGGCTTTGGAACTTATTCCCTGTGAACTCCTTGTATGTTGTAAACAAAGATTCCTTTGTTTGACAACTCCACCTGTTTCTGTGATTCACCAAAGACTGACCTCAGTTAGTTCCGTTACTGTAATGTAATATCAAGCACATCTAGTTAGTTGATCATTTTGTTCAAGTCTTACATATCTTACCAATATGATGACCATTTGTCTATGTAATCTTAAAATAAGGGTGTTGAAATTATTTTCCATTTGTCGTCCAAGGTAGAAGTTATGATTTTTGTTCTTAGTTTTTCCCTATATATCCCCAAATCTGTTGTTACGTATTAAAATTCAAGAATTATTATACTCCCGGGGCGCCTGGGTGGCTCAGTGGGTTAGGCCGCTGCCTTAGGCTCAGGTCATGATCTCAGGGTCCTGGGATCGAGTCCTGCATCGGGCTCTCTGCTCAGCAGGGAGCCTGCTTCCTCCTCTCTCTCTCTCTCTGCCTGCCTCTCTGCCTACTTGTGATCTCTCTCTGTCAAATAAATAAATAAAATCTTTAAAAAAAAAAAGAATTATTATACTCCCTGATGAATTCATCCTTTTACTCTTCTGTAATTTTGACTTGATCTTTATGTCTAATAATGAAATTTGCTTTAAAATCACTTTTCATTATCTTGATATAACCACCAAAGTTATAGTGTGATTAGAGTTAATATAGCATATTTTTTCTTTTACTTTTTAAAGCACTTCTATATTGAATCCTGACAAAGAAACAAAACAGATTTTTAACTCTGGAAGCATCTTTCTAAATTATCTTTTTTTTTTTTTTAATGAAGCAGTAGCAATTTTTGTTAAGGGACCTAAACTGAAAGTAGGTTTAGAAATTTATTTATTTTTTTATTTATTTAGTAAATGATTTTATTTTATTTATTGACAGCAAGAGAGAGAGAGAGAGAGAGAGAAGAAGCACACAAACAGGGGGAATCATGTGCAAAGGGAGAGGAAGAAGCAAGCTCCTTGGGGTGCCAGTAGTCCCATGCAGGGCTGGATCCCTGTACACTGGAATCATGACCTCAGCCAAAGGCAAACATCTGCTTAAACAACTAAGTCATCCAGGCACCCCTAGAAAATTAAAAAAAAAAAAAAGACCTTTTAAAAACATTTTGTTTCTTTCTTGTTTTTTTTTTAAATATTTTATTTATTTGACAGACAGAGAGACAGGAAGAGGAACTATAAGCAGGGCAGAGGGAAAAGGAGAAGCAGGTTTCCCACTGAGCAGAGAGCCTGATGTGGGGCTCCATCCCAGGACCCTGGGATCATGACCTGAAAAGAAGGGACACTTCTTGGAGGAAGCCACACAGACACCTCTTTTCTTTGTTTTTAATATATGGCAACTGATGCTTCCCAGCCACGAGGAGCAGGAAAATCTCCCAAACCCAGACCACCACCATGTGGATTCAGCCATCTTCTGATTCACCTCCAGATTGTCTCCTCCTAACTACTCAAGCCACAGGTTAAGGGCCACCGAAGAGTGACTACTCTGGAGGGTGGCTGAGCTAGCAAGTGAGCATGTTAATCCAGCTCTGCCTGCATTAGCAATGGAGCTGAACAGGAGCCAGGGAAGGGGAGGAGGAGCAGAGAGCAGGGACAAAGGAACCAAAGAGGAGATTCAGATGAAGGGAAGTATTGGGGAGGAAAGAGAAGAAACTCTAGAAGACAGTCATGTAGAATGGAAAAGGGATGAAGTGGGCATTGGGAAAGGGCACCACCAGGGAAGGAGAGAGGGGAAGGAAAGAGGGAGGAAGAGAGGAAAGGGGAAAGGGAGAAGGGAGGAGTCAGCATGCCAGGGCTCCCCCTGCATCTGAAGAAGAGGTGGCTGGTCCAGCTTGTCAAACAGGGTGCTCACTCTTTGGCCCCAGTTTCTGCTCCCAGTGCTACTGGGCTTTGCAAGGAAGGCAGGCTGTCCCTTGGGACCTACTGGAGCCCACAGGAGGGTGGGAGAGGTAAGATGCCACCAGGTCCTGTCCTGAGCTGCTCCCAGCCACCAGCCTTACCACATGGTGTAAGAGGGACCCCAGAACAATGGAGGGACACAGGCCAGCATGTCTGCTGGTGGCCCTGGGCACTTAGCTCATCGCAGTGAACCACACGGCCTCCTCAACCCACGCTTTCAAAGCCTCCTTCTTCGTTTCTGGCTTTCATGTCTGTAGGAACATGAGCCAGATCTAACTCATCTCCGACAGACAATTCTGACTCACCCCGTGTCAGATTTTTAAGAGTGGCTGTGATAGAGTAAGATAGCAATGCTCCAACAAAGGGACTGTTTCCTCCCACTTGACCTCAACAGTCTTATACATTTTCTTAGCGAAAACATCTTGTCTCCTTCCATTAAGCTCATAACGTGGTCTAGTAGTATACATGCGCCTTCGGTAGATGCGAAGCGATACAGAGGTCCTTTTTTTTTTTTTAATTTTACAAGGCAAAGTCAGTGAACACATCCAACTTGACCAATACGTCTCTAAAATGTCAATCCAGGCAAAGCTTTTTCTGCCTACAGTTTGGAGCCTACGTAGTGACATTTTTAAAATGCTTTCAGTCCCTCAGTGAGGCTCCTAGAAGCTAGCCAGGGCTTACTATGTGCCAGGCACTGTGTCAGGTGTTGGAGCTAAAGGGAAGAAGAGCTTGGAGGCTGGCTGGGGAAGGACATCCATGACACAACCACAGCTAGAAACGGAGGCCAGTGCTAGAAAAGAGAGAGCAGGCTGCATGGAGAGTGTGTACCATGGGGCTTGTGAGCTCACGAATAAGTGGGAGTAACTGGAGTGGGGAGATGGGGGAGAGAAGAGGGTCTTCCCATCAATGGGAATCACCTGTGCTTGGAGGCAGGTGCCATGAGAGGTCTCCACAGGAAGAAGGAGGCAGTGTGGTTGAAGGGCAGAGAGATGGGGCAGAACAGGCATCAGTCAGTTGGAGGGGTATGAATAGACTGATGGGAGGATTATGGGTGCCTTTGGAGGACTGAGAATTTGTTAGAAGATCAGTGCAGATTTCTATGGAGACAAATGCCAGGAACTGATAGGTCTTTGAAAGGTCACTCTGGCTGCCTTTTGGCAAAGGGGTTGGTAAAAGGCACTTGCAGGTGTGAACACACCAGGTGGGAGGTGAGTGCAGAAAATCGGGTGAGGGAGCATGGGAACTTGGTCCGGGGGTATATAAGGGAGAATAGCCTTTAAGGAGTTCCACAAATTGGCACCAGCTGTGGCTTCATTACAGAGCTGGAAGGGAGAGGTGGGTGTGTCCTGGAGGTTACAGAAATTACATGAGAAAGGGAAGTCTTTTTAGATCTCTTTTTCAACTACAGGAACTCTCACCTTATTGATAGAATTCCAGAGTGGGAACCAATGATATGAGGACATCTTTGAAATGTCTGAATATATTCTTCGACATCTTTGAAAGTGACGAGGAGACCTTGGCCTTAGGAGGCCTTGGCCCTCTTTGTAGTTAGAAAGATTTCACGTACAGATTTGAGTTCTCCATTTTAAAGTCAAGGAGTCAGTCCTTCCAAAGGACACCTCCTATCATTTTACCCTCTCATTATACCTCACGTGCTGGCATCTCCAAGACCCTCTGTTCCAGGTTGAGAGTATCCACTTTGGCCGGTCTGGTCTTGCCAAGAACACCACCACAGGAAATCTAGAGCCTATAATGCTATTAATAACATCATCTAGGACTGTGTTTGCTGCCCTCATAGCCTCTTCCCACCATGACTCACTGAAGCTTTTTACACATTGTATCCATTAAGCTACAGTTCCCAAAGCTCATCTTCTCTAGTGCCATTAATTTTTAGGGGACCAGGCAAACCTTAAACTTGTTCCCCTTAACTGGATCCCTGTTCCCCCACAATCTATTTGAAAGCCTTTCAACATGATTCTTGAATGAGATCTGAGACCACTGCTGGTACCTAACACTTCTTGGCACCTTGTCTGCTAGGTTCTTGGAAGAGGAGATGGCTATGGAGGTGAGTGGGAATGGGAGTGGGAGGATTTCTCCCTTCACTTTGCTTTTTGTGTTTTCAAATAATGGGTTTTGAGGGGGCCGGAAAGTTTAACCAGACCATTTATTTTCCATCTCCCATCGATAAAAAGTTTACCACTCCCCACTGGAAGAATTTATATCTTTCCTTTGAATCTACAGGAAAATCTCCCAAACCCAGACCACCACCATGTGGATTCAGCCATCTTCTGATTCACCTCCAGATTGTCTCCTCCTAACTACTCAAGCCACAGGTTAAGGGCGAAATGTTCAATGCCCAAGCAATTAAGTGGGGAACACGTTTATCTAAGCAATTGCATGCAGCTCTCTATCTGCATACAGGGGGTCTCTCCCAAGCCTTTCCAACCTCAGCAAAAGAAGACAAAGCCCCAGCAGTCTGGGGTATATATCATTCATTCATTCCTGTGTTCAACACTCATGGCGGATCCCCACCAAGACAGTGGGAGAGCAAGGACTAGAGAAATCCTGGAAGCTGAAGTCTGAGGAGGATTTCAAATTCAAGTCAGAGATGAAAGAAACATCTGGACTTGGTCCTAAGGTACATGCAGTATTCTGAACTGAGGCTAGAACCAGAGACCATTCTAATGAAAGGCCTCTACAGGTGGGTTCTCACAGGTGGGCCCCAACTCAGTTTCGTGTATATTCATTCATGAAATAGCTCTTTGGGTCAACATGCAGAAGAAAACCATTTCAGAAAACTGACAATGAGGAGAGGAAAGGGAAGCCAGAAGGCTTGTGAATGGGGAGAGAGGAGGAGCCAGGGCAGAAAACCAAGAATCCCTCCCTGCCCTCCTTGCTGCCAGGGAGGTCTGAGGGACTAGTTTCCACCTGGGATCCCAAGTCCAGAACAAAAGCAGCGGGGCCACGGCGGGGGAGGGAAGGGGGTCCTCAGCACGGGCGCATGGGGCTGCGGAAAGATGGAGGCTAGCGTGCCTGCTGGCGGGGGGCACCTCGCAAGGCGCTGTCCCCAGCCCGACCCCATGAGGACCCGGGTTTGGCGCAGCGTCCGGGGTGGTCCCGGTGCCCTGGGGTTCCGGGAGGCTGGGCCTCCACAACCCCCTTCTCCGCCCCCAGGTCGGGTCCGCGCTTTCTGCTCCAGGTGAGGGCGCGGCACGGTGTCACTTTACCCCTGTGCAGAGGGTGGTCCAGAGAAGCCTTGGGGCAGGGAGGGGCAGCAGGCAGCAGGAGCGGGACAGCGGAGCCTCACATGGGAGCGTACGGGCGGCCAGTCCGGTGGGTCCTGCAGTCCCGACTGGGCCGCAGCACAGCACCGCGGCGCTGCCCGCCCCTCCTCCGCCAGCCCCTCCACCTCCTCCCAGACTCTCAGCCACATCCTCTGTGAGCTCACTTCCAGCTTCGGCAATTAGCAAAGCGCCTTCTCCCCGCCGCCCTCCACCCGCCCCCGCCCCCCTCCCTCCTGAGTCCTCCGCGAGCTCCCTTTTCGCTTTGGCAATTAGCAAAGCCCCTTCTCCGCACCGCCCCGCCCCCCTCCCTCCTGAGGCCCCGCCCTGGCTGGGGCGCGGGGGGAAGCCCCGGGGGCTGCAAGCTTTGCCAGCGCTGGCGCTGGGCAGCCTCCTAGCCTGGCTCCTTGAGCGGGTGTCCACCCGCGGCCTGGCTGCAAAAAAATCATCAGTCCTGTTAACCCTGGCTGCACTCTCCTGTCAGTTTGCTGGCTTCCTGATTGCGCCCAAAGCCATGAACCAGCTTCCCCAGCACAGGCCTGGGCTGAGATGCCTGCCCAGGATCTGTTTGAGCAGTCTACTCATCTCCAGGCAGGGATGGCACTTCCACATGGATGTTTGGGTTTTTTTATTGTTTTTTGGTCATTGGTTATTATTACATGACCTCCAGGGTAGGTGCTCCACAAAGGGAGTGAAAACAGGATACATGATATACCCCTCACCTCCCATGCTGTCTTTCTCTTAAATAATAAGCACTGCTGAACTATCTTAGATTCTGTACCTTCTCTCCAGCCATGAACCTATCACTGTCTTTAACTCTTGAAAACTTCATTAGACAAATTAATGTGGTGAAGGAAGAAATATGAGAAAGCCTATTAATCTGATGAGCATGGAACTGAACAAACCCTATAGATACTTTCCCTTTGATTTCTAGCCTATCAATACCTACAGTGAGTCACATACACTCAAGATTATTGTTTTTATTGTATACTTCATATATTCATTGATTTTGGACTCGTTATCATTTCGTTGAAGTGTTAAACTATGGTAATAAACAAACTTTTAATTAACTTTTCCTCCTATGATACAAATATAACTTGCACTTGAGCTTTAGCTAATTTTATGTTCTAAAATTGCCAAAACAAAATGATCAAGGTTTCTAGATTATTTACTGTATTTTCTACTATATAATATTGTTCTATCTCTTCTGTATAAAGAAAATGAATGCTTGGGGCTCTTGGGTGGCTCAGTGCATTAAAGCCTCTGCCTTCTGCTCAGGTCATGATCCCAGAGTCCTGGGATAGAGCCCCACATCAGGCTCTCTGCTCAGCAGGTACCCTGCTCCCCTTCCTTTCTCTCTGCCTGCCTCTCTGTCTACTCGTGATCTCTGTCTGTCAAATAAATAAATAAAATCTTTAAAAAAAGAAAATGAATGCTTGATAACTAAATGAATGCTTTACTGAACAAATTAAATATGGCAATAGCATTTTATTTTATCATGCTTCACATATTAAATAATAATATTATATCACTAGTCTACAAATAATCTACTCGCATAGTCATTTGGAAGCTTTTAGCAAAAGAATTCTTCCTCCTGATTGTAGTATAAAAGCCACAGAAATATACAGAAGACTCCTAGGATAGAAAGTTAAATCCAGTTATCCGTGATGCCTTGAGGAGGACCTGACCTATGTATGTCCTGGGATGCACTAGTAACTGTTACATGTGATAGGATTATATTTAATATATACAGTTTCATTTATTTCACAAAGGACATATAAATTTGAGAATAAAATATTTGATGAATCTATAAAGTCTATATCTATTTGTAACTAATGTGGTAGAACTAAGATGTTAATTTGAAAAAAAAATCATTATACACATACACATATTCAATTGTTTTTATATATATAAACAGCATTATTTATTTATGTAAATAAATGCATTGTCAGTAAAATCCATTTACTTATCAATCATAAGGGTAATTTTAAGTACTAAGAATAAGAAATATGTGAAAAGATAAGTGTTCAAGAGTGCAGTTTGTGGTAATTAATACAATATGATAGGCTCATAAAAATGATATATTACTTGAACTTAAAAGCTTCTATAATTAAGCGATGACCACTTGAAATTTGTAATTAGTCTTGCTGCAGTTTTTCCTTGCACTTATTGCCCTTCCCCAGAAGTTCATTAAGAATTTCTGTGAATGTCCTTATGTTTAATCTCATTCATAGATTCCACTGCTGCTCACAAAACAAAGCCAAAAAGAGAGGTAACTCTATGTGGCACTCCATCCACAAGCAATACATTCATAAATAATTAAAAAGCTCTCTACTTCATTTGTTACCCATTCAGCTGATAATTTAAATGAGTAACTGAGGCCATTTTATCAGCACTTTTAATAGAATGCGACTCAGAAACTTCACAGTGTTATTTAAGAAGAAATGCTCACGTGTTAAGGTTTTTATTTTTTTAAATCAACAAAATAATTTTCAAATATTAAAAGCAAATGTCTCCTTTTCCTCCAAGTTTCCTTGCTATGTCAAAGTTACAAATAAATACATTAAAATCGTATTTTGAGTAGTAGATAAAAACAAAAGTTTTGAAACTGTGGGTTGAGTGTCTGGGTTAACTTGTATAAATATCTGAACTCAATGTATTTAGACTTTATTAGATTTTTTTTTAGACTATTTAAAAATACATGCTGAGATAATGACAACATTATTTTATTCATTTTAATAAATAAATTATTTAATTTAATTATGTTTAGATATTTATTTATTAAATTAATGATTTAATATTTAATAATCTAAATTTGAAATATTTCAAATTCTAAAAATATTTATTTAATTAAATTGATATATTTAATATAAATATTTAATAAATTATTTAACCATTATTATGATTATGCAATACATTATGTATTGTGTAATAATTGCATTTTAATAAATAAATAAATGTATTATTTACATTATTTTATTATATTTTATTTAGTTGACAAAGAGAGGGAGAACGCAAACAAAGGGAGCTGCAGGCAAAAGGAGAGGGAGAAGTAGGCTCCCAGCTGAGCAGAAAGTTCAACCTGGGGTTCCATCCCAGGACCCTGAGATCACCACCTGAGTCGAAGGCAGATGCTTAAGTGACTGAGCCATCCAGATGCCCAAGGCTTTGTATTCTTCGCTTCTAAATATTGATGCTCCTTCATCTCTGGAGTTAGTAAATTGATGTTGAGAATTCATATCAAAGAATTGATAGTAGCTGTTAAACAGAAACATGTAATTTAGGGGAAAAAAAAGAACAGAAGGAAGAGAAAGGCCAAAAGTCAAAAGCACATTAATATAAAATTTAATTAGATAAAAAAGCTGATATTCCTGAAGGGGGCTAATAAAAGAGCTGCAAAGAGCTGATAGGATTAGGAAAATTGTCCACTCCTGGTCATTTCATAATTTTAAACTATTCCTTATTAATAAATATACTTAGTTCCAGAAACACAAGCACATAGGAACATTTCCACCAAGTTTCCTCTAACAGCATTTACAAATTAGACGTTCAAACAATGCAGTTCATTACATGTTGCATCTGTATCTTAAAGTTTAAACACTTTCTGTGACACATTTTCTAACAATTAAAATTAATATATATATATATATATACCTTATCCCTAAATGGAAAATATATATATATATATATATATATATATATATATATATATATATACATAGAAACCTTATTCCTAAATGAAACCTTTCTTTGTTTATTAGCTTAAATAGGTAAATTAGCAACAACAACAACAACAAACAGCTAATATTATAAAGGTAGGAACAATTTACCTTTTCATTTATTGCTATTTTCTAAAAATTCCTATTTTATTTTTTTCTCAAGTCTGTCATAATAATTTTCTAAATCTCCTGCCTTATTCAATTTTTTTCTTTTAGTGGAAATCTCTATCTCATATTTATTTTCTCTTCCTCCACTCTTTGCTCTAATAATTCAATGTATTATTAGATTTTCTGTTTTTCTCTTTATCCAGATATATCTTTTCTTTCTTTCTTTCTTTTTTAAATAATTTGATTTGCTGGCATTTTACATCAGTACATGCTTTCTTATGGATGTTAGAAATGTCTGTGGAACTACTAGAAGAATAAACTTTTTTACCTTTAAGAAGTTTACAGTCTAGAGTGCCTGGGTGGCTCAGTTGGTTAAGTGTCTTCCTTCAGCTTAGGTCATGATGCCAGGGTACTAGGATCCAGTCCTGCATCAGCTGCCTGCTCAGCAAGGAGTCTGGTTCTTCCTCTCCCTCTGCCCCTCCCTCTCTCTCTCTAATAAATAAATAAAATCTTTAAAAAAAAGACTTACTGAATCTGAGACTGAATTACTAAATTCAGTCTTAATAGAAGACAGCTAAACAAAGCAATGATCACAACTGGAAAATTTAGCGAGATCATGGTTTAACATTTTTGGTTGACACAGGACCTCTTTCAGTAACAACTTTCCCTAAATATCAATTTCTTTTTAAGGCAAAAAATTTTGACAAGAAATCCAGATCCTTCTGATCATTTTCATATCAATTTAAGGTGACATCCTCAGAGTATATAATCAAATATGTAATTATTCTATCTGTTGCCTTGTATATTGCCTGTATCTTTTTCAGACTCAAAGTTCCATTGAGGTAGATTTTTTTTTTTAAAGCAGAGATTTTTAAAGTGTTTGATATATACAAGATGCTTAATAAGTGTTTACAAAGCCTATGTATTACAGAAGCCTTTAACAGGCTTTAAAATAATGTAGGTGATATTAGTGGTCATATCAAACAATTTTTAGGTTTCAGTCATGTAAGTATCTACATTTCTCAGAGACAGAGAAACATACAAATGGTCTGGATCCAGTAGGATAATGCTAGCATGTGTTGTAAATTCTCTTATATGACCTTATTCTTGCAAGAATTGGTTATGTGGCAGAAAAAAAGGTATCACTATCTTATACTTTATTATTAAAGAGATTTATGGAAGTCTTAATTTCTTACACTACACCTTTGTTTCAGTGGAACCAATTTCTGTGGTAATGGTGAGAGGAAAGTAGGCAATTTAGGCAGCAGCAAAAATCTCCTACAAGGCACTATAAAATAAGGCTTGTTCTAGATCATGGGTCTGTCCAAAGGGGAATGTTAAGGGGTAGAATGGATGATGGATGCATTGTGGACTTATAACTTTAAGATTAATACTGTTATGCCCCAATAATGGGTCTATGATTAAAGGAGCGAGACTGATGTAAAGCAAAGGTCAAGCAAAGCTTTATTTCATGCCAAGCATCAAGAATCTAACCGAACGTTCGGGGCCACACCTCTTATGAGAGAAGGCAACCCTTTGCTGTTTCACAGTCTAGCTTTTAAGGGCAAAGACCATGCAGTCAGGCCTGGCCACGCACAGGTGACCAATGAGATTTTAACGCACACAGGAAACTCCACAGTGAGGCTAGATGACCAATTGAGGTTCAATTTACCCTAGTATAGACATTTGACCCAGCCTATTACACCTTGATTAGGATTAGTGCCAAAAAGGTTCCCAAAGGGCGGAGGAGTGGGGCATACTCCATAGTATCTAGGGAGACAATATGCAAACACCGCCCCCCCTCCCGCTGATTGATGTCTCCACCTGGCCTGACCCACTTTTGTATATGGGCTTTGTTACCTGGAGCTGATTACCAGGACTTGTTTTTAAGTGAATCCCCTGGGGGAAGGGGAGCAAGGACAGTTTAAGGGTTAACCTCAATGAAAGCCTCTTGCTAAAATATAAAAATATAAAATAGGTCCTTACATTACAACAACTCAGTAGGGAAAGTCCCAGTGTGGTGATAAAAGAAGTGAGGTAACTTGCATTGCACATTTTTTTTTAAAACGTGTAAGTTGTATTTTTCCGTGCCATTACATCATACTTTATCTTCATCTCTGTCTACTAGTTTAAAACTAGTTAAACAAATTCAACAATTTTTAAAAAAATATTTTATTTATTTATTTAAGAGCAAAAGCCAGAGAGAGAGAGAGAGAGAGCATGAGCAATATGGGGCTCGATCCCAGGACTCTTGAGATCCTGATCTGAGCCAAAGGCAGACACTTAACTGACTAAGCAAATGAGACTCCCACAAACTCAACAATTTTATAAAATTTTTATTTGTTGGGGTGCCTGACTGGAACAGTCAGTAAAATATGTAAATCTTGATGGTGGGGTTGTACGTTTGAAATCCACCTTGGGTGTAGAAGTTTTATTTAAAAATAAAATCTTTAAAAAAATTTTTTTTCATTTTTTTATTTAAGCCATTGTATGGCAGTGTTGATCACTATATTGTACACCTGAAAGTAATATTAACCTTATTTTAACTAACTACAATTTAAATAAAAACTTTAAAAATAAAATAAAAATAATAATCATAAAAATAAAAAAGAGGAAAAATTATTTGGCAGGCAATTTTCTTAATTGCATTATTATTTATTATTATCATAGTCTGTGTGTGTCGGTGGGAGGTGGCTGGTATTACAGTGAGTTCCATATCTGTGTTACACTGAGGTCCATGTCTGTAGTCAGTCTTTTTTTTCTTTTAGTTTATTTTCAGGGATCCAAAATTCATTGTTTATGCACCACACCCAGTGCTTCATGTAATAAATTCCATCCTTAATACCCACCACTGGGCTCACCCAACCACCTGCCACCCTCCTCTTCAAAACCCTCAGTTTGTTTCTCAGAGTCCACAGTCTCTCATGGTTTGTCTCTCCCTCCGATTTCCCCCAGCACACTTCTCTCCATCTCCCAGTGTCCTCCACGTTATTCCTTATGTATTGAGTCTTATAAAAACTTTTATTTCTTTCCCTATTCTGCTTTGCATATGCTTACCTTAGATGTTAAAATGTTATAAACCTCTCCTGCCTGGTCCATTTTCTCTCTCTTCTCTCATGATTTCTCATGCTCTCCCTGCCAACCCCACATGCCTTACAATATCTGGATATGACTAATTTCTTCCTGAGCTACTTTATTCTACTCTGCCATATGGTTGCCCTTCCCTCTTCTGTACCATATCTTCTATCCCCTGCATTTGTGCTTTAACAATACCTAATTCTTTTCACTGCATCTGTATCTTTGAGGTCAATACTCAGTAGTGCAATCGCTGGGTCATAGGCTAGCTCTATTTTACTGGAAAGAAGGGCCATATGCACCCCAGTGTTCATAGCAGCAATGTCCACTATAGCCATTCTGTTGAAAGAGCCAAGATCCCCTACAACAGACAAACGGATAAAGAAGATGTGATCCAAGGATACAATGGAATATCACTCAGCCATCAGAAAGGATGAATACCCAACTTTTGCATCAACATGGATGGGACTGTAGGAGATTATGTTAAGTGAAATAAGTCAAGCAGTGAAAGTCAATCATCATATGGTTTCACTTATTTGTGGAACCTAAGGAATAGCATGGAGGACATTAGGAGAAGGAAAGGAAAAATGAAGTGGGGGTATTGGAGGGGGAAATGAAACATGAAAAACTATGGACTCCAAGAAACAAACTGAGGGTTTTAAAGATGAGAAGGATGTGGGGATGGGTGAGCCCGGTGATGAGTATTAAGGAGGGCACATATTGCATGGGGCACTGGGTGTTTTACACAAACAATGAATCATGGAACACTACTTCAAAAACTAATGATGTATTGTATGGTAACTAGCATAACAGAATTAAAAAAAAAAAAGGAGGGGGACAATACCTAACACTCAATCTTTGCTAGTTTCTTGTTTACCTCCTTTTAAGAGTAAGCTCATTAGTGTTTTTGTTTGTTTGTTTTTTTTTGTCTCAACTAAAAGAAGAAAAATAATACACATTATTTTGAAAACTTTTTGAACAGTGTACAAACGTTAGTCAAGTCCACAATGTCTCATCTCTTCTTCCTCCTAACATGGCTAAGTTGAAAAACCCTTTATCTGGGAAAAGATCATTGTCCAGCCACCTTGTGTAAGATTTTGGCTTTAGGTTAGATTATCCTTTCTTTCCTTTTCTGAAAATAAGTTGAAAATATTAATAGCCTCAGTTTCTTCTTCCAAAATATGACTGCTTCTTTACCAAGTGCAAAAGCAACCCATTTTGACCATAGTAAACAGCTTGGACCTACTTTTTTTGGCTCACTGTTTTAGTGAGACAAGTGGAGTGAAGATGACACACCATTTCCAAATGTATTAATAATTGGTAGACCATACTTATAAATTGAAGTTTTGTTGCCATTAAACTATGACCAGACTCGCTATAATTACAGAGGTAAATTCTTTATATTTACTATATTTGAAATTACCATATAATACCAAAATAAAATTATGATTATGTGAAGAGTCTGTAATATTAAGAAGATGACTTTGAAATGATTGATTATCTAAATGAAATTTCCCATTTTATAATCTTGTATAAGCTTCCATTGTCATTTCTATTTAAAATCTATTAGAAGGCACTCTTGTTTTCCCTTAAGTGGGAAGTCAAATGTGGAACAAATTCATCCCAAAGGAACTGATTCTATGTTCCACTGAAGACCAGGTGGCTTCCATGTGGCATTTTGCCTCTTGCATATTGTTCATCTCCTACAACAAATGAGGGTATGCTCTTTAGTAAACTAATTCAACTCAATTAGAGACATTGTCTTCAAGGGATAACATCATAGAGACTAGAATCAGAATCATACTTTTGGGAAAATTGGGCCCAGGATTTTTGTTTTTTTTTGTTTTGTGTTAAGATTTTATTTATTTATTTGACAGACAGAGACCACAAGTAGGCAAAGAGGCAGGGGCGGGGGTGGGAAGCAGGCTCCCTGCTGAACAGAGAGCCTGATGCAGAGCTCGATCCCAGGACCCTGAGATCATGGCCTGAGCCGAAGGCAGAGGCTTAACCCACTGAGCTATCCAGGTGCCCCTGGGCCCAGGTTTTGATGGCTTCTTTCCTCAATATTATAAAACCTATTTGAACTCTACTGGATGCCAGAACTGCTTAAAAATATTTGGTCCCTTGTAATTTTAACCTTCCAGTATTCAATGCACCTGATCCATGTAATATCCTATAGTATTTTTGTCAAATGAAGACTCTCAAAGTGTGTTTCTTGGGAGACACTTTTCAATTGGTTGCTTACATTTCTGCATTTATTATTTGTTCTAGGCCATCCCTGTGAAGATGGTTGTAATGAATAGACTTGGAAGACAGAAATAGTATCTTTTTTTTAACTTAACCTGTTGTGTTTGCAAATATTATCTGCCTCTGTTTTGATTCTTCTTGTGGGAACTGAGGCTCAGAACTGATATATAACTCCCAACCCTACACACACACACACACACACACACACACACACACACACAAATACTGTTAATATTCTGGCTACCTCTATTGCTGTGAATATTAAACTATATTATTTCTGAACCATGAGTCTGCGTCTTCTATCAACACCCAAGAAACTACGGCAGACTCATACACCAGCTTTCAATTAAGGGAAAATAATCTCAGATGCTTTATATTTTTTGATAGTGTTACCTACTTCTGAACATATGACTGAACACATATAAAGCTGGAGCCCTGACCATTTAGAGCTTCTTCTGTGGAAGAACTATGCATTCACCAGTAAACAAAAGTAGATTCATCTTTTTTTTTTTTTCCTCCTGGACACCATTTCCTCTTTCACACTGTTGCTCAAATTGGATGGAGTCTAAGGTCCTTTGAGGAAATTTTTGTTTAATGACTCAAAATAAAATAGGAAGAGTCTAAAGTGCTAAAAATACTTCTAGATAAAAGGTATAAGATAATGCCAGAAAGGATAGTAATTTTATCTAACAACTGCCTGTTCACCACTTTTTTGTTCATTAACTAATCTCCAAATTCCTGACTAAATCCCTTTTGTAAGCCAGAATGTGAGCTAAAAACTGGGATTTTAAAAAATTTTCATTTGAAATCCAGTTAGTTAACATATATGGTTGTATTAGTTTCATGTGTACAATATAACATATAGCACTCAGTGCTCATCATGACAAGTGCTCTAATTAACCCCCATCACTTATTTAATCCATCACTCCTTTCAGATCCCGTCAAGTAACCATCAGTTTGTTCTCCGTAATGAAATGTCTGTTTCTTGCTTTGTTTCTCTTTCTATGTCTTATTATTTCCCCTTTGCTTGTTTGTTTTGTTTCTTTTATTCCATATATGAGTAAAGGTATTTGTCTTTCTCTGACTGACTTATTTCACTTTTAGCATTATACTGTCTAGTTCCAACCATGTTATTGCAAATGGCAAGATTTCAGTCTTTTTTATGGCAGAATAATATTCCATTGTATATAGATACCACTTATTCTTTATTTATTCATCTATTGATGGATACTTGGGCGCTTTCCATATCTTAGCTTTATAAATAATGCTGCTATAAACATAGGGGTGCTAGCATCCCTTTGAATAAGTTTTCTTATATTCATTGGGTAAATACACACCAACAGGATTGTTGGATCACAAAGGACTTCTATTTTTAAATTTTATGGAAATTCCATACTGTTTTCAAATATGGCTGTATCAGTTTGCATCACCACCAACAGTTCACAATTGTTACTTTTTTTTTTTTTTTAAGATTTTATTCATTTGACAGAGAGAGATCACAAGTAGAGAGAGAGAGAGGAGGGAGCAGGCTCCATGCCTGGCAGAGAGCCCGATGTGGGACTTGATCCCAGGACCCTGAGATCATGACCTGAGCTGAAGGCAGAGGCTTAACCCACTGAGCCACCCAGGCAGCCCCCACAAGTGTTACTTTTTCACATCCTCTCCAACACCTTTTGTTTCTTGTAGTGTTGATTTTAGCCATTCTGACAGGTGTGAGGTGGTATCTCTTTCTAGTTTTGCTTTGCAATTTCCTGATGATACATGATGATGGACATCTTTTCATGTATCTACTGAACATTTGAATGTGTGCTTTGGGGAAACACTTGTTCATGTCTTCTATCCATGGTTTTATTGGATTATTTGTTTTTGGATGTTGACTAAAAACTGGATATTAAGTAACACACAAGACAGGTTTCCTTGAGCTTAAATTTTATTTGCATGAGTATCATTAACAGGAAAAAATATGCATATGGGTATGTACAAGTGTGTTTATGTATACATCTATCTATCTATCCTCTATCCCATGTCTTCTAATTGTGGTAAATCCTGTAAGGTGGGGAATGGGATAGTCTGAAGAAATATGCTTCTGGATATGCTGGGTAAGCAAATTTAATTGCACTCAGATGCATTGGATATAAGTGAATCACTCAAATGAGTTATTTAATATTATATAGAAACAAATTAAAAGTTTATGTAGTTGAAAATAATAGGTAGTTAAAATAATTTTTTTGTTTGTTGTTTTTGTGTCTTTTTTTGTTTATATATACTATGGTGTGAATGTTTATGTCTCCCAAAATCATATTATGGAATCTAACTCTGGAAGTGATAGTATTAAAACTTAGGGGCCTTTGGGAGGTGATTAGGTCATAAGTGGGATTACAGTCCTTTTAAAGGAGACCCCAGTGAGTTCTCTTGATTCATTCATCATGTACGTTTACAGTGAGAAGATAGCCATCTATGAGGAAGTGGGCTCTCCCTGGATCTGCCCATTCCTTAATCTTGAACTTCTCCGTTCTAGAACTGTGAGAAATAAATTCCTGTTCTTTATAAGCTATTAAGTCTATATCATGTCCGTTATAGCAGCCTGCATGCAGAAGGACACTATGACCTAAAATGAGAGCAATAAATATAAAGTTTCAGTAAAGTCAGTTGGTACAATGTTTTGTTTTTTTTTTTTTTACTTAGAGAAGCCATGCTGCTTCATGTTAAACCTTGATATTGTATATGTTTCTTGAAGGGCCACTTCTTACTCCTTTGTGTGTTTTCCACAAAGTCCAGGATGATGCCTTACATAAAGGTAATATTTTATAAATACTGTTGGAAATATATACTTCTCTAAAATCTTATTTTGCCTACAGATTACTTGGATCCACTTTGCCTTGTGTAGAATATTTGAAATATATTAAGTACAGAATGTCTCTCTAAATAACATTTAGAATCATCATTAGTTTATGACTCCTGACTCATTTGTTTATGCAGTGATACTTACTTCAAGAACACTGAAGTTTGTAATATATTTTGAATTAATCACCAAGCTAGTTTATTTTAACTTATGAAAAAATAATTTCTCATGTTGGTTTAATTCTGCTCTTATGTTATGGTCATGACATTTTCATTAAAATAAAGTAGAAAATAGAAGTAAATAATTAATGAAAAATAATAAATAATAAATAAAAAATAAAAGCAAATCTCTTGTGAAATGTTAAACTTTTCTTACTTATTTTGTTTTGTTTTTCCTCTACCATGCTGGCAAAGCTGTATGTTGCAGATAAGTATAATTTTCTAGGTGCTAGGTTTGTTACTTTTACTAAAATTTTCAAAATATAAGGAGTTGAATAGTCATGGATTGTTTATTAAACTCCTTATCTACACATATAAAAATAAAACAATGATGGTGACCTGGGTATTTCTAAAATTGTATTCTGTTTTTCCATATTATGGTTTACAATGTAATTAATAAAGATTCTGCATATATTAACATCCATCCCCTTCTATCTCATCTGTATGTCCATACAGAGCATGTATGATTTCTATTCATTTCTATGTTGTGGTGAAGAGATTGTCTGAAGTAGCCTATATTTATGCAGGTAGATCTTAAGCTACGGTGCTCTTGTTTATTTGCTTGTTCGTGATCAGTATGTCTGAAAGATGATAACTATTGCATCAGGTGTGACGATTAAAAAATATTATTGGTGCCTGATACACTGTGATGAAATAGGTAAGTCGATTTATAATTTGTTAATTAAATTAGAAAAGAAATTCCTTTGGATTTGTTCTTTATTAAAGTTTTTTTTTTAACGAATTCCTTGGGATGTTTTTTGTGTAATATATATCACATGCCTCAACCTTTAAATTTGAATGTAGAAAAGAGTTATCAGAATGAGCCTAGAAAATATTGTTATGGGGGCGCCTGGGTGGCTCAGTGGGTTAAGCCGCTGCCTTCGGCTCAGGTCATAATCTCAGAGTCCTGGGATTGAGTCCCACATTGGGCTCTCTGCTCAGCAGGGTGCCTGCTTCCTCCTCTCTTTCTGCCTGCCTCTCTGCCTACTTGTGATCTCTCTCTGTCAAATAAATAAATAAAATCTTAAAAAAAAAGAAAACATTGTTTTGAAATATTTTTGTTCTGTTATATTATGTTAACTTAGGAAATAATGGTAGTTATTTTTATTAGCATTTCCTACTTTCCACATGCCCTTACAGATGAGATATCATGTTTTTCCTACTCTTTTTATCGTGGTTGTTATATTCTTCATGATCAATAACAATCAATGAAAATTCCTAACATTAATTTTCTTTGGGAAAGTGATATTTTAGCAAGAATCCATGACCAAAAATTTTAGCTGTTGTTCTTCCAGGAGATGAGACTATCAATGTTCCCGAAATTTCAAGAAATAGAACTTATTAATTGTGTTGGTTGATGTTTATTGTCTCTGAACTTAGAGGTGCATAATTCAATTTAAAATTTATTTTGGGGGCGCCTGGGTGGCTCAGTGGGTTAAAGCCTCTGCCTTTGACTCAGGTCATGATCCCAGGGTCCTGGGATCGAGCCCCGCATCGGGCTCTCTGCCTAGCAGGGAGCCTGCTTCCTCTTCCCTCTCTTTCTGCCTGCCTCTCTGCCTACTTGTGATCTCTATCTGTCAAATAAAATAAATAAAATCTTAAAAAAAACGGAGTGGACCTTATGGGGGTGCTTATCTGAAATTGAGGGACATTATAAAAAAATAAAAAATAAAATTTATTTTGAATTGAAAACAAGATCTTACTGAAGTTTAGGCATCCCACTTTATATCAGGCCTCCAGTACATTCTAATTTATTTATAGAAAATATCATAAACATGAATGACACTTTTCCTATTGCATTTATATGAAACTGCAATGACTCAAAGATGTCAGATTTGAAAAGCACTACCTTTCTATAATTTCTGTTTCCTAGGAGGAATGGATATACCATTTTAGCTCAATTATCCAACAGTATTCAAAACCACCATGAATTTTAAAACATAGTTATTACATCCTAAAAATCAAGTATGAAAATGTATAAACAACCAAATCTCTATCTGTAAATGAAATACTCCCACACAGACGGGTTTTAAAACTTTCTAACTTAAGGAATTTGATAGCACAGACTCAGGGTAGTAGTTTCAGTGCCTACAGTATACTTTCAGGGAGAGAGTAATGTAAGCTCTGAGTCACTTTCTGCCTAGAGATGACCTAATAGTGGTTCTGGCATTGTTTGTTTGTTTTTGAAAATACGTTCCTGGGCGTCATTCAGAAAATGCAGAGTTTGGCATCTATATAAATTAAGGATGATCTTTTTGAACTTTTGTCTTTCATTACATCTAATTACCATAATTGGACAGAAATTCCACTAAATTAAGCATTGTTAGGAAATGTGTAAATTGGAGCTACTCAAATTAGTTGCTCTTTGAACTATGTGCTGTTGGTTCAGGATTAGATAAGGATTTTGAAGGCAAACCTAAATCATTGCTTCCTTTTTTGAGAGATTCTCAGCATATTTTCTTAAAATTAGCTGAAATAAACAATGTGTTTAGTCGCAAAGTGATTTGCATTTTTGCACAAACTCCCTATCTCCTTGAGAATTATAACAGATATTTCATGAAACATCATTGATCTTTACTTTGTTACACTGCTGTAAAGTACATTCAGAGTTGCCAGTTAAAGGTGTTAGTGTTGAGATGAAATGTCATGCATTTTTCTTCACTTCCATGCAAATGAACACAGTAATTTATTAAGACACAATGAAGAAAAAAAAAATTGACAATGAGTTCCAGATTTCAAAAATCACTTGCCATTCAATCCAAATTGTGAGTTTGATCGGTTACCGAACACTTTATAATGCACCCCCGGTAATTTTACAGAGATTACTTTTTTCTTACCAATTCTTGATTATTCTGTCTTGCAATGCAGAGAAAGCTAACTAATTTAAAGAGTGCTGTGAAGTGTGTAAACCTGGTGATTCACAGACATGTACCCCTGGGTATAAAAATATATGGTTATAAAAAATAAAAATTAAAAAAAAAGAAAAAAGAAAAAAGAAAAATAAAATAAAATAAAATAAACTTCCGTTAATTTTGATTGTTATA
Organism: Mustela nivalis; assembly: GCF_964662115.1. Classification (NCBI taxonomy): domain Eukaryota; kingdom Metazoa; phylum Chordata; class Mammalia; order Carnivora; family Mustelidae; genus Mustela; species Mustela nivalis. Next base: position 55,554 of record NW_028136331.1, read on the forward strand.
AACTTAAAATTGACTAATTTCCATATACAGAGTTTAAAATGTTCACAATTTACATTAAATATACATTCTGTGTATAACTTGGAAAAATTATACTGAAAATTGAAATTAAAATGATGTTGTATATAGCTGCAAGAAGCCGCCTGTCCCATTTCATCTTACTATATAAGTTGTGTAGGTAATTTATAAAATCCCTGCTGCATAACAAATCTATTTTTTGTTGGAATGGGTAGTAATGTTTCTTCTTATTTCGAAATAAGAGTTGGTCTATGAGTGCCTCTGCAACTGTATTTTTCCTAAGTGGCTTCATGGTCTTGAACTGAGAAAGCTCAGAGCATTAAACATCAAAGTAATATATTTTGACATAATTAGACATCAAGGAAATGCAATTAAAATGACACTGAGATATCACTACACACTTACCAGAATGGCTAAAATAAAATATAATGACAAGCCCAAAAGAAAAAAATATACCATTTGATGATACACAATGGCAAGTTGTACCATAACTTAACCATCTCAGACTAGTGTAGTGTTAAATTTGTTTTTCTAAGCCATGTTTTGGGTCACTTACCACTTTTCAAGGATATAAAGTGCTATCATTTTACTTAAAACTGTGAAATTTGGTCAGATTTAAATTTCAATTTATGTTAAAACATTCTGTAAACTGTGTTAGACTTTGACATTTGTTCCCTCAGTTCAGTGAATAACACTATATCATATTCTGAAAAATACGCTAATTTTTTATTATTTTGAAAAATATCCCTTTTTCCTCTTATGGTAATTATTAATATGAATTAATAGTAGAATTTGATATGGTCCAATATGACCATAAATACTTTATTGTATATTATCAAATTTAATAATGAATATAATGTACTTCTTTGGACAATTTTTAAAGACCAGTCTACTCTTGAAACAAAAAAAAATGGAGATGCACTTCTTTAGTTCACACAAATTTCATTTTATTATATATGACCTCAGATAAATTTCAACAAATCATAATTTATTAAAATCATGTCTACTTAAAAATCTCATAGAAGAATTAAACCATCAAAAATAAAAATAAACACACACAACACACACACATCACCCATGTATTGGCAAATCACAATTGCTGTAACAATACATTAGGCATTCCACAGTTAAGGGCTATCAAAATTTCCATCAGTGACAAAAAGATTTGTATCCAAATGGACTGATTTGCCAGAATCCAAGAAAAAGTCTCCTAGGATTTATTTAAAGGTAAATATTTGAACAAATACTTCTTAAATTTAGGAAATTCAGAACATACGATTAAAGAATATTTGCAGTGCAGACTATATTCAATCCTTCCTTCAAAATGTGCCTTTGAGTACATAATTCTGTTTTCTCGATCTAAATTGAGCTGTCTTCCAAGGAAGTTTTCCAAAATGTGTGTCTCTGTGTGATAAATGTTCTAAGACCTAACATGCTTCATTGTATTTTTACTGTGCTCTCAAATTTAATCAATAATTTGGATTGATGTATAATACCTAGTTTCAAATATCTTTTCCATCTATAAAAACTCCCAGCTGTCTCTTTATATGCTATTACTATTGAGAATTGTGCTGTCAGTATTATTCTTGTACATTTTAGGTGATCTGTTCTTCTCTTGGGCATCATTTATGCTCTTCTCTGTTTTTGATATTCTTAAAACTCACCATAATGTATATGAGTGGTTTTTTGTGTGTGTAGTTTTTGTTTTGTTTTGTTTCTGATATCTCATGTTTGCCATCATTTTAAGTCTGGTATCTTTTATCTTTCTTTAATTCTCCAAAATTTATCTCAGTACTTATTTAAATATTTTCTTTATTTTTTTTCTCTTCTGCTGTATTTGGGCAGAAGTCATTAATTTGTTTGTTTGTTTTTCCCAACTCATTTATTCATTTTACAGCTATATTCATCTTAGTCTCCATTTATTGTATTCTTTATTTCAACAATTTTCACTTAATTTATATTCACAGTATAGTATCTTTCTTTTCCTTGTATATGTATATCATTATTTTATCATATACTTTTAAGCTATTTTAAAAAATATTTTATTTATTTATTTGACAGTGAGAGATCACAAGTAGGCAGAGAGGCGGGCAGAAAGAGAGGAAGGGAAGCAGGCTACCTGCTGAGCAGAAAGCTTGATGTGGGGCTTGATCCAGGACTCTGAGATCATGACCTGAACGGAAGGCAGCGGCTTAACCCACTGAGCCACCCAGGCGCCGCTTTTAAGCTATTTTTTAAAAGTACAGTCATTCTTTTTTTTTTTAAGTTTTTCTTTATTTATTTATTTGACAGAGAGAGATCACAAGTAGACGGAGGGCAGGCAGAGAGAGAGAGAGAGAGAGAGGGAAGCAGACTCCCTGCTGAGCAGAGAGCCTGATGCAGGACTTGATCCCTGGACCCTGAGATTATAACCTGAGCTGAAGGCAGTGGCTTAATCCACTGTGCCACCTAGGCGCCCCTAAGCTATTTTTAAAATTCCTGTTCCAATAACACTTGGATTGGCATATAAAGTTAACCACATCATATTTTTTAGGTAAGTAATTGTACTTTTTATGTGCATAGTTATTTTGGTCCATAAGTTCAGCTCTTCTTAGGATCATCAAATCTCTGTAAAGTCTGGGTATGCTAGGATTTTCTAAGCAACAATAAAATACATTGAAACCTGGTAGCTTAATTATAATAATGTTTTCTTTCTCAATCATTCACAATAGTATTCCATTCTGAGTAGCTTCCTTCTATTTTGCAGCTATAGTGTTTGGAAAAACTTGAATTATGATATTACTGTGATAATGTGAATTAGTCAGGGTTTTTCAGAGAATCGGGAAGAGAAAAAAAGGAAGATATTCTCCAGGGCCAACTCTAGAAGTGACTATTAAAACATCTGTCCAAATTCAATTGAACAAAACTCAGAAATGCCATCTCCAGTGAAATACAAAAAAGATTATATATAGTTCTGGGCACACACATCTCATTTGACCCAATGATGTATATCAATGAAAGACTGAAGGCCAATCACCACTCCATGGGAGAATTTAAAAATAAATTTACTAATGAGGCCAAGAATTCAGAATCACCAATACTTCAGAACTAATAATAACTGCCTTCACTTGATGTTATTCTATAAGATAAATCCTACGGTCAAGTTTCAATTTTAAATTCTTAAATCCTTATGAAGAAGCATCATTTGGAGGGAGCAGTTTTCATAATTTATCATCCATCAGCCTTTTTTAAAAGATTTTATTTATTTATTGGACACAGAGAGAGAGAAAGAGAGCGAGAGAGAGAGATCACAAGTAAGCAGAGAGGCAGGCAAGCAGGGAGGGAAGCAGGCTTCCTTTTGAGCAGTGCCCGATGTGGGGCTGGATCCCAGGACCCAGAGACCATGACTTGAGATGAAGGCAGAGGCTTAACCCACCACCCACGTGATGAGAGAGCCACTCAGGTGCCCCTCATCCATCAGTCTTAATTGATTGGAGGAAAATGTGTGGAGGAATAATGCCTTAGGGAGCTAATCTCTCTAAAGAATTTTCAAGTCTTTACCCCTTCAAGGTTTTGTACAGTTCTGATAGCCTCTAAACATCCAGCGGATTTCTACAGTGACAGGCCTGTTAAAACCTGTCTTCAAACCAGGAATAGAGCTTGAAACATACCAGTCAAGGGCAACTTTGAGTATTTTAAGGCGTTTATCATCATTTCTTTGTTTTTGGTTAATATCTGAAATAGTTCCATATTACACTTGCATAATTTCTCCAGAGCTGACTTTGAAGGAGGCATTCAGTTCCAGCTAGTTCCATATTTTGGCAAGAACTATACTTCTATATTAAAAAAAAAAAAACATATTTTAGGGCGCCTGGGTGGCTCAGTGGGTTAAAATCTCTGCCTTCGGCTCAGGTCATGATTCCAGGTTCCTGGGATTGAGTCCCACAGTGGGCTCTCTTCTCAGCTGGGAGCATGCTTCCATTCCTCTCTCTCTGGCTGCCTCTCTGCTTTCCTATGATCTCTGTCAAGTAAATAAATAAAATTTTTAAAAAAACATATTTTATACCAGTTATTCATGTTTATTAACTAAGATATCACAATACAAATAATACAAACAGTTGCTCTTTATTAATACCTTCAACCAAGATAAAAAAATATGTCATATTTTCTCCAAAAATTTTATATCATCTGATAGGTCAGATATATATAAAATTACATTTAAAGTTTTAAAAATATCAGCAAATATTTTCATTTAAATGCCAATTTGAAAAGAAATCTACTTTTCCAAACACGACTTTTTTTTTAAAGATTTTATTTATTTATTTGACAGAGAGAGATCACAAGTAGGCAGAGAGGCAGGCAGAGAGAGAGGAGGAAGCAGGCTCCCTGCTGAGCAGAGAGCCCGAAGCGGGACTCGATCCCAGGACCCTGAGATCATGACCTGAGCCGAAGGCAGCGGCTTAACCCACTGAGCCACCCAGGCGCCCCCAAACACGACTTTTTATCCTATTTATTTTGAATTTTGTCAACAACTAATAAAATGTTTAGCGAGACTATAAATGTTAGATCGAAAAAAATGATTAATAGATGTAGGTTCAAATTATTATGTTCCATTAAAAATGATTTAGTCTTTGATGAACATCTGTTTGGTAATATGTTGTATCCAGATATAGTAAATTAAAGACATATATAAAATTATAGGGAAATGACATCTTCCGTTCCATTATGAGTAGAGCTTTTAAAATGCTATTTGTCACAACCTGTCATCTTGTCATTATGTAGCATTATGTAGCAATTAAAAAATGTATACTCTTCACTTCGAAGTCTTTTGGAAATCTAAAATATGACTTTCTATGGTTTGTGTCTCCATATTGCTTTATTGCCAGTTAAAACAAATCCACATGCTTTGATTCAAAGGTAATAAATTCCTCTTATTTGGAAAAAGGATGTTTATTTTTGTTCTCTCACCCTTAGCAGGTGGTTTCATTTTAGCACACTTCAGAGTTATAATTTCATGCTTATTAAAAACATTTATTTTGATCTACATAGATGAATGAAACTTTTATTTGATTAAATTATTTGCCAAAAAATCTGTGATTTTTATTTTTATTTTTATTTTTAAAGATTTTATTTATTTATTTGACAGAGAGAGATCACAAGTAGGCAGAGAGGCAGGCAGAGAGAGAGGAGGCAGCAGGCTCCCTGCTGAGCAGAGAGCCGGATGCGGGACTCGATCCCAGGACCCTGAGATCATGACCTGAGCCGAAGGCAGCGGCTTAACCCACTGAGCCACCCAGGTGCCCCAAATCTGTGATTTTTAAAAATGTATTTCCTTTGAAGGGTTATTTTAGAGCATTCAAAGAGGATCTAAGAGTGTGGTATTATGCAGTTTTTAAGTAGGTATGAAATGGTTAATTATAGGATTGTTTCTTTAAGGCTTATGTATATTGTCCATTATATGCTATAAAATATTTTGAAAGTAAATTTAAGGTATGTTTTACGTAGTTTATTTTTTTGGAAAAAAATATTGAAATGACTTATGAAATTCAGTATACTCTCAACATTAATTTATTTTGAAATTTACCAGTTGTGTACTGAACTATTTTATGGCAGATATTACTTCAGACTACACTGGTAAATGAAATACTTGGCTTTGTAGAACTTTTATTTTAATGGGTGTCAAAGCTATAAACCTTAATAAAAATGGCATAGTGCATTCAAAAAGGAAGAGTACAATGGGGAAAAAGAAAAATTCGATCAGGGTGAGAAAAATCAAGGTTGCTAGGCAGGGGATGGGGAGTTAAAATTTTTAATAGAAAGATCAGGGTAGTTACAATGAAGCTGACAATTGAACAAATGTATGGAAAGGTGATGAATTTGCGCAGAACTATCAGCAATAAGGTCACTCCAGACAAAGGAATTGGCTATCTTGAAGGCCATAAGGTTGGATCATGCCTGGCATATCTGAGGAATAGCAAGGAGGCCATTGTGAGTGACTGAAGAGTAGCAGGAAAAGAGGTCACAGAGGTTAAATGAGTGGCTAGATCATGTAAAGCTTAGAAGTCATTGTAAAACTCTGGCTTTTATATTTGGAAACTTACTGTGTGATAGAATTTTTGCTAATAACTGAGAGTTCAAATGTCCATAAACTTTCAAGGATTCTTATTCTAGTAAGACAGAATAAAGAGAAAGAGTTCATATTTTCACATGGTGTAAGAAATGCTCGGAGATTCAAGTGTAGGAAGCTATGGGAGCACAGAAGAAGGCACTAAAATCACACCATATATTTGATGACTGTGACTATATATAAATTTGTATTTTAGATTTTTTGTAGTCATGGAATCACACAGTATATACTATTCATTGCCTGGATTTTCTTTTCTCAGCATCATTACTTTGAGATTCTCCAATTGTCTTTGCTCTATTGATGGACATTGATGAACATTTCCACTGTTTTCAATTCTTAAAAATAAAGCTGCTATGAAATTCATATACAAGTCCTTGTATGAACATAGGGTTTGTTTTTCTTGGTTAAATGCCTAGAATAAAATGGCTATTTGTGTAACTGCAACATATTTTTCATTTAAAAAAATTTTGAAACTATTTTCCAAAGTGGTTGTATCATGATATATGCCAACAACAGTTTAGATTTTTTGTTGCTTCTCAATCTAGCTCAGACCAAGTACAATTAGCCTTTATAATTTTAGCCATTCTAATAGATATGTAAGCATGTCTCATTATGATTTTAATTTGTATTTCTTTAATGTTTAAATGTTGAGAAATTGGCCATGTGCCTATAAGCCATCCATATACTTTTGGTGACATGTCTCTTCCATTATTTCCTTCACATGTAAAATTGGATACTCTGTTTGGTTATTAGTAAGGTTTTTTATTTTTATTCATTTTTAAATAATCAGAGTAGATGTCCATTATCAGATATTTAATTTGCAAATCCCTTCTCCATCTTTACGGTTTCTCAATGGAGCTTTGATAGCTGTGTCTTTCAAGAAATATGCTACTTCTTTCCTGGTACACGGAGGTATGACTACAACATTATCAATGTTGACCTTTGCAAAGAAAATCATGGCTTAAGATATATGTAGTCTGCAGTTGTTGGGAGTGTTCACCATCCTTGCCTCTAACTCATCTCTCACTGCCCACACATTCAGGTATAGGGGAATATTGATTGACAAAATATTAATTGCCAAATAACACTAGTTAGAGAATAAGAAAAATGCAGGCACCTGATTATATAATATTCCTTAAATAAAATATGTTTTTATAAGTGCTATTGGAAGTAAATTCCTCAATACTTTAATCACACAGAATGATGGAATCCTAGATTTTTTTTCCTTGTATTTACTAAGAAAATGATCATGCCTCAAGTATATTAAAATGGAATAGGGAAAATTAAAAATTGTTTTAAGTTGATTTGCGTGTGTTGTGCGTATGTGAGAGAGAAAGTGAGAGAGAAAGAGAAAGAGAGAAAAAGAGAAAGGGAAAGACAGAGAGGTGGCTGCAGTGAATTGATGAGTTGGAGGATAGATTTTAAAGTTTTGTCTTTTGCTTTCTACATTTCCTTTTCCTTAGGTTCAAGAGAACAATCAGTAATATCTCAGATGCCTGCTGGTAACATCAGCAGAAAGAGTTAGAGGTTCCTAGAAAATTAAAGAAGAGATATAGTTTTCCTGACATAAGAAAAGTCATTTTTTGTCCCCAGCTATTTTCAATGATCTATACCCCACCTGTGTACTTGCCCAAGCACACTTCTTCCAAAACTTCCTGGGAGGTTCTTAAAAAGAAATGCAAAAACCTCACTCCTTAAGGATTTTGAGGGAACAAGGCAATGGGAAAACTAACAGTCACCACCAGACCAGGAAATAGCCTAAGCTATTGAGACAATAAATCAGTGGTAAAACTCCTAGTGCTATTTCAAAAGCAATCAAGGCCTTGCATTCCTTTTCCCAGAAAATGAGCCCAAGACCCCATCTAGTTTCTATCTGCTCTTGAAGCCTGCAGAGTCCCTTTCCCTTGTCCAACAGTTACCCCTGCTTTATTCTAACGTTGACGTTTCTGCCCTCGGTGGAATACAAGCTTCATTCAGGTGAACATGCAATACATATTGCACAAATACATATGTGGATGTGCATGCATCCACAACCTTATGACCAACCATACACGGGATAATAAAACTCTCCCTTCTGAGTATTCATCTTAAATACTAAATAAAAATCTCTCTCCTGTTCAAACAGTCAAGGCTTTGGAACTTATTCCCTGTGAACTCCTTGTATGTTGTAAACAAAGATTCCTTTGTTTGACAACTCCACCTGTTTCTGTGATTCACCAAAGACTGACCTCAGTTAGTTCCGTTACTGTAATGTAATATCAAGCATATCTAGTTAGTTGATCATTTTGTTCAAGTCTTACATATCTTACCAATGTGATGACCATTTGTCTATGTAATCTTAAAATAAGGGTGTTGAAATTATTTTCCATTTGTCGTCCAAGGTAGAAGTTATGATTTTTGTTCTTAGTTTTTCCCTATATATCCCCAAATCTGTTGTTACGTATTAAAAGTCAAGAATTATTATACTCCTGGGGCGCCTGGGTGGCTCAGTGGGTTAGGCCGCTGCCTTTAGCTCAGGTCATAATCTCAGGGTCCTGGGATCGAGTCCCGAATCGGGCTCTCTGCTCAGCAGGGAGCCTGCTTCCTCCTCTCTCTCTCTCTCTGCCTGCCTCTCTGCCTACTTCTGATCTCTCTCTGTCAAATAAATAAATAAAATCTTTAAAAAAAAAGAATTTTTACACTCCCTGATGAATTCATCCTTTTACTCTTCTGTAATTTTGACTTGATCTTTATGTCTGATAATGAAATTTGCTTTAAAATCACTTTTCATTATCTTGATATAACCACCAAAGTTATAGTATGATTAGAGTTAATATAGCATATTTTTTCTTTTACTTTTTAAAGCACTTCTATATTGAATCCTGACAAAGAAACAAAACAACTTTTTAACTCTGGAAGCATCTTTCTAAATTATCTTTTTTTTTTTTTAATGAAGCAGTAGCAATTTTTGTTAAGGGACTTAAACTGAAAGTAGGTTTAGAAATTTATTTATTTATTTATTTATTTAGTAAAAGATTTTATTTTATTTATTGACAGCAAGAGAGAGAGAGAGAGAGAGAGAGAGAGAGAGAGAAGAAGCACACAAACAGGGGGAATCATGTGCAAAGGGAGAGGAAGAAGCAAGCTCCTTGGGGTGCCAGTAGTCCCATGCAGGGCTGGATCCCTGTACACTAGAATCATGACCTCAGCCAAAGGCAAACATCTGCTTAAACAACTAAGTCATCCAGGCACCCCTAGAAAATTAAAAAAAAAAAAAAAGACCTTTTAAAAACATTTTGTTTCTTTCTTGTTTTTTTTTTAAATATTTTATTTATTTGACAGACAGAGAGACAGGAAGAGGAACTATAAGCAGGGCAGAGGGAAAAGGAGAAGCAGGTTTCCCACTGAGCAGAGAGCCTGATGTGGGGCTCCATCCCAGGACCCTGGGATCATGACCTGAAAAGAAGGGACAACTCTTGGAGGAAGCCACACAGACACCTCTTTTCTTTGTTTTTAATATATGGCAACTGATGCTTCCCAGCCACGAGGAGCATATTACCCATTGATTAAATCTTTGATAACAACCTATTTAAAAAGGTGTGTAAATATATACTTACTCAGATTTATACACTTTGTGTTTTCTTCATAGTTTGGGGCTGGACCCCATGGTCACAACACTGCTTCCAGTCTTTGCCTTCCCATCTTTTGATACCAGGTATTTGGTCAGCAAAGCAAATTAGTATCAAAATTAATAAGCCCTTGGCACCATATCTCTGGAGCAGGGCTTGCTCTTAGCCAAGGCCCAGAGCAGTTGACATCCCCTCGCTAGTGCTATAGCCCCAAGGACTAGGTCCCTGCCACCAGAACTCAGTCTTACATGTTATGCTAAGCAGACAAAACCAAAACAGGAAAGCTCTGACAGCTTTCACTGGCATGCCTCATCTCCAACTCCCTCGACATCTAGGCAGTACCAGATTACAGGGAGGGGTCTTGGTCCAACATATGGGAGGGAAGGAAGTAGCCACGAGCAAGTACCTGCCTCTCTGTTCCTTTCTTTCATGAGCAGGTTGTAAGGAGGAGGAAGAGGAAGGGGAAGAGAGGTGAACTTCAAGGGGTGAAGGCCTCAGGTAGGCAGCTGGCTCCTGCCAGTAGGAAAGGGACAAAGGAGAAGGCAGTGAGTCTTGCAGGGAGGGTGGGGGGTAAGGGTTACAGCTTATGACGGAATCTGGACAGGAGTAATAGGGATACTAGTCATTTGAGTCCACCATTGGCAAGCTGGGCTGGGTGTCAGGGCAGATAGGCCTCCTTGGGCAACGGCACATGAGAGAAGGTGGAATTCTTCTCTGAGGAGCAGGTGAAGCTTTGGGTGTTGGGAAAGCATAGACAGTATTGTTCCAGGGCCAAGGACAGGTCCGGTTACTCCTGGTTGGAGGTCAAGGACACAGTATGATCCAGGTCTTCTACCAGCAGCTTGAAGGTACCACATGCCAGCCACCCCTCATTATTGTGTATAACTCTCTGGTGCACTTATTGGCTTATCCATCAAATGACTCCTTCAGCAGCTTAAAAACCACCTCCACAGGCACTCCAGGATATGGGAGGCTTCCAGAGTGAAAATTTTGCACAGGATCACCCCAAAAGACCAGAAGTCACTCTGGTGGATGTAGATCTGGTCAAACATGGCCTTAGAGACCATCCAGTTCACAGGCAGTCCACTATTGGTTCTCATTTTATAGTAACTGATGTGGTGATATCTCTGGCAAGGCTGAAGTCTGAGATCTTCATCATGTTGTCCTTTGTCACCAGCACTTCCCTGGTGGCCAGGTCTTGGTGTATGCACTTCTTGGAGGCAAGGTACTCCATGCCTCAGGCTACCTGGTAGGCACAGGATACCGGGTGCTTGGAGGAGAGTTGCTCTGCTGCATTGTGGCTGATATTGTAACAGTACTCCAGGTCAGGAGGCCTCTGGGCCTGCAGGTACTCCTGTATGTTGTCTTTGGAGGCATATTCCATGATAGTGTACGAAGGACCATCCTGTGTGCAGGACCCAGCAGGTTGATGGTGTCCTTGTGCTGTCCAATCATCTTCATCATCTCCATTTCTGAGATTAGGTTTGACAGGTCTTTCTCTGCTGCATCTGACTTCAACATCTTCACAGACACTTTAGTCAAATGGTTGGATTTGTCTTTGTCCAGCCCAATGGCCTCCTCCAACACCACCTGCCCAAAGTAGGCCTCTCTTAGGGGTCTGCCTAAACTGCCTACAACCAGCCTGCCTCAAGGCAGTTATGAACTCTAGATTATCCTCAAAAACATTAAACCACAAGCTAAAAATTCTCTTCACTAGGTCTCTGTCGCAGGTCTAATTTTCTTATCTTTCATCATTTATCTTTTTCCTAATTCTTATTTTCAGTATAGTTTATTTTGCTTCCAGGTGTTTCCCCGGGTTTCTGTATGCTGTTTCATAGGGAAGAATTATCCTGTCATAAAATTATTTCTTGAGCATTCATTACATCTCTCGGTTAAAATGGGTTCTTTTATGGTATTGATTCATTTGAGTTTTCTCAAAATGGGAAGAATTTTCAAAATGGTGTTTTCCTCAAGGTTCAGAGTATGTCTTAGCCTCATCTTTACTCTTTTTGAAATTCACTTTTCAAATTCTTGTCCCTCTTTTTATCTTTTTAAATTAAAATGTTTCCTTTTACTATTTTTTTATTTGAGTGTAGTTGATAGTCAGTGTTACATTGGTTTCAGGTTTTCAATATCTCCATACATTATTCTATGATCACTACAAATATAGCCACCATCTGTCACCATATAACACTATTATAATATCATTGACTATATTCTCTACACTGTCCCATATCTCTTTTTAAAATCTCTGATTTTTATGTTTTCTGTTATTCCAATTTTCGACCTCATTTTACTTGGTTACTTTAATAAAATATGCCTGATTACACACTCTATGCTGAAAACCATAGCATTTGATTTATAGTAGTCTTCTTCTTCTTCTTCTTCTTTCTTCTTCTTAATTAACATATAATGTATTATTAGCCCCAGGGGTACAGGTCTGTGAATCACCAGGTTTACACACTTCACAGCACTCACCACAGCACATACCCTCCCCAATGTTCATAACCCCACCACTCTCTCCCTAACCTCCCCACCCCCCCCCCCCGAAACTCTCAGTTTGTTTTGTGAGATTAAGAGTCTCTTATGGTTTGTCTCCCTCCCGATCCCATCTTGTTTCATTTACTCTTTTCCTGTTCCCCAAACCCCCCACATTGCACCTCCATTTCCTCATATCAGGGAGATCATATGATAGTGCCTTTCTCTGGTTGACTTATTTTGCTAAGCATAATACCCTCCAGTTCCATCCATGTCAACGCAAATGGCAAGATTTCATTTCTTTTGATGGCTGAATAGTATTCCATTGTGTATATATATATATATATATATATATATAAATATATATTTATATATATATATATTTCATTTGTTGATGGACATCTAGGTTCTTTCCATAGTTTGGCTATTGTGGATATTAATGCTATAAACATTTGGTGCACGTGCCCCTTTGGATCATATACAGTCTTCTTTACCTCTATCAGAACCCCAGGAAGCTTTATTTATTTATTTACTCACATAAACAGATGATCCAACACAACGTTTTTTGATGTTCCAATGTATTATAATGTCTTACCGCTTAACACTATGCTTACTGCTCTCTTTCACTGTCTGACTATATCCTCATCATCACTATGCCATTTAATGAGAAAAAACATTTGAACTCAGAGTTCTCTCCATATCAGGGAATGAATACTCCACCCTTCTGTTTGTGCAGGTAAAATAAATGTTGATGTCTGTCCTGCACATACCCCATCCTGTTCACCAGAATATTCACCATCAAAATATATACACAATGAAAACCATACCTCACCACTTCTATTACCACCCAGCATGCTAAAAACACCATCATATGTTCCTGAATTATTGACTTGATTGATAACCCCACTTCCACACATACTGCACTCCTTTCTCCCTGCAAATTTATTTTGGTACAGCAATTTAACCTAAAAATCAAGTCAAATGATTTTATTCTGCTGTTGAGGGTCTTTTGGTATCTTCCCCTTTCATATTAAATAAAAACTGAAGGCGTTTCAATGTACTAGAAGGTCATACATCAATACGTTCTTCCTCTCTCCACCACTATGAACTCCTCATTGGCCTCCTTGCTTTTCCTCAAAAGTAACAGACAAGCTGTTCACACAAAGTCTATATACTTACTTGCTCTGCCTAGAGCAATCTTTTCCTTTAATATTTGTATAACACTCTCCTTCACTTCCTGGGTCTTTGTGCAAATAACATCTCATAAATGAGATATAACCACCCAACACAAAATAAAATTAACTTTCATCCCAGCATTCTCCAATGGCTTTTACCTTTCTTGTATTTCTTTGTATCACTTATCACCATCAACCATCAATCGTTATTCTATTACTGGTTTATTTTCTTATTTGAGACAGAGAGAGAGAGAATTGGGAGGGTGCGCAGAGGAAGAAGAAAACACCCCACTGCCTAGAAAGCCTGCTGGGGAGTTACATCCCAGGACCCTGAGATCATGACCCAAGCCAAAGGCAGTCACTCAATGGACTGAGCCACCAAGGTGCCCCTCTATTATTGGTTTATTTCACTATTATATTTCAAAAGAATGTAAGCTCTTTGTGGTCAGGTATTTTATATGTTTTATTAATTGAAGTATTCTCAGAAAGGTAGCTGGCAGATTGTAAGGGCTCACTAAACTGTATTTTGTTGTTATTATTGGGCTCCTTTATGGGCTTTACCTCTTACGCTAGAAGTCTATCCTTCAGATGTAAGCGATAAGAATAGAGCCGTGCTGCCTGTTCAAATGTGTAAAAAGCCTGTATTAAGTGGATATTTTAAAAGCTAAATGAATGGCTTAATATTTGTATATAGGGGGAAAGGGAACATATTTTCCACAGTTTAGAAGTGGAGTTCTTTTATAGAGTTCTTGTACAAGCCTACACTATGGAACGATAATGGGCAGTTGTACATTACAATTATACAAACACTTTGGTAATTTATATCCTTTTTTTGTTATTCTTGACTGGATCATTTAATTCCTTAGGAGCATTATAGCATTTCAACTTTTCATGTTCAATAAACTTATTGGGGTTGCTACCTTTTTTATTCAAATGGAGAAATAGTCATGATTTAATCTAAATAAAGTGTTATTGATTGTGTTGTTTTCTAGGAATGAGTCGCACATGCTAGTTTAAAAGTTTTGTTAAAGTCCCAAGTCTGTCACTGATAAAAGCCTTTTGTAGATTAGTAACTTGATCAAAACGGAAAAGTTATGTAACACCAATTGTTATACTATCTTTGTTTCCATCTTGCATTGTAATAACACCCATCTTAACTCTATTTAAGACAAATCATTGCCAGATGGATTTCTGGCATTGATTGCAGGATATGAAATCTAGTATAACTAAAAGTTTTTGGTTTTAGTAGCATATAAATCAATTTAGAAAAATATATGTATTTGAATATAAGATAAAGTTTTAAATTATTTGGCAATAGTAAACTAAACTTTTTTTTTGTAAATTTTTATTTTCTAAAATTTCATTGAGCTCTCTTGCAATAAGAAACAAGTTACAAAAAATTAAGGTTTATTTACCCCAATTCAAAATTATTAGGAATATAATCATAGAGGTTGAAGTATTTAAAATATTGAACCCAAAATGTTTTATTAGGAAAATTCATGAATGCTGAGCATTCACTGTTAAAATATACTAATACTATTGATAGACTGGTAGAAGCCTAAAATCAAATATTTATTAAATATTTCTATCCATATCTTTTCATAGCTTGGTAATTCATTTCTCTAGCATTAAATAATATTCCATTGTTTGCATGTACTACACTTTCTTTGACCTTTCACTTATGGAAGGATATCTTGGTTGCTTCCAAGCTTTTCTCAGTTATGAATAAAACTACTATAGACATCTTTGTGGGTATAGATTTCATCTTCTTTGGATAAATACCAAGAGCTGCTACTGCTGAATCATCTGGCAAGAATATGTTTAGTTTTGTAAGAAACTGCCAAGTTGTTTTCCATTCTTTATTCTCAATACACATGGAAGAACATTCCTGTTGCTCCACATCCTCACCAACATTTCATGTTCTGTTGTCAGTGCTCTGGATTCTGGGTATGTACTGGTGTCTCTTTTTTGTTTTAATTTGCATTTTCCTGATGACCTTTGATGTGAAGCATCTTTTTATATGCTTATTTGCCATCTGTAATATTTTCTTTGGTGAGGTATCTGCTAAGGTCTTTGGCTCATTTTTAATCAGGTTTTTCCCCCATTGTTGAGTTTTAAGGGGTCTTTGTGTATTTTTGATTAACAGTCCTTTGCCAGATGTGTATTTTGCAAATTTTTTTTCATAGTCTGTGCTTTGCCTTTTCATTCTCTTGGCATTGTGTTTCACAGAGTAGACATTTTTAAATTCAGTGCTTGTGTTTTTTAGCTAAAGTTATTGCGAAAACCAAGGTCATTTAAATTTTCTTCTATATTACCTTCTACATGTTTCATGTTTAGGTTTATAATCCAATCTGAGTTAATTTTTGTGAAGAGTGTCGGATATCTGCCTGGATTTATTTTATTTTATATTTTTAGATTTAGCTTCACCATTGCTACAGAACCATTTGTTTAAAAGATTGTATTTTGCTCTCTTGTATTGCTTTTGCTTTTCTATTATATATGAAATATAATTGATAATATATATTCTGTTGCTTTAATCTAGTCTTTCTGTTGTATTACAATATCATGCTTACAATTATTGTTATGGTAAACTTTTTTTTAAGATTTTATTTATTTATTTGACAGAGAGAGAGATCACAAATGGGCAGAGAGACAGCCAGAGAGAGAGATGAGGAGAAGCAGGCTCCCTGCTGAGCAGAGAACCCAATGCGGGACTCGATCCCAGGCCCCTGGGATCATGACCTGAGCCGGAAGGCAGAGGCTTAACCCACTGAGCCACCCAGGCGCCCAATCGTTATGGTAAACTTTGAAGTCAGTCCTCAGTCTTTGTTCTCCTTCAACACTATGTTTACTATTGTGAGTCTTTGCCTCTCCATATAAACTTTAAAATAAGTTTGTTAATATTAAAAAAAAAGAACTTGCTGGTATGCATTAATTGTATAGATAAACTTGGAAACCAGTGACCTCTTGAGCTTAGCAGGAGATAGACCATGGACATCAGTTGTCACAGTGGTGCCTCTGGCAGAACCTATTGCAAATCCCTAGGCAAAATGAGACCTCAAGGATCTGAGAGAATGTCTAAGAAGTACTTGATACATCCCTTGGGTATGGTTTATTGAAGTGTCCACCTGTCTGAAAGCTGGGGAATCTAGATAAGGGAGGGAAAATTAGTTATGATAAAACATATCAACAAACATCAATAAATTTTGTAAAACTAATTGTCATGGCTCATATACAATATGACCAACAGAGGGACCATCAGAAGGAAAGCATCAGTTATGTTTATTGTGAAATTTTTTATTCAAAATAAAGCAATGTGAGGGGAAGACACAATGAGAAAATTACCAGTTTTTAAATGGTAAACATCTTACAAAATGGAATAGGTTTTATATTCTAAGTAGTATATTGAAAAGTAAAACATTGGGGCGCCTGGGTTGCGCAGTGGGTTGGGCTGCTGCCTTCAGCTCGGGTCATGATCTCAGGGTCCTTGGATTGAGCCCCGCATCTGGCTCTCTGCTCCACAGGGAGCCTGCTTCCCCCCCCTCTCTCTCTGCCTGCCTCTCTGCCTACTTGTGATCTCTGTCTCTCAAATAAATATATAAAATATTTAAAAAAAAAGAAAAGAGAAGTAAAACATTAAAAAATAAAATTTCAATGAAAAAAATTATTTAATTTTAAAAAAAGGTTAAAAATAGCAGAACCATTTTTCTTATAACTGGAAAATACACTGTATATACATCTATCAAAATAACTTGTCATGGGGGAGCCTGGGTGGCTCAGTAGGTAAAAGCATCTGCCTTCGGCTCAGGTCATGATCCTAGGATCCTTGGATCGAGGCCCACATCGGGCTCTCAGCTCAGCAGGGAGCCTGCTTCCTCCTCTCTCTCTCTGCCTGACTCTGCCTTATTGTGATCTCTGTCAAATAAATAAATAAAAACTTTTATAATAAATATTTGAAAAATAACTTGTCATGTCTGGAATCAGGAGCATATGGAAAAAAATAATATCTGAGGACAATACTTCTGCCATGTTTTGTGCCTTGCTAATATTTTTAAACAGTCAGGAAAATTTTAGCCTTATTGAAACACCTGCTAAGATACCTGCAGTGCCTTTTGGAGCCCTATGACTATAAAAATTAATTGCAAATATTCAAAATGTTTACTATGGTGTCACTATTTAGGGCCACCACCAAGTATGTTTCAGAAGTAAGCATAACTGTTACTCTTCCATAAGGCAAAAGGGCATATTTTCAGGAGTTCCATCTGCTGTACCAGGAGGTGAATCAAGTAATGATTTTTGTCTATAAAATAATTCACTTTTCAATCTAACATTCCTCATTCCACATTATAATAATAAAAACTAGGAGGAGACTAAAACAAACAAACAACTACAACTACAACAACCAGCTTTTCCCACAGTGGAAAAGTAAATATAACCTTAGGAGTAGCCTGAAATTTATTTTTAAATATTTTTAAGATAAACGTTTTTGTTAGAAAACCATATATTTTATATTACTAAGAAATAACAGGCAACGTTTTATTAACTTCTAAAAAGTCTAGTTACTTGTATTTATCTATTAAGTCATCTCTTTATGAAGTAGAACATGATCACACCTCTTGTATCTACCCAAGTTTGTATGCTTTGGTTGTTTTATGTTTGCTATTTCCTTGCTTAATTTTTACAATATTTGATACATAATAGTATCTTTAAGTCCATCTATGGTTTCACAGAATTTGTTTGAACTTCATAAAAATGTACCATACTTTTTGCACTGTCCTTGTTTTACTTCTCTATTAGCTTTCCAAGTTTTATTCACTTTAGAGTGTGTAGCTATCATTTATTTTTACTCCTCCATAATGCTATGTTTACAAATTTGTATTTATCTGTACTTTTAAAAATATCTTAATTATATACCATTTCTCATCTCACGTAACACTCATGTTACTTCTACACTTATCAGATATTATGTAACGGAAAACCACAACTCAGCAACAATAGAACACCATTTTTCAAAATTAAATGGCTTACCAGAATTCTTTAATTCTATCCTTTATTTGTATTAGATGACCCTTTATTCTGGTATTTGGCATTGTTCATATGGAGGAAAGCTTATAAGTTGATATTCCATAAATAGAAGGATTTATTATGATTGATTAATTATTTTCATTTAGAATGCATAGAATATGGTTGATTTAATATTTCTTTCTTACTCTCTGCCTGGAACATAGTGCTATCTATACAATAGCCACTAAAATATTAAGTTAATTACCTAGACTTTAAACTGCATATTAATAGGAATAGCATACAGAACTCTTCTCAGATTGGGACACCTGGGTGGCTCAGTCAGTTAAACGCCTGAGCCTTTAGCTCGGGTCATGATCTTAGGGTCCTGGGACTCAGTTCTGCAACAGATTTCCTGCTTAGCCGGGAGTTTGCTTCTCCCTCATCCTGCTGCTCCCCCTGCTTGTGCTCTCTCTCACTCTCTCTCTTACAAATAAATAAAATTAAAAAAATAAATTCTTCTCAGATAGCTAATATAGAATATCGTCTTTGTATTCATCAAAGGGAAAGTGCCATATAATAATGAAATCCAGACTACTTCAAATTCACTTTTTAACCAGTAAGAAAGTACTGGAAACAAGCCAAAAATGTCTTCAATGAATTAAAGAAATAGATTGATTTTCAATATCTTAATGTTTCTAATGTTAAATTGCAAGATTTTTATACTAGATATCAGTGTAAATATTCATTATACAAGGATATTCTAAAAATAAACCCGAGAAAACTACTTGATATATATGATGACAAAAACGAGTTTGACCAATGTCAGTTTGGGTAAAATTTACAACACCTACCACCTGAAACTCTTGTTCTATATGGTGCCATCTTGTGATGCTGGGCAGCGGCAGTGAGCCACAGCTCCCAGTCAGCTAGAAGATTACAGGGGTGAACACCTGATATTCTTACAAGCATTCTATATATAGAATATATATATAGAATATATATATTCTTCTTTTTTTAGTGTAATATTTAATAAATTGCATGTGATATTTGATACTTTGTTATAAAATAGGCTTTGCTTAAGATGATTTTGCCCAAATGCAGGCAAATGTAAGTGTTCTGAGTATGTTTAAATAAGCTTAAGGTAAGCTATGATATTTGATTGTTTAGGGGTATTAAATGCATTTTCAATTTTTTATGTGTTTCTCTGTACATAGCCCCCTTGTAAGCTGAGGAACATCTCTATATGTATATGTCGCCTTGGTATGGCTTACATATTATTGGCATGAAACATCTAGAACAGTACGTGTGCCATAGAATTGTCTACAACATCAAACAAGTTTCTTGAAAACTTGTGCCAAAGGGGTTATGTCTTTAAGGATTCTTATTTCAGAAGGGTTCTCTCAAACGTAAGATTTTTCAGAAGTTAAGTGAAAATCTGACCAAACTAAACATTTTTCCATTTTCCCTAGTGAGCAAAGATAGCTAAAATCTATCTGCCATTTTCAACACTGTACTCAACGATTGTAATTCTAATTTAAGAACAGATTATTTATATCAAAACCACATGTTGGCCTAATCTTATACAATATTCATAAGTCACACTCAGACCCTTGGACACTTTTATTTGTTGAGTCTATATGGTACTACGGACATTCATCTTTTTTGACCTCATAGCTTCATGTATGTCTATACTTTTGAAAATACATGCATCATAGTTCCATTGTAAAATGTCTGGGTTATAAAATGTGCTATGCTATCAAAATGGTAATAAGAACATACAAATGACCTGATGTAATGAACTGGACCAGATTGCCAGATATCACATTTCATACCAGAAAGATTCAGTGGTAAGTTTTAAAATGGCCAGCTATACATTGACTGAATTATAACTCATTTAACTTCTTTCTTTGTGTACAATATTATACATTAGTAAGTATTATAGTAAATAAGTACTTTGGACAGATGTAAATATGCTGTAATAAAAAATGTTTTTCTTCTTTCTTTTAGTCCTTTTTACTTGTGAGACTAGCCACAAATACCATGCCTCCCCCAAAATAATTTGCAATCAAAATTTATCTCTAAATGAATTTATTGCACAGAAAATATATATATATATATACACTTACAGTAGACATGTTCAAAAATAGTTACACAACAGCAGGGCCCTAAATGTAAGCAGTATAGTTGTTTTGTTTTGTTTTGTTTTTTTCTTTTATAAAAAAGAGGTTATGTGAAATATTGGGATTTTATTTCCAGGCCTAGTATTTCAAGACAGTTAACTACACTTACGGTGTCAACAGCCTCTTGTTGGCAGTACGATTTTATTGGCTCCATGGAATAACAGCAAGAATTTACTATTGCTTCTTTCTTTTATGACACACACAGAAAAAAAAAATTGACACATTTGCTCAAGACCAACCAGAATCATTTTAACCTATCAAAATTGATGGGAGGCCTTCACTGCCAAAGTCACTGCTGCGTTTTCACAATTCATTGCAGACAATCTGCTACTCCCATTATGATAAAGGAGAGAAGAGTCATAATCAGGGAAGAAAGCTAGATTAATACTTGTAATTATCATTGAATATTTAGCCTGCTATAGGATTATTATTATTAGTGTCATTTGATAATTTTCTCTCATTTTATTAAACACAACTGTGAGTAATTACGCTACCTAATATTTCTCTGTATTAATAGGCTGACTAGCTAGCAAACATTCATGAAAATATCCATTAGCCACACATATAAAATGGTGCATTATGATGCTGTTGAATCAGAACATACCACTACCTGATCCTGTAGCTCTTTGAGGATTTGCAAATCAATTACTTCTATCTTTGTTGGATTCTTCCCATACAATTAGAAAATTTATAATCGAGTCCATGAACATTATTAGTTTTGCCATTTTAAACCAGCAATCACACTTTGATTTTTACAACAAAAGCAGAAATATAAACACACACATTTGGATCAGTTTTCTGTTAGTCTGTCTGGACTTCAAAATCCTATTCCTCAAGATGATGCACACCAAAGTTCTGGATTAAACAAGAAATTAGATGGCACCTGAACACTTGGTTTAATATTCTCAAAAGGACTATGCAACTTCTTTCTTACATTAAGACATTGTTTTACAAAGATCCACACTTTTATAATGTTAGTATTTTTAATAATCAATAAAGTCAATTAATCATGATTAAAAATCAAACATAAAAATTTCTACTTTTTGCTTTTGCCCCCTCCATTTAGAACTTATTTATAGCCTGATAATTCAAAGTTCCCTATGTTTATGAAAATCTGGACAGAAATAGCTCTAAGATCCCATTCAGAACTTGATATTAATCTAAGTCTTTTGGCTCCATTTATCCTGAGAGCAAAGAGTAGGACAAAGGATTTGAGTACTGTTAGTTTATCTGGGAGATTATCCAAGGTAGAAAAGAATGGGAAAGTGATACAGTGAAGAAGCAACTTTGTCAAAGAGGTACATTGTTGATATAATTGTTGTGGATAGAAAATGAAGGCTTGCTTTTACTGAAAGGTCCTGAGAAACTTCTTTAAGTTGTCCTCATGAAGACCTGAAAACTGACAATTTTACCTATGGTTCTTATTTCCACTTCACTGAGAGCTGTCCTCAGAGGACATTAACTCTCCTACACTTTCAGGTTGTGTTGGAGACATTCTAAAATGAGAGAGAGAACATGAGATGCTATCACTGTTAAGTAACTGCAATTTCCCATGGAACTATCCACCACAGGTTTGGCTATAATCAGGAGTTGGGCCTTGATATCAGAGGGATTTGAGGCAGTATCATTTTAGGTTAATCATTATATCTGAAATTTCCAAAAACTTCAACTGATGAAACTTTGATTATAAATCTATAAATATAACAATAAATCTACAGTATTCAAATTATTTTCATAGAAATACACAAACAAAGCATCAATTGACTAATATTTAAATGTTACAAAATACTGAACTGAAAGAATTTGGTCATATAACAACGTGTAAGAAGTAGAGCTTAGGTTTAGGTTAGAAGTCAGGATGCATTTGGGACTCAGTTAAGAAATTGAATGGAGGGACGCCTGGGTGGCTCAGTGGGTTAAGCCGCTGCCTTCGGCTCAGGTCATGATCCCAGGGTCCTGGGACCGAGCCCCAAATCAGGCTCTCTGCTCAGCAGGGAGCCTGCTTCCTCCTCTCTCTCTGCCTGCCTCTCTGCCTGCTTTTCATCCCTCTCTGTCAAATAAATAAATAAAATCTTAAAAAGAAATTGAATGGATGTCTGACTATCTTATAGGTTTGCTAAAAATCAGTGACTTTGTGTTCACGTGTGGCTATGCAGGAATTTTTAACTTTCTCTAAGAAGTTATTAGATTTGATTATATAATGGCAGTAAAGAATGGGGAAAAGCAAAGTACAAACCCCATAAAGACAAAGACACTGAGTATGAGAAAAGAGTAATAGATAAGAAGAATCAATGCATTTGAGGAAAATGGGAATTGAAATACACAATGATTGTTGATTTTTTTAGATGGAGAAAACAAAACTAGCTTGCAAGAAGGAAATAACAGAAGACATGCTGTGATGTGATACAGAATCCTGGAAAAGGCAGTAACGTGGAATAAAGGAGTAGGGAGAGCATATCAGGTAATTTGGATAGGAAGGAGTTAGGAGATAATTGCTTGATAAATTTTATATGGCCCACTTAAATGCACAGATTTCTCTTCTTTAATTTATATGGAGAACAGGGTGTCCTTTCTCTTCCCTTTCAGAGCACCCGAGGTGTACTCTTTCAGACTGAAAACCTGAAAAGCTCAGGACTCAGTTGCTTAAGCACAGCTGAGAGGACATATTTCAATTAAGATTTACAGTTTGCTGTAGGTAGTAGACTGTCAAAAGTGGTTTAACCATATTTTTCATTTAACAAGAAGACTACAGAGAGTGTTTTCTGGTGTTGGTTCAGAGTCTTAAGAAAGTCAAGTGAACTATCTTAGAGGTTTTCATGGCTTTTTATTCACAGTTGCAAAAATTGCTGTTGGAGTTCTCACTATTAAGCCCACATTTCTGGCAGAAAGAGGTAAAAGAGAATGATATCTTGTACGACTGATACTTTGTCATAAGGTTACAATGTAACTAGAAAAGAGACAATAAAATATTTGATGTTGTTTTAAGTTTCCTTGTTGTCAATCCCTCAGTGCTTTCTGATATTAAAGGAAAGAGTAGATGGATATTGACCTGGCAACTATCAACACCTGTCAGTCTCTCTTGGATAACCAATATCTCTATAATCTCTTCTTCCCAGTAAAAAAAATAAAATATATTCATAACCCACACTGTGCCATCTCAAGTTACTGCACCAAGATAAAATTACAATGATTTTCAGTTGTTCCAAATGGACAGAATACCCTTCCTTATGATATCATGTCTTATAAGATAGATAATTGGCATGCTACCAATATACCCAGATGTGACTGTGGAAGAGACAGGGAAAAAAATAATAATATTTATTTATTCCTTGGGTTGACCCTGTTTACACAGATGCATTACTATTAGAAAAGGTTGGTTTGGGACATTGGAATGAATTTACTTAATGGGTCTGTATGTAATTGGGTTGGAGGAAATTTTTAATTTCTACAAAAATTATTAGAATTCGATCTTATTCTCTTTTGTTCATTTTCACATGTTAACAAAGCCAACGTTTTTTTCTAGCAGACAAGATCTTAAATCCTAACAAAACTCAATTTTCCCTTTTTTTTTTTAAAGTTTGAGAGCCTCATGTTCTCTCATGCTGCTTTAAATACAACTCAAAAAAACAAAAGGAGCTAAATGGGGCAGTAAGACCAGACTTTTTATTTTATTTTATTTATCTTATTTTTAATTAAAAAATTAAAGATTGTATTTATTTATTTGAGAGAGAGAGAGAGCATGAGTGGGGCAGGGGGATGTAGCTGCAGAGAGAGACTGAGAAATATACTCCCTAATGAGCAGGAAGCCCAAAATGGGGCTCGATCCCAGGATCCTGACTGAGATCATGACCAGAGACAAAGGCAGATACATGTGCAAAATCCCTTTTTTTCTGGGAAACAATACTTTACAAGAGATGTTTGAAAAAGTACTGGGGAATCAACTTTAATCGGAGATACAAAAATTTAATTGACTTTTGTAAAGCTACAGGGATCCAAATGATGGGAATCCCAGCCCGTTTAGGTTGTGGACCACAGAGTATTCTTCTCTGAAATTTTTTATTTTCTTCCATGTCTACTAACTCCAGTCCAAGTTCACTGATCTCTTTTTAGATAGTGCAAAACATGGCAAAGAATACCAAACAAGTGCCCAATATTCTACATTTATTACATCATTTCTAACATATAGAAGTGTGTTATCAAGGCTGGTTCTGTGAACGAACCTAGTTATGCTAAAGTGTGTTTTGTTCTCCAAGAAATTAAATGCATGGTTATCACACAATTATAAAATACTTGTGTCAAGAATTTTTATTCAAAAATTAATAAGAGAAGCAGATATTAAAACTAGTTCACATGGTTATTTGGGATATAAGCAGAGTTGTGCAGCAGAAGTGCTCTGGGCCCATAATTTGGGTTATAGAATTTATGTTTTCTAATGAAAAATCACTAACTTGCATTATTGTTAACAAGAATCCTGTGCATTACCATCAGTTTTCTCCATTATAACCTCTTGCTCTACAGTTTGTAAATAACTTTGTCAATAGCAAGCTAATAAACAGGGTGACTCCAATGGATTGAGATAATCTCTAGAGTTTCTGCTACATAATGAACAGGACTCCATTGAAAGGACACCTAAGAATTTATTTTGCCCCAAAATTTGATCACTTTTTTCACTGTCCTTACCTATTTTCCAAACCTAGTCCTTTTGCTTCACCTTTCAGCCTACGGACAACCCTGTATCTGACTGACTTGTTAATTCTGGGAATGTCTTGCAGATTAATTTGCTTGCCCGAGGTGGTTCCTCTAATTGATGTCTAAGAACCCTAATTAGTTAAGAAAACTTTTTTTTAACATTTTCATTGCTATTTATTATTATTATTATTATTATTGCTAATATCTCTATTATAAATAATTCACAAGGGCATCTTTCTGACAAAAGACAAGGAGCTGGCTACTAGTAGAAAAAGTACATTTAACTCTGTCAGTGAAAGTGGTAAAGGGATTTGAGAAAATAAGGCAAAGCAGTGGAATTATGTGTTAAAACTTTAAATATTATAGACACATTTACTTAATTTCTAATACTGTTGTTGCTTATAATTAAATAAGATGTTTTCCATGAACCACGCATTACAGCAAATATATTGTTTATACAGATTAAATTTTCATCAAAAGGGACGCCTGGGTGGCTCAGTTGGTTAAGCAGCTGCCTTTGGCTCAGGTCATGATCCCAGCGTCCTGGGATCGAGTCCCGCATCGGGCTCCTTGCTCGGCCGGGAGCCTGCTTCTCCCTCTGCCTCTGCCTGCCATTCTGTCTGCCTGTGCTTGCTCTCTCGCCCACTCTCTCTGAGAAAGAAATAAAATCTTAAAATAAATAAATAAATTTTCATCAAAAAATTGTAAGTGTATTTTATTGTAGGATATGATAAGCATTTTGCAGATGAGAAAAGTGAAATTTAGAAAAGTATGTCTTTTCAAATCCCTTATACAATATCTGGCCTAGATAGAAGGATATACTATCACAATTGAGGAAGATAATTGAGATTACTTAAAATGATAAACTTTACTGTATAGGGATTTTTACAAGTTTGCCACAGATTCAGATTCTTTTAAAATATATATCTATTTTGTGTAAAGAGAATGCACTGAGAAGTAAAAAGAAAGTGATATATCAGTGCTATCAACTAATGGCTATAATATCATCACCTTATTTATGAACAATGAAACAGTGTGCAATATTTAAATAAATTTAAATAAATTCCTATTTATTTTATATATTTATAAATTTAAATAAATTTCTATTTATTTATTATTAAAGAAATTCCTCTAACAAACAGCATGTTTTGAAGGTTGCTAGCAGGAAAGTGTTGTACGACATGGAAGTAATCAGAAAATGTGATCTAAAATTCTGCTTTCAAGGGCGCCTGGGTGGCTCAGTGGGTTAAAATTCTGCTTTCAAGAAGCTATCACAGTAAGTACTGAGCATTAGCTATTATATGCTATGGATGAATAACTGAAATCTACATTTGAAACTAATGGTACACTATATGTTACCTAATTGAATTTTAAAAAGTTAATAAAAAAAAACCACTATTTTATAAAACAATATTCCCAACAGGCTCTTTTGCTTTAAAATACTCACTTTGTAATGAGAGTCATTACTTTTGTCTAGCCAATTCTTACAGCACTGTTTATCCCTTCTCTGCTTTATCCCTTCCCAGTATCAATAAAGGCTCACTTGGGTTACATAGAAGCCATGAGAAGGCTTGTAATAGATCTGGCTGGTTTTCACCAGCAATTTGACCACCATGTGCACAGGAAGTCTATTGATAAAGTCTTTATTGCAATAAGTTGCAAATACATGGATGATTTTGAATTCTCTTTCTTGAGGTCTTGTTTCATGATAATAAATTTAGGGTGGCTTATTGGAATGGATGTTATTAACATATCTTCATAGTTATAAGCACATGGAATTGTAAAATAGATGAATGAATGTGGCATTACTGACAACTGTCCTCATTTTGAAATCAAATTACAGTGTACTAAGATGAGGAAGCAAAGCAGATTTGGGATTATGAGTGAAATAATTTAAAAAAGTCTTGGGGTATGATCAGACTATTGGGTAATTCAGTAGAAAAATGTCAACTGATTGAGATTCTGTGTTCCCTGATTTCAGAGAGAAGTTAAGATAAATAAGTAACACGAGGAGACTAGGAAGCCAAACATAAGTGATAATTTTGTGCCAGGGTGTGTTTACATCTGTTTATCTTCTTGCTTTACCACTAAGGTTGCTCCTAGAGGAGAGTTTAAATATGTGTTGGAGCTAATCTCTGTGGATTACACAAGAAACCACATCCTACAGCTCTCCCTGAAACACCCCTTATGATTTCAATGTAATTTGGTTTTTGCATTTTTAGAAATAACAAAATACTTTGCAAACTCATCTACTTTATTACCATCACAAGTGAGTCAGCTGACTCCACATTTTAACACAGTGACAGTCACAGAGGAATGGAGGAATGAGTAGAGTTATCAATATATGTGCTTTTAAGAAGTATGACAGGGTAGCAGCTATTTCCAGGAACCAAAACATGGGTCAGCAGCTGTGCAGGAAAAGTGATGGAATAAATGACTCATTTCAGAGGATTTCTATAACATATTAGTTCTATAATGTATCTTCAGCCCCCAATTACCCGCTTTGATCTAAAGATAAGGATTTACAGTTAAGGTCCCATTTATGATTTGACTGGTGTGGTCTGAATCATTTTTACTATTGTTTTGACTATTACTTGAAGCCTATAGTAGTACTTGGGATATGTGTTGTGTATTCTGTGAACATGTGCTATTTTTAGATTAGATAATTTCTGTCTCGAACCCCTGTTCATTTGTTTGTTTTTGTTTATTTGATAGTGGTTTCAGTAAATGGATATATCTGAAAAATTGCAAAGCCACTATTAAAACAAGTTATTATTATATATAGCATGGAATTGCACATTCCTCCTTTGAATCCGACAGAGCTTCACCATATCCTTAACAATTTGGGAAAAACATGCTATTATTTTTCTTTATAAAATTTCTCCTGTTAGGCTGTGATGGTTGTCATCAGCAGTAACTCCTCTGAAGGCTTTGTCAAAAGAGTTGAAAAAATTGGAAAGGTGTGTGAATGAAGCTGTTTGCTGAATATAAAGAAAAGAGCATTGAAGTACAATTCACACTCTTACTTCTCCTTCTATGCTTTCAGATGTTTGACATTTGAAAATTTTGCTTCTAGAAGAGATGCCCTATATAATTCTTACTTTAAGGAGCAAGTTGCTTTTATAATTTTTTTATTATTCTACCATTCCAGTATTTCCATTTAAATTAAATTCAATACCATTTAAAAAAAATCAAAAGTGCAGCCAGTATTCAATTCCTGGGCTAAATAATTTTAGAAAGCTTTGTGTTATTGAACCTACAGGGTTTTTCTGTAGTTTTAACTCTTTCTTTCTGTGATTTTTCCCATTAGTCACGTAAGTGACTGCAATATAACAGACATTGAGGATAAAGAAGGACTGAATAGAACAATCCTTGGCCTCATGAAGTTGAGAATCTAGCAAGGGAGTCAAACAATTCAATCATTCAGAGACAATTTATTGAGTGCCTGGCCTAAAATGAGCACAACAAAACCCCAGGCCAGAGGAATCATTTTAATGGGAGAGATAGATAATAGGTAAGCCAACTTAAAAAAAAAAAATCGTACTGCTTTTTCTTTAATAGAGATGCATATTTGAACTAAATAAGCACATTTTAAAAAGAGCAGTGATTGAGAAGAGGTTTTTTAACTGAGTGGTCCGAAAGGGCCTCCCTGAAAAAGTCTGTTTTGAACAGATTTCTGAATAATATCAGCTAGGAAGCTGCGTAAAAATCTCAGGGATGGGTGATTTTTCCAGTCGAAAAACTCTAAAGGCTCCAAAGTCACAATAGAGCTATAAGTTTCTCTAATAAAGTAACTTCTGACAAAGAATGAGAAGAAATAACTAACCCAGGTTTGAAAGAAAAGGGACAGACTTTCTATGGAATTCATATTTAATTAAAGCTCTAAAGGACAAAAATACAATAGAGCAAAATTCTGGTCACGCTGATATACCTAACGAAAGTTCATAAACAAGGTGTGGGTAGCAAAGAGTGTGTGGGAATGTTGGTAAGAACAGTGGGGAAGAGTCATCCCTGAACATGTTCTTAAATGAAGCAATTCTTGGGTTGTATTAAAGGGTAAATTGGAGTTTGCCTAAGTGATTAGAGAAGGATGCCTCAGCTTATGGAAGTTCAAAGCCATAAAGATGTGATAAACTACTGCAGATATTTTCATGTATATTTGTTGTTGCTTCTAGTAATGGTGATCTAAAAACTCCTACTTAAGACAACTAAAAATCCAGACAAAATAGCTTTTAAAGTTAAAAATATCAGAATGATTATAAAAATAAGTGAGGGATTACTGGGCCAAAATACGAAATACAATGAGAGCCTAGAGATATATGCCCTGAAGCCATTTTAGCTATGAGAGCATTTGAAACTGCTAAAACACACTGAGCTGTGTTGTTAATAGACTCTTGATACTAGAGAAACAAATCCAGCAGCAATCAAATTTGAGGACTTTGGTACAACCCAAATTTAACTTGAGATCCCCAAAGCACAAGGAGAAGCAGAAATAAGACTATAGCCTACCTTGCCTTCTGTGTAAACTGAGAAAGCCAATCACTGAATTTGGAGTATGATTGTCTTGTAGAGTCTCAGATATAAGAGAAAATCCTACCAAGGAGGACTATACCGTTATTATAGCTCTTAATTATCCCTACTCAATAAGAGTTTCAAATATAATGTCTTGAACATAGCAAAATGTAACAAAGCACACAAAGAAAAACCATTAACAAGATTTGATAGACAAAATGGGATTAAGTATGATGTTAAAATGATCAATAAAGATTGTAAAATGGCTTGATTACTCTGCTCAAAGAAATGAAAGGGGAAGCAAATTGAACAAAAAACTGACACTAAAAATGATATTGAGAAAGGTTTTATAAATGAACCAAATGGATACTCTAGAACATTAAAGATATGACAGCTAATTTAAGATACCACAGGGGTGCCTGGGTGGCTCACTTAATTAAACCTCCAATTCTTTTTCCTTTTTTTTTAACACCTTAATTTTATTTTATCTCTTTCAATTTGGCTCAGGTCATGATGTCATGGTTGTGAAATAGAGCCCAGAGTTGGGCCCTGTGCTGAGCCTGGAGTCTGCTTAAGATTCTTTTCCCTTCTTTTTCTATCCCTCCCTGCACTCTCACTTGCTCGCTCTCTCTTGCTTGCAAATAAATAGATAGATAGATAGATAATAGACAAAGAAAAATAAAAGCAGATTATGAAAATAAATATAAAGATTTTGAAATGAAAACAAGTTCAAAATAAAATAGAGAAGACCTACACAGCTTAAAGTTCATTCAGAAAATCTACTATTAAAGAAGTCAGTATGACACAATGTTAAGATATCAAAAGATTTGAGCATGCACTTTACAGAAAGGGTAATCCAAATGGCCACTCATATATAAAAACTGTTTATCTTTATTATGAATCTGGAATTAAATTAAATTAAATTAATAATAAATTAAAACCTAAAATGACATACTATTACACACTTACCATATTGGGCAACAGTAAAATTGCCTTGCAAGAATGTGAAAGAATGAAAGTGCCCATAATAAAAACATTTGAGGTAAGTTGGACAATATTTAGAAAACTTAAAAATAAAAATAAAAATTTGGTCCATTCCTAGAAATACAACATGGAACTAAATGAATATTTTCACCAGGATATGCAAACAGATGATTATAGCTATTTCATTCATAACGGCAGATCAGTAGTGGTCTATTTGCACAATGTTACATTAAATAAGAGAGAATATTAACAAACTGGGAGGAGGGGCTAGGTTGTTATCAGAAACAGATCTTCTATGGTGCTGATTATCTTCTATTTCTCAAAATCTTTAAGTTAAAAAAGTTTTCACATTATATCTAGATAGATAGATGATAGATAGATATCCCAGAAGCTGCAATGCTAGGCTAAGACCAGGCTTTAAAGGGCTTTTCTATACTCTACTAAATACTTGAAACCATTCATTATATCATAGCTCAGTGTTCAAATCTCCATTTGTTTCCTCAGGTTCCTAATATTTACCTTAAGGTGACCTGATCCAGACTTTTGATCACCTTTGTCTAAATATTTCTATTTTAACAAAGTCCTTTTTAACACTGAGAGACTAAAACTGAGAAAAATACTCTTTTATCTCACTAGAGTGGAAAATATATAGTTACCCATTAACTAATGATATCCATGTCTACATTAGATCAATGACATTTTTAATTCTTGGGAGCTTTTGGTTAAATGAAATTTTTAAGCTTCCTTTAAATGAAGCTTTAAGCCATCACCACATGAATAAAATTAGAGAACCAAATGAAAACAGGCCAAGTATTTACAGAGTAATAGAATGTGCAATGGTAAGAGTACAATTCTGAAATCATAAAGCCTAAATTAGTGTGATGCATTTTTGCTACCCATGTAATCATAAACCAGTTATCCAAATGTGTTAGCCTCAGTTTTTTCACCCATGAAATGGTGATGATAATACTTATTATGCTGCGTTGTTGTGTGTATGTGATGAAGCATGGAGCATGAGAGTCTCATATTCCATGCTAAAATGATAGCTATTTTTATACTTATAATAATTCTAGTAATAGTAATTAAATTGTTCAAAATGGTAATATTCATTTATATTGAGGCATTGTATTGACTATTCATAGACACATTTACCAAAATAAATTTCATTTTACTTTACCCCCTCTGAGGATATATATTCCCTAATTCAATATGAATCTCTTTATGAATAATAATTATCATAATAAATATGCTGATTTTTCTTCTATTTGTTTTTAGGGAGGTATCCTTTACTGTTGAACATGAAACTTAAGCAAGTCTGTCTTATTCAAACTTTGCATGCTGCTTTCTTATGAAACTAGATTATAGAGTTGTATGAAATAAATTCATGCAGTTAAGACATTGATGTTTGGAACACTGGGTGGTCAGTTTAGTATTTCAAAAGAAGATTTTAAATTTAAACCTTAAAACTGAGCTCTTTCAGCCTTATTTATAGACCATCCTTCATGTTTCATAAGTACTCCTCCATTGTAAACTAAGTAATACTTTTTGTCACAGTGTATATAATGAAAATGGATTTTATATTCTATTATTTCAGAGTTAGTTGCAGTTTTTACTGCCTTAATTCCTTTTTTGAAAAATAGATTAATTCTACAAAAAGTTTTTTTCCAGGTTTATTGAAAAAAATCGACATATTTGTAAATTTAAGAAATGATTTCTTATAACATTGCAAACCTTTAACATTGTGTAAATTTTGTACAATTTGATAAATTGGTATACATCTTTATTGCAATATAATCTACATAAAAATGTTAATACATCTACTATCTCGTATAGTTGCCACTGTTTTTTATGCATTTATCATAAGGAATTTTAAGATCTACTCTCTTAGCAACTTTTATGTATATAGTATAGTAGAGATAAACTTCAGAGGTCTTGTGGGTTTTGTTCCAGACTGCCTCAATAAAGTGATTATCTCAATAAACTAAGTCAAATTATTATATTTTTTGGTTTCCCAGTGCATATAAAAAATTATGTTTCCCAGTGCATATAAAAAATAAAAACTATACTGCACTGTTCAAAAGCATTATGTTTTTAAAGAAAAGCAATGTATATACCTCAAGTACACTAGTTCTGAGTTTTCAGTGGGTCATAATTACTGATCACAGATCACCATAACAAATACAATAATAATGAAAAAACTTGATATATTGCAAGAATTACCAACATGTGACAAAGAGACACAAAATGAACAAATGTTGTTAGAAAAATGGTGGCAGCAGACCTCTTTTATACAAGATTGCTATAAACTTTCAACTTGTAAGAATGTGATATATGCAAAGTTTAATAAAGGGAAGCACAATAAAAAAAAGTATGTATATCTTATTAACTATGATCATCATGCTGTACATTAGATCCCCAGAACTTTTTCATATTATAGTTGCAAGTTTGCACCCTTGGACCATCTTACTCCACCCCAGGTTCACCCCTTGTCAACTCAACTCTAAGTTTCCATTAGTTTTCCTTTTCCTCAGATTCTGTATGTAAGGGATATCATAATACATAAATTAAAAAAATATATAAAATCTTTGAAATATTTCACTTAGAATAATACCTTCAAGATCCATCCATGCTGTTGTAAATGGCAGTATTTCTTAATTTTTCATGGTTAAGTAGTATTCCGTAGTATATATTTACCATACTTATTTTACTCATTCATCCATTAATGGATACTGAAGTTATTTCCATCTCTTGCTTAGAGTTAATAATTTTATAATAAACATAAGAGTGCAGATATGTCTTTGAACAGTGAACTTCGTTTTCTTTAGATAGATACCTAGAAGTGGGATTACTGAATCATATGGTAATTTTACTTTTAATAATATGAATAATCTCCATACTGTTTTCCATACAAATTTATATCCCTATTACAGTGCATAAGTTCCCCGTTTTCCCCAATATTTACCAAAATTGGTTAGTTTCAATTTTTTGGTAGTATATATTCTAATATCTTGCTGTGTTTTTCAGAGGTAAACAACAACAACAACAACATAAGGACTTTGCCCTGAGATTTTTACGTTGAGCACTTTTTAATGCTCCTGTTGGTCATTTATATAACTTTTTTGAAAAAAAAGTCTATTGAGATCCTTTTGCTATTTTTTTAATCATATATTTTTTTCTATTTGTATCTGTTGGTTATTAACCTCTTTTCAGATATAAGATTCGTAAGTATTTTCTTACATTCTGTGGATTGTGTTTTCATTCTCTCTCCCTTTTTTTGGCAATGCAGAAACGTTAGTTTGATGTAATACCATTTATTTATTTTTGCTTTTTTTGCTTGTGTTTTTGGTCTGGTATCCAAAAAACTATTGGCAAGACCAATGTCAAGGAGAATTTTTCCTATGTTTTCCTTTAGGAAATTTAGTTTCATGCATCACCTTTAAGTCTTTAATCTATTTCAAGTTCAGACTTATGAGTGATATAAGGTTCCCTTTTCATACTGTTTATGTGACTATTCAGTTTTAAATATCATTTATTGAACAGACTATCTTTCCCCATTACATATGTTGGCCCCTGTCAAATATTAGGTGACTGTATGAAAGGATTTATTTCTGGACTCTCAATTCTGTTCTACTTGTTTATTGGTCTGTTTTTATGCCAGTATACTTTATTGTTTTGAGCATGAGGGCTTTGTAGTATAGTTTCAAATCAAGAAGTGTAATCTCCCTTCTTCATTCTTTCTCAGAACTGCTTTGATTATTTGTTGTCTTTCATGGTCTCATATAAACTTTAGGATTCTTTACTTACTTCTGTAAAACAATAATATTGGATTTTTTTTAAGATTTTTAATTTATTTATTTGACAGAGAGAGATGACAAGCAGGCAGAGAGGCAGGCAGAGAGAGAAGAGGAAGCAGGCTTCCTGCTGAGCAGAGAGCCTGATGCGGGGCTCGATCCCAGGACCCTGGGATCATGACCAGAGCTGAAGGCAGCGGCTTAACCCACTGAGCCACCCAGGCGCCCCTAACATTGGATTTTTGATAGGAATTGGATTTACAGATGGTTTACGGTAGTATGGACATTTTAACAATGTTAATTCTTACCATTCATAAATATGAGCTATCTTTCCATTTCTGTCACCTTCAATTTCTTTATCAATGTCATAGTTTATGGAGTACAGATCTTTCATCTTCTTAGTTAAATCTATTCCTAAGTATTTTATTATTTTTGATGCTATTGTGAATTAGATTGTTTTCTTTATTTTTTCAGATAGTTCATCATTAGAATGTTAAAATGCTCCTGTCTTGTGCTTACTTTGGCAGCACATATACTAAAATTGGAATGATGCAGAGAAGATTAGCGTGATCACTGAACAAGGATGACATGACAAACTGGGAAGCAGTCCATAAAAAAAAAAAGAAACAAAACAAAATTCTTTTCTTTTATATATTGATCTTGTATTTGGTAATTTTACTAAATTTGTTTATTCAAATTTTTTGTGAATTTTTTAGGATTTTTTAACATGTAAGTTCATGTTATCCAAAAAAAGAAAATTTTACTTCTTCCTTTTTTTTTTTTTTTTTTTTTGGAGTCTCTTATTTCTTTGTGTTCCTTGTTTCTCTGGCTAGGACATCCACTACTGTGTCAAATGAGAGTAGTGAAAATGGACACACTTGTCTTTCTTCTGATCTTTAAGGGGAAAACTTTCAAAAGTTTTGATTGAATATGAGATTAGCTCTGGGCTTGCAATCTGTGTTTTTTCTTTAATGGGTTTTTTAAATTATTTTTTAAAATTTTTTATATAATGTGTTTTTATCCCTAGGGGTACAGGTCTGTGATTCACAGCACTCACCATCACTCACCATAGCACCTGCCCTCTCCAATGTCCATACCCCCACCATCCTCTCCCAACACACCTCCCCCCAGCAACCCTCAGTCTGTTTTGTGAGATTCAGTCTTTTATGGTTTGTCTCCCTCCTAATACCATCTTTTTTTATTTTTTTTTCATACGCCCGAAACTGCCTATGTTGCATCTCCACTTCATCATATCAGGGAGATCATATGATAGTTGTCTTTCTCAGATTGATTTATTTCGCCAAGCATAATACCCTCTAGTTCCATCCACGTCATCACAAATAGCAGGATTTCATTTCTTTTGATGGCTGCATAGTATTCCATTGAACATATATACCACATCTTATTTATTGATTCATCTGTTGAAGGACATTTAGTTTCTTTCCATAGTTTAACTATTGTGGACATTGCTGCTATAAACATTTGGGTGCATGTGCCCCTTCAGAATGCCACGTTTGTATCTGTAGGGTATATACCCAGTACTACAAGCACTGGGTCATAGGGTAGTTCTATTTTCAGCTTTTTGAGGCACGTCCACGCTGTTTTCCAGAGTGGTTGCACCAGCTTGCATTCCCACATACAGTGTAGGAGGGTTGCCCTTTCTCCACATCCTCGCCAGCATCTGTCATTGACTGACTTGTTCATTTTAGCCATTCTGAACGGTGTGAGGTGGTATCTCATTCTGGTTTTGATTTGTATTTCCCTGATGCCGAGTGATGTGGAGCATTTTTTCATGTGTCTGTTGGCCATTTGAATGTATTCTTTGATGGAACATGATAGTGAGCTTAGGGAATCACCAAGTTAATGAAAGAGGTGCCTCTTGTAGGTGAAGTAAGAGTGAGAGAAAGAAAAGAGGGCTTATCCTAGATTGGAGAACTCGGGGCTGAAAAGGACCCTCATCTGGGAGCAGAGAAAGTGGTCCAGAATCAGAGGCACAGAGGACTCCCAACACCTTCCACAGAAGCGGAGCACCTAAAGACATAGTGCCATTACCCCTGGAAAATCTAGGCATGGAGGTATTCTCTTTAGGCAAATAGGCATCGGAGAATAGTTTGTCCATAGCCCAGTCACTGACTTCAAGAGGAAAAGCTATAACAGCTCTCGAAGCAGGCCGGATAGCTCAAGCAACAGCAGCCAAGCCAAAATCCTTATCCCCTGCATTTCTGAACAATGACAGAGCAGTAGTTCTGTCTAGAAAAAGGAGGTATTCAGAAGTCAATTGTTGGGTCCCGGGTTGTGTCCATCAGTTCAGACGTGGCCTTCAGATCAACTCATGATTCCAGGGCTTTGGCATTGACTCTGTTCTCAGGTTCTCTGCTCAGGGGCAAGTAAGCTTCTCCCTCTCCAGCTCCACCCCCTGATTGGGATCTCTCTGCCTCTCTATCCAAACGTGCATGTGCATGTTCGATATGATAACAAAGACAAAAAGAGTGCACAATAATTGACTGGGGCCAAAGGATGTTATATTGAATTTGGACCTAGGTTCCTATGGAGGGCAGCCAGGTATAGAGAACCTCCCACCATCCTAAAATGCCCGACCTTCGCTTGGAGCTTCCTTGTTCATTCTCCTGTTCTTTGCCTTCCTGGATCTCCTCACCAACCTGCAGCATCCGCTGTCTGTCGTGCTGTACTGACCCCTTGTTAACACATTGTGCATCCTCTCGGGGCTCCATTGGAACATGCCCATCTTCCTCAAGAGGCACTGTTTGCTTATCACATGTAACCATTTGGGGGATGGTCATGAGAGGGTGAAGGCAGGCTTGTGCTGCCACATCTCCATGCAGTTCCACAGAGGGTAGCTGATCCACCATGAGGGAGTGCTCAAGGTTCTTCCACATTCGAATCCTCTTCAATGCGTCCTTTTGCACATACAAGTTGTCTTCCTGAAATGGGCACGGAAGTCTTTCAGATGGCTTCATTGGGCTATGGGTCTCTTCCAACATGCTCTCCGTTGGCTTCTGTGGACTCCAAGAACATGAGTCCGTCCTGGACCTAAGGTTCTAGGGTGTAGACTCTGCCTTGGATGCATGGTCTTTTTGGAAGATTGGGAGGCCTTGTTGGCACCGTTTCTGGAGACCATTGAGGTAGTCGTGTGCTTTCTGTGGAAGACTCCAGACATGTCTTTGGCACGGTTGTGGGGGTTCACTTTGAGCTTCCCTTGGGTGGACCTTTTCCTGTTGAGATGCTCCATGATTTGGTGGGAAGGTCTCACCCTTACGCAGGGCTCAGATTTCCTCCCCTGAGGCATTGCTTGCGGTCTGTTAGTTTCTTGGCTTGTCGTTGCTAAGATGGAATGCGGCATCTTGCCTTTCTCCGAGGTCCAGAGGGCTGGTGCTGACACTCACGACCAAATACTATGAATTGGGCCATGGAGAAGGTGACACCGACTCGCTTCGCAAACTGCCTTGGTGAGAGACCCAGGCGGCTCCAGCAGTTTGGGACGGCCTGGGGTCCTCTTGGCCCACCCATGACTACTCCAGTCAAGTGTAGTGATCAGGCCTGGGTTGATGAGGAGTGGTTGCTATGACCTCAAAGCTTTGTGACATCACAGATGCTGGCTTCACTGAAGCAGCTGTCCCTCTCCCATGACCTTGGTGTCCTATGGCTTTAAGTAGGAAGCCCCAGGAAGGACAAAACAAGAGCCCTCTGAACCTGATCAAGAACTCAGGATGTCTTGTGGTTTAATGTCAAACTTCCCCTTTCTGGAGACATAGAGGAAGGAAAATGACATTCAGTATACCTTCCTTTAGGCCAACATATCCCCGGAGATGGCAAGGTGTCCTTTTACACTACAATTTCTAGATATCTCAAGAAAAGGTGAGGTCGCAGGTATGAGCAGCTAGCCGTGGGGTTTTTCGTCCTGTGGGTGAGAGCGTACTTTGTCAGCGTCTTTTGCTTATGGGTCAGTGATGACTAAGGTACGGAAAGTCCCTTTCCGAGGTAAAAGGTGAGGGCATCGATATATGGTGCCGTCTGTGTCCTCGTCTCCTAGTGTTCTGAAACACGCAGCTAAGGGATGAGGCCTCTGTCTACCTGGCTTTCCCTTAAATACCTTTGAACGTCTTTGAGGAGAGTGACCTTCTGCATCAGAGGTAACTCTCAGAGAGGTCTACCGAACCCGTTGTCATTATTAGTTAACTGTACTTGTTGTGGTAACGGGTATAGACATGTGGACCAAGACTCTTTAGTCAGAAGGAAAGGGACGGCGTATATAGACGGCTTGCAAGGCCCATTCGAGCAGACCTTTAGAGTGAGCCGCAATGCACTTGCAAGGACTAGTGGATCAGGAAGTTTGGGTCCATTTTGGCACCTCAGTATTCCTCTGCCATCGAGTGAATGAACCCCTGGACCTTGCCTTGACATGAATGTCCCATGCCCTGCTGTTGGGAAATGGAAAAGGCAAGCAGACAAAGGGAAATATCATATGGCTTCCCACAATATGTGCCTCGGGAGGAATACCTTGGCCCTAGTAAAGGAAGGGAATAATGAAGGGCAAGAAGTCAGAGAAGGAGACCCACCAGGAGTGACTCAGGACTCTGAGAATCCAGCTGAGGGCTACCGAAAAGAGAACTGATTAATGGGTGGTCAGGAGTTGTGGCATATATTAGGAGGAGCACTAGGACGTCCATGCAACTAAAGCATCCATGAATACTCTGTCAAAAATGGATGATGGATGATAGGCAGGCTTTCTCAACAGAACAGCAACAAGAACAACATCAATTCATAGGAAAACAATGTGGCCCTCTCAAAACCAAAGGAAGTCACAGGGAGAAAAGGAAAGAATTATATTGTTTATTATCTTTCCTTATTGAAATGACATGGGTGGGTTTCCTAAAATGTCCTTCTTTGAATTGGGTCTTTATCCGTGTAAATTAGAGTTTACCCACCTCTTCCATCTCTGGATTTGATGAGAGGACATGACAATGCCTTCACTAAATACATAGAAGAGTGGCCCAAGCAAATGACTTGACCTGGCCTTCTGTGTGTTGGCAGGGGTTGGATTACTGCTTCAAAGGCTTCCGTCTAAACTAGAGAGCTGAGATTTTGTAGGTTTCCTGACCTAATCTTGGAATTTTCTATGTGTCTGGGAATTTATCCTTTTCTCTCAGTTCTTGGATTTGCTAGCATAAATGTGTGGCTATGCCTTTTCGGTTATTCTTTTTTCCTTGCTACCAGTTGTGATGTGGTTTCATACTTGCAACTGTGTGCTTGTCTCCCTGTTTTATCCCAGTAATGGCTTCTGCGGTTTGTTCGTGTTGTCAAAACTCAAGTGTGAGATCTCCTGATTTTTTTCCTATTGGTTTGTTTGTATTTCCTTAATTTTGATAATCACATGTCTGATTTCAATTTTTCTGTTAACTTTGGAGTTCGGTTTTTCTTCATCTTGTTCCTTCAGTCGTCCTTTTAGGTGGCTTTCTTTTTCGGTGGTTTTAAATTTTGGAAATGCACACATTTAACCCTATATTGTTTCCCCATAAAATGTTTTGGCATCCTCCTCTAAGTTTCTTAGAATTCCTTCGTTCATGGCTCTTTCTTCTTTTCCTTTGGATTTTCTTTCTTGCATTCATTGTAGTTTGTGAGTGTGTTGTGTTTTCCACTTTTAGTGTCTGGCTTTATTTCCAATTTTAAAGTGATATCTTCCTGTTTTCATACCTTCGTGATCATAAGTGCACAGGATAGGTTTTGACTTCTCTTCCATGAATTACGACTGGATTTGGACTCGAGCTCATGACCTGCGATAGACAAAGTTAGGTCTGCTGCTGGGAAGAACATATCTTATTGTCCTCAGAGACGCAATCTTACTCATGGACCCCCAAAGTTCAGGTGGTCTCGAATGCCCATGTGGACGTCTGTTATTCCTTAGCACCTTCCCATCCAGATAATCTGTCCTGTGCTTAACCTGGATATCATAGTTGCCAACAGTATTGGATAAACGTCGCCATCTCCATTCCTGTGTGTTCATAGGCTTCCAACGTTTAGATACACCTTTTTTCATGGTGGATATGTTGGCAATTCTTCCAGGTTTCTGATGTTTTGATGCTCCATCAAGACAAAACACCTTCCGCTTAGCTTTTTTCTCTCGAAGGCATAAAATGACTCTCGCTGACTTAGGCACAAACACTTTGGCTCTCTTCTCCTTGGGAATAGCATAACCTACGTCTTCCCTGTTTCTTCACTTGCAAGCTATGAGTATCTTTATAGTCGAAGGAAATCTCCTATGGGCAACAGAAGGACGAGCCTGTTTAATATTTGCTGTTTTCTTATGGATGTTTCTATTTTTTTTTTTTTTTTGATTTGGAATTTCAACCACTGTTACAAACTGTTTGTATTGACGGGAGACTTTAGTCCTGAGTACTGAATGTATTATTGATAGGTAATAGTTCACTTTCTCATTTCGGTTGGCTTCTGACTTGGATTCTATTTGCCTTTCACCTATATGGTATTTTCTTGGGGTTGCTTCATTGGTACGATTCCTCGCTTCCTTCCCATATTTTGCATGTCTTATCTTTGTGTGTTTGCATGTGCATGTGTTAATGCTGTGTGGTGTGTGTGTGTTTCACATCACAATTATTATTAAAATACGAGAGAATGGAATTCGGTCTCTTGTGGGTAGCAATTCAATTTGACATGCCTTGAAATCTCACATTCCATTAGTTTCAGGAAATCTCCTTAAAGGAATGTCATCTCTTGTCCTCTTCAAGAATCCCGTGTTCTCACAAAACGGCCTTCCAACAAACAGCACCATTTGAATTCCTCATTAGATTCATAATGTTTGTCCCAATACCCTTTCTTTTTCGTATGTTTCTTGACTGTCATGAGTTAGTGAAATCGTCTGTTTATTGTCTTTCTGAGAATGATAGATGTGACAAAGTCCAATGCTCTCCGCAAGACTGCCATAAGAGACATGTGGAAGAATTCCTTCTTTCTTATGTCACAGTACAAATTGTGGTGACATGAAGACACTGAGATGGTAGTAGTGTCTAATAACCTCATGCTTCTTCAACCATGAAGGCAACAAAAAGATGACCACAACAACTGCAGTGGGGTGGAAATTGACCTGAAGCCTACAAGGTAAACTCCACAGCGAAAGAGAACGGAAGTTGCAGAGATGATGGGAGAAGGTTGGAGACATGGCTCAGGGGAGATTTGGTTGGTTCGTGGATCAGAGGGCTGGAGTCCATGAAGAGGACCAAAGCACAGGAGAGCAGGGCACCCTGGGATCACACAAGGAACCTGTTTCCCAGTGCCGTTGACTGTGAGACGCAGAGGGTCTGAAGGGCACGAGTACTTGACAACACAAGTGTTGAGGGCTGAAGTTTTCCTATCAGCAGGCTTGGCAGACATCAACTTGAAAGAACACCATCTTTTTCCTGCATATGACACCAACAAGCGACCAGGAGCAGACAGCCTGGAGACAATGATCAGAGAGAGACAATACCAAGAGACGCAGTGGGAAGATGATGAGTCGTGGGAGTGATTCCGTGAAAGGCAGTGTTCGTGGAGATGACTCAATGTGGACATAATAAATTTTGGCTCTCACAACAGCAGCATCAAGACAGAGCTTGGCCAAGACAGGTATGTGAGGACAGAGACTCCCTAGCCAGCCAACACAAAATACCAACAGTGGAACACTTGGAGGATTGCCTTCCTCAGTCCAAGATGCTTAGTCCAAGGAGAACAGACTCTCCCATATGGGACGAGAAGAAAGCTTTGACCACATGTTCTCTTCTGAACACAGCATTCTGCAGGCCTGCGTTCTGTTGAGTTGGTATAGTTTCTCCTTTCACAGGCACACCAGAGCCCACCAAGGTAAACCTCAGCATATTCAGCCCGGACCCTAAAAACAACAAACGGCCGGAAAGGAGAGCTACTGCAAATGACTGGCCTCCAGGACAGGGTCAGCCACAACACAAACAGCAGTGGCATGCATGCCACATACACTCTCACAAACACACACACACGCATGCACTCAACAAACCTTAAGGGC
The DNA here is from genome assembly GCF_964662115.1 of Mustela nivalis. NCBI lineage: Eukaryota > Metazoa > Chordata > Mammalia > Carnivora > Mustelidae > Mustela > Mustela nivalis. The sequence continues at coordinate 98,143 of NW_028136331.1, forward strand.
GAGCCTTGGGTCACTCACGGATCACTTCCTCCTAAATAAATTACCCTCAGGTTAGAAAACAGAATGAGTTTAACGAATACAGAGAGGTGACAGAGACTTAGATCCAATGCAAAGATGGAAGAATCAATTGATTCCCAGGTAAAGGAAGAAGGAGTGATTACGACTAGGCAGTCAGAGTGAAACCTCTACATAGAGCACGCCCGATGCGGGATAGAAAGCTGTGGCCTGGATACTCGCTGTACATCAGAAAACATAGGAGATATCAGAGAGTCTCGAAACACAGAGACAAAACTGATAAAGATAAAAACACCTAAAGAACTCCTGAAGAGAAGATTGGCAGGAGACTGGATGCAAAGTTCGGGAACATGGTAGAAGTGGAGGATCCAATTAGGAACCGAGAAGAACAAGCCTAGAAAATAAGGATGCAAATTCTAAGAGAGAAGGCAGAATGATGGAACATGATAGTGAGCTTAGGGAATCTCTAAGGAAATGAAAGAGGTGCCTCTTGTAGGTGAATTAAGAGTGAGAGAAAGAAAAGAGGGCTGATCCTAGATTAGAGAACTCGGGGCTGGAAAGGACCCTCATCTGGGAGCAGAGAAAGTGGTCCAGAATCAGAGGCACAGAGAACTCCCAACACCTTCCACAGAAGCGGAGCACCTAAAGACATAGTGCCATTCCCCCCGGAAAATCTAGGCATGGAGGTATTCTCTTTAGGCAAATAGGCATCGGAGAATAGTTTGTCCATAGCCCAGTCACTGACTTCAAGAGGAAAAGCTATACCAGCTCTCGAAGCAGGCCGGATAGCTCAAGCAACAGCAGCCAAGCCAAAATCCTTATCCCCTGCATTTCTGAACAATGACAGAGCAGCGGTTCTGTCTAGAACAAGGAGGTATTCAGAAGTCAATTGTTGGGTCCCGGGTTGTGTCCATCAGTTCAGACGCGGCCTTCAGATCAACTCATGATTCCAGGGCCTTGGCATTGACTCTGTTCTCAGGTTCTCTGCTCAGGGGCAAGTAAGCTTCTCCCTCTCCAGCTCCACCCCCTGATTGGGATCTCTCTGCCTCTCTGTCCAAACGTGCATGTGCACGTTCGATAAGATAACAAAGACAAAAACAGTGCACAATAATTGACTGGGGCCAAAGGATGTTTTATTGAATTTGGACCTAGGTTCCTATGGAGGGCAGCCAGGTATAGAGAACCTCCCACCATCCTAAAATGCCCGACCTTCGCTTGGAGCTTCCTTGTTCATTCTCCTGTTCTTTGCCTTCCTGGATCTCCTCACCAACCTGCAGCATCCGCTGTCTGTCGTGCTGTACTGACCCCTTGTTAACACATTGTGCATCCTCTCGGGGCTCCATTGGAACATGCCCATCTTCCTCAAGAGGCACTGTTTGCTTATCGCATGTAACCATTTGGGGGATGGTCATGAGAGGGTGAAGGCAGGCTTGTGCTGCCACATCTCCATGCAGTTCCACAGAGGGTAGCTGATCCACCATGAGGGAGTGCTCAAGGTTCTTCCACATTCGAATCTTCTTCAATGCGTCCTTTTGCACATACAAGTTGTCTTCCTGAAATGGGCACGGAAGTCTTTCAGATGGCTTCACTTGGGCTTGGGTCTCTTCCAACATGCTCTCCGTTGGCTTCTGTGGACTCCAAGAACATGAGTCCGTCCTGGACCTAAGGTTCTAGGGTGTAGAGTCTGCCTTGGATGAATGGTGTTTTGGAAGATTGGGAGGCCTTGTTGGCACTGTTTCTGGAGATCATCGAGGTACTCGTGTGCTTGCTGTGGAAGATACCAGACATGTCTTTGGCACGGTTGCGGGGGTTCACTTTGAGCTTCCCTTGGGTGGACCTTTTCCTGTTGAGATGCTCCATGATTTGGTGGGAGGGTCTCACCCTTACGCAGGGCTCGGATTTCCTCCCCTGAGGCTTTGCTTGTGGTCTGTTAGTTTCTTGGCCTGTCGTGGCTAAGATGGAATGAGGGATCCTTGCCTTTCTCCGAGGTCCAGAGGGCTGGTGCTGACACTCACGACCAAATACTATGAATTGGGCCATGGAGAAGGTGACACCGACTCGCTTCGCAAACTGCCTTGGTGAGAGACCCAGGCGGCTCCAGTGGTTTGGGATGGCTTGGGGTCCTCTTGGCCCACCCATGACTACTCCAGTCAAGTGTAGTGATCAGGCCTGGGTTGATGAGGAGTGGTTGCTATGACCTCAAGGCTTTGTGACATCACAGATGCTGGCTTCACTGAAGCAGCTGTCCCTCTCCCATGACCTTGGTGTCCTATGGCTTTAAGTAGGAAGCCCCGGGAAGGACAGAACAAGAGCCCTCTGAACCTGATCAAGAACTCAGGATGTCTTGTGGGTTAATGTCCAACTTCCCCTTTCTGGAGACATAGAGGAAGGAAAATGACATTCAGTATACCTTCCTTTAGGCCAACATATCCCCAGAGACGGCAAGGTGTCCTTTTCCACTACAATTTCTAGATATTTCAAGAAAAGGTGAGGCCTCGCGGGTATAAGCAGCTCTCCGTGGGGTTTGTCGTCCTGTGGGTGAGAGCGTACTTTGTCAGCGTCTTTTGCCTATGGGTCAGTGATGACTAAGATACGGAAAGTCCCTTTCCGAGGTAAAAGGTGAGGGCATCGCTATATGGTGCTGTCTGTGGCCTCGTCTCCTAGTGTTCTGAAACACGCGGCTAAGGGATGAGGCCTCTGTCTACCTGGCTTTCCCTTAAATACCTTTGCAAAGTCTTTGAGGAGAGTGATATTCTGCATCTGAGCTAACTCTCAATGAAGAGGCCTGGACCGAACCCGTTGTTATTATTAGTTAACTGTACTTGTTGTGGTAACGGGTATAAACATGTGGACCAAGACTCTTTAGTCAGAAGGAAAGGGACGGCCTATACCGAAGGCTTGCAAGGCCCATTCGAGCAGAACTTTGGAGTGAGCCGCAATGCCCTTGCAAGGACTAGTGGATCAGGAAGTTTGGGTCCATTTCGGCACCACAGTATTCCTCTGCCGTCGAGTGAATGAACCCCTGGACCTTGCCTTGACATGAATGTCCCATGCCCTGCTGTTGGGAAATGGAAAAGGCAAGCAAACAAAGGGAAATGTCATATGGCTACCCACAATATGTGCCTCGGGAGGAATACCTTGGCCCACTTAAGGAAGGGAATAATAAAGGGCAAGAAGTCAGAGAAGGAGACCCACCAGGAGTGACTCAGGACTCTGAGAATCCAGCTGAGGGCTATCGAAAAGAGAACTGATAAATGGGTGGTCAGGAGCTGTGGCATATATTAGGAGGAGCACTAGGACGTCCATGCAACTAAAGCATCCGTGAATACTCTGTCAAAAATGGATGATGGATGATAGGCAGGCTTTCTCAACAGATAGCAACAACAACATCAATTCATAGGAAAACAATGTGGCCCTCTCAAAACCAAAGGAAGTCACAGGGAGAAAAGGAAAGAATTATATTGTTTATTATCTTTCCTTATTGAAATGACATGGGTGGGTTTCCTAAAATGTCCTTCTTTGAATTGGGTCTTTATCCTTGTGAATTAGAGCTTACCCGCCTCTTCCATCTCTGGATTTGATGAGAGGACATGACAATGCCTTCACTAAATACCTAGAAGGGTGGCCCAGGAAAATGATCTTTTAGGCCAACCTTTCTCCAGAGATGGCAAAGTTTTCCTATTTCCTCTGAAATATCTAGAGATATCAGAAACAACAAGTCCTCTGGTATATCATCCCGTCTCTCTGAGGTTTGTCATCCTTTGCATGAGAGAGTGACATTATACATTATAGCTAATCCTTAAGGAGGAGCAATGGACAGCACTCCTTGTTACCATTATTTATCTCTACCTACTGTGTTAATGGGTATAACCCTGTTGACCAAGTCTCTTTAATCAAAGGAAAATTAATGGCTTATATCGATGGTCTGCAAGGCTTACTTGAACAGAACTGAGGATTGAGCTGCTATGTCCTTGCAAAGACTAGTGGATAAAGAAGGTGTGGTCCATATTGGCAACAGAGTATTCCTCAGCAATTAGGGAGGATGAACTCTTGATTCTTGCACTGGCATGAATGCCACAGGACTGGGTTTGTGAAATGAAATGGGCAAGGAGACATAGGGAAATATCATATGGCTTCTCTCATATGTGCCCTAGGACGAATACCACGGCCCTTAGTAGAAAGAAGGAAAAACTGAAGGGGATAAGTCAGAGAAGGAGACAAACCAGGAGTAACTCAGAACTCTGAGGAATCAAGCTGAGAGTCAAGGAAAAAAGAGACATGCAGGGAATGAGGGAACGGGCTAATGGGTGTTGAAGAGTTCTGGCATATCTTAGGCGGAGTACTAGGTCATATATGGAACTGAAGCATCAGTGAATACTCTGTCAAAAATGGATGATGGATGACAGGCTGGCTTCCTCAACAGTACAAAATAATACAAAAACAAGCTGGCCCTTTCAAATGCAGGTGAAGACAGACAGAGAAAAGGAAAGAATTATATTTTTATTATGTTTAATTATTGAAATGGAATATAATTTATTTCCTAAAATGTCATTATTTGAATTGGGTCTTTATACTAGTAAAGTGGAGTTCATCCACCTCCTCCATATGTGGAATTGATGAGAAGAAAATGGCATTGCCTTCTCTAAATGTCTAGAAGAGTTGAACAGGAAATGATTTGCACCTCGCCATCTGTGTGTTGACAGGGGTTTGATTACTGCTTCAAACGCTTTAGTCACTACTACAGAGCTGAGATTTTGTAGGTTTCCTGACCTAATCTTTGGAGTGAATATGTGTCTTGGAATTTATCCTTTTCTCTCAGTTCTTTTCTTTTGGGTTTGCTTCATTAGTGCTATTCTTCACTTCCTCCCCATCTTTTGTGTGTCTTATCTGTGTGTGTGTGTGTGCTGAGTGTGTTTCAAATAACAATTATAATTAAATTGATGGAGATAGGAAGTCGGTATTTAATGGATAGCAGTTCCATTTGACATGCCTTGAAAACTCACATTCCCTCTCTTTCAGCCACATTTCCTACAAAGAATGTCATCTTTTGTCCTCTTTGATAAACACATATTTTCTCAAAACTGACCTCAACAAACACCACATTTTGTGTGCCTGGGTAGTGTCGTATTATTTGTCCATTTTTCCCTTGCTTTTTCATATGTCTCTTGACAGTCATGAGAGAGTGAAATTGTATGTTATTTGTCTTTCTGGGACTGATAGATGTGACGTAGGCTAATGCTCTCCACAATTCTGCCACATGAGGCAAGTGGAAAGAATTCATTCTTGCTTATGGCTGGGTAAGATTCTGTGGGGCTTTTTCAGGACAGTGAGATGGTAGTAGTGTCTGGTAACTCCAGACTTGTCTTTATCCAGGAACACAACAGGAAGATTACCACATCAACTTCAACATGGCAGAAATGAACTGGAGCCCACAAAGCAAACTCCATAGCAAAAGAGAGAATAAGTTGCAATCACTATGGGAGAAGATTGGAGACATGGTTTAGGGGAAAAGTGGAAAGTTGGTAATTCAGAAGGCAGTGAGACAATGCAATGGGCAAAGCCACAAGAGATCGGAGCACACTTGGAACCCACAAGGAGTACGTTCTCCAATTCCATTGATTCTGACCATCAGGGGGTCTGAATCATACTAGTTCATGCCAACAAAGGGCCTTGAGGCCTGGAGATTTTAGATCAGCAGCCTTGGCATATCAACTCAAAAGAACACTGTATTTCTCTGTCAGAGAACACCAACAAATAGCCAGGTGAAGACAGCCTGGAAACCACGATTAGAGACAATACCAGGTGACACAGTGGGAAGATGGTGGGTTCTGGCTGTACATTAGTGAGAGGCAGTGTTCTTGGAGATGATTTGATGGGGGCAAAAAAATTTGGGGCTCTCGCACAGGCAGCATCAAGCCCGAGCTACTGGCCAAAGACAGGTTGGTGAGGGCTTTAATTGCCTCTCCTGCAAACACGAAATTCTAACCATGGAACACATAGGGTACTGTGTTCCTCAGTCCAACTTGCTTCATTTTAAGAGAACAGATTCTCCCATAGGGGACTAGAAGAAAGCCCTGTCCATAGGCTGTCCCCTGACCACAGAATGCTACAGGCATTCATTCTGTTGTGAAGGTTGAATTTCTCTTTTCACAGGCACACCAGATCCCACCAAGCTAAACCTCAGCCTATTCAGCCCAGACCCCAAACACACCAAAAGGCTGGCAAAGAGAGCCTCTGCAGATGACTGGTCTCAAGGACAGGGGGCAGCTATGATACAACAGCAGAGGGCATGCATGCCACACACACATACCTGAGACTCCCTCAAGGGCCAGCCCTTGGGCACTCCATGATATCTTATTTCTAAAGAAATTACCATCAGGATAAAAAACAGAATTGATTTTTCAAATACTGAGAAAGAGTCAGAGACCTATATCCAAGACAAAGATGGAAGAATCAATTGTTGCCAAGGAAGAAGACAAGAAATTATCATGGCCAGGTAATCGGAGTGAAACCTCACATATAACACGCCCAATGGAGGATTGAAAGCAGAAAGATATCAGGGAGTCTCAAAACACATAGATTAAACTGATAGAAATAAAATAAAGTAAAATAAAATAAAATAAAATAAATAAAGAATTTCTAAAGAAAAGATTGGTAGCAGACTGAAGGAAAAGTCCAAAAAAGCTGGCAGAAGCAAAGGACCAAATTTTTGACCTGGCAGAAAAGGAATGGTAAATAAGGAAACAAATCCAAAGAAAGAAGGAAGAATGATGAAACATGACAATGAGCTTAGGAAAGTCATTGACTCCAAGGAATAGAAAGAGGTGCTTATTGTAGGAGAAGTAGGAGTGAGAGAAAAAAAAAGAGGGCTGAACATGGATTTGAGAATTCAGAGCTAAAACTGTCCCTCATCTGGGAGCAGAAACAGAGATCCAGATTCAGAGGCAAGGAGGACTCACATCACCATCCACAGAAGCATGGAACCACAAGACATAGTTTCATTCAATGGAGGAATTCTCTTTACCTAAATATGCGTGGGAGTGTAGTTTGTACATAGCCAAATCACTTACCTCAAGAGGACAAACTATACCAGCTCTCAAAGCAGGTCAGGTAGCTCAAGCAACACCAGCCCAAGCCAAAATCCATTTCCCCTGCATTTGTGAACAATGACAGAGCAGTGGTTCACGTCTAGAACTAGGACGTATTCAGAAGTCAAAGGTTGTGTCATGGATTGTGTCTATCAGTTCAGAGGCGGCCTTCAGCTCAACTCATGATCCCAGGGTCTTGGCATCGACTCTGGTCTCAGGTTCCCTGCTCAGGGGTAAGTCAGCTTTTCCCTCTCCAGCTCTACACCCTGATTGTGATCTCTCTGTCTCTCTGTCAAATATGTGCATGTGCATTGTTTGACAAAAAGACAAAAACACAACCGGGGTACAAGGATTGACTGTGGCCAGGGGATGTTTTCTTTAATTTGGACCTAGATCTCTATGGAAGGCAGCCAGGTTCAGAGAACCTCCCACCATCCTCAAATGCTAGACCTTCGCTCAGAGCTCCAATGTTCATTCTCCAGTTCCTTGTCTTTCTGAATATCCTCACCAACCTGTAGCATACGCTGTCTGTGGCTCTCTAATGGCCCTTTGTTGTCCCACTGTTCATCTTCTGCTGCCTCCATTAGAACACGCCCATCTTCCACAAGAGGCATTGTTTGCTTATCCCATGAAACTATTTGGGGGATGTTCATGAGAGGGTGAAGGCAGGCTTGTGCTGTCACATCTACATGTACTCCTCCAGAGGGTATCTGCACGACCCTGTGGGAATGCTCCAGGTTCTTTGACATTTGAATCCTCTTCAATGCGTCCTTTTGAAGATACAAGTTGTGTTCCTGAAACGGGCACGGAAGTCTTTCAGATGGCTTCACTTGGGCTATGGGTCTTTTCCAACATGCTCCATGCTTGCTCCTGTGGACTCCAAGTACATGAGTCCATTCTGGACCTAAGGTTCTAGGATGTAGAATCTGCTTTTGGTAAATCGTCAGTTTTGAAGATTTGGAAGTCATTTTGGCTCTATTTCTAGGGATGCTACAGCTACTCATTATAAGGTCCGCTAGGCCAGAGGGAGTCATTTTGTGTTTCTGCAGTAAACTTATATTGAACCCATGCTGTAAACAAAATTGACCCTACTCCTCCCAGAGGAGCTTACTCTCAAAGCCTAGATACAAGGGTGAATCAGGCCAGGTGAAGACATCCCATTAGAGGGGCACGCATATATCTACTAGGGTAAATTGAGATCCAATTGTCCACCCATGTGTTACCTAGCATTTTTGTTTTTGTGGTGTAGCAGACTTAGCACGACTGTGCAGTTTTTTCTGTATTGTTATCTCATTGGCCACGTCTGTATAGCCTGGCTAAACTACCGCTATAAATGTTAGTCTCTGAGGCTGGGAGGGGTTGCCTCTTTGCAAGAGAAGGCCCTGACCGGTCAATATGATTCTCGATGCTTTGTGCAAAATTAACGTTTGCTTGACCTTCACTTTGTATCAGTCTCGCTCTTTTGAATAAGGACCCTATCTTTGGAGGGCCACCCGAATTCAAATGATGAGAACTGAAACAGCATTGGAATTTTTGGAAAAGCCTCTGGAGGTAAGATCATGGGATCCTGCATGGAGCTGCAGTGTACAGTCTCCTACCAATCTTCTCTTCAGGAGTTCTTTAGGTGCTTTTATCTTTATCAGTTTTATCTCTGTGGTTCGAGACTCTCTGATATCTCCTATGTTTTCTGACGTACAGCGAGTATCCAGGCCCCTGCTTTCAATCCCGCATCGGGCGTTTTCTATGTAGAGGGTTCACTCTGATTGCCTAGCCATAATCATTCCTTCTTCCTTTACCTGGGCATCAATTGATTTTTTCATCTTTGCATTGGATCTAAGTCTCTGTCACCTCTCTGTATTCGTTAAACTCATTCTGCTTTCTAACCTGAGGGTAATTTATTTAGGAGGAAGAGATCCGGAGTACCCAGGGCTGGCCCTTAAGGTTTGTTGAGTGCGTGCGTGTGTGTGTGTTTGTGAGTGTGTATGTGGCATGCATGCCACTGCTGTTTGTGTAGTGGCTGACCCTGTCCTGGAGGCCAGTCATTTGCTGTAGCTCTCCTTTCCGGCCGTTTGTTGTTTTTAGGGTCCGGGTTGAATATGCAGAGGTTTACCTTGGTGGGCTCTGGTGTGCCTGTGAAAGGAGAAATTCGAGCAACTCAGCAGAACGCAGGCCTGCAGAATGCTGTGTTCAGAAGAGAACATGTGGTCAAAGCTTTCTTCTCGTCCCCTATGGGAGAGTCGTTGTCCTTGGACTAAGCATCTTGGACTGAGGAAGGCAGTTTTCCAAGTATTCCACTGTCGGGATTTCAAGTTGGCTGGCTAGGCAGCCTATGTCCTCACATACCTGTCTTGGCCAGTAGCTTTGTCTTGATGCTGCTGTTGCGAGAGCCCAAAATTTATTATGTCCACATTGAGACATCTCCACGAACACTGCCTTTCACGGAATCACTCCCACTACTCACCATCTTCCCAGTGCGTCACTTAGTATTGTCTCTCTCTGATCATTGTCTCCAGGCTGTCTGCTCCTGGTCGCTTGTTGGTGTCATATGCAGGAAAAAGATGGTGTTCCTTCAAGTTGATGTCTGCCAAGCCTGCTGATAGGAAAACTTCAGCCTTCAACACTTGTGTTGTAAAGTACTCGTGCCCTTCAGACCCTCTGCGTCTCACAGTCAACGGCACTGGGAAACAGGTTCCTTGTGGGTTCCCAGTGTGCCCTGCTCTCCTGTGCCTTGGTCCTCTTCATGGACTCCAGCCCTCTGATCCACGAACCAACCAAATCTCCCCTGAGCCATGTCTCCAACCTTCTCCCATCATCTCTGCAACTTCCGTTCTCTTTCGCTGTGGAGTTTATCTTGTAGGCTTCAGGTCAATTTCCACCCCAATGCAGTTGTTGTGTTCATCTTCCTGTTGCCTTCATAGCTGAAGACAAGCATGAGGTTATTAGACACTACTACCATCTCACTCTCCTCCATGTCACCGCAATTCGTACTGAGACATAAGCAAGAAGGAATTCTTCCACTTGTCTCTTATGGCAGTCTTGCGGAGAGCATTGGGCTTTGTCACATCTATCATTCTCAGAACGACATCAGACAGACGATTTCACTAACTCATGACACTCAAGAATCATACGAAAAAGAAAGGGTATTGGTACAAACAGTATGACTCTAATGAGAAATTCAAATGGTGCTGTTCTTTGGAAAGCAGTTTTGTGAGAACACGTGTTACTTGAAGAGGACAAGAGATGACATTCCTTGCAGGAGATTTCCTGAAACTGATGGAATGTGAGATTTCAAGGCATGTCAAATTGAATTGCTACCCACAAGAGACCGAATTCCATTCTCTCGTATTTTAATAATAATTGTGATGTGAAACACACACACACCACACAGCATTAACACATGCACATGCAAAATATGGGAAGGAAGCGAGGAATCGTACCAATGAAGCAACCCCAAGAAAATACCATATAGGTGAAAGGCAAATAGAATCCAAGTCAGAAGCCAACCGAAATGAGAAAGTGAACTATTACCTATCAATAATACATTCAGTATCAGGACTAAAGTCTCCCGTCAATACAAACAGTTTGTAAGAGTGGTTGAAATTCCAAATAAAAAAAAAAAAAGGTAGAAAACATCCATAAGAAAACAACAAATATTAAACTAGCTCGTCCTTCTGTTGACCATAGGAGATTTCCTTCGACTATAAAGATACTCATAGCTTGCAAGTGAAGAAACAGGGAAGACATAGGTTATGCTATTCCCAAGGAGAAGAGAGCCAAAGTGTTTGTGCATAAGTCAGCGAGAGTCATTTTATGCCTTCGAGAGACAAAAGATAAGCGGAAGTTGTTTTGTCTTGATGGAGCATCAAAACAACAGAAACCTGGAAGAATTGCCAACATATACACCACGAACAAGGGTGTATCTAAACGTTGGAAGGTATGAACACACAGGAAGGGAGATGGTAAATTTTATCCAATACTGTTGGCAATTATGATATCTACGTTAAGCACAGGACAGATCATCTGGATGGGAAGGTGCTAAGGAATAACAGACGTCCACATGGGCTCTCGAGACCACCTGAACTTTGGGGATCGATGAGAAAGATTGCGTCTCTGAGGACAATAAGATATGTTCTTCCCAGCAGCAGACCTAACTTTGTCTATCGCAGGTCATGAGCTCGAGTCCAAATCCAGTCGTAATTCATGGAAGAGAAGTCAAAACCTATCCTGTGCACTTATGATCACGAAGGTATGAAAACAGGAAGATATCACTTTAAAATTGGAAATACAGCCAGACACTAAAGTGGAAAACACAACACATTCACGAACTGCAATGAATGCAAGAAAGAAAATCCAAAGGAAAAGAAGAGCCATGAACGAAGGAATTCTAAGAAACTTAGAGGAGGATGCCAAAACATTTTATGGGGAAACCATATAGGGTTAAAAGCATGCATTTCCAAAATTTAAAAACACTGAAAAAGAAATCCCCCTATAAGGACGACTGAAGGAACAAGATGAAGAAAAACCGAACTCCAAAGTTAACAGAAAAATTGAAATCATACATGTGATTATCAAAATTAAGGAAATACAAACAAACCAATAGGAAATGAATCAGGAGACCTCACACTTCAGTTTTCACAACACGAACAAACCACAGAAGCCATTACTGGGATAAAACAGGGAGACAAGCACACAGCTGCAAGTATGAAACCACATGACAACTCGGAGAAAGGAAAAAAGAAAAACCGAAGAGGCACATCCACACATTTATGCTAGCAAATCCAAGAACTGAGAGAAAAGGATAAATTCGCAGACACATAGGAACATCCAAGTTAGGTCAGTAATCCTACAAAATCTCAGCTCTAGTAGTGACGGAACCATTTGAAGCAGTAATCCAACCCCAGCCAACACACAGAAGGCCAGGTCAAGACATTTTCTTGAGCCACTCCTCTAGGTATTTAGTGAAGGCATTGTGATGTCCTCTCATCAAATCCAGAGATGGAAGAGGTGGGTAAGCTCTAATTCACAAGGATAAAGACCCAATTCAAAAAAGGACATTTTAGGAAACCAATTCCATGTCATTTCAATAAAGGAAAGACAATAAACAATATAATTCTTTCCTTTTCTCCTGTGACTGCCTTTGGTTTAGAGAGGGCCATAATGTTTTCCTCTGAAATTATGTTGTTCTTGTTGCTGTTCTGTTGAGAAAGCCTGCCTATCATCCATCATCCGTTTTTGACAGAGTATTCAGGGATGCTTTAGTTGCATGTACGTCCAGTGCTCCTCTTAATATATTCCACAACTCCTGACTACCCATTAAGCAGTTCTCTTTTTGGTAAACCTCAGCTGGATTCTCAGAGTCCTGAGTCACTCCTGGTGGGTCTCCTTCTCTGACTTCTTGCCCGTCAGTATTCCCTTCCTTTTCCATTTCCCAACAGCAGGGCATGGGACATTCATGTCAAGGCAAGGTCCAGGGGTTCATTCACTTCGACGGCAGAGGAATACTGTGGTGCCGAAATGGACCCAAACTTCCTGATCCACTAGTCCTTGCAAAGGCATTGCGGCTCACTCCAAAAGTCTGCTCGAATGGGCCTTGCAAGCCGTCGGTATAGGCCGTCCCTTTCCTTCTGACTAAAGAGACTTGGTCCACATGTCTATACCCGTTACCACAACAAGTACAGTTAACTAATAATGACAACGGTTTCGGTCCAGGCCTCTTCAATGAGAGTTAGCTCTGATGCAGAAGGTCACTCCCTCGAAGTCTTTGCAAAGGTATTTAAGGGAAAGCCAGGTAGACAGAGGCCTCATCCCTTAGCCGTGTGTTTCAGAACACTAGGAGACTAGGCCCCAGACAGCACCATATATCGATGCCATCACCTTTTACCTCGGAAAGGGACTTTCCGTACCTTAGTCATCACAGACGCATAGGCGAAAGACGCTGACAAAGTACGCTCTCACCCACAGGACGAGAAAACCCACGGAGAGCTATTCATACCTGCGAGGCCTCACCTTTTCTTGAAATATCTAGAAATTGTAGTGGAAAAGGACACCTTGCCATCTCCGGGGATATGTTGGCCTAAAGGAAGGTATACTGAATGTCATTTTCCTTCCTCTATGTCTCCAGAAAGGGGAAGTTGGACATTAAACCACAAGACATCCTGAGTTCTTGATCAGGTTCAGAGGGCTCTTGTTCTGTCCTTCCCGGAGCTTCCTACTTAAAGCCATAGGACACCAAGGTCATGGGAGAGGGACAGCTGCTTCAGTGAAGCCAGCATCTGTGATGTCACAAAGCTTTGAGGTCATAGCAACCACTCCTCATCAACCCAGGCCTGATCACTACACTTGACTGGAGTAGTCATGGGTGGGCCAAGAGGACCCCAGGCCGTCCCAAACCTCTGGAGCTGCCTGGGTCTCTCACCAAGGCAGTTTGCGAAGCGAGTCGGTGTCACCTTCTCCATGGCCCAATTCATAGAGGAAAAAGGGATATTTTTCAAAATAAAAATTAGCGTATTTTTCAGAATATGATATAGTGTTATTCACTGAACTGAGGGAACAAATGTCAAAGTCTAAGACAGTTTACAGAATGTTTTAACATAAATTGAAATTTAAATCTGACCAAATTTCACAGTTTTAAGTAAAATGATAGCACTTTATATCCTTGAAAAGTGGTAAGTGACCCAAAACATGGCTTAGAAAAACAAATTTAACACTACACTAGTCTGAGATGGTTAAGTTATGGTACAACTTGCCATTGTGTATCATCAAATGGTATATATTTTCTTTTGGGCTTGTCATTATATTTTATTTTAGCCATTCTGGTAAGTGTGTAGTGATATCTCAGTGTCATTTTAATTGCATTTCCTTGATGTCTAATTATGTCAAAATATATTACTTTGATGTTTAATGCTCTGAGCTTTCTCAGTTCAAGACCATGAAGCCACTTAGGAAAAATACAGTTGCAGAGGCACTCATAGACCAACTCTTATTTCAAAATAAGAAGAAACATTACTACCCATTCCAACAAAAAATAGATTTGTTATGCAGCAGGGATTTTATAAATTACCTACACAACTTATATAGTAAGATGAAATGGGACAGGCGGCTTCTTGCAGCTATATACAACATCATTTTAATTTCAATTTTCAGTATAATTTTTCCAAGGTATACACAGAATATATATTTAATGTAAATTGTGAACATTTTAAACTCTGTATATGGAAATTAGTCAATTTTAAGTTTATAACAATCAAAATTAACGGAAGTTTATTTTAAATTAGTTAGCTTTCTCTGCATTGCAAGACAGAATAATAAAGAATTGGTAAGAAAAAAGTAATCTCTGTAAAATTACCGGGGGTGCATTATAAAGTGTTCGGTAACCGATCAAACTCACAATTTGGATTGAATGGCAAGTGATTTTTAAAATCTGGAACTCATTGTCAATTTTTTTTCTTCATTGTGTCTTAATAAATTACTATGTTCATTTGCATGGAAGTGAAGAAAAATGCATGACATTTCATCTCAACACTAACACCTTTAACTGGCAACTCTGAATGTACTTTACAGCAGTGTAACAAAGTAAAGATCAATGATGTTTCATGAAATATTTGTTATAATTCTCAAGGAGATAGGGAGTTTGTGCAAAAATGCAAATCACTTTGCGACTAAACACATTGTTTATTTCAGCTAATTTTAAGAAAATATGCTGAGAATCTCTCAAAAAAGGAAGCAATGATTTAGGTTTGCCTTCAAACTCCTTATCTAATCCTGAACCAACAGCACATAGTTCAAAGAGCAACTAATTTGAGTAGCTCCAATTTACCAATTCCTAACAATGCTTAATTTAGTGGAATTTCTGTCCAATTATGGTAATTTGATGTAATGAAAGACAAAAGTTCAAAAAGATCATCCTTAATTTATATAGATGCCAAACTCTGCATTTTCTGAATGACGCCCAGGAACGTATTTTCAAAAACAAACAAACAATGCCAGAACCACTATTAGGTCATCTCTAGGCAGAAAGTGACTCAGAGCTTACATTACTCTCTCCCTGAAAGTATACTGTAGGCACTGAAACTACTACCCTGAGTCTGTGCTATCAAATTCCTTAAGTTAGAAAGTTTTAAAACCCGTCTGTGTGGGAGTATTTCATTTACAGATAGAGATTTGGTTGTTTATACATTTTCATACTTGATTTTTAGGATGTAATAACTATGTTTTAAAATTCATGGTGGTTTTGAATACTGTTGGATAATTGAGCTAAAATGGTATATCCATTCCTCCTAGGAAACAGAAATTATAGAAAGGTAGTGCTTTTCAAATCTGACATCATTGAGTCATTGCAGTTTCATATAAATGCAATAGGAAAAGTGTCATTCATGTTTATGATATTTTCTATAAATAAATTAGAATGTACTGGAGGCCTGATATAAAGTGGGATGCCTAAACTTCAGTAAGATCTTGTTTTCAATTCAAAATAAATTTTATTTTTTATTTTTTTATAATGCCCCTCAATTTCAGATAAGCACCCCCGTAAGGTCCACTCTGTTTTTTTTTTAAGAATTTATTTATTTTATTTGACAGATAGAGATCACAAGTAGGCAGAGAGGCAGGCAGAAAGAGAGGAGGAAGCAGGCTCCCTGCTAGGCAAAGAGCCCGATGCGGGGCTCGATCCCAGGACCCTGGGATCATGACCTGAGCCAAAGGCAGAGGCTTTAACCCACTGAGCCACCCAGGCGCCCCCAAAATAAATTTTAAATTGAATTATGCACCTCTAAGTTCAGAGACAATAAACATCAACCAACACAATTAATAAGTTCTATTTCTTAAAATTTCGGGAACATTGATAGTCTCATCTCCTGGAAGAACAACAGCTAAAATTTTTGGTCATGGATTCTTGCTAAAATATCACTTTCCCAAAGAAAATTAATGTTATGAATTTTTATTGATTGTTATTGATCATGAAGAATATAACAACCACGATAAAAAGAGTAGGAAAAACATGATATCTCATCTGTAAGGGCATGTGGAAAGTAGGAAATGCTAATAAAAATAACTACCATTATTTCCTAAGTTAACATAATATAACAGAACAAAAATATTTCAAAACAATGTTTTCTTTTTTTTTTAAGATTTTATTTATTTATATGACAGAGAGAGATCACAAGTAGGCAGAGAGGCAGGCAGAAAGAGAGGAGGAAGCAGGCACCCTGCTGAGCAGAGAGCCCAATGTGGGACTCGATCCAAGGACTCTGAGATTATGACCTGAGCCGAAGGCAGCGGCTTAACCCACTGAGCCACCCAGGCACCCCCATAACAATATTTTCTAGGCTCATTCTGATAACTCTTTTCTACATTCAAATTTAAAGGTTGAGGCATGTGATATATATTACACAAAAAACATCCCAAGGAATTCGTTAAAAAAAAAACTCTTAATAAAGAACAAATCCAAAGGAATTTCTTTTCTAATTTAATTAACAAATTATGAATCGACTTACCTATTTAATACAGCGTATCAGGCACCAATAATATTTTTTAATCGTCACACCTGATGCAATAGTTACCATCTTTCAGACATACTGATCACGAACAAGCAAATAAACAAGAGCACCATAGCTTAAGATCTACCTGCATAAATATAGGCTACTTCAGACAATCTCTTCACCACAACATAGAAATGAATAGAAATCATACATGCTCTGTATGGACATACAGATGAGATAGAAGGGGATGGATGTTAATATATGCAGAATCTTTATTAATTACATTGTAAACCATAATATGGAAAAACAGAATACAATTTTAGAAATACCCAGGTCACCATCATTGTTTTATTTTTATATGTGTAGATAAGGAGTTTAATAAACAATCCATGACTATTCAACTCCTTATATTTTGAAAATTTTAGCAAAAGTAACAAACCTAGCACCTAGAAAATTATACTTATCTGCAACATACAGCTTTGCCAGCATGGTAGAGGAAAAGCAAAACAAAATATGTAAGAAAAGTTTAACATTTCACAAGAGATTTGCTTTTATTTTTTATTTATTATTTTTTATTTTTCATTAATTATTTACTTCTATTTTCTACTTTATTTTAATGAAAATGTCATGACCATAACATAAGAGCAGAATTAAACCAACATGAGAAATTATTTTTTCATAAGTTAAAATAAACTAGCTTGGTGATTAATTCAAAATTATATTACAAACTTCAGTGTTCTTGAAGTAAGTATCACTGCATAAACAAATGAGTCAGGAGTCATAAACTAATGATGATTCTAAATGTTATTTAGAGAGACATTCTGTACTTAATATATTTCAAATATTCTACACAAGACAAAGTGGATCCAAGTAATCTGTAGGCAAAATAAGATTTTAGAGAAGTATATATTTCCAACAGTATTTATAAAATATTACCTTTATGTAAGGCATCATCCTGGACTTTGTGGAAAACACACAAAGGAGTAAGAAGTGGCCCTTCAAGAAAGATATACAATATCAAGGTTTAACATGAAGCAGCATGTCTTCTCTAAGTAAAAAAAAAAAACATTGTACCAACTGACTTTACTGAAACTTTATATTTATTGCTCTCATTTTAGGTCATAGTGTCCTTCTGCATGCAGGCTGCTATAACGGACATGATATAGACTTAATAGCTTATAAAGAACAGGAATTTATTTCTCACAGTTCTAGAACGGAGAAGTTCAAGATTAAGGAATGGGCAGATCCAGGGAGAGCCCACTTCCTCATAGATGGCTATCTTCTCACTGTAAACGTACATGATGAATGAATCAAGAGAACTCACTGGGGTCTCCTTTAAAAGGACTGTAATCCCACTTATGACCTAATCACCTCCCAAAGGCCCCTAAGTTTTAATACTATCACTTCCAGAGTTAGATTCCATAATATGATTTTGGGAGACATAAACATTCACACCATAGTATATATAAACAAAAAAAGACACAAAAACAACAAACAAAAAAATTATTTTAACTACCTATTATTTTCAACTACATAAACTTTTAATTTGTTTCTATATAATATTAAATAACTCATTTGAGTGATTCACTTATATCCAATGCATCTGAGTGCAATTAAATTTGCTTACCCAGCATATCCAGAAGCATATTTCTTCAGACTATCCCATTCCCCACCTTACAGGATTTACCACAATTAGAAGACAGGGGATAGAGGATAGATAGATAGATGTATACATAAACACACTTGTACATACCCATATGCATATTTTTTCCTGTTAATGATACTCATGCAAATAAAATTTAAGCTCAAGGAAACCTGTCTTGTGTGTTACTTAATATCCAGTTTTTAGTCAACATCCAAAAACAAATAATCCAATAAAACCATGGATAGAAGACATGAACAAGTGTTTCCCCAAAGCACACATTCAAATGTTC
Organism: Mustela nivalis; assembly: GCF_964662115.1. Lineage (NCBI taxonomy): Eukaryota > Metazoa > Chordata > Mammalia > Carnivora > Mustelidae > Mustela > Mustela nivalis. The sequence continues at coordinate 116,656 of NW_028136331.1, forward strand.
AGTAGATACATGATGTGGTATATATGTTCAATGGAATACTATGCAGCCATCAAAAGAAATGAAATCCTGCTATTTGTGATGACGTGGATGGAACTAGAGGGTATTATGCTTGGCGAAATAAATCAATCTGAGAAAGACAACTATCATATGATCTCCCTGATATGATGAAGTGGAGATGCAACATAGGCAGTTTCGGGCATACGAAAAGAAAAATAAAAAAAGATGGTATTAGGAGGGAGACAAACCATAAAAGACTGAATCTCACAAAACAGACTGAGGGTTGCTGGGGGGAGGTGCGTTGGGAGAGGATGGTGGGGGTATGGACATTGGAGAGGGCAGGTGCTATGGTGAGTGATGGTGAGTGCTGTGAAATGTGTAAACCTGGTGATTCACAGACCTGTACCCCTAGGGATTAAAACACATTATATAAAAAATTTTAAAAAATAATTTAAAAAACCCATTAAAGAAAAAACACAGATTGCAAGCCCCGAGCTAATCTCATATTCAATCAAAACTTTTGAAAGTTTTCCCCTTAAAGATCAGAAGAAAGACAAGTGTGTCCATTTTCACTACTCTCATTTGACACAGTAGTGGATGTCCTAGCCAGAGAAACAAGGAACACATAGAAATAAGAGACTCCAAAAAAAAAAAAAAAGGAAGAAGTAAAATTTTCTTTTTTTGGATAACATGAACTTACATGTTAAAAAATCCTAAAAAATTCACAATAAATTTGAATAAACAAATTTAGTAAAATTACCAAATACAAGATCAATATATAAAAGAAAAGAATTTTGTTTTGTTTCTTTTTTTTTTTTATGGACTGCTTCCCAGTTTGTCATGTCATCCTTGTTCAGTGATCACGCTAATCTTCTCTGCACCATTCCAATTTTAGTATATGTGCTGCCAAAGTAAGCACAAGACAGGAGCATTTTAACATTCTAATGATGAACTATCTGAAAAAATAAAGAAAACAATCTAATTCACAATAGCATCAAAAATAATAAAATACTTAGGAATAGATTTAACTAAGAAGATGAAAGATCTGTACTCCATAAACTATGACATTGATAAAGAAATTGAAGGTGACAGAAATGGAAAGATAGCTCATATTTATGAATGGTAAGAATTAACATTGTTAAAATGTCCATACTACCGTAAACCATCTGTAAATCCAATTCCTATCAAAAATCCAATGTTAGGGGCGCCTGGGTGGCTCAGTGGGTTAAGCCGCTGCCTTCAGCTCTGGTCATGATCCCAGGGTCCTGGGATCAAGCCACGCATCAGGCTCTCTGCTCAGCAGGAAGCCTGCTTCCTCTTCTCTCTCTGCCTGCCTCTCTGCCTGCTTGTCATCTCTCTCTGTCAAATAAATAAATTAAAAATCTTAAAAAAAACCCAATATTATTGTTTTACAGAAGTAAGTAAAGAATCCTAAAGTTTATATGAGACCATGAAAGACAACAAATAATCAAAGCAGTTCTGAGAAAGAATGAAGAAGGGAGATTACACTTCTTGATTTGAAACTATACTACAAAGCCCTCATGCTCAAAACAATAAAGTATACTGGCATAAAAACAGACCAATAAACAAGTAGAACAGAATTGAGAGTTCAGAAATAAATCCTTTCATACAGTCACCTAATATTTGACAGGGGCCAACATATGTAATGGGGAAAGATAGTCTGTTCAATAAATGATATTTAAAACTGAATAGTCACATAAACAGTATGAAAAGGGAACCTTATATCACTCATAAGTCTGAACTTGAAATAGATTAAAGACTTAAAGGTGATGCATGAAACTAAATTTCCTAAAGGAAAACATAGGAAAAATTCTCCTTGACATTGGTCTTGCCAATAGTTTTTTGGATACCAGACCAAAAACACAAGCAAAAAAAGCAAAAATAAATAAATGGTATTACATCAAACTAACGTTTCTGCATTGCCAAAAAAAGGGAGAGAGAATGAAAACACAATCCACAGAATGTAAGAAAATACTTACGAATCTTATATCTGAAAAGAGGTTAATAACCAACAGATACAAATAGAAAAAAATATATGATTAAAAAAATAGCAAAAGGATCTCAATAGACTTTTTTTTCAAAAAAGTTATATAAATGACCAACAGGAGCATTAAAAAGTGCTCAACGTAAAAATCTCAGGGCAAAGTCCTTATGTTGTTGTTGTTGTTGTTTACCTCTGAAAAACACAGCAAGATATTAGAATATATACTACCAAAAAATTGAAACTAACCAATTTTGGTAAATATTGGGGAAAACGGGGAACTTATGCACTGTAATAGGGATATAAATTTGTATGGAAAACAGTATGGAGATTATTCATATTATTAAAAGTAAAATTACCATATGATTCAGTAATCCCACTTCTAGGTATCTATCTAAAGAAAACGAAGTTCACTGTTCAAAGACATATCTGCACTCTTATGTTTATTATAAAATTATTAACTCTAAGCAAGAGATGGAAATAACTTCAGTATCCATTAATGGATGAATGAGTAAAATAAGTATGGTAAATATATACTACGGAATACTACTTAACCATGAAAAATTAAGAAATACTGCCATTTACAACAGCATGGATGGATCTTGAAGGTATTATTCTAAGTGAAATATTTCAAAGATTTTATATATTTTTTTAATTTATGTATTATGATATCCCTTACATACAGAATCTGAGGAAAAGGAAAACTAATGGAAACTTAGAGTTGAGTTGACAAGGGGTGAACCTGGGGTGGAGTAAGATGGTCAAAGGGTGCAAACTTGCAACTATAATATGAAAAAGTTCTGGGGATCTAATGTACAGCATGATGATCATAGTTAATAAGATATACATACTTTTTTTTATTGTGCTTCCCTTTATTAAACTTTGCATATATCACATTCTTACAAGTTGAAAGTTTATAGCAATCTTGTATAAAAGAGGTCTGCTGCCACCATTTTTCTAACAACATTTGTTCATTTTGTGTCTCTTTGTCACATGTTGGTAATTCTTGCAATATATCAAGTTTTTTCATTATTATTGTATTTGTTATGGTGATCTGTGATCAGTAATTATGACCCACTGAAAACTCAGAACTAGTGTACTTAAGGTATATACATTGATTTTCTTTAAAAACATAATGCTTTTGAACAGTGCAGTATAGTTTTTATTTTTTATATGCACTGGGAAACATAATTTTTTATATGCACTGGGAAACCAAAAAATATAATAATTTGACTTAGTTTATTGAGATAATCACTTTATTGAGGCAGTCTGGAACAAAACCCACAAGACCTCTGAAGTTTATCTCTACTATACTATATACATAAAAGTTGCTAAGAGAGTAGATCTTAAAATTCCTTATGATAAATGCATAAAAAACAGTGGCAACTATACGAGATAGTAGATGTATTAACATTTTTGTGTAGATTATATTGCAATAAAGATGTATACCAATTTATCAAATTGTACAAAATTTACACAATGTTAAAAGTTTGCAATGTTATAAGAAATCATTTCTTAAATTTACAAATATGTCGATTTTTTTCAATAAAGCTGGAAAAAACTTTTTGTAGAATTAATCTATTTTTCAAAAAATGAAGTAAGGCAGTAGAAACTGCAACTAACTCTGAAATAATAGAATATAAAATCCATTTTTGTTATATACACTGTGACAAAAACTATTACTTAGTTTACAATGGAGGAGTACTTATGAAGCATGAAGGATGGTCTATAAAAAAGGCTGAAAGAGCTCAGTTTTAAGGTTTAAATTTAATATCTTCTTTTAAAATACTAAACTGACCACCCAGTGTTCCAAACATCAATGTCTTAACTGCATGAATTTATTTCATACAACTCTATAATCTAGTTTCATAAGAAAGCAGCATGCAAAGTTTGAATAAGACAGACTTGCTTAAGTTTCTTTATGTTCAACAGTAAAGGATACCTCCTTAAAAACAAATAGAAGAAAAATCAGCATATTTATTATGATAATTATTATTCATAAGGAGATTCATATTGAATTAGGGAATATATATCCTCAGAGGGGGTAAAGTAAAATGAAATTTATGTTGGTAAATGTGTCTAATAATAGTCAATACAATGCCTCAATATAAATGAATATTACCATTTTGAACAATTTAATTACTATTACTAGAATTATTATAAGTATAAAAATAGCTATCATTTTAGCATGGAATATGAGACTCTCATGCTCCATGCTTCATCACATCCACACAACAACGCTGCATAATAAGTATTATCATCACCATTTCATGGGTGAAAAAACTGAGCCTAACACATTTAGATAACTGGTTTATGATTACATGGGTAGCAAAAATGCATCACACTAATTTAGGCTTTATGATTTCAGAATTGTACTCTTTCCACTGCACATTCTATTACTCTGTAAATACTTGGCCTGTTTTCATTTGGTTCTTTAATTTTATTCATGTGGTGATGGCTTAAAGCTTCCTTTAAAGGAAGCTTAAAAATTTCATTTAACCAAAAGCTCCCAAGAATTAAAAATGCCACGGATCTAATGTAGACATGGATATCATTAGTTAATGGGTAACTATATATTTTCCACCCTAGTGAGATAACAATCAGAGTATTTTTCTAAGTTTTAGTCTCTCAGTGTTAAAAAGGACTTTGTTAAAATAGAAATATTTAGACAAAGGTGATCAAAAGTCTGAATCAGGTCACCTTAAGGTAAATATTAGGAACCTGAGGAAACAAATGGAGATTTGAACACTGAGCTATGATATAATGAATGGTTTCAAGTATTTAGTAGAGTATAGAAAAGCCCTTTAAAGCCTGGTCTTAGCCTAGCATTGCAGCTTCTGGGATATCTGTCTATCTATCATCTATCTATCTAGATATAAATTTGAAAACTTTTTTAACTTAAAGATTTTGAGAAATAGAACATAATCAGCACCATAGAAGATCTGTTTCTGATAACAACCTAGCCCCTCCTCCCAGTTTGTTAATATTCTCTCTTATTTAATGTAACATTGTGCAAATAGACCACTACTGATCTGCCGTTATGAATGAAATAGCTATAATCATCTGTTTGCATATCCTGGTGAAAATATTCATTTAGTTCCATGTTGTATTTCTAGGAATGGACCAAATTTTTATTTTTATTTTTAAGTTTTCTAAATATTGTCCAACTTACCTCAAATGTTTTTATTATGGGCACTTTCATTCTTTCACATTCTTGCAAGGCAATTTTACTGTTGCCCAATATGGTAAGTGTGTAATAGTATGTCATTTTAGGTTTTAATTTATTTTTAATTTAATTTAATTTAATTCCAGATTCATAATAAAGATAAACAGTTTTTATATATGAGTGGCCATTTGGATTACCCTTTCTGTAAAGTACATGCTCAAATCTTTTTTTTTTTTTTTTAACTTTTTATTTTTTATAAACATATATTTTTATCCCCAGGGGTACAGGTCTGTGAATCACCAGGTTTACACACTTCACAGCACTCACGAAAGCACATACCCTCCCCAATGTCCATAATCCCACCCCCTTCTCCCAAACCCCCTCCCCCCAGCAACCCTCAGTTTGTTTTGTGAGATTAAGAGTCACTTATGGTTTGTCTCCCTCCCAATCCCATCTTGTTTCATTTATTCTTCTCCTACCCACTAAAGCCCCCATGTTGCATCACCACTTCCTCATATCAGGGAGATCATATGAGAGTTGTCTTTCTCTGCTTGACTTATTTCGCTAAGCATGATACGCTCTAGTTCCATCCATGTTGTCGCAAATGGCAAGATTTCATTTCTTTTGATATCTTAACACTGTGTCATACTGACTTCTTTAATAGTAGATTTTCTGAATGAACTTTTAGCTGTGTAGGTCTTCTCTATTTTATTTTGAACTTGTTTTCATTTCAAAATCTTTATATTTATTTTCATAATCTGCTTTTATTTTTCTTTGTCTATTATCTATCTATCTATCTATCTATTTATTTGCAAGCAAGAGAGAGTGAGCAAGTGAGAGTGCAGGGAGGGATAGAAAAAGAAGGGAAAAGAATCTTAAGCAGGCTCCAGGCTCAGCACAGAGCCCAACTCTGGGCTCTATTTCACAACCATGACATCATGACCTGAGCCAAATTGAAAGAGATAAAATAAAATTAAGGTGTTAAAAAAAAAGGAAAAAGAATTGGAGGTTTAATTAAGTGAGCCACCCAGGCACCCCTGTGGTATCTTAAATTAGCTGTCATATCTTTAATGTTCTAGAGTATCCATTTGGTTCATTTATAAAACCTTTCTCAATATCATTTTTAGTGTCAGTTTTTTGTTCAATTTGCTTCCCCTTTCATTTCTTTGAGCAGAGTAATCAAGCCATTTTACAATCTTTATTGATCATTTTAACATCATACTTAATCCCATTTTGTCTATCAAATCTTGTTAATGGTTTTTCTTTGTGTGCTTTGTTACATTTTGCTATGTTCAAGACATTATATTTGAAACTCTTATTGAGTAGGGATAATTAAGAGCTATAATAACGGTATGGTCCTCCTTGGTAGGATTTTCTCTTATATCTGAGACTCTACAAGACAATCATACTCCAAATTCAGTGATTGGCTTTCTCAGTTTACACAGAAGGCAAGGTAGGCTATAGTCTTATTTCTGCTTCTCCTTGTGCTTTGGGGATCTCAACTTAAATTTGGGTTGTACCAAAGTCCTCAAATTTGATTGCTGCTGGATTTGTTTCTCTAGTATCAAGAGTCTATTAACAACACAGCTCAGTGTGTTTTAGCAGTTTCAAATGCTCTCATAGCTAAAATGGCTTCAGGGCATATATCTCTAGGCTCTCATTGTATTTCGTATTTTGGCCCAGTAATCCCTCACTTATTTTTATAATCATTCTGATATTTTTAACTTTAAAAGCTATTTTGTCTGGATTTTTAGTTGTCTTAAGTAGGAGTTTTTAGATCACCATTACTAGAAGCAACAACAAATATACATGAAAATATCTGCAGTAGTTTATCACATCTTTATGGCTTTGAACTTCCATAAGCTGAGGCATCCTTCTCTAATCACTTAGGCAAACTCCAATTTACCCTTTAATACAACCCAAGAATTGCTTCATTTAAGAACATGTTCAGGGATGACTCTTCCCCACTGTTCTTACCAACATTCCCACACACTCTTTGCTACCCACACCTTGTTTATGAACTTTCGTTAGGTATATCAGCGTGACCAGAATTTTGCTCTATTGTATTTTTGTCCTTTAGAGCTTTAATTAAATATGAATTCCATAGAAAGTCTGTCCCTTTTCTTTCAAACCTGGGTTAGTTATTTCTTCTCATTCTTTGTCAGAAGTTACTTTATTAGAGAAACTTATAGCTCTATTGTGACTTTGGAGCCTTTAGAGTTTTTCGACTGGAAAAATCACCCATCCCTGAGATTTTTACGCAGCTTCCTAGCTGATATTATTCAGAAATCTGTTCAAAACAGACTTTTTCAGGGAGGCCCTTTTGGACCACTCAGTTAAAAAACCTCTTCTCAATCACTGCTCTTTTTAAAATGTGCTTATTTAGTTCAAATATGCATCTCTATTAACGAAAAAGCAGTACGATTTTTTTTTTTAAAGTTGGCTTACCTATTATCTATCTCTCCCATTAAAATGATTCCTCTGGCCTGGGGTTTTGTTGTGCTCATTTTAGACCAGGCACTCAATAAATTGTCTCTGAATGATTGAATTGTTTGACTCCCTTGCTAGATTCTCAACTTCATGAGGCCAAGGATTGTTCTATTCAGTCCTTCTTTATCCTCAATGTCTGTTATATTGCAGTCACTTACGTGACTAATGGGAAAAATCACAGAAAGAAAGAGTTAAAACTACAGAAAAACCCTGTAGGTTCAATAACACAAAGCTTTCTAAAATTATTTAGCCCAGGAATTGAATACTGGCTGCACTTTTGATTTTTTTTAAATGGTATTGAATTTAATTTAAATGGAAATACTGGAATGGTAGAATAATAAAAAAATTATAAAAGCAACTTGCTCCTTAAAGTAAGAATTATATAGGGCATCTCTTCTAGAAGCAAAATTTTCAAATGTCAAACACCTGAAAGCATAGAAGGAGAAGTAAGAGTGTGAATTGTACTTCAATGCTCTTTTCTTTATATTCAGCAAACAGCTTCATTCACACACCTTTCCAATTTTTTCAACTCTTTTGACAAAGCCTTCAGAGGAGTTACTGCTGATGACAACCATCACAGCCTAACAGGAGAAATTTTATAAAGAAAAATAATAGCATGTTTTTCCCAAATTGTTAAGGATATGGTGAAGCTCTGTCGGATTCAAAGGAGGAATGTGCAATTCCATGCTATATATAATAATAACTTGTTTTAATAGTGGCTTTGCAATTTTTCAGATATATCCATTTACTGAAACCACTATCAAATAAACAAAAACAAACAAATGAACAGGGGTTCGAGACAGAAATTATCTAATCTAAAAATAGCACATGTTCACAGAATACACAACACATATCCCAAGTACTACTATAGGCTTCAAGTAATAGTCAAAACAATAGTAAAAATGATTCAGACCACACCAGTCAAATCATAAATGGGACCTTAACTGTAAATCCTTATCTTTAGATCAAAGCGGGTAATTGGGGGCTGAAGATACATTATAGAACTAATATGTTATAGAACTCCTCTGAAATGAGTCATTTATTCCATCACTTTTCCTGCACAGCTGCTGACCCATGTTTTGGTTCCTGGAAATAGCTGCTACCCTGTCATACTTCTTAAAAGCACATATATTGATAACTCTACTCATTCCTCCATTCCTCTGTGACTGTCACTGTGTTAAAATGTGGAGTCAGCTGACTCACTTGTGATGGTAATAAAGTAGATGAGTTTGCAAAGTATTTTGTTATTTCTAAAAATGCAAAAACCAAATTACATTGAAATCATAAGGGGTGTTTCAGGGAGAGCTGTAGGATGTGGTTTCTTGTGTAATCCACAGAGATTAGCTCCAACACATATTTAAACTCTCCTCTAGGAGCAACCTTAGTGGTAAAGCAAGAAGATAAACAGATGTAAACACACCCTGGCACAAAATTATCACTTATCTTTGGCTTCCTAGTCTCCTCGTGTTACTTATTTATCTTAACTTCTCTCTGAAATCAGGGAACACAGAATCTCAATCAGTAGACATTTTTCTACTGAATTACCCAATAGTCTGATCATACCCCAAGACTTTTTTAAATTATTTCACTCATAATCCCAAATCTGCTTTGCTTCCTCATCTTAGTACACTGTAATTTGATTTCAAAATGAGGACAGTTGTCAGTAATGCCACATTCATTCATCTATTTTACAATTCCATGTGCTTATAACTATGAAGATATGTTAATAACATCCATTCCAATAAGCCACCCTAAATTTATTATCATGAAACAAGACCTCAAGAAAGAGAATTCAAAATCATCCATGTATTTGCAACTTATTGCAATAAAGCCTTTATCAATAGACTTCCCTGTGCACATGGTGGTCAAATTGCTGGTGAAAACCAGCCAGATCTATTACAAGCTTTCTCATGGCTTCTAGGTAACCCAAGTGAGCCTTTATTGATACTGGGAAGGGATAAAGCAGGGAAGGGATAAACAGTGCTATAAGATTTGGCTAGACAAAAGTAATGACTCTCATTACAAAGTGAGTATTTTTTTTTCAAGCTTTAGTTCAGTTTATTTTTCTTGTATAAAACTATGTAGTAGCCACAGCTGGAGCCTGGGTCCTCTGAACAGAGACTCTGGTGTGGGTCTTCACAAGATGGTCCGTGAACTCCTGATAGGGAGACTTGGTGAACACAGTCTCCTTCCAGAGATCAGGGGTGAGATAGCTGTAGGTCTTGGAGATGGCATCGAAAGTAGCCTTGGCAAAGTTCCCTAGGGTGGCAGTGCAGCCCCTGGCCGAGGTGTAGCAGTCGTCAATACCAGCCATCATCAGCAGTTTCTTGGGCACAGGGGCCGAGACAATGCCAGTGCTTCTGGGGGCGGGGATGAGACGCACCAGCACAGAGCCACAGTGGCCAGTCACCTTGCACGGGACAGTGTGGGGCTTGCCGATCTTGTTCCCCCAGTAGCCTCGCCGCACAGGGACAATGGAAAGCTTCGCCAGAATGATGGCTCCGCGGATGGCAGTGGCTACCTCCTTGGAACACTTGACACCCAAACCGACGTGTCCATTGTAATCTCCGATGGCGACAAATGCCTTGAACCTGGTCCGCTGGCCCGCGCGCGTCTGCTTCTGCACAGGCATGATCTTCAAAACCTCGTCCTTGAGGGAGGCTCCCAGGAAGAAGTCGATGATCTCAGACTCCTTGATGGGCAGGGAGAAGAGATAGATCTCCTCCAGGGACTTGATCTTCTTGTCTTTGACCAGGCGCCCAGCTTGGTGACAGGGATCCACTCCTTGTCCGCGGCCTTGCCCCCGCGAGCTCCGCGGCCTCGGCCCCGGCCCCGGCCCCGACCACGGCCCCGGCCCCGGCCCCGGCCCCGGATGCCTCTGCCGAAGCCACCGCGGAAATTGCCGCGGCCTCCCATTCCAGGGCCCCCGGGCCCTCCGGGCCCTCCCGCAGCACCGGCGTCATCCGCCATTTGGTGTTCTCTCGGAGAGGAAACAAAGTGAGTATTTTAAAGCAAAAGAGCCTGTTGGGAATATTGTTTTATAAAATAGTGGTTTTTTTTTTATTAACTTTTTAAAATTCAATTAGGTAACATATAGTGTACCAATAGTTTCAAATGTAGATTTCAGTTATTCATCCATAGCATATAATAGCTAATTCTCAGTACTTACTGTTATAGCTTCTTGAAAGCAGAATTTTAACCCACTGAGCCACCCAGGCGCCCTTGAAAGCAGAATTTTAGATCACATTTTCTGATTACTTCCATGTCGTACAACACTTTCCTGCTAGCAACCTTCAAAACATACTGTTTGTTAGAGGAATTTCTTTAATAATAAATAAATAGGAATTCATTTAAATTTATAAATATATAAAATAAATAGGAATTTATTTAAATTTATTTAAATATTACACACTGTTTCATTGTTCATAAATAAGGTGATGATATTATAGCCATTAGTTGGTAGCACTGATATATCACTATCTTTTTACTTCTCAGTGCATTCTCTTTACACAAATAGATATATATTTTAAAAAATGTGAATCTGTGGCAAACTTGTAAAAAACCCTATACAGTAAAGTTTATCATTTTAAGTAATCTCAATTATCTTCCTCAATTGTGATAGTATATCCTTCTATCTAGGCCAGATATTGTATGAGGGATTTGAAGAGACATACTTTTCTAAATTTCACTTTTCTCATCTGCAAAATGCTTATCATGATCCTACAAAAAAATACACTTATAATTTTTTGATGAAAATTTATTTATTTATTTTAAGATTTTATTTCTTTCTCAGAGAGAGTGGGTGAGAGAGCAAGCACAGGCAGACAGAATGGCAGGCAGAGGCAGAGGGAGAAGCAGGCTCCGGCCGAGCAAGGAGCCAGATGCGGGACTCGATCCCAGGATGCTGGGATCATGACCTGAGCCAAAGGCAGCTGCTTAACCAACTGAGCCACCCAGGCGTCCCTTTTGATGAAAATTTAATCTGTATAAACAATATATTTGTTGTAATGCGTGGTTCATGGAAAACATCTTTTTTAATTATAAGCAGTATTAGAAATTAAGTAAATGTGTCTATAATATTTAAAGTTTTAACACATAATTCCACTGCTTTGCCTTATTTTCTCAAATCCCATTACCACTTTCACTGACAGAGTCAAATGTACTTTTTCTACTAGTAGCCAGCTCTTTGTCTTTTGTCAGAAAGATGCCCTTGTGAATTATTTATAATAGAGATATTAGCAATAATAATAATAATAATAATAAATAGCAATGAAAATGTTAAAAAAAAAAGTTTTCTTAACTAATTAGGGTTCTTAGACATCAATTAGAGGAACCACCTCGGGCAAGCAAATTAATCTGCAAGACATTCCCAGAATTAACAAGTCAGTCAGATACAGGGTTGTCTGTAGACTGAAAAGAACTAGGTTTGGAAAATAGGTAAGGACAGTGAAAAAAGTGATCAAATTTTTGGGCAAAATAAACTCTTAGGTGTCCTTTCAATGGAGTCCTGTTCATTATGTAGCAGAAACTCTGGAGATTATCTCAATCCATTGGAGTCACCCCGTTTATTAGCTTGCTATTGACAAAGTTATTTACAAACTGTAGAGCAAGAGGTTATAATGGAGAAAACTGATGGTAATGCACAGGATTCTTGTTAACAATAATGCAAGTTAGTGATTTTTCATTAGAAAACATAAATTCTATAACCCAAATTATGGGCCCAGAGCACTTCTGCTGCACAACTCTGCTTATATCCCAAATAACCATGTGAACTAGTTTTAATATCTGCTTCTCTTATTAATTTTTGAATAAAAATTCTTGACACAAGTATTTTATAATTGTGTGATAATCATGAATTTAATTTTTGGAGAACAAAACACACTTTAGCATAACTAGGTTCGTTCACAGAACCAGCCTTGATAACACACTTCTATATGTTAGAAATGATGTAATAAATGTAGAATATTGGGCACTTGTTTGGTATTCTTTGCCATGTTTTGCACTATCTAAAAAGAGATCAGTGAACTTGGACTGGAGTTAGTAGACATGGAAGAAAATAAAATATTACAGAGAAGAATACTCTGTGGTCCACAACCTAAACGGCCTGGGATTCCCATCATTTGGATCCCTGTAGCTTTACAGAAGTCAATTAAATTTTTGTATCTCTGATTAAAGTTGTTTCCCCAGTACTTTTTCAAACATCTCTTGTAAAGTATTGTTTCCCAGAAAAAAAGGGATTTTGCACATGTATCTGCCTTTGTCTCTGGTCATGATCTCAGTCAGGATCCTGGGATCGAGCCCCATATCGGGCTTCCTGCTCATTAGGGAGTATACTTCTCAGTCTCTCTCTGCAGCTACATCCCCCTGCCCCACTCATGCTCTCTCTCTCTCAAATAAATAAATACAATCTTTAATTTTTTAATTAAAAATAAGATAAATAAATTAAAATAAAAAGTCTGGGCTTACTGCCCCATTTAGCTCCTTTTGTTTTTTTGAGTTGTATTTAAAGCAGCATGAGAGAACATGAGGCTCTCAAACTTAAAAAAAAAAGGAAAAAATTGAGTTTTGTTAGGATTTAAGATCTTGTCTGCTAGACAAAAACGTTGGCTTTGTTAACATGTGAAAATTATCAAAAGGGAATAAGATAGAATTCTAATAATTTTTGTAGAAATTAAAAATTTTCTCCAACCCAAATACATACAGACCCATTAAGTAAATTCATTCCAATGTCCCAAACCAACCTTTTCTAATAGTAATGCATCTGTGTAAACAGGGTCAACCCAAGGAATAAATAAATATTATTATTTTTTTCCTGTCTCTTCCACAGTCTCATCTGGGTATATTGGTAGCAAGCCAACTATCTATCTTATAAGACATGATATCATAAGGAAGGGTATTCTGTCCATTTGGAACAACTGAAAATCATTGTAATTTTATCTTGGTGCAGTAACTTGAGATGGCACAGTGTGGTTTATGAATATATTTTATTTTTTTTTACTGGGAAGAAGAGATTATAGAGATATTGGTTATCCAAGAGAGACTGACAGGTGTTGATAGTTGCCAGGTCAATATCCATCTACTTTTTCCTTTAGTATCAGAAAGCACTGAGGGATTGACAACAAGGAAACTTAAAACAACATCAAATATTTTATTGTCTCTTTTCTAGTTACATTGTAACCATATGACAAAGTATCAGTTGTACAAGATATCATTCTCTTTTACCTCTATCTTTCTGCCAGAAATGTGGGCTTAATAGTGAGAACTCCAACAGCAATTTTTGCAACTGTGAATAAAAAGCCATGAAAACCTCTAAGATAGTTCACTTGACTTTCTTAAGACTCTGAACCAACACCAGAAAACACTCTCTGTAGTCTTCTTGTTAAATGAAAAATATGGTTAAACCACTTTTGACAGTCTACTACCTACAGCAAACTGTAAATCTTAATTGAAATATGTCCTCTCAGCTGTGCTTAAGCAACTGAGTCCTGAGCTTTTCAGGTTTTCAGTCTGAAAGAGTACACCTCGGGTGCTCTGAAAGGGAAGAGAAAGGACACCCTGTTCTCCATATAAATTAAAGAAGAGAAATCTGTGCATTTAAGTGGGCCATATAAAATTTATCAAGCAATTATCTCCTAACTCCTTCCTATCCAAATTACCTGATATGCTCTCCCTACTCCTTTATTCCACGTTACTGCCTTTTCACAACATGTCTTCTGTTATTTCCTTCTTGCAAGCTAGTTTTGATTTCTGCATCTAAAAAAATCAACAATCATTGTGTATTTCAATTCCCATTTTCCTCAAATGCATTGATTCTTCTTATCTATTACTCTTTTCTCATACTCAGTGTCTTTGTCTTTATGGGGTTTGTACTTTGCTTTTCCCCATCCTTTACTGCCATTATATAATCAATCTAATAACTTCTTAGAGAAAGTTAAAAATTCCCGCATAGCCACACGTGAACACAAAGTCACTGATTTTTAGCAAACCTATAAGATAGTCAGACATCCATTCAATTTCTTTTTTTTTAAGATTTTATTTATTTATTTGACAGAGAGAGATGACAAGCAGGCAGAGAGGCAGGCAGAGAGAGAGGAGGAAGCAGTCTCCCTGCTGAGCAGAGAGCCTGATTTGGGGCTCGGTCCCAGGACCCTGGGATCATGACCTGAGCCGAAGGCAGCGGCTTAACCCACTGAGCCACCCAGGCGTCCCTCCATTCAATTTCTTAACTGAGTCCCAAATGCATCCTGACTTCTAACCTAAACCTAAGCTCTACTTCTTACACGTTGTTATATGACCAAATTCTTTCAGTTCAGTATTTTGTAACATTTAAATATTAGTCAATTGATGCTTTGTTTGTGTATTTCTATGAAAATAATTTGAATACTGTAGATTTATTGTTATATTTATAGATTTATAATCAAAGTTTCATCAGTTGAAGTTTTTGGAAATTTCAGATATAATGATTAACCTAAAATGATACTGCCTCAAATCCCTCTGATATCAAGGCCCAACTCCTGATTATAGCCAAACCTGTGGTGGATAGTTCCATGGGAAATTGCAGTTACTTAACAGTGATAGCATCTCATGTTCTCTCTCTCATTTTAGAATGTCTCCAACACAACCCAAAAGTGTAGGAGAGTTAATGTCCTCTGAGGACAGCTCTCAGTGAAGTGGAAATAAGAACCATAGGTAAAATTGTCAGTTTTCAGGTCTTCATGAGGACAACTTAAAGAAGTTTCTCAGGACCTTTCAGTAAAAGCAAGCCTTCATTTTCTATCCACAACAATTATATCAACAATGTACCTCTTTGACAAAGTTGCTTCTTCACTGTATCACTTTCCCATTCTTTTCTACCTTGGATAATCTCCCAGATAAACTAACAGTACTCAAATCCTTTGTCCTACTCTTTGCTCTCAGGATAAATGGAGCCAAAAGACTTAGATTAATATCAAGTTCTGAATGGGATCTTAGAGCTATTTCTGTCCAGATTTTCATAAACATAGGGAACTTTGAATTATCAGGCTATAAATAAGTTCTAAATGGAGGGGGCAAAAGCAAAAAGTAGAAATTTTTATGTTTGATTTTTAATCATGATTAATTGACTTTATTGATTATTAAAAATACTAACATTATAAAAGTGTGGATCTTTGTAAAACAATGTCTTAATGTAAGAAAGAAGTTGCATAGTCCTTTTGAGAATATTAAACCAAGTGTTCAGGTGCCATCTAATTTCTTGTTTAATCCAGAACTTTGGTGTGCATCATCTTGAGGAATAGGATTTTGAAGTCCAGACAGACTAACAGAAAACTGATCCAAATGTGTGTGTTTATATTTCTGCTTTTGTTGTAAAAATCAAAGTGTGATTGCTGGTTTAAAATGGTAAAACTAATAATGTTCATGGACTCGATTATAAATTTTCTAATTGTATGGGAAGAATCCAATAAACATAGAATTAATTGATTTGCAAATCCTCAAAGAGCTACAGGATCAGGTAGTGGTATGTTCTGATTCAACAGCATCATAATGCAGCATTTTATATGTGTGGCTAATGGATATTTTCATGAATGTTTGCTAGCTAGTCAGCCAATACAGAGAAATATTAGGTAGCATAATTACTCACAGTTGTGTTTAATAAAATGAGAGAAAATTATCAAATGACACTAATAATAATAAACCTATAGCAGGCTAAATATTCAATGATAATTACAAGTATTAATCTAGCTTTCTTCCCTGATTATGACTCTTCTCTCCTTTATCATAATGGGAGTAGCAGATTGTCTGCAGTGAATTGTGAAAACGCAGCAGTGACTTTGGCAGTGAAGGCCTCCCATCAATTTTGATAGGTTAAAATGATTCTGGTTGGTCTTGAGCAAATGTGTCAATTTTTTTTTTCTGTGTGTGTCATAAAAGAAAGAAGCAATAGTAAATTCTTGCTGTTATTCCATGGAGCCAATAAAATCATACTGCCAACAAGAGGCTGTTGACACCGTAAGTGTAGTTAACTGTCTTGAAATACTAGGCCTGGAAATAAAATCCCAATATTTCACATAACCTCTTTTTTATAAAAGAAAAAAACAAAACAAAACAAAACAACTATACTGCTTACATTTAGGGCCCTGCTGTTGTGTAACTATTTTTGAACATGTCTACTGTAAGTGTATATATATATATATATTTTCTGTGCAATAAATTCATTTAGAGATAAATTTTGATTGCAAATTATTTTGGGGGAGGCATGGTATTTGTGGCTAGTCTCACAAGTAAAAAGGACTAAAAGAAAGAAGAAAAACATTTTTTATTACAGCATATTTACATCTGTCCAAAGTACTTATTTACTATAATACTTACTAATGTATAATACTGTACACAAAGAAAGAAGTTAAATGAGTTATAATTCAGTCAATGTATAGCTGGCCATTTTAAAACTTACCACTGAATCTTTCTGGTATGAAATGTGATATCTGGCAATCTGGTCCAGTTCATTACATCAGGTCATTTGTATGTTCTTATTACCATTTTGATAGCATAGCACATTTTATAACCCAGACATTTTACAATGGAACTATGATGCATGTATTTTCAAAAGTATAGACATACATGAAGCTATGAGGTCAAAAAAGATGAATGTCCGTAGTACCATATAGACTCAACAAATAAAAGTGTCCAAGGGTCTGAGTGTGACTTATGAATATTGTATAAGATTAGGCCAACATGTGGTTTTGATATAAATAATCTGTTCTTAAATTAGAATTACAATCTTTGAGTACAGTGTTGAAAATGGCAGATAGATTTTAGCTATCTTTGCTCACTAGGGAAAATGGAAAAATGTTTAGTTTGGTCAGATTTTCACTTAACTTCTGAAAAATCTTACGTTTGAGAGAACCCTTCTGAAATAAGAATCCTTAAAGACATAACCCCTTTGGCACAAGTTTTCAAGAAACTTGTTTGATGTTGTAGACAATTCTATGGCACACGTACTGTTCTAGATGTTTCATGCCAATAATATGTAAGCCATACCAAGGCTACATATACATATAGAGATGTTCCTCAGCTTACAAGGGGGCTATGTACAGAGAAACACATAAAAAATTAAAAATGCATTTAATACCCCAAAACTATCAAATATCATAGCTTACCTTAAGCTTATTTAAACATACTCAGAACACTTACATTTGCCTGCATTTGGGCAAAATCATCTTAAGCAAAGCCTATTTTATAACAAAGTATCAAATATCACATGCAATTTATTAAATATTACACTAAAAAAAGAAGAATATATATATTCTATATATATGTTCTATATATAGAATGCTTGTAAGAATATCAGGTGTTCACCCCTGTAATCTTCTAGCTGACTGGAAGCTGTGGCTCACTGCCGCTGCCCAGAATCACAAGATGGCACCATATAGAACAAGAGTTTCAGGTGGTAGGTGTTGTAAGTTTTACCCAAACTGACATTGGTTTTTGTCATCATATATGTCAAGTAGTTTTCTCAGGTTTATTTTTAGAATATCCTTGTATAATGAATATTTACACTGATATCTAGTATAAAAATCTTGCAATTTAACATTAGAAACATTAAGATATTGAAAATCAATCTATTTCTTTAATTCATTGAAGACATTTTTGGCTTGTTTCCAGTACTTTCTTACTGGTTAAAAAGTGAATTTGAAGTAGTCTGGATTTCATTATTATATGGCACTTTCCCTTTGATGAATACAAAGACGATATTCTATATTAGCTATCTGAGAAGAATTTATTTTTTTAATTTTATTTATTTGTAAGAGAGAGAGTGAGAGAGAGCACAAGCAGGGGGAGCAGCAGGATGAGGGAGAAGCAAACTCCCGGCTAAGCAGGGAATCTGTTGCAGAACTGAGTCCCAGGACCCTAAGATCATGACCCGAGCTAAAGGCTCAGGCGTTTAACTGACTGAGCCACCCAGGTGTCCCAATCTGAGAAGAGTTCTGTATGCTATTCCTATTAATATGCAGTTTAAAGTCTAGGTAATTAACTTAATATTTTAGTGGCTATTGCATAGATAGCACTATGTTCCAGGCAGAGAGTAAGAAAGAAATATTAAATCAACCATATTCTATGCATTCTAAATGAAAATAATTAATCGATCATAAAAATCCTTCTATTTATGGAATATCAACTTATAAGCTTTCCTCCATATGAACAATGCCAACTACCAGAATAAAGGGTCATCTAATACAAATAAAGGATAGAATTAAAGAATTCTGGTAAGCCATTTAATTTTGAAAAATGGTGTTCTATTGTTGCTGAGTTGTGGTTTTCCGTTACATAATATCTGATAAGTGTAGAAGTAACATGAGTGTTACGTGAGATGAGAAATGGTATATAATTAAGATATTTTTAAAAGTACAGATAAATACAAATTTGTAAACATAGCATTATGGAGGAGTAAAAATAAATGATAGCTACACACTCTAAAGTGAATAAAACTTGGAAAGCTAATAGAGAAGTAAAACAAGGACAGTGCAAAAAGTATGGTACATTTTTATGAAGTTCAAACAAATTCTGTGAAACCATAGATGGACTTAAAGATACTATTATGTATCAAATATTGTAAAAATTAAGCAAGGAAATAGCAAACATAAAACAACCAAAGCATACAAACTTGGGTAGATACAAGAGGTGTGATCATGTTCTACTTCATAAAGAGATGAGTTAATAGATAAATACAAGTAACTAGACTTTTTAGAAGTTCATAAAACGTTGCCTGTTATTTCTTAGTAATATAAAATATATGGTTTTCTAACAAAAACGTTTATCTTAAAATATTTAAAAATAAATTTTAGGCTACTCCTAAGGTTATATTTACTTTTCCACTGTAGGAAAAGCTGGTTGTTGTAGTTGTATTTGTTTGTTTGTTTTAGTCTCCTCCTAGTTTTTATTATTATAATGTGGAATGAGGAATGTTAGATTGAAAAGTGAATTATTTTATAGACAAAAATCATTACTTGATTCACCTCCTGGTACAGCAGATGGAACTCCTGAAAATATGCCCTTTTGCCTTATGGAAGAGTAACAGTTATGCTTACTTCTGAAACATACTTGGTGGTGGCCCTAAATAGTGACACCATAGTAAACATTTTGAATATTTGCAATTAATTTTTATAGTCATAGGGCTCCAAAAGGCACTGCAGGTATCTTAGCAGGTGTTTCAATAAGGCTAAAATTTGCCTGACTGTTTAAAAATATTAGCAAGGCACAAAACATGGCAGAAGTATTGTCCTCAGATATTATTTTTTTTCCATATGCTCCTGATTCCAGACATGACAAGTTATTTTTCAAATATTTATTATAAAAGTTTTTATTTATTTATTTGACAGAGATCACAATAAGGCAGAGTCAGGCAGAGAGAGAGAGGAGGAAGCAGGCTCCCTGCTGAGCTGAGAGCCGGATGTGGGCCTCGATCCAAGGATCCTGGAATCATGACCTGAGCCAAAGGCAGATGCTTTAACCTACTGAGCCACCCAGGCTCCCCCATGACAAGTTATTTTGATAGATGTATATACAGTGTATTTTCCAGTTATAAGAAAAATGGTTCTGCTATTTTTAACCTTTTTAAAAATTAAATAATTTTTTTCATTGAAATTTTATTTTTTAATATTTTACTTTTCTTTTCTTTTTTTTTAAAGATTTTATTTATTTATTTGAGAGACAGAGATCACAAGTAGGCAGAGAGGCAGGCAGTGAGAGAGAGAGAGAGAGGGGGAAGCAGGCTCCCTGCGGAGCAGAGAGCCCGATGCGGGGCTCAATCCAAGGACCCTGAGATCATGACCCGAGCTGAAGGCAGCAGCCCAACCCACTGCGCCACCCAGGCGCCCCAATGTTTTACTTTTCAATATACTACTTAGAATATAAAACCTATTCCATTTTGTAAGATGTTTACCATTTAAAAAATGGTAATTTTCTCATTGTGTCTTCCCCTCACATTGCTTTATTTTGAATAAAAAATTTCACAATAAACATAACTGATGCTTTCCTTCTGATGGTCCCTCTGTTGGTCATATTGTATATGAGCCATGACAATTAGTTTTACAAAATTTATTGATGTTTGTTGATATGTTTTATCATAACTAATTTTCCCTCCCTTATCTAGATTCCCCAGCTTTCAGACAGGTGGACACTTTAATAAACCATACCCAAGGGATGTATCAAGTACTTCTTAGACATTCTCTCAGATCCTTGAGGTGTCATTTTGCCTAGGGATTTGCAATAGGTTCTGCCAGAGGCACCACTGTGACAACTGATGTCCATGGTCTAATTCCTGCTAAGCTCAAGAGGTCACTGGTTTCCAAGTTTATCTATACAATTAATGCATTCCAGCAAGTTCTTTTTTTTTTAATATTAACAAACTTATTTTAAAGTTTATATGGAGAGGCAAAGACTCACAATAGTCAACATAGTGTTGAAGGAGAACAAAGACTGAGGACTGACTTCAAAGTTTACTAAAGCGATTGGGCACCTGGGTGGCTCAGTTGGTTAAGCCTCTGCCTTCCGGCTCAGGTCATGATCCCAGGGGCCAGGGATCGAGTCCCGCATTGGGTTCTCTGCTCAGCAGGGAGCCTGCTTCTCCTCATCTCTCTCTCTGGCTGTCTCTCTGCCCATTTGTGATCTCTCTCTCTGTCAAATAAATAAATAAAATCTTAAAAAAAAGTTTACCATAACGATAATTGTAAGCATGATATTGTAATACCACAGAGAGACTAGATTAAAGCAACAGAATATATATTATCAATTATATTTTATATATAATAGAAAAGCAAAAGCAATACAAGAGAGCAAAATACAATCTTTTAAACAAATGGTTCTGTAGCAATGGTGAAGCTAAATCTAAAAATATAAAATAAAATAAATCCAGGCAGATATCCTACACTCTTCACAAAAATTAACTCAGATTGGATTATAAACCTAAACATGAAACATGTAGAAGGTAATATAGAAGAAAATTTAAATGACCTTGGTTTTCGCAATAACTTTAGCTACAAAAGCACAAGCACTGAATTTAAAACTGTCTACTCTGTGAAACACAATGCCAAGAGAATGAAAAGGCAAAGCACAGACTATGAGAAAAAATTTGCAAAATACACATCTGGCAAAGGACTGTTAATCAAAAATACACAAAGACCCCTAAAAACTCAACAATGGGGGAAAACCCGGATTAAAAATGAGCCAAAGGCCTTAGCAGATACCTCACCAAAGAAAATATTACAGATGGCAAATAAGCATATAAAAAGATGCTTCACATCATATGTCATCAGGAAAATGCAAATTAAAACAAAAAAGAGACACCAGTACATACCCAGAATCCAGAGCACTGTCAACAGAACACGAAATGTTGGTGAGGATGTGGAGCAACAGGAATGTTCTTCCATGTGTATTGAGAATAAAGAATGGAAAACAACTTGGCAGTTTCTTACAAAACTAAACATATTCTTGCCAGATGATTCAGCAGTAGCAGCTCTTGGTATTTATCCAAAGAAGATGAAATCTATACCCACAAAGATGTCTATAGTGGTTTTATTCATAACTGACAAAAGCTTGGAAGCAACCAAGATATCCTTCCATAAGTGAAAGGTCAAAGAAAGTGTAGTACATGCAAACAATGGAATATTATTTAATGCTAGAGAAATGAATTACCAAGCTATGAAAAGATATGGATATAAATATTTAATAAATATTTGATTTTAGGCTTCTACCAGTCTATCAATAGTATTAGTATATTTTAACAGTGAATGCTCAGCATTCATGAATTTACCTAATAAAACATTTTGGGTTCAATATTTTAAATACTTCAACCTCTATGATTATATTCCTAATAATTTTGAATTGGGGTAAATAAACCTTAATTTTTTGTAACTTGTTTCTTATTGCAAGAGAGCTCAATGAAATTTTAGAAAATAAAAATTTACAAAAAAAAAGTTTAGTTTATTATTGCCAAATAATTTAAAACTTTATCTTATATTCAAATACATATATTTTTCTAAATTGATTTATATGCTACTAAAACCAAAAACTTTTAGTTATACTAGATTTCATATCCTGCAATCAATGCCAGAAATCCATCTGGCAATGATTTGTCTTAAATAGAGTTAAGATGGGTGTTATTACAATGCAAGATGGAAACAAATATAGTATAACAATAGGTGATACATAACTTTTCCGTTTTGATCAAGTTACTAATCTACAAAAGGCTTTTATCAGTGACAGACTTGGGAATTTAACAAAACTTTTAAACTAGCATGTGCGACTCATTCCTAGAAAACAACACAATCAATAACACTTTATTTAGATTAAATCATGACTATTTCTCCATTTGAATAAAAAAGGTAGCAATCCCAATAAGTTTATTGAACATGAAAAGTTGAAATGCTATAATGCTCCTAAGGAATTAAATGATCCAGTCAAGAATAACAAAAAAAGGATATAAATTACCAAAGTGTTTGTATAATTGTAATGTACAACTGCCCATTATCGTTCCATAGTGTAGGCTTGTACAAGAACTCTATAAAAGAACTCCACTTCTAAACTGTGGAAAATATGTTCCCTTTCCCCCCATATACAACTATTAAGCCATTCATTTAGCTTTTAAAATATCCACTTAATACAGGCTTTTTACACATTTGAACAGGCAACAGGGCTCTATTCTTATCGCTTACATCTGAAGGATAGACTTCTAGCGTAAGAGGTAAAGCCCATAAAGGAGCCCAATAATAACAACAAAATACAGTTTAGTGAGCCCTTACAATCTGCCAGCTACCTTTCTGAGAATACTTCAATTAATAAAACATATAAAATACCTGACCACAAAGAGCTCACATTCTTTTGAAATATAATAGTGAAATAAACCAATAATAGAGGGGCACCTTGGTGGCTCAGTCCATTGAGTGACTGCCTTTGGCTTGGGTCATGATCTCAGGGTCCTGGGATGTAACTCCCCAGCAGGCTTTCTAGGCAGTGGGGTGTTTTCTTCTTCCTCTGCGCACCCTCCCAATTCTCTCTCTCTCTGTCTCAAATAAGAAAATAAACCAGTAATAGAATAATGATTGATGGTTGATGGTGATAAGTGATACAAAGAAATACAAGAAAGGTAAAAGCCATTGGAGAATGCTGGGATGAAAGTTAATTTTATTTTGTGTTGGGTGGTTATATCTCATTTATGAGATGTTATTTGCACAAAGACCCAGGAAGTGAAGGAGAGTGTTATACAAATATTAAAGGAAAAGATTGCTCTAGGCAGAGCAAGTAAGTATATAGACTTTGTGTGAACAGCTTGTCTGTTACTTTTGAGGAAAAGCAAGGAGGCCAATGAGGAGTTCATAGTGGTGGAGAGAGGAAGAACGTATTGATGTATGACCTTCTAGTACATTGAAACGCCTTCAGTTTTTATTTAATATGAAAGGGGAAGATACCAAAAGACCCTCAACAGCAGAATAAAATCATTTGACTTGATTTTTAGGTTAAATTGCTGTACCAAAATAAATTTGCAGGGAGAAAGGAGTGCAGTATGTGTGGAAGTGGGGTTATCAATCAAGTCAATAATTCAGGAACATATGATGGTGTTTTTAGCATGCTGGGTGGTAATAGAAGTGGTGAGGTATGGTTTTCATTGTGTATATATTTTGATGGTGAATATTCTGGTGAACAGGATGGGGTATGTGCAGGACAGACATCAACATTTATTTTACCTGCACAAACAGAAGGGTGGAGTCTTCATTCCCTGATATGGAGAGAACTCTGAGTTCAAATGTTCTTTCTCATTAAATGGCATAGTGATGATGAGGATTTAGTCAGACAGTGAAAGAGAGCAGTAAGCATAGTGTTAAGCGGTAAGACATTATAATACATTGGAACATCAAAAAACGTTGTGTTGGATCATCTGTTTATGTGAGTAAATAAATAAATAAAGCTTCCTGGGGTTCTGATAGAGGTAAAGAAGACTGTATATGATCCAAAGGGGCACGTGCACCAAATGTTTATAGCATTAATATCCACAATAGCCAAACTATGGAAAGAACATAGATGTCCATCAACAAATGAAATATATATATATATATATGCACACACAATGGAATACTATTCAGCCATCAAAAGAAATGAAATCTTGCCATTTGCGTTGACATGGATGGAACTGGAGGGTATTATGTTTAGCAAAATAAGTCAACCAGAGAAAGGCACTATCATATGATCTCCCTGATATGAGGAAATGGAGGTGCAATGTGGGGGGTTTGGGGAACAGGAAAAGAGTAAATGAAACAAGATGGGATCGGGAGGGAGACAAACCATAAGAGACTCTTAATCTCACAAAACAAACTGAGAGTTTCCGGGGGGGGGTGGGGAGGTTAGGGAGAGGGTGGTGGGGTTATGAACATTGGGGAGGGTATGTGCTGTGGTGAGTGCTGTGAAGTGTGTAAACCTGGCGATTCACTGACCTGTACCCCTGGGGCTAATAATACATTATATGTTAATTAAGAAGAAGAAAGAAGAAGAAGAAGAAGAAGAAGAAGAAGAAGAAGAAGAAGAAGAAGAAGACTACTATAAATCAAATGCTATGGTTTTCAGCATAGAGTGTGTAATCAGGCATATTTTATTAAAGTAACCAAGTAAAATGAGGTCGAAAATTGGAATAACAGAAAACATAAAAATCAGAGATTTTAAAAAGAGATATGGGACAGTGTAGAGAATATAGTCAATGATATTATAATAGTGTTATATGGTGACAGATGGTGGCTATATTTGTAGTGATCATAGAATAATGTATGGAGATATTGAAAACCTGAAACCAATGTAACACTGACTATCAACTACACTCAAATAAAAAAATAGTAAAAGGAAACATTTTAATTTAAAAAGATAAAAAGAGGGACAAGAATTTGAAAAGTGAATTTCAAAAAGAGTAAAGATGAGGCTAAGACATACTCTGAACCTTGAGGAAAACACCATTTTGAAAATTCTTCCCATTTTGAGAAAACTCAAATGAATCAATACCATAAAAGAACCCATTTTAACCGAGAGATGTAATGAATGCTCAAGAAATAATTTTATGACAGGATAATTCTTCCCTATGAAACAGCATACAGAAACCCGGGGAAACACCTGGAAGCAAAATAAACTATACTGAAAATAAGAATTAGGAAAAAGATAAATGATGAAAGATAAGAAAATTAGACCTGCGACAGAGACCTAGTGAAGAGAATTTTTAGCTTGTGGTTTAATGTTTTTGAGGATAATCTAGAGTTCATAACTGCCTTGAGGCAGGCTGGTTGTAGGCAGTTTAGGCAGACCCCTAAGAGAGGCCTACTTTGGGCAGGTGGTGTTGGAGGAGGCCATTGGGCTGGACAAAGACAAATCCAACCATTTGACTAAAGTGTCTGTGAAGATGTTGAAGTCAGATGCAGCAGAGAAAGACCTGTCAAACCTAATCTCAGAAATGGAGATGATGAAGATGATTGGACAGCACAAGGACACCATCAACCTGCTGGGTCCTGCACACAGGATGGTCCTTCGTACACTATCATGGAATATGCCTCCAAAGACAACATACAGGAGTACCTGCAGGCCCAGAGGCCTCCTGACCTGGAGTACTGTTACAATATCAGCCACAATGCAGCAGAGCAACTCTCCTCCAAGCACCCGGTATCCTGTGCCTACCAGGTAGCCTGAGGCATGGAGTACCTTGCCTCCAAGAAGTGCATACACCAAGACCTGGCCACCAGGGAAGTGCTGGTGACAAAGGACAACATGATGAAGATCTCAGACTTCAGCCTTGCCAGAGATATCACCACATCAGTTACTATAAAATGAGAACCAACAGTGGACTGCCTGTGAACTGGATGGTCTCTAAGGCCATGTTTGACCAGATCTACATCCACCAGAGTGACTTCTGGTCTTTTGGGGTGATCCTGTGCAAAATTTTCACTCTGGAAGCCTCCCATATCCTGGAGTGCCTGTGGAGGTGGTTTTTAAGCTGCTGAAGGAGTCATTTGATGGATAAGCCAATAAGTGCACCAGAGAGTTATACACAATAATGAGGGGTGGCTGGCATGTGGTACCTTCAAGCTGCTGGTAGAAGACCTGGATCATACTGTGTCCTTGACCTCCAACCAGGAGTAACCGGACCTGTCCTTGGCCCTGGAACAATACTGTCTATGCTTTCCCAACACCCAAAGCTTCACCTGCTCCTCAGAGAAGAATTCCACCTTCTCTCATGTGCCGTTGCCCAAGGAGGCCTATCTGCCCTGACACTCAGCCCAGCTTGCCAATGGTGGACTCAAATGACTAGTATCCCTATTACTCCTGTCCAGATTCCGTCATAAGCTGTAACCCTTACCCCCCACCCTCCCTGCAAGACTCACTGCCTTCTCCTTTGTCCCTTTCCTACTGGCAGGAGCCAGCTGCCTACCTGAGGCCTTCACCCCTTGAAGTTCACCTCTCTTCCCCTTCCTCTTCCTCCTCCTTACAACCTGCTCATGAAAGAAAGGAACAGAGAGGCAGGTACTTGCTCGTGGCTACTTCCTTCCCTCCCATATGTTGGACCAAGACCCCTCCCTGTCATCTGGTACTGCCTAGATGTCGAGGGAGTTGGAGATGAGGCATGCCAGTGAAAGCTGTCAGAGCTTTCCTGTTTTGGTTTTGTCTGCTTAGCATAACATGTAAGACTGAGTTCTGGTGGCAGGGACCTAGTCCTTGGGGCTATAGCACTAGCGAGGGGATGTCAACTGCTCTGGGCCTTGGCTAAGAGCAAGCCCTGCTCCAGAGATATGGTGCCAAGGGCTTATTAATTTTGATACTAATTTGCTTTGCTGACCAAATACCTGGTATCAAAAGATGGGAAGGCAAAGACTGGAAGCAGTGTTGTGACCATGGGGTCCAGCCCCAAACTATGAAGAAAACACAAAGTGTATAAATCTGAGTAAGTATATATTTACACACCTTTTTAAATAGGTTGTTATCAAAGATTTAATCAATGGGTAATATGCTCCTCGTGGCTGGGAAGCATCAGTTGCCATATATTAAAAACAAAGAAAAGAGGTGTCTGTGTGGCTTCCTCCAAGAAGTGTCCCTTCTTTTCAGGTCATGATCCCAGGGTCCTGGGATGGAGCCCCACATCAGGCTCTCTGCTCAGTGGGAAACCTGCTTCTCCTTTTCCCTCTGCCCTGCTTATAGTTCCTCTTCCTGTCTCTCTGTCTGTCAAATAAATAAAATATTTAAAAAAAAACAAGAAAGAAACAAAATGTTTTTAAAAGGTCTTTTTTTTTTTTTTAATTTTCTAGGGGTGCCTGGATGACTTAGTTGTTTAAGCAGATGTTTGCCTTTGGCTGAGGTCATGATTCTAGTGTACAGGGATCCAGCCCTGCATGGGACTACTGGCACCCCAAGGAGCTTGCTTCTTCCTCTCCCTTTGCACATGATTCCCCCTGTTTGTGTGCTTCTTCTCTCTCTCTCTCTCTCTCTCTCTCTTGCTGTCAATAAATAAAATAAAATCTTTTACTAAATAAATAAATAAATAAATAAATTTCTAAACCTACTTTCAGTTTAAGTCCCTTAACAAAAATTGCTACTGCTTCATTAAAAAAAAAAAAAAGATAATTTAGAAAGATGCTTCCAGAGTTAAAAAGTTGTTTTGTTTCTTTGTCAGGATTCAATATAGAAGTGCTTTAAAAAGTAAAAGAAA
The DNA here is from genome assembly GCF_964662115.1 of Mustela nivalis. Classification (NCBI taxonomy): domain Eukaryota; kingdom Metazoa; phylum Chordata; class Mammalia; order Carnivora; family Mustelidae; genus Mustela; species Mustela nivalis. Next base: position 145,015 of record NW_028136331.1, read on the forward strand.
AAATATGCTATATTAACTCTAATCATACTATAACTTTGGTGGTTATATCAAGATAATGAAAAGTGATTTTAAAGCAAATTTCATTATCAGACATAAAGATCAAGTCAAAATTACAGAAGAGTAAAAGGATGAATTCATCAGGGAGTGTAAAAATTCTTTTTTTTTTAAGATTTTATTTATTTATTTGACAGAGAGAGATCAGAAGTAGGCAGAGAGGCAGGCAGAGAGAGAGAGAGAGGAGGAAGCAGGCTCCCTGCTGAGCAGAGAGCCCGATTCGGGACTCGATCCCAGGACCCTGAGATTATGACCTGAGCTAAAGGCAGCGGCCTAACCCACTGAGCCACCCAGGCGCCCCAGGAGTATAATAATTCTTGACTTTTAATACGTAACAACAGATTTGGGGATATATAGGGAAAAACTAAGAACAAAAATCATAACTTCTACCTTGGACGACAAATGGAAAATAATTTCAACACCCTTATTTTAAGATTACATAGACAAATGGTCATCACATTGGTAAGATATGTAAGACTTGAACAAAATGATCAACTAACTAGATATGCTTGATATTACATTACAGTAACGGAACTAACTGAGGTCAGTCTTTGGTGAATCACAGAAACAGGTGGAGTTGTCAAACAAAGGAATCTTTGTTTACAACATACAAGGAGTTCACAGGGAATAAGTTCCAAAGCCTTGACTGTTTGAACAGGAGAGAGATTTTTATTTAGTATTTAAGATGAATACTCAGAAGGGAGAGTTTTATTATCCCGTGTATGGTTGGTCATAAGGTTGTGGATGCATGCACATCCACATATGTATTTGTGCAATATGTATTGCATGTTCACCTGAATGAAGCTTGTATTCCACCGAGGGCAGAAACGTCAACGTTAGAATAAAGCAGGGGTAACTGTTGGACAAGGGAAAGGGACTCTGCAGGCTTCAAGAGCAGATAGAAACTAGATGGGGTCTTGGGCTCATTTTCTGGGAAAAGGAATGCAAGGCCTTGATTGCTTTTGAAATAGCACTAGGAGTTTTACCACTGATTTATTGTCTCAATAGCTTAGGCTATTTCCTGGTCTGGTGGTGACTGTTAGTTTTCCCATTGCCTTGTTCCCTCAAAATCCTTAAGGAGTGAGGTTTTTGCATTTCTTTTTAAGAACCTCCCAGGAAGTTTTGGAAGAAGTGTGCTTGGGCAAGTACACAGGTGGGGTATAGATCATTGAAAATAGCTGGGGACAAAAAATGACTTTTCTTATGTCAGGAAAACTATATCTCTTCTTTAATTTTCTAGGAACCTCTAACTCTTTCTGCTGATGTTACCAGCAGGCATCTGAGATATTACTGATTGTTCTCTTGAACCTAAGGAAAAGGAAATGTAGAAAGCAAAAGACAAAACTTTAAAATCTATCCTCCAACTCATCAATTCACTGCAGCCACCTCTCTGTCTTTCCCTTTCTCTTTTTCTCTCTTTCTCTTTCTCTCTCACTTTCTCTCTCACATACGCACAACACACGCAAATCAACTTAAAACAATTTTTAATTTTCCCTATTCCATTTTAATATACTTGAGGCATGATCATTTTCTTAGTAAATACAAGGAAAAAAAATCTAGGATTCCATCATTCTGTGTGATTAAAGTATTGAGGAATTTACTTCCAATAGCACTTATAAAAACATATTTTATTTAAGGAATATTATATAATCAGGTGCCTGCATTTTTCTTATTCTCTAACTAGTGTTATTTGGCAATTAATATTTTGTCAATCAATATTCCCCTATACCTGAATGTGTGGGCAGTGAGAGATGAGTTAGAGGCAAGGATGGTGAACACTCCCAACAACTGCAGACTACATATATCTTAAGCCATGATTTTCTTTGCAAAGGTCAACATTGATAATGTTGTAGTCATACCTCCGTGTACCAGGAAAGAAGTAGCATATTTCTTGAAAGACACAGCTATCAAAGCTCCATTGAGAAACCGTAAAGATGGAGAAGGGATTTGCAAATTAAATATCTGATAATGGACATCTACTCTGATTATTTAAAAATGAATAAAAATAAAAAACCTTACTAATAACCAAACAGAGTATCCAATTTTACATGTGAAGGAAATAATGGAAGAGACATGTCACCAAAAGTATATGGATGGCTTATAGGCACATGGCCAATTTCTCAACATTTAAACATTAAAGAAATACAAATTAAAATCATAATGAGACATGCTTACATATCTATTAGAATGGCTAAAATTATAAAGGCTAATTGTACTTGGTCTGAGCTAGATTGAGAAGCAACAAAAAATCTAAACTGTTGTTGGCATATATCATGATACAACCACTTTGGAAAATAGTTTCAAAATTTTTTTAAATGAAAAATATGTTGCAGTTACACAAATAGCCATTTTATTCTAGGCATTTAACCAAGAAAAACAAACCCTATGTTCATACAAGGACTTGTATATGAATTTCATAGCAGCTTTATTTTTAAGAATTGAAAACAGTGGAAATGTTCATCAATGTCCATCAATAGAGCAAAGACAATTGGAGAATCTCAAAGTAATGATGCTGAGAAAAGAAAATCCAGGCAATGAATAGTATATACTGTGTGATTCCATGACTACAAAAAATCTAAAATACAAATTTATATATAGTCACAGTCATCAAATATATGGTGTGATTTTAGTGCCTTCTTCTGTGCTCCCATAGCTTCCTACACTTGAATCTCCGAGCATTTCTTACACCATGTGAAAATATGAACTCTTTCTCTTTATTCTGTCTTACTAGAATAAGAATCCTTGAAAGTTTATGGACATTTGAACTCTCAGTTATTAGCAAAAATTCTATCACACAGTAAGTTTCCAAATATAAAAGCCAGAGTTTTACAATGACTTCTAAGCTTTACATGATCTAGCCACTCATTTAACCTCTGTGACCTCTTTTCCTGCTACTCTTCAGTCACTCACAATGGCCTCCTTGCTATTCCTCAGATATGCCAGGCATGATCCAACCTTATGGCCTTCAAGATAGCCAATTCCTTTGTCTGGAGTGACCTTATTGCTGATAGTTCTGCGCAAATTCATCACCTTTCCATACATTTGTTCAATTGTCAGCTTCATTGTAACTACCCTGATCTTTCTATTAAAAATTTTAACTCCCCATCCCCTGCCTAGCAACCTTGATTTTTCTCACCCTGATCGAATTTTTCTTTTTCCCCATTGTACTCTTCCTTTTTGAATGCACTATGCCATTTTTATTAAGGTTTATAGCTTTGAATTGTCTCACCCATTAAAATAAAAGTTCTACAAAGCCAAGTATTTCATTTACCAGTGTAGTCTGAAGTAATATCTGCCATAAAATAGTTCAGTACACAACTGGTAAATTTCAAAATAAATTAATGTTGAGAGTATACTGAATTTCATAAGTCATTTCAATATTTTTTTCCAAAAAAATAAACTACGTAAAACATACCTTAAATTTACTTTCAAAATATTTTATAGCATATAATGGACAATATACATAAGCCTTAAAGAAACAATCCTATAATTAACCATTTCATACCTACTTAAAAACTGCATAATACCACACTCTTAGATCCTCTTTGAATGCTCTAAAATAACCCTTCAAAGGAAATACATTTTTAAAAATCACAGATTTGGGGCACCTGGGTGGCTCAGTGGGTTAAGCCGCTGCCTTCGGCTCAGGTCATGATCTCAGGGTCCTGGGATCGAGTCCCGCATCCGGCTCTCTGCTCAGCAGGGAGCCTGCTGCCTCCTCTCTCTCTGCCTGCCTCTCTGCCTACTTGTGATCTCTCTCTGTCAAATAAATAAATAAAATCTTTAAAAATAAAAATAAAAATAAAAATCACAGATTTTTTGGCAAATAATTTAATCAAATAAAAGTTTCATTCATCTATGTAGATCAAAATAAATGTTTTTAATAAGCATGAAATTATAACTCTGAAGTGTGCTAAAATGAAACCACCTGCTAAGGGTGAGAGAACAAAAATAAACATCCTTTTTCCAAATAAGAGGAATTTATTACCTTTGAATCAAAGCATGTGGATTTGTTTTAACTGGCAATAAAGCAATATGGAGACACAAACCATAGAAAGTCATATTTTAGATTTCCAAAAGACTTCGAAGTGAAGAGTATACATTTTTTAATTGCTACATAATGCTACATAATGACAAGATGACAGGTTGTGACAAATAGCATTTTAAAAGCTCTACTCATAATGGAACGGAAGATGTCATTTCCCTATAATTTTATATATGTCTTTAATTTACTATATCTGGATACAACATATTACCAAACAGATGTTCATCAAAGACTAAATCATTTTTAATGGAACATAATAATTTGAACCTACATCTATTAATCATTTTTTTCGATCTAACATTTATAGTCTCGCTAAACATTTTATTAGTTGTTGACAAAATTCAAAATAAATAGGATAAAAAGTCGTGTTTGGGGGCGCCTGGGTGGCTCAGTGGGTTAAGCCGCTGCCTTCGGCTCAGGTCATGATCTCAGGGTCCTGGGATCGAGTCCCGCTTCGGGCTCTCTGCTCAGCAGGGAGCCTGCTTCCTCCTCTCTCTCTGCCTGCCTCTCTGCCTACTTGTGATCTCTCTCTGTCAAATAAATAAATAAAATCTTTAAAAAAAAAGTCGTGTTTGGAAAAGTAGATTTCTTTTCAAATTGGCATTTAAATGAAAATATTTGCTGATATTTTTAAAACTTTAAATGTAATTTTATATATATCTGACCTATCAGATGATATAAAATTTTTGGAGAAAATATGACATATTTTTTTATCTTGGTTGAAGGTATTAATAAAGAGCAACTGTTTGTATTATTTGTATTGTGATATCTTAGTTAATAAACATGAATAACTGGTATAAAATATGTTTTTTTAAAAATTTTATTTATTTACTTGACAGAGATCATAGGAAAGCAGAGAGGCAGCCAGAGAGAGAGGAATGGAAGCATGCTCCCAGCTGAGAAGAGAGCCCACTGTGGGACTCAATCCCAGGAACCTGGAATCATGACCTGAGCCGAAGGCAGAGATTTTAACCCACTGAGCCACCCAGGCGCCCTAAAATATGTTTTTTTTTTAATATAGAAGTATAGTTCTTGCCAAAATATGGAACTAGCTGGAACTGAATGCCTCCTTCAAAGTCAGCTCTGGAGAAATTATGCAAGTGTAATATGGAACTATTTCAGATATTAACCAAAAACAAAGAAATGATGATAAACGCCTTAAAATACTCAAAGTTGCCCTTGACTGGTATGTTTCAAGCTCTATTCCTGGTTTGAAGACAGGTTTTAACAGGCCTGTCACTGTAGAAATCCGCTGGATGTTTAGAGGCTATCAGAACTGTACAAAACCTTGAAGGGGTAAAGACTTGAAAATTCTTTAGAGAGATTAGCTCCCTAAGGCATTATTCCTCCACACATTTTCCTCCAATCAATTAAGACTGATGGATGAGGGGCACCTGAGTGGCTCTCTCATCACGTGGGTGGTGGGTTAAGCCTCTGCCTTCATCTCAAGTCATGGTCTCTGGGTCCTGGGATCCAGCCCCACATCGGGCACTGCTCAAAAGGAAGCCTGCTTCCCTCCCTGCTTGCCTGCCTCTCTGCTTACTTGTGATCTCTCTCTCTCGCTCTCTTTCTCTCTCTCTGTGTCCAATAAATAAATAAAATCTTTTAAAAAAGGCTGATGGATGATAAATTATGAAAACTGCTCCCTCCAAATGATGCTTCTTCATAAGGATTTAAGAATTTAAAATTGAAACTTGACCGTAGGATTTATCTTATAGAATAACATCAAGTGAAGGCAGTTATTATTAGTTCTGAAGTATTGGTGATTCTGAATTCTTGGCCTCATTAGTAAATTTATTTTTAAATTCTCCCATGGAGTGGTGATTGGCCTTCAGTCTTTCATTGATATACATCATTGGGTCAAATGAGATGTGTGTGCCCAGAACTATATATAATCTTTTTTGTATTTCACTGGAGATGGCATTTCTGAGTTTTGTTCAATTGAATTTGGACAGATGTTTTAATAGTCACTTCTAGAGTTGGCCCTGGAGAATATCTTCCTTTTTTTCTCTTCCCGATTCTCTGAAAAACCCTGACTAATTCACATTATCACAGTAATATCATAATTCAAGTTTTTCCAAACACTATAGCTGCAAAATAGAAGGAAGCTACTCAGAATGGAATACTATTGTGAATGATTGAGAAAGAAAACATTATTATAATTAAGCTACCAGGTTTCAATGTATTTTATTGTTGCTTAGAAAATCCTAGCATACCCAGACTTTACAGAGATTTGATGATCCTAAGAAGAGCTGAACTTATGGACCAAAATAACTATGCACATAAAAAGTACAATTACTTACCTAAAAAATATGATGTGGTTAACTTTATATGCCAATCCAAGTGTTATTGGAACAGGAATTTTAAAAATAGCTTAGGGGCGCCTAGGTGGCACAGTGGATTAAGCCACTGCCTTCAGCTCAGGTTATAATCTCAGGGTCCAGGGATCAAGTCCTGCATCAGGCTCTCTGCTCAGCAGGGAGTCTGCTTCCCTCTCTCTCTCTCTCTCTCTCTGCCTGCCCTCCGTCTACTTGTGATCTCTCTCTGTCAAATAAATAAATAAAGAAAAACTTAAAAAAAAAAAGAATGACTGTACTTTTAAAAAATAGCTTAAAAGCGGCGCCTGGGTGGCTCAGTGGGTTAAGCCGCTGCCTTCCGTTCAGGTCATGATCTCAGAGTCCTGGATCAAGCCCCACATCAAGCTTTCTGCTCAGCAGGTAGCCTGCTTCCCTTCCTCTCTTTCTGCCCGCCTCTCTGCCTACTTGTGATCTCTCACTGTCAAATAAATAAATAAAATATTTTTTAAAATAGCTTAAAAGTATATGATAAAATAATGATATACATATACAAGGAAAAGAAAGATACTATACTGTGAATATAAATTAAGTGAAAATTGTTGAAATAAAGAATACAATAAATGGAGACTAAGATGAATATAGCTGTAAAATGAATAAATGAGTTGGGAAAAACAAACAAACAAATTAATGACTTCTGCCCAAATACAGCAGAAGAGAAAAAAAATAAAGAAAATATTTAAATAAGTACTGAGATAAATTTTGGAGAATTAAAGAAAGATAAAAGATACCAGACTTAAAATGATGCCAAACACGAGATATCAGAAACAAAACAAAACAAAAACTACACACACAAAAAACCACTCATATACATTATGGTGAGTTTTAAGAATATCAAAAACAGAGAAGAGCATAAATGATGCCCAAGAGAAGAACAGATCACCTAAAATGTACAAGAATAATACTGACAGCACAATTCTCAATAGTAATAGCATATAAAGAGACAGCTGGGAGTTTTTATAGATGGAAAAGATATTTGAAACTAGGTATTATACATCAATCCAAATTATTGATTAAATTTGAGAGCACAGTAAAAATACAATGAAGCATGTTAGGTCTTAGAACATTTATCACACAGAGACACACATTTTGGAAAACTTCCTTGGAAGACAGCTCAATTTAGATCGAGAAAACAGAATTATGTACTCAAAGGCACATTTTGAAGGAAGGATTGAATATAGTCTGCACTGCAAATATTCTTTAATCGTATGTTCTGAATTTCCTAAATTTAAGAAGTATTTGTTCAAATATTTACCTTTAAATAAATCCTAGGAGACTTTTTCTTGGATTCTGGCAAATCAGTCCATTTGGATACAAATCTTTTTGTCACTGATGGAAATTTTGATAGCCCTTAACTGTGGAATGCCTAATGTATTGTTACAGCAATTGTGATTTGCCAATACATGGGTGATGTGTGTGTGTTGTGTGTGTTTATTTTTATTTTTGATGGTTTAATTCTTCTATGAGATTTTTAAGTAGACATGATTTTAATAAATTATGATTTGTTGAAATTTATCTGAGGTCATATATAATAAAATGAAATTTGTGTGAACTAAAGAAGTGCATCTCCATTTTTTTTTGTTTCAAGAGTAGACTGGTCTTTAAAAATTGTCCAAAGAAGTACATTATATTCATTATTAAATTTGATAATATACAATAAAGTATTTATGGTCATATTGGACCATATCAAATTCTACTATTAATTCATATTAATAATTACCATAAGAGGAAAAAGGGATATTTTTCAAAATAATAAAAAATTAGCGTATTTTTCAGAATATGATATAGTGTTATTCACTGAACTGAGGGAACAAATGTCAAAGTCTAACACAGTTTACAGAATGTTTTAACATAAATTGAAATTTAAATCTGACCAAATTTCACAGTTTTAAGTAAAATGATAGCACTTTATATCCTTGAAAAGTGGTAAGTGACCCAAAACATGGCTTAGAAAAACAAATTTAACACTACACTAGTCTGAGATGGTTAAGTTATGGTACAACTTGCCATTGTGTATCATCAAATGGTATATTTTTTTCTTTTGGGCTTGTCATTATATTTTATTTTAGCCATTCTGGTAAGTGTGTAGTGATATCTCAGTGTCATTTTAATTGCATTTCCTTGATGTCTAATTATGTCAAAATATATTACTTTGATGTTTAATGCTCTGAGCTTTCTCAGTTCAAGACCATGAAGCCACTTAGGAAAAATACAGTTGCAGAGGCACTCATAGACCAACTCTTATTTCGAAATAAGAAGAAACATTACTACCCATTCCAACAAAAAATAGATTTGTTATGCAGCAGGGATTTTATAAATTACCTACACAACTTATATAGTAAGATGAAATGGGACAGGCGGCTTCTTGCAGCTATATACAACATCATTTTAATTTCAATTTTCAGTATAATTTTTCCAAGTTATACACAGAATGTATATTTAATGTAAATTGTGAACATTTTAAACTCTGTATATGGAAATTAGTCAATTTTAAGTTTATAACAATCAAAATTAACGGAAGTTTATTTTATTTTATTTTATTTTTCTTTTTTCTTTTTTCTTTTTTTTTAATTTTTATTTTTTATAACCATATATTTTTATACCCAGGGGTACATGTCTGTGAATCACCAGGTTTACACACTTCACAGCACTCTTTAAATTAGTTAGCTTTCTCTGCATTGCAAGACAGAATAATCAAGAATTGGTAAGAAAAAAGTAATCTCTGTAAAATTACCGGGGGTGCATTATAAAGTGTTCGGTAACCGATCAAACTCACAATTTGGATTGAATGGCAAGTGATTTTTGAAATCTGGAACTCATTGTCAATTTTTTTTTTCTTCATTGTGTCTTAATAAATTACTGTGTTCATTTGCATGGAAGTGAAGAAAAATGCATGACATTTCATCTCAACACTAACACCTTTAACTGGCAACTCTGAATGTACTTTACAGCAGTGTAACAAAGTAAAGATCAATGATGTTTCATGAAATATCTGTTATAATTCTCAAGGAGATAGGGAGTTTGTGCAAAAATGCAAATCACTTTGCGACTAAACACATTGTTTATTTCAGCTAATTTTAAGAAAATATGCTGAGAATCTCTCAAAAAAGGAAGCAATGATTTAGGTTTGCCTTCAAAATCCTTATCTAATCCTGAACCAACAGCACATAGTTCAAAGAGCAACTAATTTGAGTAGCTCCAATTTACACATTTCCTAACAATGCTTAATTTAGTGGAATTTCTGTCCAATTATGGTAATTAGATGTAATGAAAGACAAAAGTTCAAAAAGATCATCCTTAATTTATATAGATGCCAAACTCTGCATTTTCTGAATGACGCCCAGGAACGTATTTTCAAAAACAAACAAACAATGCCAGAACCACTATTAGGTCATCTCTAGGCAGAAAGTGACTCAGAGCTTACATTACTCTCTCCCTGAAAGTATACTGTAGGCACTGAAACTACTACCCTGAGTCTGTGCTATCAAATTCCTTAAGTTAGAAAGTTTTAAAACCCGTCTGTGTGGGAGTATTTCATTTACAGATAGAGATTTGGTTGTTTATACATTTTCATACTTGATTTTTAGGATGTAATAACTATGTTTTAAAATTCATGGTGGTTTTGAATACTGTTGGATAATTGAGCTAAAATGGTATATCCATTCCTCCTAGGAAACAGAAATTATAGAAAGGTAGTGCTTTTCAAATCTGACATCTTTGAGTCATTGCAGTTTCATATAAATGCAATAGGAAAAGTGTCATTCATGTTTATGATATTTTCTATAAATAAATTAGAATGTACTGGAGGCCTGATATAAAGTGGGATGCCTAAACTTCAGTAAGATCTTGTTTTCAATTCAAAATAAATTTTATTTTTTATTTTTTTATAATGTCCCTCAATTTCAGATAAGCACCCCCATAAGGTCCACTCCGTTTTTTTTAAGATTTTATTTATTTTATTTGACAGATAGAGATCACAAGTAGGCAGAGAGGCAGGCAGAAAGAGAGGGAAGAGGAAGCAGGCTCCCTGCTAGGCAGAGAGCCCGATGCGGGGCTCGATCCCAGGACCCTGGGATCATGACCTGAGTCAAAGGCAGAGGCTTTAACCCACTGAGCCACCCAGGCGCCCCCAAAATAAATTTTAAATTGAATTATGCACCTCTAAGTTCAGAGACAATAAACATCAACCAACACAATTAATAAGTTCTATTTCTTGAAATTTCGGGAACATTGATAGTCTCATCTCCTGGAAGAACAACAGCTAAAATTTTTGGTCATGGATTCTTGCTAAAATATCACTTTCCCAAAGAAAATTAATGTTAGGAATTTTCATTGATTGTTATTGATCATGAAGAATATAACAACCACGATAAAAAGAGTAGGAAAAACATGATATCTCATCTGTAAGGGCATGTGGAAAGTAGGAAATGCTAATAAAAATAACTACCATTATTTCCTAAGTTAACATAATATAACAGAACAAAAATATTTCAAAACAATGTTTTCTTTTTTTTTAAGATTTTATTTATTTATTTGACAGAGAGAGATCACAAGTAGGCAGAGAGGCAGGCAGAAAGAGAGGAGGAAGCAGGCACCCTGCTGAGCAGAGAGCCCAATGTGGGACTCAATCCCAGGACTCTGAGATTATGACCTGAGCCGAAGGCAGCGGCTTAACCCACTGAGCCACCCAGGCGCCCCCATAACAATATTTTCTAGGCTCATTCTGATAACTCTTTTCTACATTCAAATTTAAAGGTTGAGGCATGTGATATATATTACACAAAAAACATCCCAAGGAATTCGTTAAAAAAAAAACTTTAATAAAGAACAAATCCAAAGGAATTTCTTTTCTAATTTAATTAACAAATTATAAATCGACTTACCTATTTCATCACAGTGTATCAGGCACCAATAATATTTTTTAATCGTCACACCTGATGCAATAGTTATCATCTTTCAGACATACTGATCACGAACAAGCAAATAAACAAGAGCACCGTAGCTTAAGATCTACCTGCATAAATATAGGCTACTTCAGACAATCTCTTCACCACAACATAGAAATGAATAGAAATCATACATGCTCTGTATGGACATACAGATGAGATAGAAGGGGATGGATGTTAATATATGCAGAATCTTTATTAATTACATTGTAAACCATAATATGGAAAAACAGAATACAATTTTAGAAATACCCAGGTCACCATCATTGTTTTATTTTTATATGTGTAGATAAGGAGTTTAATAAACAATCCATGACTATTCAACTCCTTATATTTTGAAAATTTTAGTAAAAGTAACAAACCTAGCACCTAGAAAATTATACTTATCTGCAACATACAGCTTTGCCAGCATGGTAGAGGAAAAACAAAACAAAATAAGTAAGAAAAGTTTAACATTTCACAAGAGATTTGCTTTTATTTTTTATTTATTATTTATTATTTTTCATTAATTATTTACTTCTATTTTCTACTTTATTTTAATGAAAATGTCATGACCATAACATAAGAGCAGAATTAAACCAACATGAGAAATTATTTTTTCATAAGTTAAAATAAACTAGCTTGGTGATTAATTCAAAATATATTACAAACTTCAGTGTTCTTGAAGTAAGTATCACTGCATAAACAAATGAGTCAGGAGTCATAAACTAATGATGATTCTAAATGTTATTTAGAGAGACATTCTGTACTTAATATATTTCAAATATTCTACACAAGGCAAAGTGGATCCAAGTAATCTGTAGGCAAAATAAGATTTTAGAGAAGTATATATTTCCAACAGTATTTATAAAATATTACCTTTATGTAAGGCATCATCCTGGACTTTGTGGAAAACACACAAAGGAGTAAGAAGTGGCCCTTCAAGAAACATATACAATATCAAGGTTTAACATGAAGCAGCATGGCTTCTCTAAGTAAAAAAAAAAAAAACAAAACATTGTACCAACTGACTTTACTGAAACTTTATATTTATTGCTCTCATTTTAGGTCATAGTGTCCTTCTGCATGCAGGCTGCTATAACGGACATGATATAGACTTAATAGCTTATAAAGAACAGGAATTTATTTCTCACAGTTCTAGAACGGAGAAGTTCAAGATTAAGGAATGGGCAGATCCAGGGAGAGCCCACTTCCTCATAGATGGCTATCTTCTCACTGTAAACGTACATGATGAATGAATCAAGAGAACTCACTGGGGTCTCCTTTAAAAGGACTGTAATCCCACTTATGACCTAATCACCTCCCAAAGGCCCCTAAGTTTTAATACTATCACTTCCAGAGTTAGATTCCATAATATGATTTTGGGAGACATAAACATTCACACCATAGTATATATAAACAAAAAAAGACACAAAAACAACAAACAAAAAAATTATTTTAACTACCTATTATTTTCAACTACATAAACTTTTAATTTGTTTCTATATAATATTAAATAACTCATTTGAGTGATTCACTTATATCCAATGCATCTGAGTGCAATTAAATTTGCTTACCCAGCATATCCAGAAGCATATTTCTTCAGACTATCCCATTCCCCACCTTACAGGATTTACCACAATTAGAAGACATGGGATAGAGGATAGATAGATAGATGTATACATAAACACACTTGTACATACCCATATGCATATTTTTTCCTGTTAATGATACTCATGCAAATAAAATTTAAGCTCAAGGAAACCTGTCTTGTGTGTTACTTAATATCCAGTTTTTAGTCAACATCCAAAAACAAATAATCCAATAAAACCATGGATAGAAGACATGAACAAGTGTTTCCCCAAAGCACACATTCAAATGTTCAGTAGATACATGAAAAGATGTCCATCATCATGTATCATCAGGAAATTGCAAAGCAAAACTAGAAAGAGATACCACCTCACACCTGTCAGAATGGCTAAAATCAACACTACAAGAAACAAAAGGTGTTGGAGAGGATGTGAAAAAGTAACACTTGTGGGGGCTGCCTGGGTGGCTCAGTGGGTTAAGCCTCTGCCTTCAGCTCAGGTCATGATCTCAGGGTCCTGGGATCAAGTCCCACATCGGGCTCTCTGCCAGGCATGGAGCCTGCTCCCTCCTCTCTCTCTCTCTACTTGTGATCTCTCTCTGTCAAATGAATAAAATCTTAAAAAAAAAAAAAAAAGTAACAATTGTGAACTGTTGGTGGTGATGCAAACTGATACAGCCATATTTGAAAACAGTATGGAATTTCCATAAAATTTAAAAATAGAAGTCCTTTGTGATCCAACAATCCTGTTGGTGTGTATTTACCCAATGAATATAAGAAAACTTATTCAAAGGGATGCTAGCACCCCTATGTTTATAGCAGCATTATTTATAAAGCTAAGATATGGAAAGCGCCCAAGTATCCATGAATAGATGAATAAATAAAGAATAAGTGGTATCTATATACAATGGAATATTATTCTGCCATAAAAAAGACTGAAATCTTGCCATTTGCAATAACATGGTTGGAACTAGACAGTATAATGCTAAAAGTGAAATAAGTCAGTCAGAGAAAGACAAATACCTTTACTCATATATGGAATAAAAGAAACAAAACAAACAAGCAAAGGGGAAATAATAAGACATAGAAAGAGAAACAAAGCAAGAAACAGACATTTCATTACGGAGAACAAACTGATGGTTACTTGAGGGGATCTGAAAGGAGTGATGGATTAAATAAGTGATGGGGGTTAATTAGAGCACTTGTCATGATGAGCACTGAGTGCTATATGTTATATTGTACACATGAAACTAATACAACCATATATGTTAACTAACTGGATTTCAAATGAAAATTTTTTAAAATCCCAGTTTTTAGCTCACATTCTGGCTTACAAAAGGGATTTAGTCAGGAATTTGGAGATTAGTTAATGAACAAAAAAGTGGTGAACAGGCAGTTGTTAGATAAAATTACTATCCTTTCTGGCATTATCTTATACCTTTTATCTAGAAGTATTTTTAGCACTTTAGACTCTTCCTATTTTATTTTGAGTCATTAAACAAAAATTTCCTCAAAGGACCTTAGACTCCATCCAATTTGAGCAACAGTGTGAAAGAGGAAATGGTGTCCAGGAGGAAAAAAAAAAAAAGATGAATCTACTTTTGTTTACTGGTGAATGCATAGTTCTTCCACAGAAGAAGCTCTAAATGGTCAGGGCTCCAGCTTTATATGTGTTCAGTCATATGTTCAGAAGGAGGTAACACTATCAAAAAATATAAAGCATCTGAGATTATTTTCCCTTAATTGAAAGCTGGTGTATGAGTCTGCCGTAGTTTCTTGGGTGTTGATAGAAGACGCAGACTCATGGTTCAGAAATAATATAGTTTAATATTCACAGCAATAGAGGTAGCCAGAATATTAACAGTATTTGTGTGTGTGTGTGTGTGTGTGTGTGTGTGTGTGTGTGTAGGGTTGGGAGTTATATATCAGTTCTGAGCCTCAGTTCCCACAAGAAGAATCAAAACAGAGGCAGATAATATTTGCAAACACAACAGGTTAAGTTAAAAAAAAGATACTATTTCTGTCTTCCAAGTCTATTCATTACAACCATCTTCACAGGGATGGCCTAGAACAAATAATAAATGCAGAAATGTAAGCAACCAATTGAAAAGTGTCTCCCAAGAAACACACTTTGAGAGTCTTCATTTGACAAAAATACTATAGGATATTACATGGATCAGGTGCATTGAATACTGGAAGGTTAAAATTACAAGGGACCAAATATTTTTAAGCAGTTCTGGCATCCAGTAGAGTTCAAATAGGTTTTATAATATTGAGGAAAGAAGCCATCAAAACCTGGGCCCAGGGGCACCTGGATAGCTCAGTGGGTTAAGCCTCTGCCTTCGGCTCAGGCCATGATCTCAGGGTCCTGGGATCGAGCTCTGCATCAGGCTCTCTGTTCAGCAGGGAGCCTGCTTCCCACCCCCGCCCCTGCCTCTTTGCCTACTTGTGGTCTCTGTCTGTCAAATAAATAAATAAAATCTTAACACAAAACAAAAAAAAAACAAAAATCCTGGGCCCAATTTTCCCAAAAGTATGATTCTGATTCTAGTCTCTATGATGTTATCCCTTGAAGACAATGTCTCTAATTGAGTTGAATTAGTTTACTAAAGAGCATACCCTCATTTGTTGTAGGAGATGAACAATATGCAAGAGGCAAAATGCCACATGGAAGCCACCTGGTCTTCAGTGGAACATAGAATCAGTTCCTTTGGGATAAATTTGTTCCACATTTGACTTCCCACTTAAGGGAAAACAAGAGTGCCTTCTAATAGATTTTAAATAGAAATGACAATGGAAGCTTATACAAGATTATAAAATGGGAAATTTCATTTAGATAATCAATCATTTCAAAGTCATCTTCTTAATATTACAGACTCTTCACATAATCATAATTTTATTTTGGTATTATATGGTAATTTCAAATATAGTAAATATAAAGAATTTACCTCTGTAATTATAGCGAGTCTGGTCATAGTTTAATGGCAACAAAACTTCAATTTATAAGTATGGTCTACCAATTATTAATACATTTGGAAATGGTGTGTCATCTTCACTCCACTTGTCTCACTAAAACAGTGAGCCAAAAAAAGTAGGTCCAAGCTGTTTACTATGGTCAAAATGGGTTGCTTTTGCACTTGGTAAAGAAGCAGTCATATTTTGGAAGAAGAAACTGAGGCTATTAATATTTTCAACTTATTTTCAGAAAAGGAAAGAAAGGATAATCTAACCTAAAGCCAAAATCTTACACAAGGTGGCTGGACAATGATCTTTTCCCAGATAAAGGGTTTTTCAACTTAGCCATGTTAGGAGGAAGAAGAGATGAGACATTGTGGACTTGACTAACGTTTGTACACTGTTCAAAAAGTTTTCAAAATAATGTGTATTATTTTTCTTCTTTTAGTTGAGACAAAAAAAAACAAACAAACAAAAACACTAATGAGCTTACTCTTAAAAGGAGGTAAACAAGAAACTAGCAAAGATTGAGTGTTAGGTATTGTCCCCCTCCTTTTTTTTTTTTAATTCTGTTATGCTAGTTACCATACAATACATCATTAGTTTTTGAAGTAGTGTTCCATGATTCATTGTTTGTGTAAAACACCCAGTGCCCCATGCAATATGTGCCCTCCTTAATACTCATCACCGGGCTCACCCATCCCCACATCCTTCTCATCTTTAAAACCCTCAGTTTGTTTCTTGGAGTCCATAGTTTTTCATGTTTCATTTCCCCCTCCAATACCCCCACTTCATTTTTCCTTTCCTTCTCCTAATGTCCTCCATGCTATTCCTTAGGTTCCACAAATAAGTGAAACCATATGATGATTGACTTTCACTGCTTGACTTATTTCACTTAACATAATCTCCTACAGTCCCATCCATGTTGATGCAAAAGTTGGGTATTCATCCTTTCTGATGGCTGAGTGATATTCCACTGTATCCTTGGATCACATCTTCTTTATCCGTTTGTCTGTTGTAGGGGATCTTGGCTCTTTCAACAGAATGGCTATAGTGGACATTGCTGCTATGAACACTGGGGTGCATATGGCCCTTCTTTCCAGTAAAATAGAGCTAGCCTATGACCCAGCGATTGCACTACTGAGTATTGACCTCAAAGATACAGATGCAGTGAAAAGAATTAGGTATTGTTAAAGCACAAATGCAGGGGATAGAAGATATGGTACAGAAGAGGGAAGGGCGACCATATGGCAGAGTAGAATAAAGTAGCTCAGGAAGAAATTAGTCATATCCAGATATTGTAAGGCATGTGGGGTTGGCAGGGAGAGCATGAGAAATCATGAGAGAAGAGAGAGAAAATGGACCAGGCAGGAGAGGTTTATAACATTTTAACATCTAAGGTAAGCATATGCAAAGCAGAATAGGGAAAGAAATAAAAGTTTTTATAAGACTCAATACATAAGGAATAACGTGGAGGACACTGGGAGATGGAGAGAAGTGTGCTGGGGGAAATCGGAGGGAGAGACAAACCATGAGAGACTGTGGACTCTGAGAAACAAACTGAGGGTTTTGAAGAGGAGGGTGGCAGGTGGTTGGGTGAGCCCAGTGGTGGGTATTAAGGATGGAATTTATTACATGAAGCACTGGGTGTGGTGCATAAACAATGAATTTTGGATCCCTGAAAATAAACTAAAAGAAAAAAAAGACTGACTACAGACATGGACCTCAGTGTAACACAGATATGGAACTCACTGTAATACCAGCCACCTCCCACCGACACACACAGACTATGATAATAATAAATAATAATGCAATTAAGAAAATTGCCTGCCAAATAATTTTTCCTCTTTTTTATTTTTATGATTATTATTTTTATTTTATTTTTAAAGTTTTTATTTAAATTGTAGTTAGTTAAAATAAGGTTAATATTACTTTCAGGTGTACAATATAGTGATCAACACTGCCATACAATGGCTTAAATAAAAAAATGAAAAAAAATTTTTTTAAAGATTTTATTTTTAAATAAAACTTCTACACCCAAGGTGGATTTCAAACGTACAACCCCACCATCAAGATTTACATATTTTACTGACTGTTCCAGCCAGGCACCCCAACAAATAAAAAGTTTATAAAATTGTTGAGTTTGTGGGAGTCTCATTTGCTTAGTCAGTTAAGTGTCTGCCTTTGGCTCAGATCAGGATCTCAAGAGTCCTGGGATCGAGCCCCATATTGCTCATGCTCTCTCTCTCTCTCTCTCTGGCTTTTGCTCTTAAATAAATAAATAAAATATTTTTTTAAAAATTGTTGAATTTGTTTAACTAGTTTTAAACTAGTAGACAGAGATGAAGATAAAGTATGATGTAATGGCACGGAAAAATACAACTTACACGTTTTAAAAAAAAATGTGCAATGCAAGTTACCTCACTTCTTTTATCACCACACTGGGACTTTCCCTACTGAGTTGTTGTAATGTAAGGACCTATTTTATATTTTTATATTTTAGCAAGAGGCTTTCATTGAGGTTAACCCTTAAACTGTCCTTGCTCCCCTTCCCCCAGGGGATTCACTTAAAAACAAGTCCTGGTAATCAGCTCCAGGTAACAAAGCCCATATACAAAAGTGGGTCAGGCCAGGTGGAGACATCAATCAGCGGGAGGGGGGGCGGTGTTTGCATATTGTCTCCCTAGATACTATGGAGTATGCCCCACTCCTCCGCCCTTTGGGAACCTTTTTGGCACTAATCCTAATCAAGGTGTAATAGGCTGGGTCAAATGTCTATACTAGGGTAAATTGAACCTCAATTGGTCATCTAGCCTCACTGTGGAGTTTCCTGTGTGCGTTAAAATCTCATTGGTCACCTGTGCGTGGCCAGGCCTGACTGCATGGTCTTTGCCCTTAAAAGCTAGACTGTGAAACAGCAAAGGGTTGCCTTCTCTCATAAGAGGTGTGGCCCCGAACGTTCGGTTAGATTCTTGATGCTTCGCATGAAATAAAGCTTTGCTTGACTTTTGCTTTACATCAGTCTCGCTCCTTTAATCATAGACCCATTATTGGGGCATAACAGTATTAATCTTAAAGTTATAAGTCCACAATGCATCCATCATCCATTCTACCCCTTAACATTCCCCTTTGGACAGACCCATGATCTAGAACAAGCCTTATTTTATAGTGCCTTGTAGGAGATTTTTGCTGCTGCCTAAATTGCCTACTTTCCTCTCACCATTACCACAGAAATTGGTTCCACTGAAACAAAGGTGTAGTGTAAGAAATTAAGACTTCCATAAATCTCTTTAATAATAAAGTATAAGATAGTGATACCTTTTTTTCTGCCACATAACCAATTCTTGCAAGAATAAGGTCATATAAGAGAATTTACAACACATGCTAGCATTATCCTACTGGATCCAGACCATTTGTATGTTTCTCTGTCTCTGAGAAATGTAGTTATTTACATGACTGAAACCTAAAAATTGTTTGATATGACCACTAATATCACCTACATTATTTTAAAGCCTGTTAAAGGCTTCTGTAATACATAGGCTTTGTAAACACTTATTAAGCATCTTGTATATATCAAACACTTTAAAAATCTCTGCTTTAAAAAAAAAAAACTCTACCTCAATGGAACTTTGAGTCTGAAAAAGATACAGGCAATATACAAGGCAACAGATAGAATAATTACATATTTGATTATATACTCTGAGGATGTCACCTTAAATTGATATGAAAATGATCAGAAGGATCTGGATTTCTTGTCAAAATTTTTTGCCTTAAAAAGAAATTGATATTTAGGGAAAGTTGTTACTGAAAGAGGTCCTGTGTCAACCAAAAATGTTAAACCATGATCTCGCTAAATTTTCCAGTTGTGATCATTGCTTTGTTTAGCTGTCTTCTATTAAGACTGAATTTAGTAATTCAGTCTCAGATTCAGTAAGTCTTTTTTTTAAAGATTTTATTTATTTATTAGAGAGAGAGAGGGAGGGGCAGAGGGAGAGGAAGAACCAGACTCCTTGCTGAGCAGGCAGCTGATGCAGGACTGGATCCTAGTACCCTGGCATCATGACCTAAGCTGAAGGAAGACACTTAACCAACTGAGCCACCCAGGCACTCTAGACTGTAAACTTCTTAAAGGTAAAAAAGTTTATTCTTCTAGTAGTTCCACAGACATTTCTAACATCCATAAGAAAGCATGTACTGATGTAAAATGCCAGCAAATCAAATTATTTAAAAAAGAAAGAAAGAAAGAAAAGATATATCTGGATAAAGAGAAAAACAGAAAATCTAATAATACATTGAATTATTAGAGCAAAGAGTGGAGGAAGAGAAAATAAATATGAGATAGAGATTTCCACTAAAAGAAAAAAATTGAATAAGGCAGGAGATTTAGAAAATTATTATGACAGACTTGAGAAAAAAATAAAATAGGAATTTTTAGAAAATAGCAATAAATGAAAAGGTAAATTGTTCCTACCTTTATAATATTAGCTGTTTGTTGTTGTTGTTGTTGCTAATTTACCTATTTAAGCTAATAAACAAAGAAAGGTTTCATTTAGGAATAAGGTTTCTATGTATATATATATATATATATATATATATATATATTTTTTTTTTTTTTTCCATTTAGGGATAAGGTATATATATATATATATATTAATTTTAATTGTTAGAAAATGTGTCACAGAAAGTGTTTAAACTTTAAGATACAGATGCAACATGTAATGAACTGCATTGTTTGAACGTCTAATTTGTAAATGCTGTTAGAGGAAACTTGGTGGAAATGTTCCTATGTGCTTGTGTTTCTGGAACTAAGTATATTTATTAATAAGGAATAGTTTAAAATTATGAAATGACCAGGAGTGGACAATTTTCCTAATCCTATCAGCTCTTTGCAGCTCTTTTATTAGCCCCCTTCAGGAATATCAGCTTTTTTATCTAATTAAATTTTATATTAATGTGCTTTTGACTTTTGGCCTTTCTCTTCCTTCTGTTCTTTTTTTTCCCCTAAATTACATGTTTCTGTTTAACAGCTACTATCAATTCTTTGATATGAATTCTCAACATCAATTTACTAACTCCAGAGATGAAGGAGCATCAATATTTAGAAGCGAAGAATACAAAGCCTTGGGCATCTGGATGGCTCAGTCACTTAAGCATCTGCCTTCGACTCAGGTGGTGATCTCAGGGTCCTGGGATGGAACCCCAGGTTGAACTTTCTGCTCAGCTGGGAGCCTACTTCTCCCTCTCCTTTTGCCTGCAGCTCCCTTTGTTTGCGTTCTCCCTCTCTTTGTCAACTAAATAAAATATAATAAAATAATGTAAATAATACATTTATTTATTTATTAAAATGCAATTATTACACAATACATAATGTATTGCATAATCATAATAATGGTTAAATAATTTATTAAATATTTATATTAAATATATCAATTTAATTAAATAAATATTTTTAGAATTTGAAATATTTCAAATTTAGATTATTAAATATTAAATCATTAATTTAATAAATAAATATCTAAACATAATTAAATTAAATAATTTATTTATTAAAATGAATAAAATAATGTTGTCATTATCTCAGCATGTATTTTTAAATAGTCTAAAAAAAAATCTAATAAAGTCTAAATACATTGAGTTCAGATATTTATACAAGTTAACCCAGACACTCAACCCACAGTTTCAAAACTTTTGTTTTTATCTACTACTCAAAATACGATTTTAATGTATTTATTTGTAACTTTGACATAGCAAGGAAACTTGGAGGAAAAGGAGACATTTGCTTTTAATATTTGAAAATTATTTTGTTGATTTAAAAAAATAAAAACCTTAACACGTGAGCATTTCTTCTTAAATAACACTGTGAAGTTTCTGAGTCGCATTCTATTAAAAGTGCTGATAAAATGGCCTCAGTTACTCATTTAAATTATCAGCTGAATGGGTAACAAATGAAGTAGAGAGCTTTTTAATTATTTATGAATGTATTGCTTGTGGATGGAGTGCCACATAGAGTTACCTCTCTTTTTGGCTTTGTTTTGTGAGCAGCAGTGGAATCTATGAATGAGATTAAACATAAGGACATTCACAGAAATTCTTAATGAACTTCTGGGGAAGGGCAATAAGTGCAAGGAAAAACTGCAGCAAGACTAATTACAAATTTCAAGTGGTCATCGCTTAATTATAGAAGCTTTTAAGTTCAAGTAATATATCATTTTTATGAGCCTATCATATTGTATTAATTACCACAAACTGCACTCTTGAACACTTATCTTTTCACATATTTCTTATTCTTAGTACTTAAAATTACCCTTATGATTGATAAGTAAATGGATTTTACTGACAATGCATTTATTTACATAAATAAATAATGCTGTTTATATATATAAAAACAATTGAATATGTGTATGTGTATAATGATTTTTTTTTCAAATTAACATCTTAGTTCTACCACATTAGTTACAAATAGATATAGACTTTATAGATTCATCAAATATTTTATTCTCAAATTTATATGTCCTTTGTGAAATAAATGAAACTGTATATATTAAATATAATCCTATCACATGTAACAGTTACTAGTGCATCCCAGGACATACATAGGTCAGGTCCTCCTCAAGGCATCACGGATAACTGGATTTAACTTTCTATCCTAGGAGTCTTCTGTATATTTCTGTGGCTTTTATACTACAATCAGGAGGAAGAATTCTTTTGCTAAAAGCTTCCAAATGACTATGCGAGTAGATTATTTGTAGACTAGTGATATAATATTATTATTTAATATGTGAAGCATGATAAAATAAAATGCTATTGCCATATTTAATTTGTTCAGTAAAGCATTCATTTAGTTATCAAGCATTCATTTTCTTTTTTTAAAGATTTTATTTATTTATTTGACAGACAGAGATCACGAGTAGACAGAGAGGCAGGCAGAGAGAAAGGAAGGGGAGCAGGGTACCTGCTGAGCAGAGAGCCTGATGTGGGGCTCTATCCCAGGACTCTGGGATCATGACCTGAGCAGAAGGCAGAGGCTTTAATGCACTGAGCCACCCAAGAGCCCCAAGCATTCATTTTCTTTATACAGAAGAGATAGAACAATATTATATAGTAGAAAATACAGTAAATAATCTAGAAACCTTGATCATTTTGTTTTGGCAATTTTAGAACATAAAATTAGCTAAAGCTCAAGTGCAAGTTATATTTGTATCATAGGAGGAAAAGTTAATTAAAAGTTTGTTTATTACCATAGTTTAACACTTCAACGAAATGATAACGAGTCCAAAATCAATGAATATATGAAGTATACAATAAAAACAATAATCTTGAGTGTATGTGACTCACTGTAGGTATTGATAGGCTAGAAATCAAAGGGAAAGTATCTATAGGGTTTGTTCAGTTCCATGCTCATCAGATTAATAGGCTTTCTCATATTTCTTCCTTCACCACATTAATTTGTCTAATGAAGTTTTCAAGAGTTAAAGACAGTGATAGGTTCATGGCTGGAGAGAAGGTACAGAATCTAAGATAGTTCAGCAGTGCTTATTATTTAAGAGAAAGACAGCATGGGAGGTGAGGGGTATATCATGTATCCTGTTTTCACTCCCTTTGTGGAGCACCTACCCTGGAGGTCATGTAATAATAACCAATGACCAAAAAACAATAAAAAAACCCAAACATCCATGTGGAAGTGCCATCCCTGCCTGGAGATGAGTAGACTGCTCAAACAGATCCTGGGCAGGCATCTCAGCCCAGGCCTGTGCTGGGGAAGCTGGTTCATGGCTTTGGGCGCAATCAGGAAGCCAGCAAACTGACAGGAGAGTGCAGCCAGGGTTAACAGGACTGATGATTTTTTTGCAGCCAG
Source organism: Mustela nivalis (assembly GCF_964662115.1). NCBI lineage: Eukaryota > Metazoa > Chordata > Mammalia > Carnivora > Mustelidae > Mustela > Mustela nivalis. Next base: position 168,791 of record NW_028136331.1, read on the forward strand.
GCCGCGGGTGGACACCCGCTCAAGGAGCCAGGCTAGGAGGCTGCCCAGCGCCAGCGCTGGCAAAGCTTGCAGCCCCCGGGGCTTCCCCCCGCGCCCCAGCCAGGGCGGGGCCTCAGGAGGGAGGGGGGCGGGGCGGTGCGGAGAAGGGGCTTTGCTAATTGCCAAAGCGAAAAGGGAGCTCGCGGAGGACTCAGGAGGGAGGGGGGCGGGGGCGGGTGGAGGGCGGCGGGGAGAAGGCGCTTTGCTAATTGCCGAAGCTGGAAGTGAGCTCACAGAGGATGTGGCTGAGAGTCTGGGAGGAGGTGGAGGGGCTGGCGGAGGAGGGGCGGGCAGCGCCGCGGTGCTGTGCTGCGGCCCAGTCGGGACTGCAGGACCCACCGGACTGGCCGCCCGTACGCTCCCATGTGAGGCTCCGCTGTCCCGCTCCTGCTGCCTGCTGCCCCTCCCTGCCCCAAGGCTTCTCTGGACCACCCTCTGCACAGGGGTAAAGTGACACCGTGCCGCGCCCTCACCTGGAGCAGAAAGCGCGGACCCGACCTGGGGGCGGAGAGGGGGGTTGTGGAGGCCCAGCCTCCCGGAACCCCAGGGCACCGGGACCACCCCGGACGCTGCGCCAAACCCGGGTCCTCATGGGGTCGGGCTGGGGACAGCGCCTTGCGAGGTGCCCCCCGCCAGCAGGCACGCTAGCCTCCATCTTTCCGCAGCCCCATGCGCCCGTGCTGAGGACCCCCTTCCCTCCCCCGCCGTGGCCCCGCTGCTTTTGTTCTGGACTTGGGATCCCAGGTGGAAACTAGTCCCTCAGACCTCCCTGGCAGCAAGGAGGGCAGGGAGGGATTCTTGGTTTTCTGCCCTGGCTCCTCCTCTCTCCCCATTCACAAGCCTTCTGGCTTCCCTTTCCTCTCCTCATTGTCAGTTTTCTGAAATGGTTTTCTTCTGCATGTTGACCCAAAGAGCTATTTCATGAATGAATATACACGAAACTGAGTTGGGGCCCACCTGTGAGAACCCACCTGTAGAGGCCTTTCATTAGAATGGTCTCTGGTTCTAGCCTCAGTTCAGAATACTGCATGTACCTTAGGACCAAGTCCAGATGTTTCTTTCATCTCTGACTTGAATTTGAAATCCTCCTCAGACTTCAGCTTCCAGGATTTCTCTAGTCCTTGCTCTCCCACTGTCTTGGTGGGGATCCGCCATGAGTGTTGAACACAGGAATGAATGAATGATATATACCCCAGACTGCTGGGGCTTTGTCTTCTTTTGCTGAGGTTGGAAAGGCTTGGGAGAGACCCCCTGTATGCAGATAGAGAGCTGCATGCAATTGCTTAGATAAACGTGTTCCCCACTTAATTGCTTGGGCATTGAACATTTCGCCCTTAACCTGTGGCTTGAGTAGTTAGGAGGAGACAATCTGGAGGTGAATCAGAAGATGGCTGAATCCACATGGTGGTGGTCTGGGTTTGGGAGATTTTCCTGTAGATTCAAAGGAAAGATATAAATTCTTCCAGTGGGGAGTGGTAAACTTTTTATCGATGGGAGATGGAAAATAAATGGTCTGGTTAAACTTTCCGGCCCCCTCAAAACCCATTATTTGAAAACACAAAAAGCAAAGTGAAGGGAGAAATCCTCCCACTCCCATTCCCACTCACCTCCATAGCCATCTCCTCTTCCAAGAACCTAGCAGACAAGGTGCCAAGAAGTGTTAGGTACCAGCAGTGGTCTCAGATCTCATTCAAGAATCATGTTGAAAGGCTTTCAAATAGATTGTGGGGGAACAGGGATCCAGTTAAGGGGAACAAGTTTAAGGTTTGCCTGGTCCCCTAAAAATTAATGGCACTAGAGAAGATGAGCTTTGGGAACTGTAGCTTAATGGATACAATGTGTAAAAAGCTTCAGTGAGTCATGGTGGGAAGAGGCTATGAGGGCAGCAAACACAGTCCTAGATGATGTTATTAATAGCATTATAGGCTCTAGATTTCCTGTGGTGGTGTTCTTGGCAAGACCAGACCGGCCAAAGTGGATACTCTCAACCTGGAACAGAGGGTCTTGGAGATGCCAGCACGTGAGGTATAATGAGAGGGTAAAATGATAGGAGGTGTCCTTTGGAAGGACTGACTCCTTGACTTTAAAATGGAGAACTCAAATCTGTACGTGAAATCTTTCTAACTACAAAGAGGGCCAAGGCCTCCTAAGGCCAAGGTCTCCTCGTCACTTTCAAAGATGTCGAAGAATATATTCAGACATTTCAAAGATGTCCTCATATCATTGGTTCCCACTCTGGAATTCTATCAATAAGGTGAGAGTTCCTGTAGTTGAAAAAGAGATCTAAAAAGACTTCCCTTTCTCATGTAATTTCTGTAACCTCCAGGACACACCCACCTCCCCCTTCCAGCTCTGTAATGAAGCCACAGCTGGTGCCAATTTGTGGAACTCCTTAAAGGCTATTCTCCCTTATATACCCCGGGACCAAGTTCCCATGCTCCCTCACCCGATTTCCTGCACTCACCTCCCACCTGGTGTGTTCACACCTGCAAGTGCCTTTTACCAACCCCTTTGCCAAAAGGCAGCCAGAGTGACCTTTCAAAGACCTATCAGTTCCTGGCATTTGTCTCCATAGAAATCTGCACTGATCTTCTAACAAATTCTCAGTCCTCCAAAGGCACCCATAATCCTCCCATCAGTCTATTCATACCCCTCCAACTGACTGATGCCTGTTCTGCCCCATCTCTCTGCCCTTCAACCACACTGCCTCCTTCTTCCTGTGGAGACCTCTCATGGCACCTGCCTCCAAGCACAGGTGATTCCCATTGATGGGAAGACCCTCTTCTCTCCCCCATCTCCCCACTCCAGTTACTCCCACTTATTCGTGAGCTCACAAGCCCCATGGTACACACTCTCCATGCAGCCTGCTCTCTCTTTTCTAGCACTGGCCTCCGTTTCTAGCTGTGGTTGTGTCATGGATGTCCTTCCCCAGCCAGCCTCCAAGCTCTTCTTCCCTTTAGCTCCAACACCTGACACAGTGCCTGGCACATAGTAAGCCCTGGCTAGCTTCTAGGAGCCTCACTGAGGGACTGAAAGCATTTTAAAAATGTCACTACGTAGGCTCCAAACTGTAGGCAGAAAAAGCTTTGCCTGGATTGACATTTTAGAGACGTATTGGTCAAGTTGGATGTGTTCACTGACTTTGCCTTGTAAAATTAAAAAAAAAAAAAGGACCTCTGTATCGCTTCGCATCTACCGAAGGCGCATGTATACTACTAGACCACGTTATGAGCTTAATGGAAGGAGACAAGATGTTTTCGCTAAGAAAATGTATAAGACTGTTGAGGTCAAGTGGGAGGAAACAGTCCCTTTGTTGGAGCATTGCTATCTTACTCTATCACAGCCACTCTTAAAAATCTGACACGGGGTGAGTCAGAATTGTCTGTCGGAGATGAGTTAGATCTGGCTCATGTTCCTACAGACATGAAAGCCAGAAACGAAGAAGGAGGCTTTGAAAGCGTGGGTTGAGGAGGCCGTGTGGTTCACTGCGATGAGCTAAGTGCCCAGGGCCACCAGCAGACATGCTGGCCTGTGTCCCTCCATTGTTCTGGGGTCCCTCTTACACCATGTGGTAAGGCTGGTGGCTGGGAGCAGCTCAGGACAGGACCTGGTGGCATCTTACCTCTCCCACCCTCCTGTGGGCTCCAGTAGGTCCCAAGGGACAGCCTGCCTTCCTTGCAAAGCCCAGTAGCACTGGGAGCAGAAACTGGGGCCAAAGAGTGAGCACCCTGTTTGACAAGCTGGACCAGCCACCTCTTCTTCAGATGCAGGGGGAGCCCTGGCATGCTGACTCCTCCCTTCTCCCTTTCCCCTTTCCTCTCTTCCTCCCTCTTTCCTTCCCCTCTCTCCTTCCCTGGTGGTGCCCTTTCCCAATGCCCACTTCATCCCTTTTCCATTCTACATGACTGTCTTCTAGAGTTTCTTCTCTTTCCTCCCCAATACTTCCCTTCATCTGAATCTCCTCTTTGGTTCCTTTGTCCCTGCTCTCTGCTCCTCCTCCCCTTCCCTGGCTCCTGTTCAGCTCCATTGCTAATGCAGGCAGAGCTGGATTAACATGCTCACTTGCTAGCTCAGCCACCCTCCAGAGTAGTCACTCTTCGGTGGCCACCTTCCTGACCCTCTGGTCGCTTCTCCACTTGTTCAGATATTGCTCTGAAGTCTGAGGAGGACAGAGCGGGGCTGCCACAGAAGCAGGCCAGAGGAGAAACCAAACCATGTGTCCACACTGTCCCCCAGCACTGCTGCTCTGAGAGCTTTCTGAGTCCTCAACAGGGTTAGGATTTAGGGGCTTCTTCAGAACCGGGAATGAAAACAACCATAGGTCAAAAGAAAAGCTACGGCCCCCACACAAAAATAATAATCACAAATGAAAACTATGTTAACTCTGAGTCCCAAAGTCGAAAAATTGCCTTGAATCTGTCACTAGAAAGCACCCAAGGCCTCACTCTCTGGGTTCTGGGTGCCCTGGGAATGGCAGGAGGCTCTGACAGGCGCGTGGGAGTGCAGAACTATGGGGGCTAGCCTGCCGGCTGGCAAGGGGGAGGAGGGGGTACCTCCTGTGGCGCCGTCCTGGCCCGACCCCCTGCGGACAGGGTGTGGCGCGGCGTCCGGGGTGGTCCTGGTGCCCTGGGGTTGGCGGGAGGCTGGGCCCCGACCACCCCACACCCCGCTCCTGTCCTGCGTTTTCTGCTTCAGGTGAGGGCGCGTCGCGGTGTCACTTTACCTGTGAGCAGAGGGTCCTCCAGAGAAGCCATGGGGCGGGGAGGGGCAGCAGGCGGCCTGAAGGCCTGAACGGGAACAGGACACCGCGGCGTCAGGGGCTAGGCTGCAGCGTGGGAGCACAGGGGCAGCGAGTATGGTGTGTCCTGCAGTCCCGAATGGGCTGCAGCACAGCACCCTGGCGCTGTGCGCCCCTCCTTCCCGCCTGGGCAATTAGCAAAACCCCTGCTCAAGGCTGCCCCCGACCCGCCCCCCCCTTCCCTCCTGAGTCCTCTGAGAGCTCACTTCCAGCTTTGGAAATTAGCAAAGACCCTTCTCTGCTCCGGCCCCGCCCCCTAACTTCTGAAAACTGAGCCATGGCTGGGGTGCAGGGCTAAGCCCTGGCATGCTACTGCATTGCCAGCTCCAGTGCTGGGCAGCCTCCTAGCCGGGCTCCCTGAGCGGGTGTCCACGTGCAGCCTGGCTGCGAATAGATCATCAGTCTTAAACGCCGGCTGCACTCTTGGGTCAGTTTGCTGGCTTCCAGATTGCGCCCAAAGCCAGGAACCAGCTTCCCCAGCACAGGCCTGGGCTGAGATGCCTGCCCTGGATCTGTCTGAGCAGTCTCCTTGACTCCAGGCAGGGATGGCACTTCGACCTGGATGTTTGGGTATTTTGTTTGTTTTTTTTGGTCATTGGTTATTACATGACCTCCAAGGTAGGTTCTCCACAAAGGGAGTGAAAACAGGACGCCATATATAAGCATACAGCCATTCTAGAAAAATAGCTTGGGGTTCTCCTGGAAACGCTGCATTGGTCCTTGCACTATGGTTTAATAGAAAAGGGATTATGCACCAAGTTACTTAAATGAGCATAGGTTGAAATCGTTTACTGAGAGTAAATATTTTAAATACTTATATTTTAACTAAATCTATCATCAATCATAAATCTATTACACGAAGGTTACAGGCAATTTAAAAGCAAGAGCACTCTCTTCAGGGTTTTAAATAACCCCTGTCTGTCTTAGCACATGAGAATGCAAAGATAGGAAATGGTTTGTAAAAGATCATATAATAGCTTTTACTAATTCTATTTATTTGACAGACAGAGATCACAAGTAGGCAGAGAGGCAGGCAGAGAGAAAGATGGGGAAGCAGGCTCCCCGTCAAGCAGAGAGCCTGATGAAGGGCTCGATCCCAGGACCCTGAGATCATGACCTGAGCCCAAGGCAGAGGCTTAACACACGGAGCCACCCAGGCGCCCCCAGATGAAATACATTTCTGACTTAGAAACTTCAGATAGAATTATTTTGTCCATGATGACAACTGAAGAAAATGTGTCATCCCTAAACCTAACCTTAAACCCTACCAACGCTGAAACCTAAGCTGACCTTAAAGCCCAAACTAGAACCCTGAATCCCAAACCTGGAATGGAACCCAAAGCCTGTACCTGAGCCCTGGATCCAAGCCCTGAACCACGAACCCAAACCCTACACCAGACCTCCAAGTCATGAAACCTGAACCCAAATCTCAGCATGAAGTCAAACCCCAAATTTGACCTTGAACTTTATCCCATAAGCCCTGAGTCTTAAAGCCTAAATCATAAACTTAAAGCCCTAAACTATAACTCTGTTCCCTTGTCCTTCACTCTAAACCCTCACCCTAACACTAAACCCAAAGCCTGATCTAGAACTCTGACTAAAACCTGAACCTGAACCCAAATTCAAACCCTTCACCACACTTTGCATATGCACTTGCCATTGATGGATATTTGCAGTTTCTACCTTTTGATTCTTGTGAACATTGTTTGGGTTGGGGGCTAGGGTTAGGGTCTTGGATTAGGGTAGGGTCCAGGCTTGAGACCAAGTTGAGGTCAGAGTGTGGGTCTGCATCAGGGCCATGTTCAGTGACACTGTTTGGGTCAAGGACTGTTGTAATTCCACATTGTTTCCAATTCATTGTTCCTTAGCTATTTGGGGGGAAGTTGGGGGGTATTGGGCTCCATGCAGCTTGAATTTCCGGAATGAAATGGCATCAGCTGGACCCGGGGAGGGAGCAGGACCTTCCACTGAAGGGTGAGCTCCCACAGTCCTGCACTGCCTTGCACCGCCTGCAGAGGGCGCCAGACCCCAGCTCCCGCCCTGAGCCCAGGCTGCACAGCCACAGCTGGGACCAGAGCCCCGCCTCTTCAGGACCCACTGTGGAGACTTCTGGAGAATGTGGGGCGCCTCCCACCCTGACAGGACAAGCTGAGGAGGGTGTGGCTCTGCATCCACACTGACCGGACCCGTTGTGGAGGACGCGCCCACACTGGCAGCAGTCCAACCTCCTAAGGACCAGATGCTGGAGGAGCTGAGGAGAAGCCGCCTGAGTGGACTGTCAAGGGTTTCGTGGTCTCAGGACCCCACAGAGGAAGGGCGCCCTGTGTAGACACTGGGGCTTCTGTCGTTTTGTGTGAGGAGACGTGGCCTCCTGCTGTGCTGTGCACGGGGCTGTGGGGTCCCCCCTTTCTGGGCTTGGGTGATCCTAGGTCCTCGTCTGTGTTTGTGTGCTCGCGGATTTGGTTCCTGGGGCTCCTCAGATGGTCTGCAGTCAGGGAGCGTCAGCCTTCTTCGGTGCTTGTGCTCTCCCCACCTCAGCCCTGCGGGGTCCTTCCCGTGTCCACACCCACTCCAGGCTTGCGCCGAGTCCAGAAATTCGGGAGCCAGAGTGAGGACTCTGTAGACGGTTTTGGGGAGAGTAGGTATTTTCCCAGTGTGGGTTCTACCCTGAGCACAGTGCCTCCCCATCTCCGTGTGTACCCCTCCCTGTCTATCGTCATTGTTGCAGGGCTGTCAGATGACAGGTCTGTCACCTTCTTGGTTCAGGGGCCTCCCGGGTATCTTGCTGTCTTGGATGCAGGTGTAAATGAGATCGTTCTCCGCAGTCTCTTTTTGATGGTTCCTTCCGAGCACCTAGGAGTGCCACTAATTTGTGCATATTGATTTTGTTCCTTGCAAGATCTTGAATTTATTTGTTCGATTGGCCTTAAACTCAATCTGCCAGTTATTTGACCAGCAGCATGGGTTTAATTGGGAAGAGCAGAGAATGGCAGTCTGGGCTGAGCAAGCTAAGGTCCCATCACAGGCAAGTGCGAGAAACAAAGGAGAGGAACATTATTTCATGGAGGAGGAAGAAGTTGGGAAGGGTGCTTGAAGGAAAGTCCCTTGGAGAAAGGCAGGGTGATGGAGAATTCTCACCAGCTGAGCTGCAAAGCTCCTACAAAAAGTCAGGAGATGAACCTCCAGCTTCCCGTGTGGGGCCTGGAATTGGTGAGTCTCTCCTGTGGGGAATTGCAATGTGGAGTCTGTAATGGGCACTGAGCAGCAGGCGCCCCCTTCCAGCCTCCCCTTCTGGCATCCCCAGTCCACTTTACTGGGGCTTCCCTTCCTGCTTTTGCACAGTTCTAACCAGCTTGTGGTGGAACGTTGTGGAAAAACTGAAATTCCAAATCCACTGCTTCTACTGCACCTGAGATACAGGGGCCCATGATTTAATTCTCCCACGAGTCTCTTGCTAACATGTGTCCTCTCCATGTTGGGTGACCTGGATCTGGGAGGGCTTGGACTCCATCCCAAAGTCTGATGTTCTCTCTGCTTCCGTGTCGTCGTGCTAACATGGTTGTTTGGAAGATTCATTTCCTCTGTGGTGATTTCAAAGTGCAGTCAGCTTGTTATAGCAGCACAAATACGTGCTGTCTCCACACTCAGATTCCCCAGCCGTCATTTCTTTACCACGTTTGCCACTTCACACGGGATGCTTCAGTGTGTTTGATCCCACACCAGGACAATGTCCTGCAGAACCACCACATAAGCTGAAATGAGGAGATCATTACAGAAACCATCCAAGGGTTAGTGTTAGGAACCAGGGACATGGCAGGGCTGATCTGAAGACCCCATGGAGAGCTGTCTGGGTGGCTGAGTTGACAGTGGAGGTGAGGGTGAGTGTCTGGCTCTGGCTTTGTGTCCAGGAGTCAGCTCTGTGTGGGTGTGTCCTCAGCTAGGCATGCAGATTTCTGCTCCTCTGAATCCTTTCCGGAGTTCCAAATGGCACAGTTTCCTTCTGGGCAGCAGGCTGAGTCCTCTGGGATTGCCCATGTGTCCCCAAATTGTAGGGCACCTACTGCAAGGCCTTTGGGGTCAGAATCCTGAGAACCGAACCAAACCAAAGGTTATGGTTAGGGCCCACCACATGGCAGGCCCGATCTGCCAGCACTCTGTCCATCTTTCTGGGGGAGGAAGCAGTCGAGGGATTTGTTCAGGGTGAGTGTCAAGCTCCAGGTTTGCATCCAGTGGCCTGCTGAATATGGGGGTGTCCAGAGGTAGGAATGCAGATTTCAGTTCCTCTGAATCCTTTCTGGAGTTCCAAATGGCATGGTTCCTTTCAGGGTGGCAGGGTGAGTCCTATGGTCTTCCACACTGTCCCCAATCTCTGAGGCTTTAGAGCCAGGCCGTCGGGGACAGACCTCTCAGGACAGAATCTAGGCTTAAGAGTTTGTGCCTATGGGCATGGCTGCACTGATCTGAAAGCACTGTGGCGAGGATCACAGGGGTCTGAGTTGAGAGCATGGTTCAGGATCAGTATCAAGGTCTGGGTTTGTGTCCAGTGGACCGCTGAATGTGGGGGTGGTCTCAGATGTCCAAGACGATTTCCCCTACTCTGAATCCTTTCCAGCATTCCAAATAGCCTGGTTTCCTTCTGGGTGGCAAGCTGAAATCTCTGGGATTTCTCAGGTCTTGCCATTGCCCTTGCAAGGGCAAGATACTTTTTACAGTAAAAGAATTCACCAGATGAGCTGAACAGCAGAAAAGACACAGCTCAAGAGTTAATCAGTGAACAGGAATATCATGCCAAAAACTTCTTTGATAACACACTACAGAGCAAGGGAAGATAGGAGAGAAAGCTGAGATATAAAGGACAAGCCCTCCAACTTTCCAACATCATTCCCTACTTGTTTATTTCCATTGCTGTCAGCTCCTTCCCAGTCAAAATATGTCACCTGAGCCAGCCTTTTTTCTTCCTGAGATTGGGGCACTGCAAAGCCCACCAGAGGGGCCAAGGGCACCCCTATACCTGCTGAGCTAAGCCCTTTTGTACCCCAACTGTGAGGAGGTACCAGCCTGTCCCCCTGGTGCTCCATGGTCTGTGGCAGTCCTTCCTTCTGGACCCTGCTTTGCTGCTCTATTTTCGCTAACCCTGGTCTCAAACTAGGGATTGCTCCTGGAAGAGGAACTCAGGGAGATGAGGCTCAGGAGGGTCTCCCTGCCTGGAATCTTCGTGTGAGGAGTGCACAGCCAACAGATTTTGCCCAGGGACTTGCAAAATGCAGAGAGGCAGATTTCTTTTCTCTCTTTCTCTCTCTCTCTAGCCTCATACTAACCAGGAGTTCTTAGAACTTTCTTCAGTGACTTCTAGGTGTAGCTTGGCCACTTTTTCACAGAAAGGCCACTTGAGCATGATGAAACACACGTATAAGCAATTACATTAAAAAAAAAAACAATAAGCCAATGCACACAGACCTTTGACAGCAGCACAGGACGCTCAAGGGACCAGAGTTCCTACCTTGGGCAATAGTGGTAGAGGCCGGGTTCTGCCATGCAGGTCCCTAGACCTTTGGCAGTTTCCACGATTGCAAATCCAGACATGCAGAATCCTGAGGGACAACCTACTAACTGCAAAAGAGCAAAAATTCATCAGGATTCAGAGAGTGGAAATCCATTTGTACTGGAAAAGAAAGAAGTAGGCTTGCTGTGAATCCAGCAGGGAGGACAGGCATAGATATAGGCTGGTGTATGGGTCACGGAAACTATTGTTTCTCAAGGGTCCTGCTGTCTCTGTAAAATGCTATGAGGACTGTCTCTTGGGGACCTCCTGCTTTCCTACCAGTGACACCCCCAGATTCTGCTTTGCTAGTCCCATGGATTCCTGGGGATACCCAGTTGATAAGCTATGCTGTCCTCATGACAACACTTGCTAATGGACTGAATGTTTGTGTCTTGTCCCAATTCAGATGTTGAAGCCCTGACCCTCAAGGAGTGCCATCAGGAGGTATGGGCTTTGAGAGGTGGTGAGGTCATGAGATTGGAACACTTGTGAATGAGATAAAAGCACTTCTGAGAAACGACCTGAGAGATTGTTCTGCCAGCTGTCATCCATGCAAGTCTACAACAGAAATATGGGCATTTGTAGATAATGAAGCAGTCTCTTGCTAGATATCAGATCTCCCAGGATCTTGCTTTTGGACTTCTCAGTCTCTAGAACTGCAAGGAATAGTACATGTTTTGCTGTTTCAGCCACCCAGTCTGTCATCATTTGTTGCAGCAACTTGAACTGAATAAAGCAGAGCCCAAGTCCTGGTTAATCCCTGCTTCTACTCATTTCCCCTCAGAAAGAGCTTCTAATCCAGAACTGACCTCTGCTTTCCATACACGTGCTTCAGACTCCTTCTGTGAGAGCCCAGACTTTGTAAAAGACTCCTCCCTCATGGCAACCAGCATTCTGTGACTCCTGAGGACTGTCCTCACTGACTGTATTGAGTCAATCAAACTGATTTTGATTCTGGAGTCCCAGGATCAAGGACTGCATCAGGCTCCCAGCTTCATGGGGAGTCCGCTTCTCCCTCTGACCTTCTCCCCTCTCATGCTCTCTCTCACTCTCTCTCTCTCTCTCTCAAATAAATAAATAAAAATCTTTTAAAAATCTGATTTTAACAGACCATAAGCTTGTTCTTGCTGGTCTTTGGAAGATTAGGCATTAGCCCTTCGGAGAAAGTTCTGAATGGCTGCTTCATGAAGGGGTGAACTGTGTCCCCAAAGTCTCTTTTTGCTGCCTTCTAATCACAGATGCTGAGACAAATCCTCCCAGGTGCTGGTTTTTCAAAGCACTTAATGCTTTGGCTTTGAAGTTCCTCACTTGACAGTTCTGCTTTAATCAGTTTGTGACAAAACAGCCAATTGGTGGTGGATGCAAAGTGCACTGATAAAGTTAATATCAGGGAACAATTTTTTGAGTGTCATGCATGTGCACGTGTGTGCACACACATATCCATGTGCTAAGCATTATGGTAAATGTCTGACAAGAACTAAAACATCAAAAAGTCAGGATACCCCATTAGCTGATATTTTTATTATTCCTACATCCTAATCTATGAAAAACAGGGTCAGAGAATAAGAAGTGGCAAAAAGAATCAAGATTTGAGGCAGTTCGATTTCTCAGCCAGCCTTGATCAATAGGCATGTACACCTGTGTCTAGTTTCAGCTCTGTGTAACCTTGCCATAACCTTGGATAAGCCATTCATCTCTCAAGTTCAGGTTCTTGGTCCAAGGAGGGAAGGGGCACAGGTTGAGTACCTCCAGTGGGACTTCCTGGCAGGCTTGTTCATCCAAGCATTCCTGTTTCAGTTTGAGTAATTGAAGCCAGTCTTTGTTTTACCGAAGGCCAAGCTTGTCCAGTGTGTCCATGCCACCAGCCAACAGCATTTGTCCATGCCATGTAACAACTGAGCAACATTCATAGGAATGGGGGGAGGAAAAGATGTCCACAGGTGTTGACAGATGTTCTGCATGGAGGAACAGGAGCTGGGGCCATCACCTGCTGTTTCTAGTGGCCTTCTCTGTCGAGTTAAAATAAATGGCAATTATTTGCAATGACAGGGGTGAAAGTAGAGGGTATTATGCCAAGCGAAATAAGTCAGTCAGAGAAAGACAATTATCATATGATCTCACTCATATGTGGAGTTCAAGAAACAAACCAGAATCATAGGGGAGTAAAGGAAAAAAATAAAACAAGATGAAGTCAAAGAGGGAGACAAACCAGAAGAGACTTTAAAAAAAAAGATTTTTATTTACTTATTTGACAAACAGAGATCACAAGTAGGCAGAGAGGCAGGAAGAGCGAGAGAGGAGGATGCAGACTCCCCAGGGAGCAGAGAGCCTGATGTGGGGCTCCATCCCAGGACCCTGAGATCATAACCTGAGTTGAAGGCAGAGGCTTTAACCCACTGAGCCAGCCAGGTACCCCTCAGAAGAGACTCTTAATCACAGTAAACAAACTGAGGGTTCTTGGAGGGGAGAGGGATGGCTGGATGGGGTAACTGGGTGATGGACATTAAGGAAGGCATGTGATACAGTGAGCACTGGGTGTTACAAAAGACTGATGAATCACTAACCTGTATGTCTGAAACTAGTATTATATGTTAATTAATTGTATTTAGATTAAAATTTTCTTTAAAAATAATTTTAAAATAAAATAAGTAACAATCCAATAATGATCAGAGTTATCCAGCAGGGAGTATCAGATCTAGATGTCAGTTAAGTTTAAGGGGCTTGCCGAAGTTTAGGAGAGTCACGCTAGGTCATTTTCCTGTGTGGGGAAGTCTTCAGGGGCAGTTCCAAAGACAAAGATTATTAATATTTCTCCTTCCCCCATTCCTCCTAGAGCCAAAGATGTTTCCTCCACTCACCCACTGGCCCTGTATGTAGGTGTTGCTTTCTCTCTACCAATCAAAAAATCAGTGAGTAACTATAACTTCACCTTTTCCAATATCCCCCTACCCCCGACCTTTGGTCTTTAATGGCCATGGGCAACAGGGACAAAGACATTTTTTAAAAACTTACAGAGATCTATTATGCTCTACTACCTTGGCCCGCATGGGCCACTGCAAAGGGATTCTGTGAACCGTGTACTCAGATGAATGGTCATTATCTTCAAAAAGGCAGGGGCAGTGATAGACACAGGAACCAAAAAAGCAAGAGTTAACGGACCATCAGAATAATGGAGTACCAACACTTTTATGTCCTTGGCTTGAATCCTCAAGGTCCAGTGTCTCAACAGAATTTTCATTTTGGTCTCATCTGCCTCACTTGTCCACCCCTGGGCCAGTTGGCAGTTATACTGAGAACCGGAAATTTTCCTTAGAAGAGAGAAAGAGTATTTGTCAGGTAAACCAAGGAAATGTCCATTATAGGAAGTTAGGCCTTTTGTCATGGTACTCCATTAGCACCCTCCTGACTGTTAAAGAAAAAAAAAATATTGTGACACCCATTAAAGAGAGTAAGGAAGATTTTATTCAAGGGATGCTACTATGATGAGATTTTATTGTATAGTATGGGAGAGAAATCTGGCTCAGCTCAGACAAATGGAGATTTACAGCTAAAGAGCATGGTGGGGATCACTGAATGTAAAATTAAGATGGAACATCAAGGGTAAGGATGAAGGGATTCTGGCTAAACCATCTGGACAGTAATATTGTTGAAGGAAGGCTAGGGTCATAAACTATTGAGATCAGGGGATAAGGAATTTTTTAAAAGACTTATTAATACATTTTAGAGAGAGGGAGCAGGGGTAGGGGTAGAGGGAGAGGGAAAGAGAATTTTAATCAGACTCTTCACTGAGCATAGAGCCTGAGGTGAGGCTTAATCTCAGGACCGTGAGATCATGACCAGAGTAGAAACCAAGAGTCAAACGTTCAACCAGCTGCACCAACCAGGTGCCCTGGGAATAAGGGATTGGATCAGATATTAAGGGTTATAGATACTGAAGCACCTGGGTGGCTTAGTTGGTTAAATCTCTGGCTTTGGCTTGGTCATGATCTGATCCCAGGATCAAGCCTGGCATTGGGCTTGCTGCTCAGTGGGGAGTCTGGTTCTCTCTCTCCCTCTGCTATTCCCCCTGCTCAGGCTCTCTCTCTGTCAAAATAAATAAATCTTAAAAAAAAAAAGTGGTAAGATACCAGGGGTGAGAGATAAGGAATTTGATCAGATATCAAGAGTAGGATAGAAGATTACTGAAAAATGACCAAGCAGATTTCTTGCTAAAACTGGGCTAAGTGGGCGGAGCCTAAGGTCAAGGCTAGACAGAAAGAGGACTCAGAGGAACTTGACTCGAGTCTGGTCAAGGAGAAAATCTTCATCATCCATGACCATTGTATTTTCTGCAGTCACACATTTTACTAATTCTTTTATCAGACATTCAGTGAACGAGAAACATGAACACAGCAGCAATAATATAACAAATGTAAGCGCTCTAGAAGAGACAAAGGCAGTATGGGAATCCACCTCATCAGATTTAGAATATGCATGACTCCATGACTGAATTACTACCACTGCTTGACTGTTGAGATTAAGATGTAGTACAGAGGATCAGAGGGAAGGGAGGGAAATCTGAATGGGAGTCATCAGAAAGGGAGACAAGCCATGAGGCACCTTTAACTATAGGAAACAAACTGAGAGTTGCTGGGGGGGAGGGGAGTGGGAGACATGGAGAAACTGGGTGATAGGCATTAAGGAGGACACGTGATGTGATGAGCACCAAGGGTTATCCACAACTGATGAGTTACTAAATTCTCTGAAACCAATGATGTACTATCTAATGGCTAATTGAATTTAAATATCTAAAAAAGGCACTTCAAAAAAAAAGATGTAGCATAACTCACAATATCCTTTGAGTGGAAGAATGTGCGGACTTTCCACACCTCTGCTTTCCAAGTCCCATGGCTAGTAGCCACATGTGGCTAATGACCACTTAAAAGGTGGCCAATTCAAATGGAGAAATGCTGTAAAAGCAGAATAAACACTGGCTTTCAAAGACATATTGTAACCAAAAGTCAGAGAGTATTGCCACCCTCACATCACAAACATCGCATGACTTCTACAGCTAATGAGAGTGGGACCCAAGATGAGAGAGGTCAACCTGAAAGTCCATGATGTCAGAAAGAACATGGAGAAGAAAGAGTCAAAATCCTGGAGTGGATGGGCTGAGGACTGTCAGAATGCCTTTTTTTTTTTTGGTGATTCTGTATACGGACAAGGAGAATTCACTGGAGATGACATCTGTATGCCTCACATTTTCAAGGGAAAATTATGAAAACGCATATAGACCCACAGCCATAGTTTAATTATGTTTGAAATATATTCAGAACTACTCCAATCAGTAAATTGCATATTTTCACATTTAGCTTCTCAATTTTCTCTTCGGCACCTCCCATTCTTGAAATCCCAACACAAATCACATCTCTTGCCTAAGGACCATAAACTACCTCACTATCAAAGGCTACAGTTTATTCATTCATTTGATTCATTCAAAGCAACCTAATCTTGAGTGATGTCTTAGGCGCTCTTCTAGGGACTGGTGACATGGTGAACAAAATAGGTAAAAATCTCACTTTCATGGAGCCTCTCTGGTATTTAGGGGAAAATCTTTCCTTATCAACATGAAAATACTTTTTATGGATGTTGCTTAGAATTTCAGTTTTTTTTTTTTTTCTTGACAGTATCTCAGGTGATCATCTTTGAGGTGGTTCTCCTGAAAATATTTTTGAGGGGTACTGACTCGACTTTCTTAGTCAGACACTTTCCTAAAGACAGGGGTCAAAGGAAAAGTGACAACTGTCACTCTTGCAGTAAGAACAGGGATCACAATGCTTGAAACAGATATGCTGCTCAGCTGTCAGAAAGTCCACAAGGCTCCAAATGTGTGTGGCCAACTAACGGAACCTGTAACTCAGAGGTTATCATCCTGAGAGCAATGGGAAATCCCTCTAGTTAAGGACTCTCCTTGACGGAAGCTTGACAATGGCCTTGATTTACTTACTATGATGTTTAGGTAATTATACACATTAAGAAAAGTGCACAAGGCACTTACATTTCCATGATACCATCAAAGATATTGTTGTTTTATTAAAATGTTACATCTAGAGTTGTAACGTATAGAGTAATTAAGTCAATCACTATGAGGTACAGGTGAGACTATTGTAACAGCCATACTTCCATAAAAAAGAAAAATTTTTTGTGGTTTCTGATCTAGGAATCAGCCAGTGAATAATTCTATATCAGTGTCCAGTTACCGGGCTAAACATGTAATCTATTTATATTTCTGAGGGTAAGCTGAATTGTGATCACTGAGCCAGCTGTATTCTAGTAACTACTCATTTACCCAACATAACAGATATAAGAAGGTAAAAGGCTTCTAAGGAGACTGGTTACTTATATTTTGAACCACTTTTTGGCAGGTATAACTTGCAACTTGTGCTTAGTGGTAAGATTTCTGATATTTACTTTCTCCTTCCTTTGGCAAGTCAAGTTAGTTAAAAAGTAATTAGAGTAGAGTCCATTGTTTTTCTTAAATGCTTACAGAGATATAGAACTCTCAAGTTTCCTTACTAGACAGGATTAGATCACATTAGTGATAAAGATCAGAATGATTTACATTGCTAAAACGAGAACTTCCTGTCAGTTTGGAGAAAGCTCATTTTTATAACCAACATATTGGCTGGGCTAGAGATTAATGAGTGCTATGGGTGGGGTGATGAATGTGATATATTCAATGACCTGTGGAATTTGTTCTGTAATTTCCCCACTCCTCTGGTCAGCAGAGCGTCTTCTTCAGTACCCAGCACTGCCCATAACTGCATTCAGAAAATCACTCTCCAAAAATGGTTATTTGTTTTGCCTTTTTTATAATTTTTTAAAACATTTGATTTATTTACATGTCAGAGAGAGAGAATGAGAGCACAAGCAGGGGGAGCAGGAGAGGGAAGGGGAGAAGCAAGCTTCCTGCTTGGTGGGATTGCACAAGGGCTGAAGAAGACAGAATGGGAAGGGGACAAGGAGAATAGTGGGTTTCAGATTCTTGGGAACAGAGCCCACATCTATTTCTATGTTTATCTCACTGCTATAAACCCAGGTCACAGCAGAGTGCCTGCAGCAGAGTCATGGAAGTGCTCCAGAACTGATAACTATTGCTATTTATACTACTAACATTCCTCCACAAAGGGCCAAGTGTCATAGCTTCTCCCAGTTCCCCACACTGAACGCAATGAAGAATCAAACTATCGGGTGAAGGATGGCGAGGGGCATTTAACAGGACCCAGATCACAGGAGCCATATTGTATTGCAGGACCAGAGGTCTTACCAGTGACTAGGTATTCACTCCTCGTGAGAGGCTAGCTCCTTGGATCTCCCTCTTCAATCCTCTTAACCCATGTCTGGCATCAGAAACAAAAGTAAACATAACGTATCGCCCTCGTTTATTTTTTACTATTATTTGTTACAGAGGAAGAGAGAGATCACAAGCAAGGGGAGCTGCAGGCAGAGGGAAGGCAGGCCCCCCACTAGAGCCTGGTATGGGATCCAATCCCAGGACCCTGGGATCATGACCTGAACCAAAGGTAGATGCTTAACTGAGTAAGCTACCCAGGCGTCCCTTATTGTCCTTCTTTAAAATTTAATGTATTCTCTCTCCCTCTCTCTTTGTCCCCACTCTGTCACTCATACTCACACAATCACAGAGTCACAGACAATAGCAAGGCATTTCCCATTCTAATTCGCTAAGGCACTATGAGCTTAAGCTCAACAGAATCACTTTGCCAGCTGCTGCTCTACCGTGCCCTGATCCCTTCTCTATCCCCAAGCTCGATCTGTAACTCAAGTGTCATGGTGGTGGCTCTTTCTGCCCTCCCTCCACAAGGCTGTCATCAGCACACTCTTCCCCGTGGCTCCACTCCCCAGCACTGGCTGCCTTTGGTCTACGGGTATGCCCTCTCCTAGAGCTTTTCCACTCTCCCTGAGGGGAAGACAACCCTTACTTCTCCCCGGTGGCTGTCACGTGTCCACTATATATTGTGACGATCAGCCCGATTAAGAGATTGGGAACTAAAAGACTGGCTTCTGCTTATGGATCAAACTAACTCTGGGGCTTGGGACACATGACAGCAGCACATGGTGGTAGAACTGAGATGGTTAGGGAGTTAATCTGCATTTTCACATCTGGTCAGCAGCAGAACAAAGAAGACACCCCAGATCTCCTATCTCCCAGAACAGTACTCTTCAAGTAACTTACAGCACCATCCTTCTCCAGCTTTGGAAGTGGCACTTTTCCAACCCCAAAGTCTTGATTCTAGGCAGCACTCCGAGAGATACTCCCTCCAGAATCACCCATGGCTGGAAGTAGTGGTCGGCCAAGGCCTCCCAAATATCTTCCCTTCAGAGTTGCGCTTGCATCAAACTCAAAACTGTGGCACGTACAGGACTTTCCTGTCGGCCTCTAGCTCTAATGACCTATTGGACTTCAGAGGTGCTCTTTTATACCCACTTACCTTATAACATCAACGTGTGACTCCTCTAGAATTCTCTCCATGGCTTTTCTCCTGTACTAATTGTTATGGACTGAATTGTGTCCCCACAAAAGTCATATGAAGAATTCCTGATCTCCAGTGTGACTGCATCTGGAGATAGGGCCTACCTAGAAGGAGGTACTGAAGGCTTGGTGAGGTCACAGGAGTCCTAATCTGCTAGGACTGGTGTCCTCATAAGGGTGAAACACATGAAAGCACTCCCCCTACCTCCCCTCTGGGGGCCCACAGAGAAGAGGTCATCAGAGGGCACAGTTGAAAAGGTAGTGACCTATAGAACAACAAGAAAAAGCTCACTGGAGACCAACCTTGCTGGCACCTTGATCTGGAACTTCTGGCCTCCAGATCTGTGCAAAAATACATTTCTGACATTAAAGCTCTCCAGCCTGTGTTTGTCTGTCCCCGACGGCCTGGCTCCAAAGCCTCAGAGATTGGGGACAGTGAGGAACACCATAGGACTCACCCTGCCACCCTGAAAGGAACCATGCCATTTGGAACTCCAGAAAGGATTCAGAGGAACTGAAATCTGCATTCCTACCTCTGGACAGCCCCATATTCAGCAGGCCCCTGGATGCAAACCTGGAGCTTGACACTCAACCTGAACAAATCCCTCGACTGCCCCCTCCCCCAGAAAGATGGACAGAGTGCTGGCAGATCGGGCCTGCCATGTTGTGGTCCCTAACCATAACCTTTGGTTTGCTTTTCAAGATTCTGACCCCAAAGGCCTTGCAGTAGGTGCCCTACAATTTGGGGACACATGGGCAATCCCAGAGGACTCAGCCTGCTGCCCAGAAGGAAACTGTGCCATTTGGAACTCCAGAAAGGATTCAGAGGAGCAGAAATCTGCATGCCTAGCTAAGGACACACCCACACAGAGCTGACTCCTGGACACAAAGCCAGAGCCAGACACTCACCCTCATCTCCACTGTCAACTCAGCCACCCAGACAGCTCTCCATGGGGTCTTCAGATCAGCCCTGCCATGTCCCTGGTTCCTAACACTAACCCTTGGATGGTTTCTGTAATGATCTCCTCATTTCAGCTTATGTGGTGGTTCTGCAGGACATTGTCCTGGTGTGGGATCAAACACACTGAAGCATCCCGTATGAAGTGGCAAACGTGGTAAAGAAATGACGGCTGGGGAATCTGAGTGTGGAGACAGCACGTATTTGTGCTGCTATAACAAGCTGACTGCACTTTGAAATCACCACAGAGGAAATGAATCTTCCAAATATCCATGTTAGCACGATGACACGGAAGCAGAGAGAACATGAGATTTTGGGATGGAGGCCAAGCCCTCCCAAATCCAGGTCACCCAACATGGAGAGGACACATGTTAGCAAGAGACTCGTGGGAGAATTAAATCATGGGCCCCTGTATCTCAGGTGCAGTAGAAGCAGTGGATTTGGAATTTCAGTTTTTCCACAACGTTCCACCACAAGCTGGTTAGAACTGTGCAAAAGCAGGAAGGGAAGCCCCAGTAAAGTGGACTGGGGATGCCAGAAGGGGAGGCTGGAAGGGGGCGCCTGCTGCTCAGTGCCCATTACTAACCCCACATTGCAATCCCCCACAGGAGAGACTCACCAATTCCAGGCCCCACACGGGAAGCTGGAGGTTCATCTCCTGACTTTTTGTAGGATCTTTGCAGCTCAGCTGGTGAGAATTCTCCATCACCCTGCCTTCTCCAAGGGACTTTCCTTCAAGCACCCTTCCCAACTTCTTCCTCCTCCATGAAATAATGTTCCTCTCCTTTGTTTCTCGCACTTGCCTGTGATGGGACCTTAGCTTGCTCAGCCCAGACTGCCATTCTCTGCTCTTCCCAATTAAACCCATGCTGCTGGTCAAATAACTGGCAGATTGAGTTTAAGGCCAATTGAACTAATAAATTCAAAAACTTGCAAGGAACAAAATCAATATGCACAAATTAGTGGCACTCCTAGGTGCTCGGAAGGAACCATCAAAAAGAGACTGCGGAGAACGATCTCATTTACACCTGCATCCAAGACAGCAAGATACCCTGGAGGCCCCTGAACCAAGAAGGTGACAGACCTGTCATCTGACAGCCCTGCAACAATGACGACAGACAGGGAGGGGTACACACGGAGATGGGGAGGCACTGTGCTCAGGGTAGAACCCACACTGGGAAAATACCTACTCTCCCCAAAACCGTCTACAGAGTCCTCACTCTGGCTCCCGAATTTCTGGACTCGGCGCAAGCCTGGAGTGGGTGTGGACACGGGAAGGACCCCGCAGGGCTGAGGTGGGGAGAGCACAAGCACCGAAGAAGGCTGACGCTCCCTGACTGCAGAGCATCTGAAGAGCCCCAGGAACCTAATCCGCGAGCACACAAACACAGACGAGGACCTAGGATCACCCGAGCCCAGAAAGGGGGGACCCCACAGCCCCGTGCACAGCACAGCAGGAGGCCACGTCTCCTCACACAAAACGACGGAAGCCCCAGTGTCTACACAGGGCGCCCTTCCTCTGTGGGGTCCTGAGACCACGAAACCCTTGACAGTCCACTCAGGCGGCTTCTCCTCAGCTCCTCCAGCATCTGGTCCTTAGGAGGTTGGACTGCTGCCAGTGTGGGCGCGTCCTCCACAACGGGTCCGGTCAGTGTGGATGCAGAGCCACACCCTCCTCAGCTTGTCCTGTCAGGGTGGGAGGCGCCCCACATTCTCCAGAAGTCTCCACAGTGGGTCCTGAAGAGGCGGGGCTCTGGTCCCAGCTGTGGCTGTGCAGCCTGGGCTCAGGGCGGGAGCTGGGGTCTGGCGCCCTCTGCAGGCGGTGCAAGGCAGTGCAGGACTGTGGGAGCTCACCCTTCAGTGGAAGGTCCTGCTCCCTCCCCGGGTCCAGCTGATGCCATTTCATTCCGGAAATTCAAGCTGCATGGAGCCCAATACCCCCCAACTTCCCCCCAAATAGCTAAGGAACAATGAATTGGAAACAATGTGGAATTACAACAGTCCTTGACCCAAACAGTGTCACTGAACATGGCCCTGATGCAGACCCACACTCTGACCTCAACTTGGTCTCAAGCCTGGACCCTACCCTAATCCAAGACCCTAACCCTAGCCCCCAACCCAAACAATGTTCACAAGAATCAAAAGGTAGAAACTGCAAATATCCATCAATGGCAAGTGCATATGCAAAGTGCGGTGAAGGGTTTGAATTTGGGTTCAGGTTCAGGTTTTAGTCAGAGTTCTAGATCAGGCTTTGGGTTTAGTGTTAGGGTGAGGGTTTAGAGTGAAGGACAAGGGAACAGAGTTATAGTTTAGGGCTTTAAGTTTATGATTTAGGCTTTAAGACTCAGGGCTTATGGGATAAAGTTCAAGGTCAAATTTGGGGTTTGACTTCATGCTGAGATTTGGGTTCAGGTTTCATGACTTGGAGGTCTGGTTTAGGGTTTGGGTTCGTGGTTCAGGGCTTGGATCCAGGGCTCAGGTACAGGCTTTGGGTTCCATTCCAGGTTTGGGGTTCAGGGTTCTAGTTTGGGCTTTAAGGTCAGCTTAGGTTTCAGCGTTGGTAGGGTTTAAGGTTAGGTTTAGGGATGACACATTTTCTTCAGTTGTCATCATGGACAAAACAATTCTATCTGAAGTTTCTAAGTCAGAAATGTATTTCATCTGGGGGCGCCTGGGTGGCTCCGTGTGTTAAGCCTCTGCCTTGGGCTCAGGTCATGATCTCAGGGTCCTGGGATCGAGCCCTTCATCAGGCTCTCTGCTTGACAAGGAGCCTGCTTCCCCATCTTTCTCTCTGCCTGCCTCTCTGCCTACTTGTGATCTCTGTCTGTCAAATAAATAGAATTAGTAAAAGCTATTATATGATCTTTTACAAACCATTTCCTATCTTTGCATTCTCATGTGCCAAGAGAGACAGGGGTTATTTAAAACCCTGAAGAGAAAGCTCTCGCTTTTAAATTGCCTGTAACCTTCGTGTAATAGATTTATGATTGATAATAGATTTAGTTAAAATATAACTATTTAAAATATTTACTCTCAGTAAACGATTTCAACCTATGCTCATTTAAGTAACTTGATGCATAATCCCTTTTCTATTAAACCATAGTGCAAGGACCAATGCCGCGTTTCTGAGAGAACCCCAAGCTATTTTTCTAGAATGGCTGTATGCTATATATGGCGTCCTGTTTTCACTCCCTTTGTGGAGCACCTACCCTGGAGGTCATGTAATAACCAATGACCAAAAAAACAAACAAGAAACTCAAACATCCAGGTCGAAGTGCCATCCCTGCCTGGAGTGGAGGAGACTGCTCAGACAGATCCCAGGCAGGCATCTCAGCCCAGGCCTGTGCTGGGGAAGCTGGTTCCAGGCTTTGGGCGCAATCTGGAAGCCCGCAAACTGACCCAAGAGTGCAGCTGGCCTTTAGGACTGATGATCTTTTCGCAGCCAGGCTGCCCGTGGACACCCGCTCAGGGAGCCAGGCTAGGAGGCTGCCCAGGGCAGGCGCTGGCAATGCAGCAGCATGCCAGGGCTTAGCCCCGCACCCCAGCATGGGCTCCAGCCTCAGAAGTGAGGGGGCGGGGACAGCGCAGAGAAGGGTCTTTGCTAATTTCCAAAGCTGGAAGTGAGCTCTCAGAGGACTCAGGAGGGAGGGGGGCGGGGGCGGGTCGAGGGCGGCCAGGAGAAGGGGCTTTGCTAATTGCCCAGGCGGGAAGGAGGGGCGCGCAGCGCCAGGGTGCTGTGCTGCAGCCCATTTGGGACTGCAGGACCCACCATACTCGCTGCCCCTGCACTCCCATGCTCCAGCCTAGCCCCTGAGGCCGCGGTGTCCTGTTCCCGTTCCCGCCGCCTGCTGCCCCTTCCCGCCCCATGGCTTCTCTGGAGGACCCTCTGCTCACAGGTAAAGTGACACCACGACATGCCCTCACCTGAAGCAGAAAATGCAGTCCAGGAGCTGGGCGCAGCCTCCCGCCAACCCCAGGGCACCAGGACCACCCCAGACGCTCCGCCACACCCTGTCCGCAGGGGGTCAGGCCAGGACAGCGCAACAGGAGGTACCCCCCCCTGCCAGCGGGCAGGCTAGCCCCCATAGTTCTGCACCCCCACGCGCTTTTCAGAGCCTCCTGCCATTCCCATGGCACCCAGAACCCAGAGAGTGAGGCCTTGATTGTTTTCTAGTGACAGATTCAAGGCAATTTTTCGACTTTGGGACTCAGAGTTAACATAGTTTTCATTTGTGATTATTATTTTTGTGTGGGGGCCGTAGCTTTTCTTTTGACCTATGGTTGTTTTCACTCCCGGTTCTGAAGAAGCCCCTAAATCCTAACCCTTTGAGGACTCCAAAAGCTCTCAGAGCAGCAGTGCTGGGGGACAGTGTGGACACATGGTTTGGTTTCTCCTCTGGCCTGCTTCTGTGGCAGCCCCGCTATGTCCTCCTCAGACTTCAGAGCAATATCTGAACAAGTGGAGAAGCGACCAGGGGGTCAGGAAGGTGGCCACCGAAGAGTGACTTCTCTGGAGGGTGGCTGAGCTAGCAAGTGAGCATCTTAGTCCAGCTCTGCCTGCATTCAGTATGGAGCTGAACAGGGGCCAGGGAAGGGGAGGAGGAGCAGAGAGCAGGAACAAAGGGACCAAAGAGGAGATTCAGATGAAGGGAAGTAATGGGGAGGAAAGAGAAGAAACTCTAGAAGACAGGTTTGTAGAAAGGAAAAGGGATGAAGTGGGCATTGGGAAAGGGCACCACCAGGGAAGGAGAGAGGGGAAGAAAAGAGGGAGGAAAGAGGAAAGGGGAAAGGGAGAAGGGAGGAGTCAGCATGCCAGGACTCCCCCTGCATCTGAAGAAGAGGTGGCTGGTCCAGCTTGTCAAACAGGGTGCTCACTCTTTGGCCCCAGTTTCTGCTCCCAGTGCTACTGGGCTTTGCAAGGAAGGCAGGCTGTCCCTTGGGACCTACTGGAGCCCACTGGAGCCCACAGGGGGTTGGGAGAGGTAAGATGCCACCAGGTCCTGTCCTGAGCTGCTCCCAGCCACCAGCCTCAACACATGGTGCAAGAGGGACCCCAGAACAAAGGACGGACACAGGCCAGCATGTCTGCTGGTGGCCCTGGGCACTTAGCTCATCGCAGTGAACCACACGGCCTCCTCAACCCACGCTTTCAAAGCCTCCTTCTTCGCTTCTGGCTTTCATGTCTGTAGGAACATGAGCCAGATCTAACTCATCTCCGACAGACAATTCTGACTCACCCCGTGTCAGATTTTTAAGAGTGGCTGTGATAGAGTAAGATAGCAATGCTCCAACAAACGGACTGTTTCCTCCCACTTGACCTCAACAGTCTTATACATTTTCTTAGCGAAAACATCTTGTCTCCTTCCATTAAGCTCATAACGTGGTCTAATAGTATACATGCGCCTTTGGTAGATGCGAAGCGATACAGAGGTCCTTTTTTTTTTTAATTTTACAAGGTAAAGTCAGTGAACATATCCAACTTGACGAATACGTCTCTAAAATGTCAATCCAGGCAAAGCTTTTTCTGCCTACAGTTTGGAGCCTACGTGGTGACATTTTTAAAATGCTTTCAGTCCCTCAGTGAGGCTCTTAGAAGCTAGCCAGGGCTTACTACGTGCCAGGCACTGTGTCAGGTGTTGGAGCTAAAGGGAAGGAGAGCTTGTAGGCTGGCTGGGGAGGGACATCCATGACACAAGCACAGCTAGAAACGGAGGCCAGTGCTAGAAAAGAGAGAGCAGGCTGCATGGAGAGTGTGTACCATGGGGCTTGTGAGCTCACGAATAAGTGGGAGTAACTGGAGTGGGGAGATGGGGGAGAGAAGAGGGTCTTCCCATCAATGGGAATCACCTGTGCTTGGAGGCAGGTGCCATGAGAGGTCTCCACAGGAAGAAGGAGGCAGTGTGGTTGAAGGGCAGAGAGATGGGGCAGAACAGGCATCAGTCAGTTGGAGGGGTATGAATAGACTGATGGGAGGATTATGGGTGCCTTTGGAGGACTGAGAATTTGTTAGAAGATCAGTGCAGATTTCTATGGAGACAAATGCCAGGAACTGATAGGTCTTTGAAAGGTCACTCTGGCTGCCTTTTGGCAAAGGGGTTGGTAAAAGGCACTTGCAGGTGTGAACACACCAGGTGGGAGGTGAGTGCAGGAAATCGGGTGAGGGAGCATGGGAACTTGGTCCCGGGGTATATAAGGGAGAATAGCCTTTAAGGAGTTCCACAAATTGGCACCAGCTGTGGCTTCATTACAGAGCTGGAAGGGGGAGGTGGGTGTGTCCTGGAGGTTACAGAAATTACATGAGAAAGGGAAGTCTTTTTAGATCTCTTTTTCAACTAGAGGAACTCTCACCTTATTGATAGAATTCCAGAGTGGGAACCAATGATATGAGGACATCTTTGAAATGTCTGAATATGTTCTTCGACATCTTTGCAAGTGACGAGGAGACCTTGGCCTTAGGAGGCCTTGGCCCTCTTTGTAGCCAGAAAGATTTCACCTACAGATTTGGGTTCTCCCTTTTAAAGTCAAGGAGTCAGTCCTTCCAAAGGACACCTCCTATCATTTTACCCTCTCATCATACCTCACGTGCTGGCATCTCCAAGACCCTCTGTTCCAGGTTGAGAGTATCCACTTTGGCCGGGCTGGTCTTGCCAAGAACACCACCACAGGAAATCTAGAGCCTATAGTGCTATTAATAACATCATCTAAGACTGTGTTTGCTACCCTCTTGGCCTCTTCCCACCATGACTCACTGAAGCTTTTTACACATTGTATCCATTATGCTATAGTTCCCAAAGCTCATCTTCTCTAGTGCCATTAGTTTTTAGGGGACCAGGCAAACCTTAAACTTGTCCCCCTTAATTGGATCCCTGTGCCCCCACAATCTCTTTGAATGCCTTTCACCATGATCCTTGAATGAGATCTGAGACCACTGCTGGTACCTAACACTTCTTGGCACCTTGTCTGCTAGGTTCTTGGAAGAGGAGGTGGCTATGGAGGTGAGTGGGGATGGGAGTGGGAGGATTTCTCCCTTCACTTCCCTTTTTGTGTTTTCAAATAATGGGTTTTGAGGGGGAGGGAAAGGTTAACCAGACCATTTATTTTCCATCTCCCATCGATAAAATGTCACACAGGAGAGAGGT
Source organism: Mustela nivalis (assembly GCF_964662115.1). NCBI lineage: Eukaryota > Metazoa > Chordata > Mammalia > Carnivora > Mustelidae > Mustela > Mustela nivalis. The sequence continues at coordinate 195,797 of NW_028136331.1, forward strand.
GGCAGAAACGCACTTTCAGGTTAATTTTTTTACAAGGAAGATTGACTTATGAACCTACTTTGTTATTCCCTTTCATTCAATTTCCCTGTACCTCCTTTTCTATGAAGTGTAACGGTAACCCATTATTATTTTTATTGTTGGCACGTGCTTTGTGAACCATAAAGTGTATGCTATAAATGGGAGCGCTTTTCTTTTTTTTTTTTTTTTGTAGTTTACGAAAAACTAATATTTTTTAAATTAATTTTTTATTTATTTTCAGCATAACAGTATTCATTCTTTTTGCACCACACCCAGTGCTCCATGCAAGCAGTGCTCTCTATGATACCCAACACCTGGTACCCCAACCTCCAAATCCCCCACCCCTTCAAACCCTCAGATTGTTTTTCAGAGTCCATAGTCTCTCATGATTCAGCTCCCCTTCCAATTTCCCCCACCTCCCTTCTCGTCTCTAACTCCCCATGTCCATGAAAAACTAATTTAAAAACATTCATCCACCAGAGTACCCAAAGGGCTCCCATATAAACTATCTGTCGTTACATTATGTCCCGATGTGGAACTCGATCCCAGGATCCTGAGATCATGACCTGAACTGAAGGCAGAGGCTTTAACACACTGAGCCACCAGCCCCAATGTATTCTCTTCAGTACCAGAATTTGTAACCAATTGACAGATGAAAAAGGAGGCAGTCAAGTGAAAATCAATAGGTCTTAGACCTGCAAGAAATTTGAATTAGATGAATTCAGCTACTCAGGCACTGTTTCACATTTTCAGATCTCTGCAGAAAAGGGGTTAACCTTTTTACAGCATGTAAAAGAGAAGACTATAACACATACTATGTGTAAGCATGTAAATATCAAAAAATATCCCATTAGTTGCTAAGACACACAGGGCCTATATTTTCTCTCAAATTCATGAATATGTAGGAGCAATAAGTGAGAAGTGAATGTATACTTTTTACTTCGAAGTCTTTTAGAAATCTAAAATATGACTTTCTATGGTTTGTGTCTCCATATTCCTTTATTGCCAGTTTGAACAAATCCACATGCTTTGATTCAAAGGTAATTAATTCCTCTTATTTGGAAACATGATGTTTATTTTTATTCTCTCACCCTTAGCAGGTGGTTTCATTTTAGCACACTTCAGAGTTATAATTTCATGCTTATTAAAAACATTTATTATGATCTACATAGATGAATGAAACTTTTATTTTATTAAATTATTTGACAAAAAATCTGTTATTTTTAAAAATGTATTTCCTTTAGGGTTATTTTAGAGCGTTCAGAGAGGATCTAGGAGTGTGGTATTATGTAGTTTTTAGTGTGTATGAAATGGTTATTTATAGGATTGTTTCTTTAAGGCTTATGTATATTGTCCATTATATGCTATAAAATATTTTGAAAGTAAATTTAAGGTATGTTTTACATAGTTTATTTTTTGGAAATAAATATTGAAATGACTTGTGAAATTCAGTATATTCTCAACATTAATTTATTTTGAAATTTACCAGTTGTCTACTGAACTATTATATGGCAGATATTACTTCAGACTACACTGGTAAATGAAATACTTGGCTTTGTAGAACTTTTATTTTAATGGGTGAGACAATTCAAAGCTATAAACCTTAATAAAAATTGCATAGTGCATTCAAAAAGGATGAGTACAATGGGGAAAAAGAAAAACTCGATCAGGGTGAGAAAAATCAAGGTTGCTAGGCAGGGGATGGGGAGTTAAAATTTTTAATAGGAAGATCAGGGTAGTTACAATGAAGCTGACAATTGAACAAAGGTATGGAAAGGTGATGAATTTGCGCAGAACTATCAGCAATAAGGTCACTCCAGACAAAGGAATTGGCTATCTTGAAGGCCATAAGGTTGGATCATGCCTGGCATATCTGAGGAATAGCAAGGAGGCCACTGTGAGTGACTGAAGAGTAGCAGGGAAAGAGGTCACAGAGGTTAAATGAGTGGCTAGATCATGCAAAAGCTTAGAAGTCATTGTAAAACTCTGGCTTTTATATTTGGAAAATTACTGTGTGATAGAATTTCTGCTAATAACTGAGAGTTCAATTGTCCATAAAATTTCAAGGACTCTTATTCTAGTAAGACAGAATGAAGAGAAAGAGTTCATATTTTCACATGGTGTAACAAATGCTCAGAGATGCAAGTGTAGGAAGCTATAGGATCACAGAAGAAGGCACTAAAATCACACCAATATATTTGATGACTGTGACTATATATAAATTTGTATTTTCTAGATTTTTTATAGTCATGGAATCACACTGTATATACTATTCATTGCCTGGCTTTTCTTTTCTCAGCATCATTACTTTGAGAATCTCCAATTGTAAATAGTTCATTTTGATGTTGAATAGTAATCTCTTTAATGAATAGATCATAATTTTTCTTTGCTCTATGGATGGACATTGATGAACATTTCCACTGTTTTCAATTCTTAAAAATAAAGCTGCTATGAAATTCATATACAAGTCCCTGTATGAACATGGGCTTGTTTCTCTTGGTTAAATGCCTAGAAGTAAAATGGCTATTTTTGTAACTGCAACATATTTTGCATTTAAAAAAATTTTCAAACTATTTTCCAAAGTGGTTGTATCATGATATATGCCAACAACAGTTTAGATTTTTTGTTGCTTCTCAATCTAGCTCAGACCAAGTACAATTAGCCTTTATAATTTTAGCCATTCTAATAGATATGTAAGCATGTCTCATTATGATTTTAATTTGTATTTCTTTAATGTCTAAATGTTGAGAAATTTGTCATGTGCCTATAAGCCATCCATATACTTTTGGTGACATGTCTCTTCCATTATTTCCTTCACATGTAAAATTGGATACTCTGTTTGGTTATTAGTAAGGTTTTTTATTTTTATTCATTTTTAAATAATCAGAGTAGATGTCCATTATCAGATATGTAATTTGGAAATCGCTTGTCCATCTTTACAGTTTCTCAATGGAGCTTTGATAGCTGTGTCTTTCAAGAAATATGCTACTTCTTTCCTGGTACACGGAGGTATGACTACAACATTATCAATGTTGACCTTTGCAAAGAAAATCATGGCTTAAGATATATGTAGTCTGCAGTTGTTGGGAGTGTTCACCATCCTTGCCTCTAACTCATCTCTCACTGCCCACACATTCAGGTATAGGGGAATATTGATTGACAAAATATTAATTGCCAAATAACACTAGTTGGAGAATAAGAAAAATGCAGGCACCTGATTATATAATATTACATAAATAAAATATGTTTTTATAAGTGCTATTGGAAGTAAATTCCTCAATACTTTAATCACACAGAATGATGGAATCCTAGATTTTTTTTCCTTGTATTTACTAAGAAAATGATCATGCCTCAAGTATATTAAAATGGAATAGGGAAAATTAAAAATTGTTTTAAGATGATTTGCGTGTGTTGTTCGTATGTGAGAGAGAAAGTGAGAGAGAAAGATAAAGAAAAAGAGAAAGGGAAAGACAGAGAGGTGGCTGCAGTGAATTGATGAGTTGGAGGATAGATTTTAAAGTTTTGTCTTTTGCTTTCTACATTTCTTTTTCCTTAGGTTCAAGAGAACAATCAGTAATATCTCAGAAGCCTGCTGGTAACATCAGCAGAAAGAATTAGAGGTTCCCAGAAAATTAAGATGACATATAGTTTTCCTGACATAAGAAAATCATTTTTTGTCCCCAGCTATTTTCAATGATCTATACCCCACCTGTGTACTTGCCCAAGCACACTTCTTCCAAAACTTCCTGGGAGGTTCTTAAAAAGAAATGCATAAACCTCACTCCTTAAGGATTTTGAGGGAACAGGCAATGGGAAAACTAACAGTCACCACCAGACCAGGAAATAGCCTAAGCTATTGAGACAATAAATCAGTGGTAAAACTCCTAGTGCTATTTCAAAAGCAATCAAGGCCTTGCATTCCTTGTCCCAGAAAATGAGCCCAAGACCCCATCTAGTTTCTATCTGCTCTTGAAGCCTGCAGAGTCCCTTTCCCTTGTCCAACAGTTACCTCTGCTTTATTCTAACGTTGAAGTTTCTGCCCTCGGTGGAATACAAGCTTCATTCAGGTGAACATGCAATACATATTGCACAAATACATATGTGGATGTGCATGCATCCACAACCTTATGACCAACCATACACGGAATAATAAAACTCTCCCTTCTGAGTATTCATCTTAAATACTAAATAAAAATCTCTCTCCTGTTCAGTCAAGGCTTTGGAACTTATTCCCTGTGATCTCCTTGTATGTTGTAAACAAAGATTCCTTTGACAACTCCACCTGTTTCTGTGATTCACCAAAGACTGACCTCAGTTAGTTCAGTTGCTGTAATGGCTTTCACTACTCTGATTCTACCTCTGCAAGTCTCCAAATTTAACTATTTTTTCTCCCAATTCTGCATGTTCTTGGCTTTAAACTGCAACTCTGAAGAGAAGATTTGCTTGTTTAAAAAAAAAAATCAAGAAAAGGTAGTAGTAGTTAACATTGTTACTTTGAACTTCCTGCCCTAAGGGGCTCTCCTGTTCTTTCTCTTTGACTTCCTGGACTAAAACGACAGAAATTTGGCAATACATCACTCCCCAATCCAGATTACTGCCAGAACAGTTTATACTCTTAGAAAAATATTAGTTTAAAAGATCACATAATTAAATACTTAAGCATGTAGTGTAATATAGTGGTTTACAAGAAATATATTTTGGTCATCTGAATATTTGGTTTTCAACCATGGCTACTGACTCACAGCTCCTAAAACTCTTGGGATTTCCTGTGATAAGGGTGAGAGAGGTGTGTTTTGTTCTGTTAATGAAGTGACCTTCAGACCTCACTCAAGGCAAGGGCTGTTTGCCTGAAGGACCAACCACTTGGTGAAAGCCTTCACAACTTTTTGCCTCCCCTTCCTCCCAATACAGGATTATCTGGGGAGGGAAGAGGATCTGGAGATTAGATCAGCAAATGACAATGATTTAGTCAGTCATGACAATGTCATGAAGCCTCCACAGAAAAGCTGAAAGGACTGGGTTCAGAAAGCTTTTAGTTTGTTAAATGTATGAAAAGGCAGGAAGAGTGGCAGTCTTACAGAAGGTAATAGAAGCTCTGTGCCCATTCTCCATACCTTGCCCTGTGCACTTCTTTATCTATCTATTGATTTAAATCTTCTATTTTATCTTTTAATAAGCTGGCAAACATAAAGTAAGTATTTTTCTGAGTTTTGTGAGTCCCTGTAGCAAATTAAAAGAACGTAAAAAAGTAGGCCACTGGGACCTCCAACCTGTAGTTGCTCAGTCACAAGCACAGGTAATAACCTGGGGCCTACAGTGAGACTGGCATCTGAGGTGGGGTTGGAGATAGTCTTGGAGGGCTGATCCCTTAACTGATGAAATCTTACACTATGTTCAGGTAGATAGTGTCAGAATTTAGTTGAATTCTTGGAGATCCTGCTGTTGTCTGAAAATTATTTGGCATTGTTGGTATGATGTCCTAAAACCCAAAAAGATATAGCTACCTCAAAATAAGAATACGGTTGACAGCTTATATATAATAAGTGAGTATTTCAGGGATTTAAAATATACCCAATAAATAATGTAAGGAAATAAGGAAAGATTTTGAAATAAAAACAAGAATAAGAACCTAGTGGTACTAATAGATTAAATATATGTAATCTAGTTGAATTAAGAATACAATGGATAGAATACATAATGGTTTCAATAGAGATAAGAAGTCACTTAAGGATATAGTCATCTGGATACCAGCAAAGCATTAAAATTATCAATATAAAAGAGGTGTAAGATGTAGGTGATGTGTGTGGAACAAAAGCTAGAGAAGAAATTAGATTTCCTTACTACTCATAGCCTGTTGACAAGTCCTTGAAGCTCCTCTGGGGACTCAGCTGCTTCCATGTGGACACATCCACTCAGGGCAAAAAGCATTCTTAGTCCACCCCCCAGGATACTGAAAATCTACTTTCACATGTAAAAATTACTTTGGAAACTTCTTTATCTCTACTCCCCACCCCTGCCCTCAAGATATACATTGGCAATCATCTCCCAAGCATATACCCACTGATACACATCAGAAGAGTCTCTTCCCTGAGTTTTTACTAAATAGTAATAAATGACCTTTCCCTAACAATAGCTAGCCCCCTCAAGGTCCTGGAAACCTTGTTTATAAAATACCTTGGAGGCTTGTGCTATCCCTAACCTCCTCCCAAATTGAAAGTATATAATCAGCCACTCTTCATGACCCTCTCTCTCTACTCCAAATAAATAAATAAATATTTTTAAATAAAATAAAATAAATGACTTTTTTTAAATGAAAGAAGAAAAAGGAAAGAAATATTTGAATATTAATGTACATCTATTTCTCAAGCATAAAATAGTCAAGACACTGGATTAAAACTTACATACAAGAAAAGAAAGAAAATATTCATAACTAGAGTTGACTCTATGAATCCCAAACTAGGGCATACATACCAAAGACACACAAAAAAAATCACAAGTGTTAGAGAGAAAAAAAATAATTCATTAATAAAGAAACAAGAATCAGACTGACAGAAATTTTTTAAATAACATCAGATATAAAAAAGAATGAAGTAATAGCTTTATTATCTTGAAAAAAAATCACAAATGGAAACGTTTAGATCCTTATAAAATGTCATTGGCATAGGAAGGCATAATAAAAAAAAATATTTTCAGGAATACAGATCACAGATAATTTGCCTTAATTTGTGTAGGCAGTACTTAAATACTAATATTATTTTAACAGTTAAAATATACTCTATGATCTTTGAGGTTGGGGAAAAGAGGATGACCAAGTCATCTTGAAATAATTCAGTTTTATGAAAAAAGTAAAAAGATCAAAAAAAAGACTTGTAGAAAAGAGAGATAAAACATATGCATAATAAAAATAAATAAATAAATAAACAGCTGGAGTGCCTGGGTGACTTAGTCGGTTCAAGTGTCTGCCTTCAGCTCAGGTGATGATCCCAGGGTCCTGGTATTGAGCCCTGCATCAGGCTCCCTGCTCAGTGGAGAGTCTGTTTCTCCCTCCCATTGAGAAAAAAAATTTGACTTATTTATTTGAGAGAGATAATCTTTAAATTTTACTTATTTATTTGAGAGAGAGTGAGAAAAGAAAAACATGCACACAGCAGAGGGAATAACAGAGGGAGAGGGAGAAGCACGCCACTGAGCAGGGAACCCCCTGCGGGGCTCTATCCCAGGACCCGGGTATTATGACCTGAGCTATAGGTAGACACTTAACTCAGGTACCCCAATAAATACAATCTTTTAAAAAAAATAAATAATAATAAAAATAAATAATATTTCAGATAGTATGATTTTTTAAATGTAAGACTTGGTATAAAAACAGGATGACATACTTGTCTAATTATAGCAAAGACTTTGATAAGTTTAGATGCAGTAGTACATAAAAAATTTAACTTCTTTCATTAACTGATAATTTAATTAGATTAAATTAAGAGACATCAAAATTTAGAGAATCTAATAGTCCTGATCTATTAATAAATGTAGCCATCCTAACCCCAAAACAAGAGTCTTCAGTAAGTATATAAGCATAAGTTGAACATTTACACAAACAGGCCATTATTTAGGCCAGAAGTATATGCCAATAAATTTCTAGAGTTAAATATCAGGCTATATTTTCCAAGAATAAGGCAATAAAATTAGAAAACAATGACCAAAATATTAAATTCATATAATTGGAAGTTAACTTCATACCTAAAAAGAAATAATACAGCTAATTCAGAAATTTTTAGAATTACAGTACTTTGGTAATATCAACTCTCAAAATGAGTAACGGACAGGTGGGGCTAGCAAGAGACTCGTGGGAGGATTAAATCATGGGCCCCTGTATCTCAGGTGCAGTAGAAGCAGTGGATTTGGAATTTCAGTTTTTCCACAACTTTCCACCACAAGCTGGTTAGAACTGTGCAAAAGCAGGAAGGGGAGCCCCAGTAAAGTGGACTGGGGATGCCAGAAGGGGAGGCTGGAAGGGGGCGCCTGGTGCTCAGTGCCCATTACAGACCCCACATTGCAATCCCCCACAGGAGAGACTCACCAATTTTAGGCCCCACAGGGGAAGCTGGAGGTTCATCTCCTGACTTTTTGTAGGATCTTTGCAGCTCAGCTGGTGAGAATTCTCCATCACCCTGCCTTTCTCCAAGGGACTTTTCTTCAAGCACCCTTCCCAACTTCTTCCTCCTCCATGAAATAATGTTCCTCTCCTTTGTTTCTCGCACTTGCCTGTGTTGGGACCTTAGCTTGCTCAGCCCAGACTGCCATTCTCTGCTCTTCCCAATTAAACCCATGCTGCTGGTCAAATAACTGGCAGATTGAGTTTAAGGCCAATTGAACTAATAAATTCAAGAACTTGCAAGGAACAAAATCAATATGCACAAATTAGTGGCACTCCTAGGTGCTCCGAAGAAACCATCAGAAAGAGACTGCAGAGAACAATCTCATTTACACCTGCATCCAAGACAGCAAGATACCTGGGAGGCCCCTGAACCAAGAAGGTGACAGACCTGTCCTCTGACAGCCCTGCAACAATGACGACAGACAGGGAGGGGTACACACGGAGATGGGGAGGCACTGTGCTCAGGGAATAACCCACACTGGGAAAATACCTACTCTCCCCAAAACCAGCTACAGAGTCCTCACTTTGGCTCCCGAATTTCTGGACTAGGCGCAAGCCTGGAGTGGGTGTGGATACGGGAAGGACCCCGCAGGGCTGAGGTGGGGAGAGCACGAGCACCAAAGCAGGGGGACGCTCCCTGACTGCAGACCATCTGAGGAGCCCAAGGAACCTAATCCGCGAGCACACAAACACAGACAAGGACCAAGGATCACCGGAGCCCAGAAAGGGGGGACCCCACAGCCCCCCCGCACAGCACAGCAGGAGGCCACGTCTCCTCACACAAAACGACGGAAGCCCCAGTGTCTACACAGGGCGCCCTTTCTCTGTGGGGTCCTGAGACCACGAACCCCTTGACAGTCCACTAAGGGACTTCTCCTCACCTCCTCCAGCGTCTGGTCCTTAGGAGGTTGGACTGCTGCCAGTGTGGGCGCGTCCTCCACAACGGGTCCGGTCAGTGTGGATGCAGAGCCACACCCTCCTCAGCTTGTCCTGTCAGGGTGGGAGGCGCCCCACATTCTCCAGAAGTCTCCACAGTGGGTCCTGAAAAGGCAGGGCTCAGGCCACAGCTGTGGCTGTGCAGCCTGGGCTCAGGGAGGGTGCTGGGGTCTGGTGCCCTCTGCAGGCGGTGGAAGGCAGTGCAGGACTGTGGGAGCTCACCCTTCAGTGGAAGGTCCTGCTCCCTCCCCGGGTCCAGCTGATGCCATTTCATTCCGGAAATTCAAGTTGCATGGAGCCCAATACCCCCCAACTTCCCCCCAAATAGCTAAGGAAAAATGAATTGGAAACAATGTGGAATTACAACAGTCCTTGACCCAAACAGTGTCACTGAACATGGCCCTGATGCAGACCCACACTCTGACCTCAACTTGGTCTCAAGCCTGGACCCTACCCTAATCCAAGACCCTAACCCTAGCCCCCAACCCAAACAATGTTCACAAGAATCAAGAGGTACAAACTGCAAGTATCCATCAATGGCAAGTGCATAAGCAAAGTGTGGTGAAGGGTTTGAATTTGGGTTCAGGTTCAGGTTTTAGTCAGAGTTCTAATCAGGCTTTGGGTTTAGTGTTAGGGTGAAGGTTTAGAGTGAAGGACAAGGGAACAGAGTTATAGTTTAGGGCTTTAAGTTTATGATTTAGGCTTTAAGACTCAGGGCTTATGGGATAAAGTTCAAGGTCAAATTTGGGGTTTGACTTCATGCTGAGATTTGGGATCAGGTTTCATGACTTGGAGGTCTGGTTTAGGGTTTGGGTTCTTGGTTCAGGGCTTGGATCCAGGGCTCAGGTACAGGCTTTGGGTTCCATTCCAGGTTTGGGATTCAGGGTTCTAGTTTGGGCTTTAAGGTCAGCTTAGGTTTCAGTGTTGGTAGGGTTTAAGGTTAGGTTTAGGGATGACACATTTTCTTCAGTTGTCATCATGGACAAAATAATTCTATCTGAAGTTTCTAAGTCAGAAATGTATTTCATCTGGGGGCGCCTGGGTGGCTCCGTGTGTTAAGCCTCTGCCTTGGGCTCAGGTCATGATCTCAGGGTCCTGGGATCGAGCCCTTCATCAGGCTCTCTGCTTGGCGGGGAGCCTGCTTCCCCATCTTTCTCTCTGCCTGCCTCTCTGCCTACTTGTGATCTCTGTCTGTCAAATAAATAGAATTAGTAAAAGCTATTATATGATCTTTTACAAACCATTTCCTATCTTTGCCTTCTCATGTGCCAAGACAGACAGGGATTATTTCAAACCCTGAAGAGAGTGCTCTTGCTTTTAAATTGCCTGTAACCTTCGTGTAATAGATTTATGATTGATGATAGATTTAGTTAAAATATAACTATTTAAAATATTTACTCTCAGTAAACGATTTCAACCTATGCTCATTTAAGTAACTTGGTGCATAATCCCTTTTCTATTAAACCATAGTGCAAGGACCAATGCCGCGTTTCCGAGAGAACCCCAAGCTATTTTTCTAGAATGGCCATATGCATATATATCAGGCGTCCTGTTTTCACTCCCTTTGTGGAGCACCTAACCTGGAGGTCATGTAATAACCAATGACCAAAAAAACAAACCAAAAACCCAAACATCCAGGTTGAAGTGCCATCCCTGCCTGGAGTGGAGGAGACTGCTCAGACAGATCCCAGGCAGGCATCTCAGCCCAGGCCTGTGCTGGGGAAGGTGGTTCCTGGCTTTGGGCGCAATCTGGAAGCCAGCAAACTGACCCAAGAGTGCAGCTGGCCTTTAGGACTGATGATCTTTTCGCAGCCAGGCTGCCCGTGGACACCCGCTCAGAAAGCCAGGCTATGAGTCTGCCCAGCGCAGGCACTGGCAATGGGGCAGCATGCTAGGGCATAGCCCTGCACCCCAGCCAGGGCTCAGGCCCCTGGAGTGAGGGGGCAGGGCCGGCGCAGAGAAGGGTCTTTGCTAATTTCCAAAGCTGGAAGTGAGTTCTCAGAGGACTCAGGAGGGAGGGGGGCGGGGGCGGGGCGGGGGGGGGGCCAGGAGAAGGGGCTTTGCTAATTGCCCAGGCGGAAGGAGGGGCACACAGCTCCAGGGTGCTGTGCTGCAGCCCATTCGGGACTGCAGGACCCACCATACTCGCTGCCCCTGCGCTCCCATGCTCCAGCTTAGCCCCAGAGGCCACGGTGTCCCGTTCTCATTCCTGCTGCCTGCTGCCCCTCCCTGCCCCATGGCTTCTCTGGAGGACCCTCTGCTCACAGGTAAAGTGACACCTCGACGCGCCCTCACCTGAAGCAGAAAACGCAGGACAGGAGCGTGGGGGGGGGGAGGGTGGAGTGGTGGGGCCCAGGCTTCCGGCAACCCCAGGGCACCAGGACCACCCAGGATGCCGTGCCACACCCCCTACGCAGGGGGTCGTGCCAGGACAGCGCCACAGGAGGTACCCCCCCCCCGCCAGCGGGCAGGCTAGCCCTCATAGTTCGGCACTCCCACGTGCATGTCAGAGCCTCCTGCCATTCCCAGGGCACCCAGAACCCAGAGAGTGAGGCCTTGGGTGCTTTCTAGTGACAGATTCAAGGCAATTCTTCAACTTTGGGACTTCAGAGTTAACATAGTTTTCATTTGTGATTATTATTTTTGTGTGGGGGCCGTCGCTTTTCTTTAGACCTATGCTTGTTTTCACTCCCAGTTCTGAAGAAGCCCCTAAATCCTAACCCTGTTGAGGACTCAGAAAGCTCTCAGAGCAGCAGTGCTGGGGGACAGTGTGGACACATGGTTTGGTTTCTCCTCTGGCCTGCTTCTGTGGCAGCCCCGCTCTGTCCTCCTCAGACTTCAGAGCAATATCTGAACAAGTGGAGAAGCGACCAGGGGGTCAGGAAGGTGGCCACCGAAGAGTGACTTCTCTGGAGGGTGGCTGAGCAAGCAAGTGAGCATGTTAGTCCAGCTCTGCCTGCATTCAGTATGGAGCTGAACAGGGGCCAGGGAAGGGGAGGAGGAGCAGAGAGCAGGGACAAAGGGACCAAAGAGGAGATTCAGATGAAGGGAAGTAATGGGGAGGAAAGAGAAGAAACTCTAGAAGACAGGTATGTAGAAAGGAAAAGGGATGAAGTGGGCATTGGGAAAGGGCACCACCAGGGAAGGAGAGAGGGGAAGAAAAGAGGGAGGAAAGAGGAAAGGGGAAAGGGAGAAGGGAGGAGTCAGCATGCCAGGGCTCCCCCTGCATCTGAAGAAGAGGTGGCTGGTCCAGCTTGTCAAACAGGGTGCTCACTCTTTGGCCCCAGTTTCTGCTCCCAGTGCTACTGGGATTTTCAAGGAAGGCAGGCTGTCCCTTGGGACCTACGGGAGCCCACTGGAGCCCACAGGAGGGTGGGAGAAATAAGATGCCACCGGGTCCTGTCCTGAGCTTCTCCCAGCCACCAGCCTCACCACATGGTGCAAGAGGGACCCCAGAACAAAGGACAGACACAGGCCAGCATGTCTGCTGGTGGCCCTGGGCACTTAGCTCATCGCAGTGAACCACACCGCCTCCTCAACACACGCTTTTAAAGCCTCCTTCTTCGTTTCTGGCTTTCATGTCTGTAGGAACATGAGCCAGATCTAACTCATCTCCGACAGACAATTCTGACTCACCCTGTGTCAGATTTTTATGAGTGGCTGTGATAGAGTAAGATAGCAATGCTCCAACAAACGGACTGTTTCCTCCCACTTGAGCTCAACAGTCTTATACATTTTCTTAGCGAAAACATCTTGTCTCCTTTCATTAAGCTCATAACGTGGTCTAATAGTATACATGCGCCTTCCTTAGATGCGAAGCGATACAGAGGTCCTTTTTTTTTTTTTAAATTTTACAAGGTAAAGTCAGTGAACACATCCAACTTGACGAATACGTCTCTAAAATGTCAATCCAGGCAAAGCTTTTTCTGACTACAGTTTGGAGCCCAAGTGGTGACATTTTTAAAATGCTTTCAGTCCCTCAGTGAGGCTCTTAGAAGCTAGCCAGGGCTTACTACGTGCCAGGCACTGTGTCAGGTGTTGGAGCTAAAGGGAAGGAGAGCTTGGAGGCTGGCTGGGGAGGGACATCCATGACACAAGCACAGCTAGAAACGGAGGCCAGTGCTAGAAAAGAGAGAGCAGGCTGCATGGAGAGTGTGTACCATGGGGCTTGTGAGCTCACGAATAAGTGGGAGTAACTGGAGTGGGGAGATGGGGGAGAGAAGAGGGTCTTCCCATCAATGGGAATCACCTGTGCTTGGAGGCAGGTGCCATAAGAGGTCTCCACAGGAAGAAGGAGGCAGTGTGGTTGAAGGGCAGAGAGATGGGGCAGAACAGGCATCAGTCAGTTGGAGGGGTATGAATAGACTGATGGGAGGATTATGGGTGCCTTTGGAGGACTGAGAATTTGTTAGAAGATCAGTGCAGATTTCTATGGAGACAAATGCCAGGAACTGATAGGTCTTTGAAAGGTCACTCTGGCTGCCTTTTGGCAAAGGGGTTGGTAAAAGGCACTTGCAGGTGTGAACACACCAGGTGGGAGGTGAGTGCAGGAAATCGGGTGAGGGAGCATGGGAACTTGGTCCCGGGGTATATAAGGGAGAATAGCCTTTAAGGAGTTCCACAAATTGGCACCAGCTGTGGCTTCATTACAGAGCTGGAAGGGGGAGGTGGGTGTGTCCTGGAGGTTACAGAAATTACATGAGAAAGGGAAGTCTTTTTAGATCTCTTTTTCAACTAGAGGAACTCTCACCTTATTGATAGAATTCCAGAGTGGGAACCAATGATATGAGGACATCTTTGAAATGTCTGAATATGTTCTTCGACATCTTTGCAAGTGACGAGGAGACCTTGACCTTAGGAGGCCTTGGCCCTCTTTGTAGCCAGAAAGATTTCACCTACAGATTTGGGTTCTCCCTTTTAAAGTCAAGGAGTCAGTCCTTCCAAAGGACACCTCCTATCATTTTACCCTCTCATCATACCTCACGTGCTGGCATCTCCAAGACCCTCTGTTCCAGGTTGAGAGTATCCACTTTGGCCGGGCTGGTCTTGCCAAGAACACCACCACAGGAAATCTAGAGCCTGTAGTGCTATTAATAACATCATCTAAGACTGTGTTTGCTGCCCTCTTGGCCTCTTCCCACCATGACTCACTGAAGCTTTTAACACATTGTATCCATTAAGCTATAGTTCCCAAAGCTCATCTTCTCTAGTGCCATTAGTTTTTAGGGGACCAGGCAAACCTTAAACTTGTCCCCCCTAATTGGATCCCTGTTCCCCCACAATCTATTTGAAAGCCTTTCACCATGATTCTTTTTTTTTTTTTTTTTTTTTTTTTTAAAGATTTTATTTATTTATTTGACAGACAGAGATCACAAGTAGGCAGAGAGACAGAAGGAAGCAGGCTCCCCGCCGAGCGAAGAACCTGATATGGGGCTCGATCCCAGAACTCTGGGAGTCATGACCTGAGCCGAAGGCAGCGGCTTTAACCCACTGAGCCATCCAGGTGCCCCCCACCATGATTCTTGAATGAGATCTGAGACCACTGCTGGTACCTAACACTTCTTGGCACCTTGTCTGTAAGGTACTTGGAAGAGGAGATGGCTATGGAGGTGAGTGGGAATGGGAGTGGGAGGATTTCTCCCTTCACTTCCCTTTTTGTGTTTTCAAATAATGGGTTTTGAGGGGGCGGGAAAGTGTAACCAGACCATTTATTTTCCATCTCCCATCGATAAAATGTTTACCACTCCACACTGGAAGAATTTATATCTTTCCTTTGAATCTCCAGGAAAATCTCCCAAACCCAGACCACCACCATGTGGATTCAGCCATCTTCTGATTCACCTCCAGATTGTCTCCTCCTAAATGCTCAAGCCACTGGTTAAGGGCGAAATGTTCAATGCCCAAGCAATTAAGTGGGGAACACGTTTATCTAAGCAATTGCATGCAGCTCTCTATCTGCATACAGGGGGTCTCTCCCAAGCATTTCCAACCTCAGCAAAAGAAGACAAAGCCCCAGCAGTCTGGGGTATATATCATTCATTCATTCCTGTGTTCAACACTCATGGCGGATCCCCAGCAAGACAGTGGGAGAGCAAGGACTGGAGAAATCCTGGAAGCTGAAGTCTGAGGAGGATTTCAAATTCAAGTCAGAGATGAAAGAAACATCTGGACTTGGTCCTCAGGTACATGCAGTATTCTGAACTGAGGCTAGAACCAGAGACCATTCTAATGAAAGGCCTCTACAGGTGGGCTCCAACTCAGTTTCGTGTATATTCATTCATGAAATAGCTCTTTGGGTCAACATGCAGAAGAAAACAATTTCAGAAAACTGACAATGAGGAGAGTAAAGGGAAGCCAGAAGGCTTGTGAATGGGGAGAGCGGAGGACCCAGGGCAGGAAACCAAGAATCCCTCCCTGCCCTCCTTGCTGCCAGGGAGGTCTGAGGGACTAGTTTCCACCTGGGATCCCAAGTCCAGAACAAAAGCAGCGGGGCCACGGCGGGGGAGGGAAGGGGGTCCTCAGCACGGGCGCATGGGGCTGCGGAAAGATGGGGGCTAGCGTGCCTGCTGGCGGGGGGCACCTCGCAAGGCGCTGTCCCCAGCCCGACCCCATGAGGACCCGGGTTTGGCGCAGCGCCCGGGGTGGTCCCGGTGCCCTGGGGTTCGCGGGAGGCTGGGCCTCCACACCCCCCTCTTCGCCCCCAGGTCGGGTCCGCGCTTTCTGCTCCAGGTGAGGGCGCGGCACGGTGTCACTTTACCCCTGTGCAGAGGGTGGTCCGGAGAAGCCTTGGGGCGGGGAGGGGCAGCAGGCAGCAGGAGCGGGACAGCGGAGCCTCACATGGGAGCGTACGGGGGGCGAGTCCGGTGGGTCCTGCAGTCCCGACTGAGCCGCAGCACAGCACCGCGGCGCTGCCCGCCCCTCCTCCGCCAGCCCCTCCACCTCCTCCCAGACTCTCAGCCACATCCTCTGTGAGCTCACTTCCAGCTTAGGCAATTAGCAAAGCGCCTTCTCCCCGCCGCCCTCCACCCGCCCCCGCCCCCCTCCCTCCTGAGTCCTCCGCGAGCTCCCTTTTCGCTTTGGCAATTAGCAAAGCCCCTTCTCTGCCCCGCCCCCGCCCCCTCCCTCCTGAGGCCCCGCCCTGGCTGGGCCGGGGGGAAGCCCCGGGGGCTGCAAGCTTGACCAGCGCTGGCGCTGGGCAGCCTCCTAGCCTGGCTCCTTGAGCGGGTGTCCACCCGCGGCCTGGCTGCAAAAAGATCATCAGTCCTGTTAACCCTGGCTGCACTCTTCCGTCAGTTTGCTGGCTTCCAGATTGCGCCCAAAGTCAGGAACCAGCTTCCCCAACACAGGCCTGGGCTGAGATGCCTGCCCAGGATCTGTTTGAGCAGTCTACTCATCTCCAGGCAGGGATGGCACTTCCACATGGATGTTTGGGTTTTTTTATTGTTTTTTGGTCATTGGTTATTATTACATGACCTCCAGGGTAGGTGCTCCACAAAGGGAGTGAAAACAGGATGCATGATATACCCCTCACCTCCCATGCTGTCTTTCTCTTAAATAATAAGCACTGCTGAACTATCTTAGATTCTGTACCTTCTCTCCAGCCATGAACCTATCACTGTCTTTAACTCTTGAAAACTTCATTAGACAAATTAATGTGGTGAAGGAAGCAATATGAGAAAGCCTATTAATCTGATGAGCATGGAACTGAACAAACCCTATAGATACTTTCCCTTTGATTTCTAGCCTATCAATACCTACAGTGAGTCACATACACTCAAGATTATTGTTTTTATTGTATACTTCATATATTCATTGATTTTGGACTCGTTATCATTTCGTTGAAGTGTTAAACTATGGTAATAAACAAACTTTTAATTAACTTTTCCTCCTATGATACAAATATAACTTGCACTTGAGCTTTAGCTAATTTTATGTTCTAAAATTGCCAAAACAAAATGATCAAGGTTTCTAGATTATTTACTGTATTTTCTACTATATAATATTGTTCTATCTCTTCTGTATAAAGAAAATGAATGCTTGGGGCTCTTGGGTGGCTCAGTGTGTTAAAGCCTCTGCCTTCTGCTTAGGTCATGATCCCAGAGTCCTGGGATAGAGCCCCACATCAGGCTCTCTGCTCAGCAGGGACCCTGCTTCCCTTCCTTTCTCTCTGCCTGCCTCTCTGTCTACTTGTGATCTCTGTCTGTCAAATAAATAAATAAAATCTTTAAAAAAAGAAAATGAATGCTTGATAACTAAATGAATGCTTTACTGAACAAATTAAATATGGCAATAGCATTTTATTTTATCATGCTTCACATATTAAACAATAATATTATATCACTAGTCTACAAATAATCTACTCGCATAGTCATTTGGAAGCTTTTAGCAAAAGAATTCTTCCTCCTGATTGTAGTATAAAAGCCACAGAAATATACAGAAGACTCCTAGAATAGAAAGTTAAATCCAGTTATCCGTGATGCCTTGAGGAGGACCTGACCTATGTATGTCCTGGGATGCACTAGTAACTGTTACATGTGATAGGATTATATTTAATATATACAGTTTCATTTACTTCACAAAGGACATATAAATTTGAGAATTAAATATTTGATGAATCTATAAAGTCTATATCTATTTGTAACTAATGTGGTAGAATTAAGATGTTAATTTGAAAAAAAATTCATTGAACACATACACATATTCATTTGTTTTTATATATATAAACAGCATTATTTATTTATGTAAATAAATGCATTGTCTGTAAAATCCATTTACTTATCAATCATAAGGGTAATTTTAAGTACTAAGAATAAGAAATATGTGAAAAGATAAGTGTTCAAGAGTGCAGTTTGTGGTAATTAATACAATATGATAGGCTCATGAAAAAGATATATTACTTGAACTTAAAAGCTTCTATAATTAAGTGATGACCACTTGAAATTTGTAATTAGTCTTGCTGCAGTTTTTCCTTGCACTTATTGCCCTTCCCCAGAAGTTCATTAAGAATTTCTGTGAATGTCCTTATGTTTAATCTCATTCATAGATTCCACTGCTGCTCACAAAACAAAGCCAAAAAGAGAGGTAACTCTATGTGGCACTGCATCCACAAGCAATACATTCATAAATAATTAAAAAGCTCTCTACTTCATTTGTTACCCATTCAGCTGATAATTTAAATGAGTAACTGAGGCCATTTTATCAGCACTTTTAATAGAATGCGACTCAGAAACTTCACAGTGTTATTTAAGAAGAAATGCTCACGTGTTAAGGTTTTTATTTTTTTAAATCAACAAAATAATTTTCAAATATTAAAAGCAAATGTCTCCTTTTCCTCCAAGTTTCCTTGCTATGTCAAAGTTACAAATAAATACATTAAAATCGTATTTTGAGTAGTAGATAAAAACAAAAGTTTTGAAACTGTGGGTTCAGTGTCTGGGTTAACTTGTATAAATATCTGAACTCAATGTATTTAGACTTTATTAGATTTTTTTTAGACTATTTAAAAATACATGCTGAGATAATGACAACATTATTTTATTCATTTTAATAAATAAATTATTTAATTTAATTATGTTTAGATATTTATTTATTAAATTAATGATTTAATATTTAATAATCTAAATTTGAAATATTTCAAATTCTAAAATATTTATTTAATTAAATTGATATATTTAATATAAATATTTAATAAATTATTTAATCATTATTATAATTATGCAATACATTATGTATTGTGTAATAATTGCATTTTAATAAATAAATAAATGTATTATTTACATTATTTTATTTTATTTTATTTACTTGACAAAGAGAGGGAGAACGCAAGCAAAGGGAGCTGCATGCAGAAGGAGAGGGAGAAGTAGGCTCCCAGCTGAGTAGAAAGTTCAACCTGGGGTTCCATCCCAGGACCCTGGGATCACCACCTGAGTCGAAGGCAGATGCTTAACTGACTGAGCCATCCAGATGCCCAAGGCTTTGTATTCTTTGCTTCTAAATATTGATGCTCCTTCATCTCTGGAGTTAGTAAATTGATGTTGAGAATTCATATCAAAGAATTGATAGTAGCTGTTAAACAGAAACATGTAATTTAGGGGAAAAAAAAGAACAGAAGGAAGAGAAAGGCCAAAAGTCAAAAGCACATTAATATAAAATTTAATTAGATAAAAAAGCTGATATTCCTGAAGGGGGCTAATAAAAGAGCTGCAAAGAGCTGATAGGATTAGGAAAATTGTCCACTCCTGGTCATTTCATAATTTTAAACTATTCCTTATTAATAAATATACTTAGTTCCAGAAACACAAGCACATAGGAACATTTCCACCAAGTTTCCTCTAACAGCATTTACAAATTAGACGTTCAAACAATGCAGTTCATTACATGTTGCATCTGTATCTTAAAGTTTAAACACATTCTGTGACACATTTTCCAACAATTAAAATTAAAAATTATATATATACATATATATCTATGTATATATATATATACCTTATCCCTAAATGGAAAAAATATATATATAGAGAGAGAAACCTTATCCCTAAATGAAACCTTTCTTTGTTTATTAGATTAAATAGGTAAATTAGCAACAACAACAACAACAAACAGCTAATATTATAGAGGTAGGAACAATTTACCTTTTCATTCATTGCTATTTTCTAAAAATTCCTATTTTATTTTTTTCTCAAGTCTGTCATAATAATTTTCTAAATCTCCTGCCTTTTTCAATTTTTTTCTTTTAGTGGAAATCTCTATTTCATATTTATTTTCTCTTCCTCCACTCTTTGCTCTAATAATTCAATGTATTATTAGATTTTCTGTTTTTCTCTTTATCCAGATATATCTTTTCTTTCTTTCTTTCTTTTTTAAATAATTTGATTTGCTGGCATTTTACATCAGTACATGCTTTCTTATGGATGTTAGAAATGTCTGTGGAACTCCTAGAAGAATAAACTTTTTTACCTTTAAGAAGTTTACAGTCTAGAGTGCCTGGGTGGCTCAGTTGGTTAAGTGTCTTCCTTCAGCTTAGGTCATGATGCCAGGGTACTAGGATCCAGTCCTGCATCAGCTGCCTGCTCAGCAAGGAGTCTGGTTCTTCCTCTCCCTCTGCCCCTCCCTCTCTCTCTCTAATAAATAAATAAAATCTTTAAAAAAAAGACTTACTGAATCTGAGACTGAATTACTAAATTCAGTCTTAATAGAAGACAGCTAAACAAAGCAATGATCACAACTGGAAAATTTAGCGAGATCATGGTTTAACATTTTTGGTTGACACAGGACCTCTTTCAGTAACAACTTTCCCTAAATATCAATTTCTTTTTAAGGCAAAAAATTTTGACAAGAAATCCAGATCCTTCCGATCATTTTCATATCAATTTAAGGTGACATCCTCAGAGTATATAATCAAATATGTAATTATTCTATCTGTTGCCTTGTATATTGCCTGTATCTTTTTCAGACTCAAAGTTCCATTGAGGTAGAGTTTTTTTTTTTTAAAGCAGAGATTTTTAAAGTGTTTGATATATACAAGATGCTTAATAAGTGTTTACAAAGCCTATGTATTACAGAAGCTTTAAACAGGCTTTAAAATAATGTAGGTGATATTAGTGGTCATATCAAACAATTTTTAGGTTTCAGTCATGTAAATAACTACAATTCTCAGAGACAGAGAAACATACAAATGGTCTGGGTCCAGTAGGATAATGCTAGCATGTGTTGTAAATTCTTTTATATGACCTTATTCTTGCAAGAATTGGTTATGTGGCAGAAAAAAAGGTATCACTATCTTATACTTTAGTATTTAAAGAGATTTATGGAAGTCTTAATTTATTACACTACCCCTTTGTTTCAGTGGACCCAATTTCCGTGGTAATGGTGAGAGGAAAGTAGGCAATTTAGGCAGCAGCAAAAATCTCCTACAAGGCACTATAAAATAAGGCTTGTTCTAGATCATGGGTCTGTCCAAAGGGGAATGTTAAGGGGTAGAATGGATGATGGATGCATTGTGGACTTATAACTTTAAGATTAATACTGTTATGCCCCAATAATGGGTCTATGATTAAAGGAGCGAGACTGATGTAAAGCAAAGGTCAAGCAAAGCTTTATTTCATGCCAAGCATCAAGAATCTAACCAAACGTTCGGGGCCACACCTCTTATGAGAGAAGGAAACCCTTTGCTGTTTCACAGTCTAGCTTTTAAGGGCAAAGGCCATGCAGTCAGGCCTGGCCACGCACAGGTGACCAATGAGATTTTAACACACACAGGAAACTCCACAGTGAGGCTAGGTGACCAATTGAGGTTCAATTTACCCTAGTATAGACATTTGACCCAGCCTATTACTCCTTGATTAGGATTGGTGCAAAAAAGGTTCCCAAAGGGCGGAGGAGTGGGGCATACTCCTTAGTATCTAGGGAGACAATATGCAAACACCGCCCCCCTCCCGCTGATTGATGTCTCCACCTGGCCTGACCCACCCTTGTATATGGGCTTTGTTACCTGGAGCTGATTTCCAGGACTTGTTTTTAAGTGAATCCCCTGGGGGAAGGGGAGCAAGGACAGTTAAAGGGTTAACCTCAATGAAAGCCTCTTGCTAAAATATAAAAATATAAAATAGGTCCTTACATTACAACAACTCAGTAGGGAAAGTCCCAGTGTGGTGATAAAAGAAGTGAGGTAACTTGCATTGCACATTTTTTTTTAAAACGTGTAAGTTGTATTTTTCCGTGCCATTACATCATACTTTATCTTCATCTCTGTCTACTAGTTTAAAACTAGTTAAACAAACTCAACAATTTTTTAAAAAATATTTTATTTATTTATTTAAGAGCAAAAGCCAGAGAGAGAGAGAGAGAGCATGAGCAATATGGGACTCGATCCCAGGACTCTTGAGATCCTGATCTGAGCCAAAGGCAGACACTTAACTGACTAAGCAAATGAGACTCCCACAAACTCAACAATTTTATAAAATTTTTATTTGTTGGGGTGCCTGGCTGGAACAGTCAGTCAAATATGTAAATCTTGATCGTGGGGTTGTACGTTTGAAATCCATCTTGGGTGTAGAGGTTTTATTTAAAAATAAAATCTTTAAAATTTTTTTTTTCATTTTTTTATTTAAGCCATTGTATGGCAGTGTTGATCACTATATTGTACACCTGAAAGTAATATTAACCTTATTTTAACTAACTACAATTTAAATAAAAACTTTAAAAATAAAATAAAAATAATAATCATAAAAATAAAAAAGAGGAAAAATTATTTGGCGGCAATTTTCTTAATTGTATTATTATTTATTATTATCATAGTCTGTGTGTGTCGGTGGGAAGTGGCTGGTATTACAGTGAGTTCCATATCTGTGTTACACTGAGGTCCATGTCTGTAGTCAGTCTTTTTTTTCTTTTAGTTTATTTTCAGGGATCCAAAATTCATTGTTTATGCACCACACCCAGTGCTTCATGTAATAAATTCCCTCCTTAATACCCACCACTGGGCTCACCCAACCACCTGCCACCCTCCTCTTCAAGACCCTCAGTTTGTTTCTCAGAGTCCACAGTCTCTCATGGTTTGTCTCTCCCTCCGATTTCCCCCAGCACACTTCTCTCCATCTCCCAGTGTCCTCCACGTTATTCCTTATGTATTGAGTCTTATAAAAACTTTTATTTCTTTCCCTATTCTGCTTTGCATATGCTTACCTTAGATGTTAAAATGTTATAAACCTCTCCTGCCTGGTCCATTTTCTCTCTCTTCTCTCATGATTTCTCATGCTCTCCCTGCCAACCCCACATGCCTTACAATATCTGGATATGACTAATTTCTTCCTGAGCTACTTTATTCTACTCTGCCATATGGTTGCCCTTCCCTCTTCTGTACCATAACTTCTATCCCCTGCATTTGTGCTTTAACAATACCTAATTCTTTTTACTACATCTGTATCTTTGAGGTCAATACTCAGTAGTGCAATCGCTGGGTCATAGGCTAGCTCTATTTTACTGGAAAGAAGGGCCATATGCACCCCAGTGTTCATAGCAGCAATGTCCACTATAGCCATTCTGTTGAAAGAGTCAAGATCCCCTACAACAGACAAACGGATAAAGAAGATGTGATCCAAGGATACAATGGAATATCACTCAGCCATCAGAAAGGATGAATACCCAACTTTTGCATCAACATGGATGGGACTGGAGGAGATTATGTTAAGTGAAATAAGTCAAGCAGTGAAAGTCAATCATCATATGGTTTCACTTATTTGTGGAACCTAAGGAATAGCATGGAGGACATTAGGAGAAGGAAAGGAAAAATGAAGTGGGGGTATTGGAGGGGGAAATGAAACATGAAAAACTATGGACTCCAAGAAACAAACTGAGGGTTTTAAAGATGAGAAGGATGTGGGGATGGGTGAGCCTGGTGATGGGTATTAAGGAGGGCACATATTGCATGGGGCACTGGGTGTTTTACACAAACAATGAATCATGGAACACTACTTCAAATACTAATGATGTATTGTATGGTAACTAGCATAACAGAATTAAAAAAAAAAAAGGAGGGGGACAATACCTAACACTCAATCTTTGCTAGTTTCTTGTTTACCTCCTTTTAAGAGTAAGCTCATTAGTGTTTTTGTTTGTTTGTTTTTTTTTTGTCTCAACTAAAAGAAGAAAAATAATACACATTATTTTGAAAACTTTTTGAACAGTGTACAAACGTTAGTCAAGTCCACAATGTCTCATCTCTTCTTCCTCCTAACATGGCTAAGTTGAAAAACCCTTTATCTGGGAAAAGATCATTGTCCAGCCACCTTGTGTAAGATTTTGGCTTTAGGTTAGATTATCCTTTCTTTCCTTTTCTGAAAATAAGTTGAAAATATTAATAGCCTCAGTTTTTCTTCCAAAATATGACTGCTTCTTTACCAAGTGCAAAAGCAACCCATTTTGACCATAGTAAACAGCTTGGACCTACTTTTTTTGGCTCACTGTTTTAGTGAGACAAGTGGAGTGAAGATGACACACCATTTCCAAATGTATTAATAATTGGTAGACCATACTTCTAAATTGAAGATTTGTTGCCATTAAACTACGACCAGACTCGCTATAATTACAGAGGTAAATTCTTTATATTTACTATATTTGAAATTACCATATAATACCAAAATAAAATTATGATTATGTGAAGAGTCTGTAATATTAAGAAGATGACTTTGAAATGATTGCTTATCTAAATGAAATTTCCCATTTTATAATCTTGTATAAGCTTCCGTTGTCATTTCCTATTTAAAATCTATTAGAAGGCACTCTTATTTTCCCTTAAGTGGGAAGTCAAATGTGGAACAAATTCATCCCAAAGGAACTGATTCTATGTTCCACTGAAGACAAGGTGGCTTCCATGTGGCATTTTGCCTCTTGCATATTGTTCATCTCCTACAACAAATGGGGGTATGCTCTTTAGTAAACTAATTCAACTCAATTAGAGACATTGTCTTCAAGGGATAACATCATAGAGACTAGAATCAGAATCATACTTTTGGGAAAATTGGGCCCAGGATTTTTGTTTTGTTTTGTTTTGTTTTGTTTTAAGATTTTATTTATTTATTTGACAGACAGAGACCACAAGTAAGCAAATAGCGGGGGGGGGGGGAAGCAGGCTCCCTGCTGAACAGAGAGCCTGATGCAGAGCTCGATCCCAGGGCTCTGAGATCATGGCCTGAGCCGAAGGCAGAGGCTTAACCCACTGAGCTACACAGGTGCCCCTGGGCCCAGGTTTTGATGGCTTCTTTCCTCAATCTTATAAAACCTATTTGAACTCTACTGGATGCCAGAACTGCTTAAAAATATTTGGTCCCTTGTAATTTTAACCTTCCAGTATTCAATGCACCTGATCCATGTAATATCCTATAGTATTTTTGTCAAATGAAGACTCTCAAAGTGTGTTTCTTGGGAGACACTTTTCAATTGGTTGCTTACATTTCTGCATTTATTATTTGTTCTAGGCCATCCTTTGAAGATGGTTGTATTGAATAGAC
Source organism: Mustela nivalis (assembly GCF_964662115.1). Classification (NCBI taxonomy): domain Eukaryota; kingdom Metazoa; phylum Chordata; class Mammalia; order Carnivora; family Mustelidae; genus Mustela; species Mustela nivalis. The sequence continues at coordinate 220,913 of NW_028136331.1, forward strand.
TTGGAAGACAGAAATAGTATCTTTTTTTTTAACTTAACCTGTTGTGTTTGCAAATATTATCTGCCTCTGTTTTGATTCTTCTTGTGGGAACTGAGGCTCAGAACTGATATATAACTCCCATCCCTACACACACACAAACACACACACACACACACAAACACACACACACACACACACACACACACACAAATAATGTTAATATTCTGGCTACCTCTATTGCTGTGAATAATAAACTATATTATTTCTGAAACATGAGTCTGCGTCTTCTATCAACACCCAAGAAACTACAGCAGACTCATACACCAGCTTTCAAATAAGGGAAAATAATCTCAGATGCTTTATATTTTTTGATAGTGTTACCTACTTCTGAACATATGACTGAGCACATATAAAGCTGGAGCCATGACCATTTAGAGCTTCTTCTGTGGAAGAACTATGCATTCACTAGTAAACAATAGTAGTTTCATCTTTTTTTTTTTTCCTCCTGGACACCATTTCCTCTCTCAAACTGTTGCTCAAATTGGATGGAGTCTAAGGTCCTTTGAGGAAATTTTTGTTTAATGATTCAAAATAAAATAGGAAGATTCTAAAGTGCTAAAAATACTTCTAGATAAAAGGTATAAGATCATGCCAGAAAGGATAGTAATTTTATCTAACAACTGCCTGTTCACCCCTTTTTTGTTCATTAACTAATCTCCAAATTCCTGACTAAATCCCTTTTGTAAGCCAGAATGTGAGCTAAAAACTGGGATTTTAAAAAATTTTCATTTGAAATCCAGTTAGTTAACATATATGGTTGTATTAGATTCATGTGTACAATATAACATATAGCACTCAGTGCTCATCATGACAAGTGCTCTAATTAACCCCCATCACTTATTTAATCCATCACTCCTTTCAGATCCCGTCAAGTAACCATCAGTTTGTTCTCCGTAATGAAATGTCTGTTTCTTGCTTTGTTTCTCTTTCTATGTCTTATTATTTCCCCTTTGCTTGTTTGTTTTGTTTCTTTTATTCCATATATGAGTAAAGGTATTTGTCTTTCTCTGACTGACTTATTTCACTTTTAGCATTATACTGTCTAGTTCCAACCATGTTATTGCAAATGGCAAGATTTCAGTCTTTTTTATGGCAGAATAATATTCCATTGTATATAGATACCACTTATTCTTTATTTATTCATCAATTGATGGATACTTGGGCGCTTTCCATATCTTAGCTTTATAAATAATGCTGCTATAAACATAGGGGTGCTAGCATCCCTTTGAATAAGTTTTCTTATATTCATTGGGTAAATACACACCAACAGGACTGTTGGATCACAAAGGACTTCTATTTTTAAATTTTATGGAAATTCCATACTGTTTTCAAATATGGCTGTATCAGTTTGCATCACCACCAACAGTTCACAATTGTTACTTTTTCTTTTTTTTTTAAGATTTTATTCATTTGACAGAGAGAGATCACAAGTAGAGAGAGAGAGAGGAGGGAGCAGGCTCCATGCCTGGCAGAGAGCCCGATGTGGGACTTGATCCCAGGACCCTGAGATCATGGCCTGAGCTGAAGGCAGAGGCTTAACCCACCTAGCCACCCAGGCAGCCCCCACAAGTGTTATTTTTTCACATCCTCTCCAACACCTTTTGTTTCTTGTAGTGTTGATTTTAGCCATTCTGACAGGTGTGAGGTGGTATCTCTTTCTAGTTTTGCTTTGCAATTTCCTGATGATACATGATGATGGACATCTTTTCATGTATCTACTGAACATTTGAATGTGTTCTTTGGGGAAACACTTGTTCATGTCTTCTATCCATGTTTTTATTGGATTATTTGTTTTTGGATGTTGACTAAAAACTGGATATTAAGTAACACACAAGACAGGTTTCCTTGAGCTTAAATTTTATTTGCATGAGTATCATTAACAGGAAAAAATATGCATATGTGTATGTACAAGTGTGTTTATGTATACATCTATCTATCTATCCTCTATCCCATGTCTTCTAATTGTGGTAAATCCTATAAGGTGGGGAATGGGATAGTCTGAAGAAATATGCTTCTGGATATGCTGGGTAAGCAAATTTAATTGCACTCAGATGCATTGGATATAAGTGAATCACTCAAATGAGTTATTTAATATTATATAGAAACAAATTAAAAGTTTATGTAGTTGAAAATAATAGGCAGTTAAAATAATTTTTTTGTTTGTTGTTTTTGTGTCTTTTTTTGTTTATATATACTATGGTGTGAATGTTTATGTCTCCCAAAATCATATTATGGAATCTAACTCTGGAAGTGATAGTATTAAAACTTAGGGGCCTTTGGGAGGTGATTAGGTCATAAGTGGGATTACAGTCCTTTTAAAGGAGACCCCAGTGAGTTCTCTTGATTCATTCATCATGTACGTTTACAGTGAGAAGATAGCTATCTATGAGGAAGTGGGCTCTCCCTGGATCTGCCCATTCCTTAATCTTGAACTTCTCCGTTCTAGAACTGTGAGAAATAAATTCCTGTTCTTTATAAGCTATTAAGTCTATATCATGTCCGTTATAGCAGCCTGCATGCAGAAGGACACTATGACCTAAAATGAGAGCAATAAATATAAAGTTTCAGTAAAGTCAGTTGGTACAATGTTTTTTTTTTTTTTTTTAATTAGAGAAGACATGCTGCTTCATGTTAAACCTTGATATTGTATATGTTTCTTGAAGGGCCACTTCTTACTCCTTTGTGTGTTTTCCACAAAGTCCAGGATGATGCCTTACATAAAGGTAATATTTTATAAATACTGTTGGAAATATATACTTCTCTAAAATCTTATTTTGCCTACAGATTACTTGGATCCACTTTGCCTTGTGTAGAATATTTGAAATATATTAAGAACAGAATGTCTCTCTAAATAACATTTAGAATCATCATTAGTTTATGACTCCTGACTCATTTGTTTATGCAGTGATACTTACTGCAAGAACACTGAAGTTTGTAATATAATTTTGAATTAATCACCAAGCTAGTTTATTTTAACTTATGAAAAAATAATTTCTCATGTTGGTTTAATTCTGCTCTTATGTTATGGTCATGACATTTTCATTAAAATAAAGTAGAAAATAGAAGTAAATAATAAATGAAAAATAAAAATTAAAAAATAAAAAAATAAAAGCAAATCTCTTGTGAAATGTTAAACTTTTCTTACTTATTTTGTTTTGCTTTTCTTCTACCATGCTGGCAAAGCTGTATATTGCAGATAGGTACAATTTTCTAGGTGCTAGGTTTGTTACTTTTGCTAAAATTTTCAAAATATAAGGAGTTGAATAGTCATGCATTGTTTATTAAACTCCTTATCTACACATATAAAAATAAAACAATGATGGTGACCTGGGTATTTCTAAAATTGTATTCTGTTTTTCCATATTATGGTTTACAATGTAATTAATAAAGATTCTGCATATATTAACATCCATCCCCTTCTATCTCATATGTATGTCCATACAGAGCATGTATGATTTCTATTCATTGCTATGTTGTGGTGAAGAGATTGTCTGAAGTAGCCTATATTTATGCAGGTAGATCTTAAGCTACAGTGCTCTTGTTTATTTGCTTGTTCGTGATCAGTATGTTTGAAAGATGGTAACTATTGCATCAGGTGTGACGATTAAAAAATATTATTGGTGCCTGATACACTGTGATGAAATAGGTAAGTCGATTCATAATTTGTTAATTAAATTAGAAAAGAAATTCCTTTGGATTTGTTCTTTATTAAGAGTTTTTTTTTTTTTTAACGAATGCCTTGGGATGTTTTTTGTGTAATATATATCACATGCCTCAACCTTTAAATTTGAATTTAGAAAAGAGTTATCAGAATGAGCCTAGAAAATATTGTTATGGGGGCGCCTGGGTGGCTCAGTGGGTTAAGCCGCTGCCTTCGGCTCAGGTCATAATCTCAGAGTCCTGGGATTGAGTCCCACATTGGGCTCTCTGCTCAGCAGGGTGCCTGCTTCTTCCTCTCTCTCTGCCTGCCTCTCTGCCTACTTGTGATCTCTCTCTGTCAAATAAATAAATAAAATTAAAAAAAAAGAAAACATTGTTTTGAAATATTTTTGTTCTGTTGTATTATGTTAACTTAGGAAATAATGGTAGTTATTTTTATTAGCATTTCCTACTTTCCACATGCCCTTACAGATGAGATATCATGTTTTTCCTACTCTTTTTATCGTGGTTGTTATATTCTTCATGATCAATAACAATCAATGAAAATTCCTAACATTAATTTTCTTTGGGAAAGTGATATTTTAGCAGGAATCCATGACCAAAAATTTTAGCTGTTGTTCTTCCAGGAGATGAGACTATCAATGTTCCCGAAATTTCAAGAAATAGAACTTATTAATTGTGTTGGTTGATGTTTATTGTCTCTGAACTTAGAGGTGCATAATTCAATTTAAAATTTATTTTGGGGGCGCCTGGGTGGCTCAGTGGGTTAAAGCCTCTGCCTTTGGCTCAGGTCATGATCCCAGGGTCCTGGGATCGAGCCCCGCATCGGGCTCTCTGCCTAGCAGGGAGCCTGCTTCCTCTTCCCTCTCTCTCTGCCTGCCTCTCTGCCTACTTGTGATCTCTATCTGTCAAATAAAATAAATAAAATCTTAAAAAAAACGGAGTGGACCTTATGGGGGTGCTTATCTGAAATTGAGGGACATTATAAAAAAATAAAAAATAAAATTTATTTTGAATTGAAAACAAGATCTTACTGAAGTTTAGGCATCCCACTTTATATCAGGCCTCCAGTACATTCTAATTTATTTATAGAAAATATCATAAACATGAATGACACTTTTCCTATTGCATTTATATGAAACTGCAATGACTCAAAGATGTCAGATTTGAAAAGCACTACCTTTCTATAATTTCTGTTTCCTAGGAGGAATGGATATACCATTTTAGCTCAATTATCCAACAGTATTCAAAACCACCATGAATTTTAAAACATAGTTATTACATCCTAAAAATCAAGTATGAAAATGTATAAACAACCAAATCTCTATCTGTAAATGAAATACTCCCACACAGACGGGTTTTAAAACTTTCTAACTTAAGGAATTTGATAGCACAGACTCAGGGTAGTAGTTTCAGTGCCTACAGTATACTTTCAGGGAGAGAGTAATGTAGGCTCTGAGTCACTTTCTGCCTAGAGATGACCTAATAGTGGTTCTGGCATTGTTTGTTTGTTTTTGAAAATACGTTCCTGGGCGTCATTCAGAAAATGCAGAGTTTGGCATCTATATAAATTAAGGATGATCTTTTTGAACTTTTGTCTTTCATTACATCAAATTACCATAATTGGACAGAAATTCCACTAAATTAAGCATTGTTAGGAAATGTGTAAATTGGAGCTACTCAAATTAGTTGCTCTTTGAACTATGTGCTGTTGGTTCAGGATTAGATAAGGAGTTTGAAGGCAAACCTAAATCATTGCTTCCTTTTTTGAGAGATTCTCAGCATATTTTCTTAAAATTAGCTGAAATAAACAATGTGTTTAGTCGCAAAGTGATTTGCATTTTTGCACAAACTCCCTATCTCCTTGAGAATTATAACAGATATTTCATGAAACATCATTGATCTTTACTTTGTTACACTGCTGTAAAGTACATTTAGAGTTGCCAGTTAAAGGTGTTAGTGTTGAGATGAAATGTCATGCATTTTTCTTCACTTCCATGCAAATGAACACAGTAAATTATTAAGACACAATGAAGAAAAAAAAATTGACAATGAGTTCCAGATTTTAAAAATCACTTGCCATTCAATCCAAATTGTGAGTTTGATCAGTTACCGAACACTTTATAATGCACCCCCGGTAATTTTACAGAGATTACTTTTTTCTTACCAATTCTTGATTATTCTGTCTTGCAATGCAGAGAAAGCTAACTAATTTAAAATAAACTTCCGTTAATTTTGATTGTTATAAACTTAAAATTGATTAATTTCCATATACAGAGTTTAAAATGTTCACAATTTACATTAAATATATATTCTGTGTATACCTTGGAAAAATTATACTGAAAATTGAAATTAAAATGATGTTGTATATAGCTGCAAGAAGCCGCCTGTCCCATTTCATCTTACTATATAAGTTGTGTCAGGTAATTTATAAAATCCCTGCTGCATAACAAATCTATTTTTTGTTGGAATGGGTAGTAATGTTTCTTCTTATTTCGAAATAAGAGTTGGTCTATGAGTGCCTCTGCAACTGTATTTTTTCTAAGTGGCTTCATGGTCCTGAACTGAGAAAGCTCAGAGCATTAAACATCAAAGTAATATATTTTGACACAATTAGACATCAAGGAAATGCAATTAAAATGACACTGAGAGGGCGCCTGGGTGGCTCAGTGGGTTAAGCCGCTGCCTTCGGCTCAGGTCATGATCTCAGGGTCCTGGGATCGAGTCCCGCATCGGGCTCTCTGCTCAGCAGGGAGCCTGCTTCCCCCCCTCTCTCTCTGCCTGCCTCTCCATCTACTTGTGATTTCTCTCTGTCAAATAAACAAATAAAATCTTTAAAAAAAAAATGACACTGAGATATCACTACACACTTACCAGAATGGCTAAAATAAAATATAATGACAAGCCCAAAAGAAAAAAATATACCATTTGATGATACACAATGGCAAGTTGTACCATAACTTAACCATCTCAGACTAGTGTAGTGTTAAATTTGTTTTTCTAAGCCATGTTTTGGGTCACTTACCACTTTTCAAGGATATAAAGTGCTATCATTTTACTTAAAACTGTGAAATTTGGTCAGATTTAAATTTCAATTTATGTTAAAACATTCTGTAAACTGTGTTAGACTTTGACATTTGTTCCCTCACTTCAGTGAATAACACTATATCATATTCTGAAAAATACGCTAATTTTTTATTATTTTGAAAAATATCCCTTTTTCCTCTTATGGTAATTATTAATATGAATTAATAGTAGAATTTGAAATGGTCCAATATGACCATAAATACTTTATAGTATATTATCAAATTTAATAATGAATATAATGTACTTCTTTGGACAATTTTTAAAGACCAGTCTACTCTTAAAACAAAAAAAATGGAGATGCACTTCTTTAGTTCACACAAATTTCATTTTATTATATATAACCTCAGATAAATTTCAACAAATCATAATTTATTAAAATCATGTCTACTTAAAAATCTCATAGAAGAGTTAAACCATCAAAAATAAAAATAAACACACACAACACACACACATCACCCATGTATTGGCAAATCACAATTGCTGTAACAATACATTAGGCATTCCACAGTTAAGGGCTATCAAAATTTCCATCAGTGACAAAAAGATTTGTATCCAAATGGACTGATTTGCCAGAATCCAAGAAAAAGTCTCCTAGGATTTATTTAAAGGTAAATATTTGAACAAATACTTCTTAAATTTAGGAAATTCAGAACATACGATTAAAGAATATTTGCAGTGCAGACTATATTCAATCCTTCCTTCAAAATGTGCCTTTGAGTACATAATTCTGTTTTCTCGATCTAAATTGAGCTGTCTTCCAAGGAAGTTTTCCAAAATGTGTGTCTCTGTGTGATAAATGTTCTAAGACCTAACATGCTTCATTGTATTTTTACTGTGCTCTCAAATTTAATCAATAATTTGGATTGATGTATAATACCTAGTTTCAAATATCTTTTCCATCTATAAAAACTCCCAGCTGTCTCTTTATATGCTATTACTATTGAGAATTGTGCTGTCAGTATTATTCTTGTACATTTTAGGTGATCTGTTCTTCTCTTGGGCATCATTTATGCTCTTCTCTGTTTTTGATATTCTTAAAACTCACCATAATGTATACGAGTGGTTTTTAGTGTGTGTAGTTTTTGTTTTGTTTTGTTTTGTTTCTGATATCTCGTGTTTGGCATCATTTTAAGTCTGGTATCTTTTATCTTTCTTTAATTCTCCAAAATTTATCTCAGTACTTATTTAAATATTTTCTTTATTTTTTTTTCTCTTCTGCTGTATTTGGGCAGAAGTCATTAATTTGTTTGTTTGTTTTTCCCAACTCATTTATTCATTTTACAGCTATATTCATCTTAGTCTCCATTTATTGTATTCTTTATTTCAACAATTTTCACTTAATTTATATTCACAGTATAGTATCTTTCTTTTCCTTGTATATGTATATCATTATTTTATCATATACTTTTAAGCTATTTTTAAAAATATTTTATTTATTTATTTGACAGTGAGAGATCACAAGTAGGCAGAGAGGTGGGCAGAGAGAGAGGAAGAGAAGCAGGCTACCTGCTGAGCAGAAAGCCCGATGTGGGGCTTGATCCCAGGACCCTGAGATCATGACCTGAACGGAAGGCAGCGGCTTAACCCACTGAGCCACCCAGGCGCTCCTTTTAAGCTATTTTTTAAAAGTACAGTCATTCTTTTTTTTTTTTAAGATTTTATTTATTTATTTATTTGACAGAGAGAGATCACAAGTAGACAGAGGGCAGGCAGAGAGAGAGAGAGAGAGGGAAGCAGACTCCCTGCTGAGCAGAGAGCCTGATGCAGGACTTGATCCCAGGACCCTGAGATTATGACCTGACCTGAAGGCAGTGGCTTAATCCACTGTGCCACCTAGGCGCCCCTAAGCTATTTTTTTAATTCCTGTTCCCATAACACTTGGATTGGCATATAAAGTTAACCACATCATATTTTTTAGGTAAGTAATTGTACTTTTTATGTGCATAGTTATTTTGGTCCATGAGTTCAGCTCTTCTTAGGATCATCAAATCTCTGTAAAGTCTGGGTATGCTAGGATTTTCTAAGCAACAATAAAATACATTGAAACCTGGTAGCTTAATTATAATAATGTTTTCTTTCTCAATCATTCACAATAGTATTCCATTCTGAGTAGCTTCCTTCTATTTTGCAGCTATAGTGTTTGGAAAAACTTGAAATGTGATATCACTGTGATAATGTGAATTGGTCAGGGTTTTTCAGAGAATCGGGAAGAGAAAAAAAGGAAGATATTCTCCAGGGCCAACTCTAGAAGTGACTATTAAAACATCTGTCCAAATTCAATTGAACAAAACTCAGAAATGCCATCTCCAGTGAAATACAAAAAAGATTATATATAGTTCTGGGCACACACATCTCATTTGACCCAATGATGTATATCAATGAAAGACTGAAGGCCAATCACCACTCCATGGGAGAATTTAAAAATAAATTTACTAATGAGGCCAAGAATTCAGAATCACAAATACTTCATAACTAATAATAACTGCCTTCACTTGATGTTATTCTATAAGATAAATCCTATGGTCAAGTTTCAATTTTAAATTCTTAAATCCTTATGAAGAAGCATCATTTGGAGGGAGCAGTTTTCATAATTTATCATCCATCAGCCTTTTTTAAAAGATTTTATTTATTTATTGGACACAGAGAGAGAGAAAGAGAGCGAGAGAGAGAGATCACAAGTAAGCAGAGAGGCAGGCAAGCAGGGAGGGAAGCAGGCTTCCTTTTGAGCAGTGCCCGATGTGGGGCTGGATCCCAGGACCCAGAGACCATGACTTGAGATGAAGGCAGAGGCTTAACCCACCACCCACGTGATGAGAGAGCCACTCAGGTGCCCCTCATCCATCAGTCTTAATTGATTGGAGGAAAATGTGTGGAGGAATAATGCCTTAGGGAGCTAATCTCTCTAAAGAATTTTCAAGTCTTTACCCCTTCAAGGTTTTGTACAGTTCTGATAGCCTCTAAACATCCAGCGGATTTCTACAGTGACAGGCCTGTTAAAACCTGTCTTCAAACCAGGAATAGAGCTTGAAACATACCAGTCAAGGGCAACTTTGAGTATTTTAAGGCGTTTATCATCATTTCTTTGTTTTTGGTTAATATCTGAAATAGTTCCATATTACACTTGGATAATTTCTCCAGAGCTGACTTTAAAGGAGGCATTCAGTTCCAGCTAGTTCCATATTTTGGCAAGAACTATACTTCTATATTAAAAAAAAAAACATATTTTAGGGCGCCTGGGTGGCTCAGTGGGTTAAAATCTCTGCCTTCGGCTCAGGTCATGATTCCAGGTTCCTGGGATTGAGTCCCACAGTGGGCTCTCTTCTCAGCTGGGAGCATGCTTCCATTCCTCTCTCTCTGGCTGCCTCTCTGCCTTCCTATGATCTCTGTCAAGTAAATAAATAAAATTTTTAAAAAAACATATTTTATACCAGTTATTCATGTTTATTAACTAAGATATCACAATACAAATAATACAAACAGTTGCTCTTTATTAATACCTTCAACCAAGATAAAAAAATATGTCATATTTTCTCCAAAAATTTTATATCATCTGATAGGTCAGATATATATATAAAATTACATTTAAAGTTTTAAAAATATCAGCAAATATTTTCATTTAAATGCCAATTTGAAAAGAAATCTACTTTTCCAAACACGACTTTTTATCCTATTTATTTTGAATTTTGTCAACAACTGATAAAATGTTTAGCGAGACTATAAATGTTAGATCGAAAAAAATGATTAATAGATGTAGGTTCAAATTATTATGTTCCATTAAAAATGATTTAGTCTTTGATGAACATCTGTTTGGTAATATGTTGTATCCAGATATAGTCAATTAAAGACATATATAAAATTATAGGGAAATGACATCTTCCGTTCCATTATGAGTAGAGCTTTTAAAATGCTATTTGCCACAACCTGTCATCTTGTCATTATGTAGCATTATGTAGCAATTAAAAAATGTATACTCTTCACTTAGAAGTCTTTTGGAAATCTAAAATATGACTTCCTATGGTTTGTGTCTCCATATTGCTTTATTGCCAGTTAAAACAAATCCACATGCTTTGATTCAAAGGTAATAAATTCCTCTTATTTGGAAAAAGGATGTTTATTTTTGTTCTCTCACCCTTAGCAGGTGGTTTCATTTTAGCACACTTCAGAGTTATAATTTCATGCTTATTAAAAACATTTATTTTGATCTACATAGATGAATGAAACTTTTATTTTATTAAATTATTTGCCAAAAAATCTGTGAGTTTTTAAAATGTATTTCATTTGAAGGGTTATTTTAGAGCATTCAAAGAGGATCTAAGAGTGTGGTATTATGCAGTTTTTAAGTAGGTATGAAATGGTTAATTATAGGATTGTTTCTTTAGGCTTATGTATATTGTCCATTATATGCTATAAAATATTTTGAAAGTAAATTTAAAGTATGTTTTATGTAGTTTATTTTTTGGAAAAAAATATTGAAATGACTTATGAAATTCAGTATACTCTCAACATTAATTTATTTTGAAATTTACCAGTTGTCTACTGAACTATTATATGGCAGATATTACTTCAGACTACACTGGTAAATGAAATACTTGGCTTTGTAGAACTTTTATTTTAATGGGTGAGACAATTCAAAGCTATAAACCTTAATAAAAATGGCATAGTGCATTCAAAAAGGAAGAGTACAATGGGGAAAAAGAAAAATTCGATCAGGGTGAGAAAAATCAAGGTTGCTAGGCAGGGGATGGGGAGTTAAATCTTTTAATAGAAAGATCAGGGTACTTACAATGAAGCTGACAATTGAACAAATGTATGGAAAGGTGATGAATTTGCGCAGAACTATCAGCAATAAGGTCACTCCAGACAAAGGAATTGGCTATCTTGAAGGCCATAAGGTTGGATCATGCCTGGCATATCTGAGGAATAGCAAGGAGGCCACTGTGAGTGACTGAAGAGTAGCAGGGAAAGAGGTCACAGAGGTTAAATGAGTGGCTAGATCATGTAAAAGCTTAGAAGTCATTGTAAAACTCTGGCTTTTATATTTGGAAACTTACTGTGTGATAGAATTTCTGCTAATAACTGAGAGTTCAATTGTCCATAAACTTTCAAGGATTCTTATTCTAGTAAGACAGAATAAAGAGAAAGAGTTCATATTTTCACATGGTGTAACAAATGCTCGGAGATACAAGTGTAGGAAGCTATGGGAGCACAGAAGAAGGCACTAAAATCACACCATATATTTGATGACTGTGACTATATATAAATTTGTATTTTCTAGATTTTTTGTAGTCATGGAATCACACAGTATATACTATTCATTGCCTGGATTTTCTTTTCTCAGCATCATTACTTTGAGAATCTCCAATTGTCTTTGCTCTATTGATGGACATTGATGAACATTTCCACTGTTTTCAATTCTTAAAAATAAAGCTGATATGAAATTCACATACAAGTCCTTGTATGAACATAGGGTTTGTTTTTCTTGGTTAAATGCCTAGAATAAAATGGCTATTTGTGTAACTGCAACATATTTTTCATTTAAAAATTTTTGAAACTATTTTCCAAAGTGGTTGTATCATGATATATGCCAACAACAGTTTAGATTTTTTGTTGCTTCTCAATCTAGCTCAGACCAAGTACAATTAGCCTTTATAATTTTAGCCATTCTAATAGATATGTAAGCATGTCTCATTATGATTTTAATTTTTATTTCTTTAATGTTTAAATGTTGAGAAATTGGCCATGTGCTTATAAGCCATCCATATACTTTTGGTGACATGTCTCTTCCATTATTTCCTTCACATGTAAAATTGGATACTCTGTTTGGTTATTAGTAAGGTTTTTTATTTTTATTCATTTTTAAATAATCAGAGTAGATGTCCATTATCAGATATTTAATTTGCAAATCCCTTCTCCATCTTTATGGTTTCTCAATGGAGCTTTGATAGCTGTGTCTTTCAAGAAATATGCTACTTCTTTCCTGGTACACGGAGGTATGACTAGAACATTATCAATGTTGACCTTTGCAAAGAAAATCATGGCTTAAGATATATGTAGTCTGCAGTTGTTGGGAGTGTTCACCATCCTTGCCTCTAACTCATCTCTCACTGCCCACACATTCAGGTATAGGGGAATATTGATTGACAAAATATTAATTGCCAAATAACACTAGTTAGAGAATAAGAAAAATGCAGGCACCTGATTATATAATATTCCTTAAATAAAATATGTTTTTATAAGTGCTATTGGAAGTAAATTCCTCAATACTTTAATCACACAGAATGATGGAATCCTAGATTTTTTTTCCTTGTATTTACTAAGAAAATGATCATGCCTCAAGTATATTAAAATGGAATAGGGAAAATTAAAAATTGCTTTAAGTCGATTTGTGTGTGTTGTGCGTATGTGAGAGAGAAAGTGAGAGAGAAAGAGAAAGAGAGAAAAAGAGAAAGGGAAAGACAGAGAGGTGGCTGCAGTGAATTGATGAGTTGCAGGATAGATTTTAAAGTTTTGTCTTTTGCTTTCTACATTTCCTTTTCCTTAGGTTCAAGAGAACAATCAGTAATATCTCAGATGCCTGCTGGTAACATCAGCAGAAAGAGTTAGAGGTTCCTAGAAAATTAAAGAAGAGATATAGTTTTCCTGACATAAGAAAAGTCATTTTTTGTCCCCAGCTATTTTCAATGATCTATACCCCACCTGTGTACTTGCCCAAGCACACTTCTTCCAAAACTTCCTGGGAGGTTCTTACAAAGAAATGCAAAAACCTCACTCCTAATGATTTTGAGGGAACAAGGCAATGGGAAAACTAACAGTCACCACCAGACCAGGAAATAGCCTAAGCTATTGAGACAATAAATCAGTGGTAAAACTCCTAGTGCTATTTCAAAAGCAATCAAGGCCTTTCATTCCTTGTCCCAGAAAATGAGCCCAAGACCCCATCTAGTTTTTATCTGCTCTTGAAGCCTGCAGAGTTCCTTTCCCTTGTCCAACAGTTACCTCTGCTTTATTCTAACATCGACGTTTCTGCCCTCGGTGGAATACAAGCTTCATTCAGGTGAACATGCAATACATATTGCACAAATACATATGTGGATGTGCATGCATCCACAACCTTATGACCAACCATACACGGGATAATAAAACTCTCCCTTCTGAGTATTCATCTTAAATACTAAATAAAAATCTCTCTCCTGTTCAAACAGTCAAGGCTTTGGAACTTATTCCCTGTGAACTCCTTGTATGTTGTAAACAAAGATTCCTTTGTTTGACAACTCCACCTGTTTCTGTGATTCACCAAAGACTGACCTCAGTTAGTTCCGTTACTGTAATGTAATATCAAGCATATCTAGTTAGTTGATCATTTTGTTCAAGTCTTACATATCTTACCAATATGATGACCATTTGTCTATGTAATCTTAAAATAAGGGTGTTGAAATTATTTTCCATTTGTCGTCCAAGGTAGAAGTTATGATTTTTGTTCTTAGTTTTTCCCTATATATCCCCAAATCTGTTGTTACGTATTAAAATTCAAGAATTATTATACTCCCGGGGCGCCTGGGTGGCTCAGTGGGTTAGGCCGCTGCCTTAGGCTCAGGTCATGATCTCAGGGTCCTGGGATCGAGTCCTGCATCGGGCTCTCTGCTCAGCAGGGAGCCTGCTTCCTCCTCTCTCTCTCTCTCTGCCTGCCTCTCTGCCTACTTGTGATTTCTCTCTGTCAAATAAATAAATAAGGGGCGCCTGGGTGGCTCAGTGGGTTAAGCCGCTGCCTTTGGCTCGGGTCGTGATCTCAGGGTCCTGGGATCGAGCCCCACGTCGGGCTCTCTGCTCAGCCGGGAGCATGCTTCCTTCTCTCTCTCTCTCTGCCTGCCTCTCTGCCTGCTTCTGATCTCTTTCTGTCAAATAAATAAATAAAATATTTAAAAAAAAAAAAATAAATAAATAAATAAATAAATAAAATCTTTAAAAAAAAAAAAAAGAATTATTATACTCCCTGATGAATTCATCCTTTTACTCTTCTGTAATTTTGACTTGATCTTTATGTCTAATAATGAAATTTGCTTTAAAATCACTTTTCATTATCTTGATATAACCACCAAAGTTATAGTGTGATTAGAGTTAATATAGCATATTTTTTCTTTTACTTTTTAAAGCACTTCTATATTGAATCCTGACAAAGAAACAAAACAGATTTTTAACTCTGGAAGCATCTTTCTAAATTATCTTTTTTTTTTTTTTAATGAAGCAGTAGCAATTTTTGTTAAGGGACCTAAACTGAAAGTAGGTTTAGAAATTTATTTATTTTTTTATTTATTTAGTAAAAGATTTTATTTTATTTATTGACAGCAAGAGAGAGAGAGAGAGAGAGAAGAAGCACACAAACAGGGGGAATCATGTGCAAAGGGAGAGGAAGAAGCAAGCTCCTTGGGGTGCAAGTAGTCCCATGCAGGGCTGGATCCCTGTACACTGGAATCATGACCTCAGCCAAAGGCAAACATCTGCTTAAACAACTAAGTCATCCAGGCACCCCTAGAAAATTTAAAAAAAAAAAAAAAGACCTTTTAAAAACATTTTGTTTCTTTCTTGTTTTCTTTTTTAATATTTTATTTATTTGACAGACAGAGAGACAGGAAGAGGAACTATAAGCAGGGCAGAGGGAAAAGGAGAAGCAGGTTTCCCACTGAGCAGAGAGCCTGATGTGGGGCTCCATCCCAGGACCCTGGGATCATGACCTGAAAAGAAGGGACACTTCTTGGAGGAAGCCACCCAGACACCTCTTTTCTTTGTTTTTAATATATGGCAACTGATGCTTCCCAGCCACGAGGAGCATAATACCCATTGATTAAATCTTTGATAACAACCTATTTAAAAAGGTGTGTAAATATATACTTACTCAGATTTATACACTTTGTGTTTTCTTCATAGTTTGGGGCTGGACCCCATGGTCACAACACTGCTTCCAGTCTTTGCCTTCCCATCTTTTGATACCAGGTATTTGGTCAGCAAAGCAAATTAGTATCAAAATTAATAAGCCCTTGGCACCATATCTCTGGAGCAGGGCTTGCTCTTAGCCAAGGCCCAGAGCAGTTGACCTCCCCTCGCTAGTGCTGTAGCCCCAAGGACTAGGTCCCTGCCACCAGAACTCAGTCTTACATGTTATGCTAAGCAGACAAAACCAAACCAGGAAAGCTCCAACAGCTTTCACTGGCCTGCCTCATCTCCAACTCTCTCGACGTCTAGGCAGTACCAGATGACAGGGAGGGGTCTTGGTCCAACATATGGGAGGGAAGGAAGTAGCCACGAGCAAGTACCTGCCTCTCTGTTCCTTTCTTTCATGAGCAGGTTGTAAGGAGGAGGAAGAGGAAGGGGAAGAGAGGTGAACTTCAAGGGGTGAAGGCCTCAGGTAGGCAGCTGGCTCCTGCCAGTAGGAAAGGGACAAAGGAGAAGGCAGTGAGTCTTGCAGGGAGGGTGAGGGGTAAGGGTTACAGCTTATGACGGAATCTGGACAGGAGTAATAGGGATACTAGTCATTTGAGTCCACCATTGGCAAGCTGGGCTGGGTGTCAGGGCAGATAGGCCTCCCTGGGCAACGGCACATGAGAGAAGGTGGAATTCTTCTCTGAGGAGCAGGTGAAGCTTTGGGTGTTGGGAAAGCATAGACAGTATTGTTCCAGGGCCAAGGACAGGTCCGGGTACTCCTGGTTGGAGGTCAAGGCCACAGTATGATCCAGGTCTTCTACCAGCAGCTTGAAGGTACCACATGCCAGCCACCCCTCATTATTGTGTATAACTCTCTGGTGCACTTATTGGCTTATCCATCAAATGACTCCTTCAGCAGCTTAAAAACCACCTCCACAGGCACTCCAGGATATGGGAGGCTTCCAGAGTGAAAATTTTGCACAGGATCACCCCCAAAAGACCAGAAGTCACTCTGGTGGATGTAGATCTGGTCAAACATGGCCTTAGGGACCATCCACTTCACAGGCAGTCCACTGTTGGTTCTCATTTTATAGTAACTGATGTGGTGATATCTCTGGCAAGGCTGAAGTCTGAGATCTTCATCATGTTGTCCTTTGTCACCAGCACTTCCCTGGTGGCCAGGTCTTGGTGTATGCACTTCTTGGAGGCAAGGTACTCCATGCCTCAGGCTACCTGGTAGGCAAAGAATACCGGGTGCTTGGAGGAGAGTTGCTCTGCTGCATTGTGGCTGATATTGTAACAGTATTCCAGGTCAGGAGGCCTCTGGGCCTGCAGGTACTCCTGTATGTTGTCTTTGGAGGCATATTCCATGATAGTGTACGAAGGACCATCCTGTGTGCAGGACCCAGCAGGTTGATGGTGTCCTTGTGCTGTCCAATCATCTTCATCATCTCCATTTCTGAGATTAGGTTTGACAGGTCTTTCTCTGCTGCATCTGACTTCAACATCTTCACAGACACTTTAGTCAAATGGTTGGATTTGTCTTTGTCCAGCCCAATGGCCTCCTCCAACACCACTTGCCCAAAGTAGGCCTCTCTTAGGGGTCTGCCTAAACTGCCTACAACCAGCCTGCCTCAAGGCAGTTATGAACTCTAGATTATCCTCAAAAACATTAAACCACAAGCTAAAAATTCTCTTCACTAGGTCTCTGTCGCAGGTCTAATTTTCTTATCTTTCATCATTTATCTTTTTCCTAATTCTTATTTTCAGTATAGTTTATTTGGCTTCCAGGTGTTTCCCCGGGTTTCTGTATGCTGTTTCATAGGGAAGAATTATCCTGTCATAAAATTATTTCTTGAGCATTCATTACATCTCTCAGTTAAAATGGGTTCTTTTATGGTATTGATTCATTTGAGTTTTCTCAAAATGGGAAGAATTTTCAAAATGGTGTTTTCCTCAAGGTTCAGAGTATGTCTTAGCCTCATCTTTACTCTTTTTGAAATTCACTTTTCAAATTCTTGTCCCTCTTTTTATCTTTTTAAATTAAAATGTTTTATTTTTACTATTTTTTTATTTGAGTGTAGTTGATAGTCAGTGTTACATTGGTTTCAGGTTTTCAATATCTCCATACATTATTCTATGATCACTACAAATATAGCCGCCATCTGTCACCATATAACACTATTATAATATCATTGACTATATTCTCTACACTGTCCCATATCTCTTTTTAAAATCTCTGATTTTTATGTTTTCTGTTATTCCAGTTTTCGACCATCATTTTACTTGGTTACTTTAATAAAATATGCCTGATTACACACTCTATGCTGAAAACCATAGCATTTGATTTATAGTAGTCTTCTTCTTCTTCTTCTTCTTCTTCTTCTTCTTCTTCTTCTTCTTCTTCTTCTTCATTAACATATAATGTATTATTGGCCCCAGGGGTACAGGTCTGTGAATCACCAGGTTTACACACTTCACAGCACTCACCACAGCACATACCCTCCCCAATGTTCATAACCCCACCACCCTCTCCCTAACCTCCCCACCCCCCCCCCCGGCAACTCTCAGTTTGTTTTGTGAGATTAAGAGTCTCTTATGGTTTGTCTCCCTCCCGATCCCATCTTGTTTCATTTACTCTTTTCCTGTTCCCCAAACCCCCCACATTGCACCTCCATTTCCTCATATCAGGGAGATCATATGATAGTGCCTTTCTCTGGTTGACTTATTTTGCTAAGCATAATACCCTCCAGTTCCATCCATGTCAACGCAAATGGCAAGATTTCATTTCTTTTGATGGCTGAGTAGTATTCCATTGTGTATATATATATATATATATATATATATATATATATATATATATCATTCATTTGTTGATGGACATCTATGTTCTTTCCATAGTTTGCCTATTGTGGATATTACTGCTATAAACATTTGGTGCACATGCCCCTTTGGATCATATAGCAGTCTTCTTTACCTCTATCAGAACCCCAGGAAGCTTTATTTATTTATTTACTCACATAAACAGATGATCCAACACAACGTTTTTTGATGTTCAAATGTATTATAATGTCTTACCGCTTAACACTATGCTTACTGCTCTCTTTCACTGTCTGACTATATCCTCATCATCACTATGCCATTTAATGAGAAAGAACATTTGAACTCAGAGTTCTCTCCATATCAGGGAATGAAGACTCCACCCTTCTGTTTGTGCAGGTAAAATAAATGTTGATGTCTGTCCTGCACATACCCCATCCTGTTCACCAGAATATTCACCATCAAAATATATACACAATGAAAACCATACCTCACCACTTCTATTACCACCCAGCATGCTAAAAACACCATCATATGTTCCTGAATTATTGACTTGATTGATAACCCCACTTCCACACATACTGCACTCCTTTCTCCCTGCAAATTTATTTTGGTACAGCAATTTAACCTAAAAATCAAGTCAAATGATTTTATTCTGCTGTTGAGGGTCTTTTGGTATCTTCCCCTTTCATATTAAATAAAAACTGAAGGCGTTTCAATGTACTAGAAGGTCATACATCAATACGTTCTTCCTCTCTCCACCACTATGAACTCCTCATTGGCCTCCTTGCTTTTCCTCAAAAGTAACAGACAAGCTGTTCACACAAAGTCTATATACTTACTTGCTCTGCCTAGAGCAATCTTTTCCTTTAATATTTGTATAACACTCTCCTTCACTTCCTGGGTCTTTGTGCAAATAACATCTCATAAATGAGATATAACCACCCAACACAAAATAAAATTAACTTTCATCCCAGCATTCTCCAATGGCTTTTACCTTTCTTGTATTTCTTTGTATCACTTATCACCATCAACCATCAATCATTATTCTATTACTGGTTTATTTTCTTATTTGAGACAGAGAGAGAGAGAATTGGGAGGGTGCGCAGAGGAAGAAGAAAACACCCCACTGCCTAGAAAGCCTGCTGGGGAGTTACATCCCAGGACCCTGAGATCATGACCCAAGCCAAAGGCAGTCACTCAATGGACTGAGCCACCAAGGTGCCCCTCTATTATTGGTTTATTTCACTATTATATTTCAAAAGAATGTAAGCTCTTTGTGGTCAGGTATTTTATATGTTTTATTAATTGAAGTATTCTCAGAAAGGTAGCTGGCAGATTGTAAGGGCTCACTAAACTGTATTTTGTTGTTATTATTGGGCTCCTTTATGGGCTTTACCTCTTACGCTAGAAGTCTATCCTTCAGATGTAAGCGATAAGAATAGAGCCGTGCTGCCTGTTCAAATGTGTAAAAAGCCTGTATTAAGTGGATATTTTAAAAGCTAAATGAATGGCTTAATATTTGTATATAGGGGGAAAGGGAACATATTTTCCACAGTTTAGAAGTGGAGTTCTTTTATAGAGTTCTTGTACAAGCCTACACTATGGAACAATAATGGGCAGTTGTACATTACAATTATACAAACACTTTGGTAATTTATATCCTTTTTTTGTTATTCTTGACTGGATCATTTAATTCCTTAGGAGCATTATAGCATTTCAACTTTTCATGTTCAATAAACTTATTGGGGTTGCTACCTTTTTTATTCAAATGGAGAAATAGTCATGATTTAATCTAAATAAAGTGTTATTGATTGTGTTGTTTTCTAGGAATGAGTCGCACATGCTAGTTTAAAAGTTTTGTTAAAGTCCCAAGTCTGTCACTGATAAAAGCCTTTTGTAGATTAGTAACTTGATCAAAACGGAAAAGTTATGTAACACCAATTGTTATACTGTCTTTGTTTCCATCTTGCATTGTAATAACACCCATCTTAACTCTATTTAAGACAAATCATTGCCAGATGGATTTCTGGCATTGATTGCAGGATATGAAATCTAGTATAACTAAAAGTTTTTGGTTTTAGTAGCATATAAATCAATTTAGAAAAATATATGTATTTGAATATAAGATAAAGTTTTAAATTATTTGGCAATAGTAAACTAAACTTTTTTTTTGTAAATTTTTATTTTCTAAAATTTCATTGAGCTCTCTTGCAATAAGAAACAAGTTACAAAAAATTAAGGTTTACTTACCCCAATTCAAAATTATTAGGAATATAATCATAGAGGTTGAAGTATTTAAAATATTGAACCCAAAATGTTTTATTAGGTAAATTCATGAATGCTGAGCATTCACTGTTAAAATATACTAATACTATTGATAGACTGGTAGAAGCCTAAAATCAAATATTTATTAAATATTTATATCCATATCTTTTCATAGCTTGGTAATTCATTTCTCTAGCATTAAATAATATTCCATTGTTTGCATGTACTACACTTTCTTTGACCTTTCACTTATGGAAGGATATCTTGGTTGCTTCCAAGCTTTTGTCAGTTATGAATAAAACTACTATAGACATCTTTGTGGGTATAGATTTCATCTTCTTTGGATAAATACCAAGAGCTGCTACTGCTGAATCATCTGGCAAGAATATGTTTAGTTTTGTAAGAAACTGCCAAGTTGTTTTCCATTCTTTATTCTCAATACACATGGAAGAACATTCCTGTTGCTCCACATCCTCACCAACATTTCATGTTCTGTTGTCAGTGCTCTGGATTCTGGGTATGTACTGGTGTCTCTTTTTTGTTTTAATTTGCATTTTCCTGATGACCTTTGATGTGAAGCATCTTTTTATATGCTTATTTGCCATCTGTAATATTTTCTTTGGTGAGGTATCTGCTAAGGTCTTTGGCTCATTTTTAATCAGGTTTTTCCCCCATTGTTGAGTTTTAAGGGGTCTTTGTGTATTTTTGATTAACAGTCCTTTGCCAGATGTGTATTTTGCAAATTTTTTTTCATAGTCTGTGCTTTGCCTTTTCATTCTCTTGGCATTGTGTTTCACAGAGTAGACATTTTTAAATTCAGTGCTTGTGTTTTTTAGCTAAAGTTATTGCGAAAACCAAGGTCATTTAAATTTTCTTCTATATTACCTTCTACATGTTTCATGTTTAGGTTTATAATCCAATCTGAGTTCATTTTTGTGAAGAGTGTAGGATATCTGCCTGGATTTATTTTATTTTATATTTTTAGATTTAGCTTCACCATTGCTACAGAACCATTTGTTTAAAAGATTGTATTTTGCTCTCTTGTATTGCTTTTGCTTTTCTATTATATATGAAATATAATTGATAATATATATTCTGTTGCTTTAATCTAGTCTTTCTGTTGTATTACAATATCATGCTTACAATTATCGTTATGGTAAACTTTTTTTTAAGATTTTATTTATTTATTTGACAGAGAGAGAGATCACAAATGGGCAGAGAGACAGCCAGAGAGAGAGATGAGGAGAAGCAGGCTCCCTGCTGAGCAGAGAACCCAATGCGGGACTCGATCCCAGGCCCCTGGGATCATGACCTGAGCCGGAAGGCAGAGGCTTAACCCACTGAGCCACCCAGGCGCCCAATCGTTATGGTAAACTTTGAAGTCAGTCCTCAGTCTTTGTTCTCCTTCAACACTATGTTGACTATTGTGAGTCTTTGCCTCTCCATATAAACTTTAAAATAAGTTTGTTAATATTAAAAAAAAAGAACTTGCTGGTATGCATTAATTGTATAGATAAACTTGGAAACCAGTGACCTCTTGAGCTTAGCAGGAGATAGACCATGGACATCAGTTGTCACAGTGGTGCCTCTGGCAGAACCTATTGCAAATCCCTAGGCAAAATGACACCTCAAGGATCTGAGAGAATGTCTAAGAAGTACTTGATACATCCCTTGGGTATGGTTTATTGAAGTGTCCACCTGTCTGAAAGCTGGGGAATCTAGATAAGGGAGGGAAAATTAGTTATGATAAAACATATCAACAAACATCAATAAATTTTGTAAAACTAATTGTCATGGCTCATATACAATATGACCAACAGAGGGACCATCAGAAGGAAAGCATCAGTTATGTTTATTGTGAAATTTTTTATTCAAAATAAAGCAATGTGAGGGGAAGACACAATGAGAAAATTACCAGTTTTTAAATGGTAAACATCTTACAAAATGGAATAGGTTTTATATTCTAAGTAGTATATTGAAAAGTAAAACATTGGGGCGCCTGGGTTGCGCAGTGGGTTGGGCTGCTGCCTTCAGCACGCGTCATGATCTCAGGGTCCTTGGATTGAGCCCCGCATCTGGCTCTCTGCTCCACAGGGAGCCTGCTTCCCCCCCCCCTCTCTCTCTGCCTGCCTCTCTGCCTACTTGTGATCTCTGTCTCTCAAATAAATATATAAAATCTTTAAAAAAAAAGAAAAGAGAAGTAAAACATTAAAAAATAAAATTTCAATGAAAAAAATTATTTAATTTTAAAAAAAGGTTAAAAATAGCAGAACCATTTTTCTTATAACTGGAAAATACACTGTATATACATCTATCAAAATTACTTGTCATGGGGGAGCCTGGGTGGCTCAGTAGGTAAAAGCATCTGCCTTCGGCTCAGGTCATGATCCTAGGATCCTTGGATCGAGGCCCACATCGGGCTCTCAGCTCAGCAGGGAGCCTGCTTCCTCCTCTCTTTCTCTGCCTGACTCTGCCTAATTGTGATCTCTGTCAAATAAATAAATAAAAACTTTTATAATAAATATTTGAAAAAATAACTTGTCATGTGTGAAATCAGGAGCATATGGAAAAAAATAATATCTGAGGACAATACTTCTGCCATGTTTTGTGCCTTGCTAATATTTTTAAACAGTCAGGCAACTTTTAGCCTTATTGAAATACCTGCTAAGATACCTGCAGTGCCTTTTGGAGCCCTATGACTATAAAAATTAATTGCAAATATTCAAAATGTTTACTATGGTGTCACTATTTAGGGCCACCACCAAGTATGTTTCAGAAGTAAGCATAACTGTTACTCTTCCATAAGGCAAAAGGGCATATTTTCAGGAGTTCCATCTGCTGTACCAGGAGGTGAATCAAGTAATGATTTTTGTCTATAAAATAATTCACTTTTCAATCTAACATTCCTCATTCCACATTATAATAATAAAAACTAGGAGGAGACTAAAACAAACAAACAACTACAACTACAACAACCAGCTTTTCCCACAGTGGAAAAGTAAATATAACCTTAGGAGTAGCCTGAAATTTATTTTTAAATATTTTTAAGATAAACGTTTTTGTTAGAAAACCATATATTTTATATTACTAAGAAATAACAGGCAACGTTTTATTAACTTCTAAAAAGTCTAGTTACTTGTATTTATCTATTAAGTCATCTCTTTATGAAGTAGAACATGATCACACCTCTTGTATCTACCCAAGTTTGTATGCTTTGGTTGTTTTATGTTTGCTATTTCCTTGCTTAATTTTTACAATATTTGATACATAATAGTATCTTTAAGTCCATCTATGGTTTCACAGAATTTGTTTGAACTTCATAAAAATGTACCATACTTTTTGCACTGTCCTTGTTTTACTTCTCTATTAGCTTTCCAAGTTTTATTCACTTTAGAGTGTGTAGCTATCATTTATTTTTACTCCTCCATAATGCTATGTTTACAAATTTGTATTTATCTGTACTTTTAAAAATATCTTAATTATATACCATTTCTCATCTCACGTAACACTCATGTTACTTCTACACTTATCAGATATTATGTAACGGAAAACCACAACTCAGCAACAATAGAACACCATTTTTCAAAATTAAATGGCTTACCAGAATTCTTTAATTCTATCCTTTATTTGTATTAGATGACCCTTTATTCTGGTATTTGGCATTGTTCATATGGAGGAAAGCTTATAAGTTGATATTCCATAAATAGA
This sequence comes from Mustela nivalis, assembly GCF_964662115.1. Classification (NCBI taxonomy): domain Eukaryota; kingdom Metazoa; phylum Chordata; class Mammalia; order Carnivora; family Mustelidae; genus Mustela; species Mustela nivalis. The sequence continues at coordinate 245,411 of NW_028136331.1, forward strand.
AGTATTTATTATGATTGATTAATTATTTTCATTTAGAATGCATAGAATATGGTTGATTTAATATTTCTTTCTTACTCTCTGCCTGGAACATAGTGCTATCTATACAATAGCCACTAAAATATTAAGTTAATTACCTAGACTTTAAACTGCATATTAATAGGAATAGCATACAGAACTCTTCTCAGATTGGGACACCTGGGTGGCTCAGTCAGTTAAACGCCTGAGCCTTTAGCTCGGGTCATGATCTTAGGGTCCTGGGACTCAGTTCTGCAACAGATTTCCTGCTTAGCCGGGAGTTTGCTTCTCCCTCATCCTGCTGCTCCCCCTGCTTGTGCTCTCTCTCACTCTCTCTCTTACAAATAAATAAAATTAAAAAAATAAATTCTTCTCAGATAGCTAATATAGAATATCGTCTTTGTATTCATCAAAGGGAAAGTGCCATATAATAATGAAATCCAGACTACTTCAAATTCACTTTTTAACCAGTAAGAAAGTACTGGAAACAAGCCAAAAATGTCTTCAATGAATTAAAGAAATAGATTGATTTTCAATATCTTAATGTTTCTAATGTTAAATTGCAAGATTTTTATACTAGATATCAGTGTAAATATTCATTATACAAGGATATTCTAAAAATAAACCCGAGAAAACTACTTGATATATATGATGACAAAAACGAGTTTGACCAATGTCAGTTTGGGTAAAATTTACAACACCTACCACCTGAAACTCTTGTTCTATATGGTGCCATCTTGTGATGCTGGGCAGCGGCAGTGAGCCACATCTCCCAGTCAGCTAGAAGATTACAGGGGTGAACACCTGATATTCTTACAAGCATTCTATATATAGAATATATATATAGAATATATATATTCTTCTTTTTTTAGTGTAATATTTAATAAATTGCATGTGATATTTGATACTTTGTTATAAAATAGGCTTTGCTTAAGATGATTTTGCCCAAATGCAGGCAAATGTAAGTGTTCTGAGTATGTTTAAATAAGCTTAAGGTAAGCTATGATATTTGATTGTTTAGGGGTATTAAATGCATTTTCAATTTTTTATGTGTTTCTCTGTACATAGCCCCCTTGTAAGCTGAGGAACATCTCTATATGTATATGTAGCCTTGGTATGGCTTACATATTATTGGCATGAAACATCTAGAACAGTACGTGTGCCATAGAATTGTCTACAACATCAAACAAGTTTCTTGAAAACTTGTGCCAAAGGGGTTATGTCTTTAAGGATTCTTATTTCAGAAGGGTTCTCTCAAACGTAAGATTTTTCAGAAGTTAAGTGAAAATCTGACCAAACTAAACATTTTTCCATTTTCCCTAGTGAGCAAAGATAGCTAAAATCTATCTGCCATTTTCAACACTTTACTCAACGATTGTAATTCTAATTTAAGAACAGATTATTTATATCAAAACCACATGTTGGCCTAATCTTATACAATATTCATAAGTCACACTCAGACCCTTGGACACTTTTATTTGTTGAGTCTATATGGTACTACGGACATTCATCTTTTTTGACCTCATAGCTTCATGTATGTCTATACTTTTGAAAATACATGCATCATAGTTCCATTGTAAAATGTCTGGGTTATAAAATGTGCTATGCTATCAAAATGGTAATAAGAACATACAAATGACCTGATGTAATGAACTGGACCAGATTGCCAGATATCACATTTCATACCAGAAAGATTCAGTGGTAAGTTTTAAAATGGCCAGCTATACATTGACTGAATTATAACTCATTTAACTTCTTTCTTTGTGTACAGTATTATACATTAGTCAGTATTATAGTAAATAAGTACTTTGGACAGATGTAAATATGCTGTAATAAAAAATGTTTTTCTTCTTTCTTTTAGTCCTTTTTACTTGTGAGACTAGCCAAAAATACCATGCCTCCCCCAAAATAATTTGCAATCAAAATTTATCTCTAAATGAATTTATTGCACAGAAAATATATATATATATATACACTTACAGTAGACATGTTCAAAAATAGTTACACAACAGCAGGGCCCTAAATGTAAGCAGTATAGTTGTTTTGTTTTGTTTTGTTTTTTTCTTTTATAAAAAAGAGGTTATGTGAAATATTGGGATTTTATTTCCAGGCCTAGTATTTCAAGACAGTTAACTACACTTACGGTGTCAACAGCCTCTTGTTGGCAGTACGATTTTATTGGCTCCATGGAATAACAGCAAGAATTTACTATTGCTTCTTTCTTTTATGACACACACAGAAAAAAAAAATTGACACATTTGCTCAAGACCAACCAGAATCATTTTAACCTATCAAAATTGATGGGAGGCCTTCACTGCCAAAGTCACTGCTGCGTTTTCACAATTCATTGCAGACAATCTGCTACTCCCATTATGATAAAGGAGAGAAGAGTCATAATCAGGGAAGAAAGCTAGATTAATACTTGAAATTATCATTGAATTATTTAGCCTGCTATAGGATTATTATTATTAGTGTCATTTGATAATTTCTCTCATTTTATTAAACACAACTGTGAGTAATTACGCTACCTAATATTTCTCTGTATTGGCTGACTAGCTAGCAAACATTCATGAAAATATCCATTAGCCACACATATAAAATGGTGCATTATGATGCTGTTGAATCAGAACATACCACTACCTGATCCTGTAGCTCTTTGAGGATTTGCAAATCAATTAATTCTATCTTTGTTGGATTCTTCCCATACAATTAGAAAATTTATAATCGAGTCCATGAACATTATTAGTTTTGCCATTTTAAACCAGCAATCACACTTTGATTTTTACAACAAAAGCAGAAATATAAACACACACATTTGGATCAGTTTTCTGTTAGTCTGTCTGGACTTCAAAATCCTATTCCTCAAGATGATGCACACCAAAGTTCTGGATTAAACAAGAAATTAGATGGCACCTGAACACTTGGTTTAATATTCTCAAAAGGACTATGCAACTTTATTCTTACATTAAGACATTGTTTTACAAAGATCCACACTTTTATAATGTTAGTATTTTTAATAATCAATAAAGTCAATTAATCATGATTAAAAATCAAACATAAAAATTTCTACTTTTTGCTTTTGCCCCCTCCATTTAGAACTTATTTATAGCCTGATAATTCAAAGGTCCCTATGTTTATGAAAATCTGGACAGAAATAGCTCTAAGATCCCATTCAGAACTTGATATTAATCTAAGTCTTTTGGCTCCATTTATCCTGAGAGCAAAGAGTAGGACAAAGGATTTGAGTACTGTTAGTTTATCTGGGAGATTATCCAAGGTAGAAAAGAATGGGAAAGTGATACAGTGAAGAAGCAACTTTGTCAAAGAGGTACATTGTTGATATAATTGTTGTGGATAGAAAATGAAGGCTTGCTTTTACTGAAAGGTCCTGAGAAACTTCTTTAAGTTGTCCTCATGAAGACCTGAAAACTGACAATTTTACCTATGGTTCTTATTTCCACTTCACTGAGAGCTGTCCTCAGAGGACATTAACTCTCCTACACTTTCAGGTTGTGTTGGAGACATTCTAAAATGAGAGAGAGAACATGAGATGCTATCAGTGTTAAGTAACTGCAATTTCCCATGGAACTATCCACCACAGGTTTGGCTATAATCAGGAGTTGGGCCTTGATATCAGAGGGATTTGAGGCAGTATCATTTTAGGTTAATCATTATATCTGAAATTTCCAAAAACTTCAACTGATGAAACTTTGATTATAAATCTATAAATATAACAATAAATCTACAGTATTCAAATTATTTTCATAGAAATACACAAACAAAGCATCAATTGACTAATATTTAAATGTTACAAAATACTGAACTGAAAGAATTTGGTCATATAACAACGTGTAAGAAGTAGAACTTAGGTTTAGGTTAGAAGTCAGGATGCATTTGGGACTCAGTTAAGAAATTGAATGGAGGGACGCCTGGGTGGCTCAGTGGGTTAAGCCGCTGCCTTCGGCTCAGGTCATGATCCCAGGGTCCTGGGACCGAGCCCCAAATCAGGCTCTCTGCTCAGCAGGGAGCCTGCTTCCTCCTCTCTCTCTGCCTGCCTCTCTGCCTGCTTTTCATCCCTCTCTGTCAAATAAATAAATAAAATCTTAAAAAGAAATTGAATGGATGTCTGACTATCTTATAGGTTTGCTAAAAATCGGTGACTTTGTGTTCACGTGTGGCTATGCAGGAATTTTTAACTTTCTCTAAGAAGTTATTAGATTTGATTATATAATGGCAGTAAAGAATGGGGAAAAGCAAAGTACAAACCCCATAAAGACAAAGACACTGAGTATGAGAAAAGAGTAATAGATAAGAAGAATCAATGCATTTGAGGAAAATGGGAATTGAAATACACAATGATTGTTGATTTTTTTAGATGGAGAAAACAAAACTAGCTTGCAAGAAGGAAATATCAGAAGACATGCTGTGATGTGATACAGAATCCTGGAAAAGGCAGTAACGTGGAATAAAGGAGTAGGGAGAGCATATCAGGTAATTTGGATAGGAAGGAGTTAGGAGATAATTGCTTGATAAATTTTATATGGCCCACTTAAATGCACAGATTTCTCTTCTTTAATTTATATGGAGAACAGGGTGTCCTTTCTCTTCCCTTTCAGAGCACCCGAGGTGTACTCTTTCAGACTGAAAACCTAAAAAGCTCAGGACTCAGTTGCTTAAGCACAGCTGAGAGGACATATTTCAATTAAGATTTACAGTTTGCTGTAGGTAGTAGACTGTCAAAAGTGGTTTAACCATATTTTTCATTTAACAAGAAGACTACAGAGAGTGTTTTCTGGTGTTGGTTCAGAGTCTTAAGAAAGTCAAGTGAACTATCTTAGAGGTTTTCATGGCTTTTTATTCACAGTTGAAAAAATTGCTGTTGGAGTTCTCACTATTAAGCCCACATTTCTGGCAGAAAGATAGAGGTAAAAGAGAATGATATCTTGTACGACTGATACTTTGTCATAAGGTTACAATGTAACTAGAAAAGAGACAATAAAATATTTGATGTTGTTTTAAGTTTCCTTGTTGTCAATCCCTCAGTGCTTTCTGATATTAAAGGAAAGAGTAGATGGATATTGACCTGGCAACTATCAACACCTGTCAGTCTCTCTTGGATAACCAATATCTCTATAATCTCTTCTTCCCAGTAAAAAAAATAAAATATATTCATAACCCACACTGTGCCATCTCAAGTTACTGCACCAAGATAAAATTACAATGATTTTCAGTTGTTCCAAATGGACAGAATAACCTTCCTTATGATATCATGTCTTATAAGATAGATAATTGGCATGCTACCAATATACCCAGATGTGACTGTGGAAGAGACAGGGAAAAAAATAATAATATTTATTTATTCCTTGGGTTGACCCTGTTTACACAGATGCATTACTATTAGAAAAGGTTGGTTTGGGACATTGGAATGAATTTACTTAATGGGTCTGTATGTAATTGGGTTGGAGGAAATTTTTAATTTCTACAAAAATTATTAGAATTCGATCTTATTCTCTTTTGTTCATTTTCACATGTTAACAAAGCCAACGTTTTTGTCTAGCAGACAAGATCTTAAATCCTAACAAAACTCAATTTTCCCTTTTTTTTTTAAAGTTTGAGAGCCTCATGTTCTCTCATGCTGCTTTAAATACAACTCAAAAAAACAAAAGGAGCTAAATGGGGCAGTAAGACCAGACTTTTTATTTTATTTTATTTATCTTATTTTTAATTAAAAAATTAAAGATTGTATTTATTTATTTGAGAGAGAGAGAGAGCATGAGTGGGGCAGGGGGATGTAGCTGCAGAGAGAGACTGAGAAATATACTCCCTAATGAGCAGGAAGCCCAAAATGGGGCTCGATCCCAGGATCCTGACTGAGATCATGACCAGAGACAAAGGCAGATACATGTGCAAAATCCCTTTTTTTCTGGGAAACAATACTTTACAAGAGATGTTTGAAAAAGTACTGGGGAATCAACTTTAATCAGAGATACAAAAATTTAATTGACTTTTGTAAAGCTACAGGGATCCAAATGATGGGAATCCCAGCCCGTTTAGGTTGTGGACCACAGAGTATTCTTCTCTGAAATTTTTTATTTTCTTCCATGTCTACTAACTCCAGTCCAAGTTCACTGATCTCTTTTTAGATAGTGCAAAACATGGCAAAGAATACCAAACAAGTGCCCAATATTCTACATTTATTACATCATTTCTAACATATAGAAGTGTGTTATCAAGGCTGGTTCTGTGAACGAACCTAGTTATGCTAAAGTGTGTTTTGTTCTCCAAGAAATTAAATGCATGGTTATCACACAATTATAAAATACTTGTGTCAAGAATTTTTATTCAAAAATTAATAAGAGAAGCAGATATTAAAACTAGTTCACATGGTTATTTGGGATATAAGCAGAGTTGTGCAGCAGAAGTGCTCTGGGCCCATAATTTGGGTTATAGAATTTATGTTTTCTAATGAAAAATCACTAACTTGCATTATTGTTAACAAGAATCCTGTGCATTACCATCAGTTTTCTCCATTATAACCTCTTGCTCTACAGTTTGTAAATAACTTTGTCAATAGCAAGCTAATAAACAGGGTGACTCCAATGGATTGAGATAATCTCTAGAGTTTCTGCTACATAATGAACAGGACTCCATTGAAAGGACACCTAAGAATTTATTTTGCCCCAAAATTTGATCACTTTTTTCACTGTCCTTACCTATTTTCCAAACCTAGTCCTTTTGCTTCACCTTTCAGTCTACGGACAACCCTGTATCTGACTGACTTGTTAATTCTGGGAATGTCTTGCAGATTAATTTGCTTGCCCGAGGTGGTTCCTCTAATTGATGTCTAAGAACCCTAATTAGTTAAGAAAACTTTTTTTTAACATTTTCATTGCTATTTATTATTATTATTATTATTATTGCTAATATCTCTATTATAAATAATTCACAAGGGCATCTTTCTGACAAAAGACAAAGAGCTGGCTACTAGTAGAAAAAGTACATTTAACTCTGTCAGTGAAAGTGGTAAAGGGATTTGAGAAAATAAGGCAAAGCAGTGGAATTATGTGTTAAAACTTTAAATATTATAGACACATTTACTTAATTTCTAATACTGTTGTTGCTTATAATTAAATAAGATGTTTTCCATGAACCACGCATTACAGCAAATATATTGTTTATACAGATTAAATTTTCATCAAAAGGGACGCCTGGGTGGCTCAGTTGGTTAAGCAGCTGCCTTTGGCTCAGGTCATGATCCCAGCGTCCTGGGATCCAGTCCCGCATCGGGCTCCTTGCTCGGCCGGGAGCCTGCTTCTCCCTCTGCCTCTGCCTGCCATTCTGTCTGCCTGTGCTTGCTCTCTCGCCCACTCTCTCTGAGAAAGAAATAAAATCTTAAAATAAATAAATAAATTTTCATCAAAAAATTGTAAGTGTATTTTATTGTAGGATATGATAAGCATTTTGCAGATGAGAAAAGTGAAATTTAGAAAAGTATGTCTTTTCAAATCCCTTATACAATATCTGGCCTAGATAGAAGGATATACTATCACAATTGAGGAAGATAATTGAGATTACTTAAAATGATAAACTTTACTGTATAGGGATTTTTACAAGTTTGCCACAGATTCAGATTCTTTTAAAATATATATCTATTTTGTGTAAAGAGAATGCACTGAGAAGTAAAAAGAAAGTGATATATCAGTGCTATCAACTAATGGCTATAATATCATCACCTTATTTATGAACAATGAAACAGTGTGCAATATTTAAATAAATTTAAATAAATTCCTATTTATTTTATATATTTATAAATTTAAATAAATTTCTATTTATTTATTATTAAAGAAATTCCTCTAACAAACAGCATGTTTTGAAGGTTGCTAGCAGGAAAGTGTTGTACGACATGGAAGTAATCAGAAAATGTGATCTAAAATTCTGCTTTCAAGGGCGCCTGGGTGGCTCAGTGGGTTAAAATTCTGCTTTCAAGAAGCTATCACAGTAAGTACTGAGCATTAGCTATTATATGCTATGGATGAATAACTGAAATCTACATTTGAAACTAATGGTACACTATATGTTACCTAATTGAATTTTAAAAAGTTAATAAAAAAAAACCACTATTTTATAAAACAATATTCCCAACAGGCTCTTTTGCTTTAAAATACTCACTTTGTAATGAGAGTCATTACTTTTGTCTAGCCAATTCTTACAGCACTGTTTATCCCTTCTCTGCTTTATCCCTTCCCAGTATCAATAAAGGCTCACTTGGGTTACATAGAAGCCATGAGAAGGCTTGTAATAGATCTGGCTGGTTTTCACCAGCAATTTGACCACCATGTGCACAGGAAGTCTATTGATAAAGTCTTTATTGCAATAAGTTGCAAATACATGGATGATTTTGAATTCTCTTTCTTGAGGTCTTGTTTCATGATAATAAATTTAGGGTGGCTTATTGGAATGGATGTTATTAACATATCTTCATAGTTATAAGCACATGGAATTGTAAAATAGATGAATGAATGTGGCATTACTGACAACTGTCCTCATTTTGAAATCAAATTACAGTGTACTAAGATGAGGAAGCAAAGCAGATTTGGGATTATGAGTGAAATAATTTAAAAAAGTCTTGGGGTATGATCAGACTATTGGGTAATTCAGTAGAAAAATGTCAACTGATTGAGATTCTGTGTTCCCTGATTTCAGAGAGAAGTTAAGATAAATAAGTAACACGAGGAGACTAGGAAGCCAAAGATAAGTGATAATTTTGTGCCAGGGTATGTTTACATCTGTTTATCTTCTTGCTTTACCACTAAGGTTGCTCCTAGAGGAGAGTTTAAATATGTGTTGGAGCTAATCTCTGTGGATTACACAAGAAACCACATCCTACAGCTCTCCCTGAAACACCCCTTATGATTTCAATGTAATTTGGTTTTTGCATTTTTAGAAATAACAAAATACTTTGCAAACTCATCTACTTTATTACCATCACAAGTGAGTCAGCTGACTCCACATTTTAACCCAGTGACAGTCACAGAGGAATGGAGGAATGAGTAGAGTTATCAATATATGTGCTTTTAAGAAGTATGACAGGGTAGCAGCTATTTCCAGGAACCAAAACATGGGTCAACAGCTGTGCAGGAAAAGTGATGGAATAAATGACTCATTTCAGAGGAGTTCTATAACATATTAGTTCTATAATGTATCTTCAGCCCCCAATTACCCGCTTTGATCTAAAGATAAGGATTTACAGTTAAGGTCCCATTTATGATTTGACTGGTGTGGTCTGAATCATTTTTACTATTGTTTTGACTATTACTTGAAGCCTATAGTAGTACTTGGGATATGTGTTGTGTATTCTGTGAACATGTGCTATTTTTAGATTAGATAATTTCTGTCTCGAACCCCTGTTCATTTGTTTGTTTTTGTTTATTTGATAGTGGTTTCAGTAAATGGATATATCTGAAAAATTGCAAAGCCACTATTAAAACAAGTTATTATTATATATAGCATGGAATTGCACATTCCTCCTTTGAATCCGACAGAGCTTCACCATATCCTTAACAATTTGGGAAAAACATGCTATTATTTTTCTTTATAAAATTTCTCCTGTTAGGCTGTGATGGTTGTCATCAGCAGTAACTCCTCTGAAGGCTTTGTCAAAAGAGTTGAAAAAATTGGAAAGGTGTGTGAATGAAGCTGTTTGCTGAATATAAAGAAAAGAGCATTGAAGTACAATTCACACTCTTACTTCTCCTTCTATGCTTTCAGATGTTTAACATTTGAAAATTTTGCTTCTAGAAGAGATGCCCTATATAATTCTTACTTTAAGGAGCAAGTTGCTTTTATAATTTTTTTATTATTCTACCATTCCAGTATTTCCATTTAAATTAAATTCAATACCATTTAAAAGAAATCAAAAGTGCAGCCAGTATTCAATTCCTGGGCTAAATAATTTTAGAAAGCTTTGTGTTATTGAACCTACAGGGTTTTTCTGTAGTTTTAACTCTTTCTTTCTGTGATTTTTCCCATTAGTCACGTAAGTGACTGCAATATAACAGACATTGAGGATAAAGAAGGACTGAATAGAACAATCCTTGGCCTCATGAAGTTGAGAATCTAGCAAGGGAGTCAAACAATTCAATCATTCAGAGACAATTTATTGAGTGCCTGGCCTAAAATGAGCACAACAAAACCCCAGGCCAGAGGAATCATTTTAATGGGAGAGATAGATAATAGGTAAGCCAACTTTAAAAAAAAAAATCGTACTGCTTTTTCTTTAATAGAGATGCATATTTGAACTAAATAAGCACATTTTAAAAAGAGCAGTGATTGAGAAGAGGTTTTTTAACTGAGTGGTCCGAAAGGGCCTCCCTGAAAAAGTCTGTTTTGAACAGATTTCTGAATAATATCAGCTAGGAAGCTGCGTAAAAATCTCAGGGATGGGTGATTTTTCCAGTCGAAAAACTCTAAAGGCTCCAAAGTCACAATAGAGCTATAAGTTTCTCTAATAAAGTAACTTCTGACAAAGAATGAGAAGAAATAACTAACCCAGGTTTGAAAGAAAAGGGACAGACTTTCTATGGAATTCATATTTAATTAAAGCTCTAAAGGACAAAAATACAATAGAGCAAAATTCTGGTCACGCTGATATACCTAACGAAAGTTCATAAACAAGGTGTGGGTAGCAAAGAGTGTGTGGGAATGTTGGTAAGAACAGTGGGGAAGAGTCATCCCTGAACATGTTCTTAAATGAAGCAATTCTTGGGTTGTATTAAAGGGTAAATTGGAGTTTGCCTAAGTGATTAGAGAAGGATGCCTCAGCTTATGGAAGTTCAAAGCCATAAAGATGTGATAAACTACTGCAGATATTTTCATGTATATTTGTTGTTGCTTCTAGTAATGGTGATCTAAAAACTCCTACTTAAGACAACTAAAAATCCAGACAAAATAGCTTTTAAAGTTAAAAATATCAGAATGATTATAAAAATAAGTGAGGGATTACTGGGCCAAAATACGAAATACAATGAGAGCCTAGAGATATATGCCCTGAAGCCATTTTAGCTATGAGAGCATTTGAAACTGCTAAAACACACTGAGCTGTGTTGTTAATAGACTCTTGATACTAGAGAAACAAATCCAGCAGCAATCAAATTTGAGGACTTTGGTACAACCCAAATTTAACTTGAGATCCACAAAGCACAAGGAGAAGCAGAAATAAGACTATAGCCTACCTTGCCTTCTGTGTAAACTGAGAAAGCCAATCACTGAATTTGGAGTATGATTGTCTTGTAGAGTCTCAGATATAAGAGAAAATCCTACCAAGGAGGACCATACCGTTATTATAGCTCTTAATTATCCCTACTCAATAAGAGTTTCAAATATAATGTCTTGAACATAGCAAAATGTAACAAAGCACACAAAGAAAAACCATTAACAAGATTTGATAGACAAAATGGGATTAAGTATGATGTTAAAATGATCAATAAAGATTGTAAAATGGCTTGATTACTCTGCTCAAAGAAATGAAAGGGGAAGCAAATTGAACAAAAAACTGACACTAAAAATGATATTGAGAAAGGTTTTATAAATGAACCAAATGGATACTCTAGAACTTTAAAGATATGACAGCTAATTTAAGATACCACAGGGGTGCCTGGGTGGCTCACTTAATTAAACCTCCAATTCTTTTTCCTTTTTTTTTAACACCTTACTTTTATTTTATCTCTTTCAATTTGGCTCAGGTCATGATGTCATGGTTGTGAAATAGAGCCCAGAGTTGGGCTCTGTGCTGAGCCTGGAGCCTGCTTAAGATTCTTTTCCCTTCTTTTTCTATCCCTCCCTGCACTCTCACTTGCTCACTCTCTCTTGCTTGCAAATAAATAGATAGATAGATAGATAGATAGATAGATAATAGACAAAGCAAAATAAAAGCAGATTATGAAAATAAATATAAAGATTTTGAAATGAAAACAAGTTCAAAATAAAATAGAGAAGACCTACACAGCTAAAAGTTCATTCAGAAAATCTACTATTAAAGAAGTCAGTATGACACAGTGTTAAGATATCAAAAGATTTGAGCATGTACTTTACAGAAAGGGTAATCCAAATGGCCACTCATATATAAAAACTGTTTATCTTTATTATGAATCTGGAATTAAATTAAATTAAATTAAAAATAAATTAAAACCTAAAATGACATACTATTACACACTTACCATATTGGGCAACAGTAAAATTGCCTTGCAAGAATGTGAAAGAATGAAAGTGCCCATAATAAAAACATTTGAGGTAAGTTGGACAATATTTAGAAAACTTAAAAATAAAAATAAAAATTTGGTCCATTCCTAGAAATACAACATGGAACTAAATGAATATTTTCACCAGGATATGCAAACAGATGATTATAGCTATTTCATTCATAACGGCAGATCAGTAGTGGTCTATTTGCACAATGTTACATTAAATAAGAGAGAATATTAACAAACTGGGAGGAGGGGCTAGGTTGTTATCAGAAACAGATCTTCTATGGTGCTGATTATGTTCTATTTCTCAAAATCTTTAAGTTAAAAAAGTTTTCAAATTTATATCTAGATAGATAGATGATAGATAGACAGATATCCCAGAAGCTGCAATGCTAGGCTAAGACCAGGCTTTAAAGGGCTTTTCTATACTCTACTAAATACTTGAAACCATTCATTATATCATAGCTCAGTGTTCAAATCTCCATTTGTTTCCTCAGGTTCCTAATATTTACCTTAAGGTGACCTGATTCAGACTTTTGATCACCTTTGTCTAAATATTTCTATTTTAACAAAGTCCTTTTTAACACTGAGAGACTAAAACTTAGAAAAATACTCTGATTGTTATCTCACTAGGGTGGAAAATATATAGTTACCCATTAACTAATGATATCCATGTCTACATTAGATCCGTGGCATTTTTAATTCTTGGGAGCTTTTGGTTAAATGAAATTTTTAAGCTTCCTTTAAAGGAAGCTTTAAGCCATCACCACATGAATAAAATTGAAGAACCAAATGAAAACAGGCCAAGTATTTACAGAGTAATAGAATGTGCAGTGGAAAGAGTACAATTCTGAAATCATAAAGCCTAAATTAGTGTGATGCATTTTTGCTACCCATGTAATCATAAACCAGTTATCTAAATGTGTTAGCCTCAGTTTTTTCACCCATGAAATGGTGATGATAATACTTATTATGCAGCGTTGTTGTGTGGATGTGATGAAGCATGGAGCATGAGAGTCTCATATTCCATGCTAAAATGATAGCTATTTTTATACTTATAATAATTCTAGTAATAGTAATTAAATTGTTCAAAATGGTAATATTCATTTATATTGAGGCATTGTATTGACTATTATTAGACACATTTACCAACATAAATTTCATTTTACTTTACCCCCTCTGAGGATATATATTCCCTAATTCAATATGAATCTCCTTATGAATAATAATTATCATAATAAATATGCTGATTTTTCTTCTATTTGTTTTTAAGGAGGTATCCTTTACTGTTGAACATAAAGAAACTTAAGCAAGTCTGTCTTATTCAAACTTTGCATGCTGCTTTCTTATGAAACTAGATTATAGAGTTGTATGAAATAAATTCATGCAGTTAAGACATTGATGTTTGGAACACTGGGTGGTCAGTTTAGTATTTCAAAAGAAGATTTTAAATTTAAACCTTAAAACTGAGCTCTTTCAGCCTTTTTTATAGACCATCCTTCATGCTTCATAAGTACTCCTCCATTGTAAACTAAGTAATAGTTTTTGTCACAGTGTATATACCAAAAATGGATTTTATATTCTATTATTTCAGAGTTAGTTGCAGTTTCTACTGCCTTACTTCCTTTTTTGAAAAATAGATTAATTCTACAAAAAGTTTTTTCCAGCTTTATTGAAAAAAATCGACATATTTGTAAATTTAAGAAATGATTTCTTATAACATTGCAAACTTTTAACATTGTGTAAATTTTGTACAATTTGATAAATTGGTATACATCTATTGCAATATAATCTACACAAAAATGTTAATACATCTACTATCTCGTATAGTTGCCACTGATTTTTATGCATGTATCGTAAGGAATTTTAAGATCTACTCTCTTAGCAACTTTTATGTATATAGTATAGTAGAGATAAACTTCAGAGGTCTTGTGGGTTTTGTTCCAGACTGCCTCAATAAAGTGATTATCTCAATAAACTAAGTCAAATTATTATATTTTTTGGTTTCCCAGTGCATATAAAAAATTATGTTTCCCAGTGCATATAAAAAATAAAAACTATACTACACTGTTCAAAAGCATTATGTTTTTAAAGAAAATCAATGTATATACCTTAAGTACACTAGTTCTGAGTTTTCAGTGGGTCATAATTACTGATCACAGATCACCATAACAAATACAATAATAATGAAAAAACTTGATATATTGCAAGAATTACCAACATGTGACAAAGAGACACAAAATGAACAAATGTTGTTAGAAAAATGGTGGCAGCAGACCTCTTTTATACAAGATTGCTATAAACTTTCAACTTGTAAGAATGTGATATATGCAAAGTTTATTAAAGGGAAGCACAATAAAAAAAAGTATGTATATCTTATTAACTATGATCATCATGCTGTACATTAGATCCCCAGAACTTTTTCATATTATAGTTGCAAGTTTGCACCCTTTGACCATCTTACTCCACCCCAGGTTCACCCCTTGTCAACTCAACTCTAAGTTTCCATTAGTTTTCCTTTTCCTCAGATTCTGTATGTAAGGGATATCATAATACATAAATTAAAAAAATATATAAAATCTTTGAAATATTTCACTTAGAATAATACCTTCAAGATCCATCCATGCTGTTGTAAATGGCAGTATTTCTTAATTTTTCATGGTTAAGTAGTATTCCGTAGTATATATTTACCATACTTATTTTACTCATTCATCCATTAATGGATACTGAAGTTATTTCCATCTCTTGCTTAGAGTTAATAATTTTATAATAAACATAAGAGTGCAGATATGTCTTTGAACAGTGACTTCGTTTTCTTTAGATAGATACCTAGAAGTGGGATTACTGAATCATATGGTAATTTTACTTTTAATAATATGAATAATCTCCATACTGTTTTCCATACAAATTTATATCCCTATTACAGTGCATAAGTTCCCCGTTTTCCCCAATATTTACCAAAATTGGTTAGTTTCAATTTTTTGGTAGTATATATTCTAATATCTTGCTGTGTTTTTCAGAGGTAAACAACAACAACAACAACATAAGGACTTTGCCCTGAGATTTTTACGTTGAGCACTTTTTAATGCTCCTGTTGGTCATTTATATAACTTTTTTGAAAAAAAAGTCTATTGAGATCCTTTTGCTATTTTTTTAATCATATATTTTTTTCTATTTGTATCTGTTGGTTATTAACCTCTTTTCAGATATAAGATTTGTAAGTATTTTCTTACATTCTGTGGATTGTGTTTTCATTCTCTCTCCCTTTTTTTGGCAATGCAGAAACGTTAGTTTGATGTAATACCATTTATTTATTTTTGCTTTTTTTGCTTGTGTTTTTGGTCTGGTATCCAAAAAACTATTGGCAAGACCAATGTCAAGGAGAATTTTTCCTATGTTTTCCTTTAGGAAATTTAGTTTCATGCATCACCTTTAAGTCTTTAATCTATTTCAAGTTCAGACTTATGAGTGATATAAGGTTCCCTTTTCATACTGTTTATGTGACTATTCAGTTTTAAATATCATTTATTGAACAGACTATCTTTCCCCATTACATATGTTGGCCCCTGTCAAATATTAGGTGACTGTATGAAAGGATTTATTTCTGGACTCTCAATTCTGTTCTACTTGTTTATTGGTCTGTTTTTATGCCAGTATACTTTATTGTTTTGAGCATGAGGGCTTTGTAGTATAGTTTCAAATCAAGAAGTGTAATCTCCCTTCTTCATTCTTTCTCAGAACTGCTTTGATTATTTGTTGTCTTTCATGGTCTCATATAAACTTTAGGATTCTTTACTTACTTCTGTAAAACAATAATATTGGATTTTTTTTAAGATTTTTAATTTATTTATTTGACAGAGAGAGATGACAAGCAGGCAGAGAGGCAGGCAGAGAGAGAAGAGGAAGCAGGCTTCCTGCTGAGCAGAGAGCCTGATGCGGGGCTCGATCCCAGGACCCTGGGATCATGACCAGAGCCGAAGGCAGCGGCTTAACCCACTGAGCCACCCAGGCGCCCCTAACATTGGATTTTTGATAGGAATTGGATTTACAGATGGTTTACGGTAGTATGGACATTTTAACAATGTTAATTCTTACCATTCATAAATATGAGCTATCTTTCCATTTCTGTCACCTTCAATTTCTTTATCAATGTCA
Source organism: Mustela nivalis (assembly GCF_964662115.1). Classification (NCBI taxonomy): domain Eukaryota; kingdom Metazoa; phylum Chordata; class Mammalia; order Carnivora; family Mustelidae; genus Mustela; species Mustela nivalis. The sequence goes on from NW_028136331.1 coordinate 261,823, forward strand.
TAGTTTATGGAGTACAGATCTTTCATCTTCTTAGTTAAATCTATTCCTAAGTATTTTATTATTTTTGATGCTATTGTGAATTAGATTGTTTTCTTTATTTTTTCAGATAGTTCATCATTAGAATGTTAAAATGCTCCTGTCTTGTGCTTACTTTGGCAGCACATATACTAAAATTGGAATGATGCAGAGAAGATTAGCGTGATCACTGAACAAGGATGACATGACAAACTGGGAAGCAGTCCATAAAAAAAAAAAAGAAACAAAACAAAATTCTTTTCTTTTATATATTGATCTTGTATTTGGTAATTTTACTAAATTTGTTTATTCAAATTTATTGTGAATTTTTTAGGATTTTTTAACATGTAAGTTCATGTTATCCAAAAAAAGAAAATTTTACTTCTTCCTTTTTTTTTTTTTTTTTGGAGTCTCTTGTTTCTTTGTGTTCCTTGTTTCTCTGGCTAGGACATCCACTACTGTGTCAAATGAGAGTAGTGAAAATGGACACACTTGTCTTTCTTCTGATCTTTAAGGGGAAAACTTTCAAAAGTTTTGATTGAATATGAGATTAGCTCTGGGCTTGCAATCTGTGTTTTTTCTTTAATGGGTTTTTTAAATTATTTTTAAAAATTTTTTATATAATGTGTTTTAATCCCTAGGGGTACAGGTCTGTGAATCACCAGGTTTACACATTTCACAGCACTCACCATCACTCACCATAGCATCTGCCCTCTCCAATGTCTATGGACACCTCCCCCCAGCAACCCTCAGTCTGTTTTGTGAGATTCAGTCTTTTATGGTTTGTCTCCCTCCTAATACCATCTTTTTTTATTTTTCTTTTCGTACGCCCGAAACTGCCTATGTTGCATCTCCACTTCATCATATCAGGGAGATCATATGATAGTTGTCTTTCTCAGATTGATTTATTTCGCCAAGCATAATACCCTCTAGTTCCATCCACGTCATCACAAATAGCAGGATTTCATTTCTTTTGATGGCTGCATAGTATTCCATTGAACATATATACCACATCTTATTTATTGATTCATCTGTTGAAGGACATTTAGTTTCTTTCCATAGTTTAACTATTGTGGACATTGCTGCTATAAACATTTGGGTGCATGTGCCCCTTCAGAATGCCACGTTTGTATCTGTAGGGTATATACCCAGTACTACAAGCACTGGGTCATAGGGTAGTTCTATTTTCAGCTTTTTGAGGCACGTCCACGCTGTTTTCCAGAGTGGTTGCACCAGCTTGCATTCCCACATACAGTGTAGGAGGGTTGCCCTAACTCCACATCCTCGCCAGCATCTGTCATTGACGGACTTGTTCATTTTAGCCATTCTGAACGGTGTGAGGTGGTATCTCATTCTGGTTTTGATTTGTATTTCCCTGATGCCGAGTGGTGTGGAGCATTTTTTCATGTGTCTGTTGGCCATTTGGATGTATTCTTTGCAGAAATGTCTGTTCATGTCCTCTGCCCATTTCTTCATTGGATTATTTGTTTTTAGGGTGTTGAGTTTGATAAGCTCTTTATAGATTTTGGATACTGGCCCTTTATCTGGTATGTCATTTGCAAATATCTTCTCCCAGATAACTTCTGACAGTGATCTTTTGGCTTTGTTAACTGTTTCCTTTGCAGTGCAAAAGCTTTTGGATCTGATGAAATCCCAATAGTTCATTCTTGCCCTTGCTTCCCTTGCCTTTCGCGATGTTCCTAGGAAGAAGTTGCTGCTGCTGAGGTCAAAGAAGTTGCTACCTGTTCTCTCCTCAAGGACTATGATGGATTCCTTTCTCACATTATGCTTCTTCATCCATTTCCAGTCGATTATAATGTATGGTGTTAGGATGGTCCAATTTCATTTTCTGCATGTGGCTGTTCAATTTTCCAGACCCCAAGGCCAATGGCTCCTTCTCTTCCCCAGGGACAGTGTGCTGTGCCTTCCCCACACTTGCTCCTGGGGAGCGCAGTGACAGACGTGTGCAACCATGCATCTCTCTCATGCAGAGGGGATGCCCAGGCAAAGAGGATTTCGCTCCATGCGGGTTTATTACACCGTGCTGTGGAGACTGGCTCCGGCAAGCAGCAGGCAGCATCCCACAGACCCGACTCTGATTTCCCAAAGGATGCTGTGCTTTCCCAGAGGGGATGCCCGGGCAAAGAGGCTTTCGCTCTATGCGGGTTTCTCCAAAAGTGCGTGGCCTAGCATGCTGCGAATACTAGGCTAAGGCAAGCAACAAAAGCAGCCCACAGAACCGACTCTGATTTCCCAGCGACGGCCATGCTTTCGCAGAGGTTTTCAGCTTGGCGCGAACCGCACTTCGCTGCTGCTTCCTCAGCAAGGCTGTGGTCGTTCGCTCTGTCGCGGCAGGAAAGAAGAGCCGCGGGAGAGCTGGTGCCTCTTGGTCCTTGCTTTCCCGGGCTCCATGTTCGCGCCCGGGGTTCACCTTGCTAAGCCGAACTAAGCAGACACAGTCACAACCCTGCAGCAGCGTGCGTGGCCTAGCATGGCACTCTATGCCTATTACCATCTCCTGGCGTAGGTAAGGCTTTGCCTTTTGCTCCGGCGCTCGGGCAGACTCGGGGTCTAGGCCAGTGCCTTCACCATAGGAGAGAGGAGGCGACAGGATTCCTGCACCGGGCCCGAGCACTGGGATGGGGAACAGTGGGGACTGTCTCCACTCTTTCCCCGGCACACCCCCTGCCACCCACAATGCTGCCATATCTTGGTGGAAGACGGCATCTGACTGCACGTTTCTCCATGGGGTTGTTTCGGCGAGTTCCGGGTATGGCAACTGGTGGCAAGCCCAAGTCTGCCCTTGGGACAGGTGGCCAAGGAGATGCTTTCCCCTTGGGACCAGAGGCACAGGACAGGCCTGCCTTCTGCCCAGACTCCTTCCTCAGAGTGGAGCACGCACCCATGCCCTTGTCGTCCCCTCATGTCTCCTTAGGAGCCAGGCTTCAATCTCTCCGCACAGGGAGCAGAGGACACTTGTCTTCTCATGGCCTGCTGTTCGTGCCTCGGCAGGCTATTCTGACTCCCGAGCGTTTCCAGACCCCACGGCCAAGGGATCCTTCTCTTCCCCGGGGGCGGCGTGCTGTGCCTTCCCCAAAATTGCTCCTGGGGAGCGCGGTGACAGACGTGTGCAACCATGCTTCTATCTCAGGCAGAGGGGATGCTAGGGCAAAGAGGATTTCGCTCCATGCGGGTGTCTTCCACCATGTTGCCGAGACTCGCTCAGGCAAGCAGCAGCAGCATCCCCAAACCCAACTCTGATTTCCCAACGAATGCTGTGCTTTCCTAAGGGAGAGGCCCAGGCAAAGAGGCTTTCGCTGTATGCGGGTTTCTCCCACCCCGAGACTGGGCTAAGGGAAGCAGCAGCAGCCCGGACAACATTTCTCAGTGAATGCTGTGCTTTCGCAGAGGATTTGGTTTGGAGCGAACAGCACTTCGCCGCTGCTTCCTCAGTAAAGCTTCAGTCGCGTCAGGGAAGAAGAGCTGCGGGAGAGCTGGTGCCTCTTGGGCCTTGCTTTCCCTGGCTCCATGTTCGCGTCCTGGGTTCACCCTGCCAGGCCGAACTAAGCAGACACAGTCGCAACCATGCAGTAGCGCGCTTAGCCTAGGATGGCACTCTATGCACACTACCATCTCCCGGTGTAGGCATCGCTTGGTCTTTTACTCTGGCGCTCAGGCCGACTCGCGGACTAGGCCTGTGCTTTCCCCACAGGAAAGGAGAGTTGACAGGATCCCTGCACACCGCCCCTGCACTGAATAGGGAGCTTTTGGGGACTGTCACCACTCCTTCCCCTTAAAACCCGGGCCTCCTCCAAGCTTCTACATCCCGGAGGAAGACGGCATCTGATGGCCAGGTCTTTCTGGGAGTTGTTTCTCGAGTTTAGAGTAGGCGCCTGGTGGCAAGCCCATGGCTCCACCACGGTCAGGTGGCCAAGGAGCTGCTGTCTCCTTGGGCCCAAAGGCTCAGGACAGGCATGCTTTCTGCCCAGACTCCTTCCTCAGAGTGGAGCCCTTCCCCTGCCCTAATCTTCCCCTCGTGTCTCCTTAGCAGCCCGGCTTCCTTCGCTCTGCAGTGACAGATGTGTCCCTTTCCTTAAGGCTCTTTCCACAGGGACCACCGCGCTTCTCTCTCAGGCAGCGCGGAAGCCCAGGCAAAGAGGATTTCGCTCCATGCGGGTTTATTCCACCATGCAGTGGAGACTAGCTCCGGCAAGCAGCAGGCACCATCCCACAGACCCGACTCTGATTTCCCAGAGAATGCTGTGCTTTCCCAGAGGGGATGCCCCGGCTAAGAAGCTTTCGCTCTATGCGGGTTTCTCCCATCGTGCTGCGAATACTAGGCTAAGGCAAGCAACAAAAGCAGCCCACAGAACCGACTCTGATTTCACAGCGACTGCTATGCTTTCGCAGAGGTTTTCAGCTTGGCGCAAACCGCACTTCGCTGCTGCTTCCTCAGCAAGGCTTTGATCGTTCGCTCTGTCGCGGCAGGAAAGAAGAGCCGCGGGAGAGCTGGTGTCTTTTGGGCCTTGTTTTCCCGGGCTCCAAGTTCGCGCCCGGGGTTCACCTTGCTAAGCCGAACTAAGCAGACACAGTCACAACCCTGCAGCAGCGTGCGTGGCCTACCATGACACTCTATGCCTATTACCATCTCCTGGCGTAAGTAAGGCTTTGCATTTTGCTCTGGCGCTCGGCAGACTCGGGGTCTAGGCCAATGCATTCACCAGAAGGGAGAAGAGGCGACAGGAAATCTGAGTTGGGTTTGGGGAGGCTGCTACTGCTTGCCTAAGCAAGTCTCCGCAGCATGTTGGAAGATACCCGCATGGAGCGAAATCCTCTTTGTCCTAGCATCCTTTCTGCCTGAGGGAGAAGCATGGATGCACACGTCTGTCACCGCGCTCCCCAGGAGCAATTTTGGGGAAGGCACAGCACGCCGCCCCCGGGGAAGAGAAGGATCCCTTGGCCGTGGGGTCTGGAAATGCTCGGGAGTCAGAATAGCCAGCCGAGGCACGAACAGCAGGCCATGAGAAGACAAGTGTCCTCTGCTCCCTGTGCGGAGAGATTAAAGCCTGGCTGCTAAGGAGACATGAGGGGACGACAAGGGCATGGGTGCATGCTCCACTCTGAGGAAGGAGTCTGGGCAGAAGGCAGGCCTGTCCTGTGCCTCTGGTCCCAAGGGGAAAGCATCTCCTTGGCCACCTGTCCCAAGGGCAGACTTGGGCTTGCCACCAGGTGCCATACCCGGAACTCGCAGAAACAACCCCATGGAGAAACGTGCAGTCAGATGCCCTCTTCCACCAAGATGTGGTAGCATTGTGGGTAGCCGGGGGTGTGCCGGGGAAAGAGTGGAGACCGTCCCCACCGTTCCCCATCCCAGTGCTCGGGCCTTGTGCAGGGATCCTGTCGCCTCTTCTCTCCTGTGGTGAAGGCACTGGCCTTGACACCGAGTCTGCCCGAGCACCGGAGCAAAAGGCAAAGCCTTACCAGAGCAGGAGATGGAATTAGGAATAGAGTGCCATGCTAGGCCACGCACGCTGCTGCAGGGTTGTGACTGTGTCTGCCTAGTTCGGATAGTAAAGTGAAATCCGGGCGCGAACATGGAGCCAGGGAAAGCAAGGCCCAAGAGGCAACAGCTCTCCCGCAGCTCTTCTTCCCTGACTCGACTGAAGCTTTGCTGAGGAAGCAGCGGCGAAGTGCTGTTCGCTCCAAACCAAAGCCTCTGCGAAAGCACAGCATTCGCTGAGAAATGTTGTGCGGGCTGCTGCTGCTTCCCTGAGCCCAGTCTTGCGGTGGGAGAAACCCGCATACAGCGAAAGCCTCTTTGCCTGGGCCTCTCCCTTAGGAAAGCACAGCATTCGTTGGGAAATCAGAGTTGGGTTTGGGGATGCTGCTGCTGCTTGCCTGAGCGAGTCTCGGCAACATGGTGGAAGATACCCGCATGGAGCGAAATCGTCTTTGCCCTAGCATCCCCTCTGCCTGAGAGAGAAGCATGGTTGCACACGTCTGTAACCGCGCTCCCCAGGAGCAATTTTGGGGAAGGCACAGCACGCCGCCCCAGGGAAGAGAAGGATCCCTTGGCCTTGGGTCTGGAAACACTCGGGAGTCAGAATAGCCTGCCGAGGCACAAACAGCAGGCCATGAGAAGACAAGTGTCCTCTACTCCCTGTGCGGAGAGATGGAAGCCTGGCTGCTAAGGAGACATGAGGGGACGACAAGGGCATGGGTGCGTGCTCCACTCTGAGGAAGGAGTCTGGGCAGAAGGCAGGCCTGTCCTGTGCCTCTGGTCCCAAGGGGAAAGCATCTCCTTGGCCACCTGTCCCAAGGGCAGACTTGGGCTTGCCAACAGTTGCCATACCTGGAACTCGCAGAAACAACCCCATGGAGAAACGTGCAGTCAGATGCCCTCTTCCACCAAGATGTGGCAGCATTGTGGGTGGCCGGGGTGTGCCGGGGAAAGAGTGGAGACAGTCCCCACCGTTCCCTATTCCAGTGCTCGGGCCCTGTGCAGGGATCCTGTCGCCTCTTCTCTCCTGTGGTGAAGGCACTGGCCTAGACCCCGAGTCTGCCGAGCGCCAGAGCAAAATGCAAAGCCTTACTTACGCCAGGAGATGGTAATAGGCATAGAGTGTCATGGTAGGCCACGCACGCTGCTGCAGGGTCGTGACTGTGTCTGCTTAGTTCGGCTTAGCAAGGTGAACCCCGGGCGCGAACTTGGAGCCCGGGAAAACAAGGCCCAAAAGACACCAGCTCTCCCGCGGCTCTTCTTTCCTGCCGCGACAGAGCGAACGATCAAAGCCTTGCTGAGGAAGCAGCAGCGAAGTGCGGTTTGCGCCAAGCTGAAAACCTCTGCGAAAGCATAGCAGTCGCTGTGAAATCAGAGTCGGTTCTGTGGGCTGCTTTTGTTGCTTGCCTTAGCCTAGTATTCGCAGCACGATGGGAGAAACCCGCATAGAGCGAAAGCTTCTTAGCCGGGGCATCCCCTCTGGGAAAGCACAGCATTCTCTGGGAAATCAGAGTCGGGTCTGTGGGATGGTGCCTGCTGCTTGCCGGAGCTATCTCCACTGCATGGTGGAATAAACCCGCATGGAGCGAAATCCTCTTTGCCTGGGCTTCCGCTCTGCCTGAGAGAGAAGCGCGGTGGTGCCTGTGGAAAGAGCCTTAAGGAAAGGGACACATCTGTCACTGCAGAGCGAAGGAAGCCGGGCTGCTAAGGAGACACGAGGTGAAGATTAGGGCAGGGGAAAGGGCTCCACTCTGAGGAAGGAGTCTGGGCAGAAAGCATGCCTGTCCTGAGCCTTTGGGCCCAAGGAGACAGCAGCTCCTTGGCCACCTGACCGTGGTGGAGCCATGGGCTTGCCACCAGGCGCCTACCCTAAACTCGAGAAACAACTCCCAGAAAGACCTGGCCATCAGATGCCGTCTTCCTCCGGGATGTAGAAGCTTGGAGGAGGCCCGGGTTTTAAGGGGAAGGAGTGGTGACAGTCCCCCAAAGCTCCCTATTCAGTGCACGGGCGGTGTGCAGGGATCCTGTCACCTCTCCTTTCCTGTGGGGAAAGCACAGGCCTAGTCCGCGAGTCGGCCTGAGCGCCAGAGTAAAAGGCCAAGTGATGCCTACACCGGGAGATGGTAGTGTGCATGGAGTGCCATCCTAGGCTAAGCGCGCTACTGCACGGTTGTGTCTGTGTCTGCGTAGTTCGGCCTGTCAGGGTGAACCCAGGACGCGAACATGGAGCCAGGGAAAGCAAGGCCCAAGAGGCACCAGCTCTCCCGCAGCTCTTCTTCCCTGACGCGACAGAAGCCTTGCTGAGGAAGCAGTGGCGAAGTGCTGTTTGCTCCAAACCAAAGCCTCTGCGAAAGGACAGCATTCCCCGAGAAATGTTTTGGGGGCTGCTGCTGCGTGCCTGAGCCCAGTCTCGCGGTAGGAGAAACCCGCATACAGCGAAAGCCCCTTTGCCTGGGCATCTCCCCTTGGAAAGCACAGTATTCGTTGGGAAATCAGAGTTGGGTTTGGGGATGCTGCTGCTGCTTGCCTAAGCGAGTCTCCGCAGCATGTTGGAAGATACCCGCATGGAGCGAAATCCTGTTTGCCCTAGCATCCTTTCTGCCTGAGAGAGAAGCATGGTTGCTCACGTCTGTCACCGCGCTCCCCAGGAGCAATTTTGGGGAAGGCACAGCACGCCGCCCCCGGGGAAGAGAAGGATCCCTTGGCCTTGGGGTCTGGAAACGCTCGGGAAGCAGAATAGCCTGCCGAGGCACGAACAGCAGGCCATGAGAAGACAAGTGTCCTCTCCTCCCTGTGCGGAGAGATTGAAGCCTGGCTGCTAAGGAGACATGAGGGGAAGACAAGGGCATGGGTGCGTGCTCCACTCTGAGGAAGGAGTCTGGGCAGAAGGCAGGCCTGTCCTGTGCCTCTTGTCCCAAGGGGAAAGCATCTCTTTGGCCACCTGTCCCAAGGGCAGACTTCGGCTTGCCACCAGGTGCCATACCCGGAACTCGCAGAAACAACCCCATGGAGAAACGTGCAGTCAGATGCCGTCTTCCACCAAGATATGGCAGCATTGTGGGTAGCCGGGGGTGTGCCGGGGAAAGAGTGGCGACAGTCCCCACCGTTCCCCATCCCAGTGCTCGGGCCCTGTGCAGGGATCCTGTCGCCTCCTCTCTCCTGTGGTGAAGGCACTGGCCTTGACCCCGAGTCTGCCCGAGCCCCGGAGCAAAAGGCAAAGCCTTACCTACGCCAGGAGATGGTAATAGCCATAGAGTGTCATGCTAGGCCACGCACGCTGCTGCAGGGTTTTGACTGTGTCTGCTTAGATCGGCTTAGCAAGGTGAACCCCGGGCGCGAACTTGGAGCCCGAGAAAACAAGGCCCAAGAGGCACCAGCTCTCCCGCGGCTCTTCTTTCCTGCCACGACAGAGCAAACGACCAAAGCCTTGCTGAGGAAGCAGCAGCGAAGTGCGGTTTGCACCAAGCTGAAAACCTCTGCGAAAGCATAGCAGTCGCTGGGAAATCAGAGTCGGTTCTGTGGGAAGCTGCCTGCTGCTTGCCGGAGCTAGTCTCCACTGCACGGTGGAATAAACCCGTATGGAGCGAAATCCTCTTTGCCTGGGCAACCGCTCTGCCTGAGAGAAAAGCGCGGTGGTGCCTGTGGAAAGAGCCTTAAGGAAAGGGACACATCTGTCACTGCAGAGCGAAGGAAGCCGGGCTGCTAAGGAGACACGAGGGGAAGATTAGGGCAGGGGAAAGGGCTCCACTCTGAGGAAGGAGTCTGGGCAGAAAGCATGCCTGTCCTGAGCCTTTGGGCCCAAGGAGACAGCAGCTCCTTGGCCACCTGACCGTGGTGGAGCCATGGGCTTGCCACCAGGCGCCTACCCTAAACTCGAGAAACAACTCCCAGAAAGACCTGGCCATCAGATGCCGTCTTCCTCCGGGATGTAGAAGCTTGGAGGAGGCCCGGGTTTTAAGGGGAAGGAGTGGTGACAGTCCCCCAAAGCTCCCTATTCAGTGCAGGGGCGGTGTGCAGGGATCCTGTCACCTCTCCTTTCCTGTGGGGAAAGCACAGGCCTAGTCCGCGAGTCGGCCTGAGCGCCAGAGTAAAAGGCCAAGTGATGCCTACACCGGGAGATGGTAGTGTGCATGGAGTGCCATCCTAGGCTAAGCGCGCTACTGCACGGTTGTGTCTGTGTCTGCGTAGTTCGGCCTGGCAGGGTGAACCCAGGACGCGAACATGGAGCCAGGGAAAGCAAGGCCCAAGAGGCACCAGCTCTCCCGCAGCTCTTCTTCCCTGACGCGACAGAAGCCTTGCTGAGGAAGCAGTGCGAAGTGCTGTTTGCTCCAAACCAAAGCCTCTGCGAAAGGACAGCATTCCCCGAGAAATATTTTGGGGGCTGCTGCTGCGTGCCTGAGCCCAGTCTCGCGGTGAGAGAAACCCGCATACAGCGAAAGCCCCTTTGCCTGGGCATCTCCCCTTGGAAAGCACAGCATTCGTTGGGAAATCAGAGTTGGGTTTGGGGATGCTGCTGCTGCTTGCCTAAGCGAGTCTCCACAGCATGTTGGAAGATACCCGCATGGAGCGAAATCCTCTTTGCCCTAGCATCCTTTCTGCCTGAGAGAGAAGCATGGTTGCTCACGTCTGTCACCACGCTCCCCAGGAGCAAGTGTGGGGAAGGCACAGCACGCCGCCCCCGGGGAAGAGAAGGATCCCTTGGCCTTGGGGTGGGGAAACGCTCGGGAACAGGATAGCCTGCCGTGGCACGAAATGCAGGCCGGTGGCCAGACATGTGTCACCCGCTCCCTGTGCGGAGAGATGGAAGCCTGGCTGCTAAGGAGACATGAGGGGAGGACTAGGGTAGGGGCGCGTGCTCCACTCTAAGGAAGGAGTCTGGGCAGAAGGCAGGCCTGTCCTGTGCCTCTTGTCCCAAGGGGAAAGCATCTCTTTGGCCACCTGTCCCAAGGGCAGACTTGGGCTTGCCACCAGGTGCCATACCCGGAACTCGCAGAAACAACCCCATGGAGAAACGTGCAGTCAGATGCCGTCTTCCACCAAGATATGGCAGCATTGTGGGTGGCCGGGGGTGTGCCGGGGAAAGAGTTGCGACAGTCCCCACCGTACCCCATCCCAGTGCTCGGGCCCTGTGCAGGGATCCTGTCGCCTCTTCTCTCCTGTGGTGAAGGCACTGGCCTTGACCCCGAGTCTGCCCGAGCGCCGGAGCAAAAGGCAAAGCCTTACCTACGCCAGGAGATGGTAATAGCCATAGAGTGTCATGCTAGGCCACGCACGCTGCTGCAGGGTTGTGACTGTGTCTGCTTAGATCGGCTTAGCAAGGTGAACCCCGGGCGCGAACTTGGAGCCCGAGAAAACAAGGCCCAAGAGGCACCAGCTCTCCCGCGGCTCTTCTTTCCTGCCGCAACAGAGCAAAGGACCAAAGCCTTGCTGAGGAAGCAGAAGCGAAGTGCGGTTTGCGCCAAGCTGAAAACCTCTGCGAAAGCATAGCAGTCGCTGGGAAATCAGAGTCGGTTCTGTGGGATGCTGCCTGCTGCTTGCCGGAGCTAGTCTCCACTGCACGGTGGAATAAACCCGCATGGAGCGAAATCCTCTTTGCCTGGGCTTCCGCTCTGCCTGAGAGAGAAGCACGGTGGTGCCTGTGGAAAGAGCCTTAAGGAAAGGGACACATCTGTCACTGCAGAGCGAAGGAAGCCGGGCTGCTAAGGAGACACGAGGGGAAGATTAGGGCAGGGGAAAGGGCTCCACTCTGAGGAAGGAGTCTGGGCAGAAAGCATGCCTGTCCTGAGCCTTTGGGCCCAAGGAGACAGCAGCTCCTTGGCCACCTGACCGTGGTGGAGCCATGGGCTTGCCACCAGGCGCCTACCCTAAACTCAAGAAACAACTCCCAGAAAGACCTGGCCATCAGATGCCGTCTTCCTCCGGGATGTAGAAGCTTGGAGGAGGCCCGGGTTTTAAGGGGAAGGAGTGGTGACAGTCCCCCAAAGCTCCCTATTCAGTGCACGGGCGGTGTGCAGGGATCCTGTCACCTCTCCTTTCCTGTGGGGAAAGCACAGGCCTAGTCCGCGAGTCGGCCTGAGCGCCAGAGTAAAAGGCTAAGTGATGCCTACACCGGGAGATGGTAGTGTGCATGGAGTGCCATCCTAGGCTAAGCGCGCTACTGCACGGTTGTGTCTGTGTCTGCGTAGTTCGGCCTGGCAGGGTGAACCCAGGACGCGAACATGGAGCCAGGGAAAGCAAGGCCCAAGAGGCACCAGCTCTCCCGCAGCTCTTCTTCCCTGACGCGACAGAAGCCTTGCTGAGGAAGCAGTGGCGAAGGGCTGTTTGCTCCAAACCAAAGCCTCTGCGAAAGGACAGCATTCCCCGAGAAATGTTTTGGGGGCTGCTGCTGCGTGCCTGAGCCCAGTCTCGCGGTGAGAGAAACCCGCATACAGCGAAAGCCCCTTTGCCTGGGCATCTCCCCTTGGAAAGCACAGCATTCGTTGGGAAATCAGAGTTGGGTTTGGGGATGCTGCTGCTGCTTGCCTAAGCGAGTCTCCGCAGCATGTTGGAATATACCCGCATGGAGCGAAATCCTCTTTGCCCTAGCATCCTTTCTGCCTGAGAGAGAAGCATGGTTGCTCACGTCTGTCACCACGCTTCCCAGGAGCAAGTGTGGGGAAGGCACAGCACGCCGCCCCCGGGGAAGAGAAGGATCCCTTGGCCTTGGGGTCGGGAAACGCTCGGGAACAGGATAGCCTGCCGCGGCACGAAATGCAGGCCGGTGGCCAGACATGTGTCACCCGCTCCCTGTGCGGAGAGATGGAAGCCTGGCTGCTAAGGAGACATGAGGGGACGACTAGGGCAGGGGCGCGTGCTCCACTCTAAGGAAGGAGTCTGGGCAGAAGGCAGGCCTGTCCTGTGCCTCTGTTACCAAGGGGACAGCATCTCCTTGGCCACCTGTCCCAAGGGCAGACTTGGGCTTGCTACCAGGTGCCATACCTGGAACTTGCAGAAACAACCCCATGGAGAAACGGTCAGTCAGATGCCATCTTCCACCAAGATGTGGCAGCATTGTGGGTGACAGGGGGTGCGGCGGGGAAGGAGTGGAGACAGTTCCCCACAGTTCCCCATCCCAGTGCCCGGGCCGTGTGCAGGGATCCTGTTGCCTCCTCTCTCCTGTGGTGAAGGCACTGGCCTTGACCCCGAGTCTGCCCGAGCACCGGAGCAAAAGGCAAAGCCTTACCAGAGCAGGAGATGGAATTAGGAATAGAGTGCCATGCTAGGCCACGCACGCTGCTGCAGGGTTGTGACTGTGTCTGCCTAGTTCGGATAGCAAAGTGAAATCCGGGCGCGAACATGGAGCCAGGGAAAGCAAGGCCCAAGAGGCAACAGCTCTCCCGCAGCTCTTCTTCCCTGACTCGACTGAAGCTTTGCTGAGGAAGCAGCGGCGAAGTGCTGTTCGCTCCAAACCAAAGCCTCTGCGAAAGCACAGCATTCGCTGAGAAATGTTGTGCGGGCTGCTGCTGCTTCCCTGAGCCCAGTCTTGCGGTGGGAGAAACCCGCATACAGCAAAAGCCTCTTTGCCTGGGCCTCTCCCTTAGGAAAGCACAGCATTCGTTGGGAAATCAGAGTTGGGTTTGGGGATGCTGCTGCTGCTTGCCTGAGCGAGTCTCGGCAACATGGTGGAAGATACCCGCATGGAGCGAAATCCTCTTTGCCCTAGCATCCCCTCTGTCTGAGAGAGAAGCATGGTTGCACACGTCTGTCACCGCGCTCCCCAGGAGCAATTTTGGGGAAGGCACAGCACGCCGCCCCAGGGAAGAGAAGGATCCCTTGGCCTTGGGTCTGGAAACACTCGGGAGTCAGAATAGCCTGCCGAGGCACAAACAGCAGGCCATGAGAAGACAAGTGTCCTCTACTCCCTGTGCGGAGAGATGGAAGCCTGGCTGCTAAGGAGACATGAGGGGACGACAATGGCATGGGTGCGTGCTCCACTCTGAGGAAGGAGTCTGGGCAGAAGGCAGGCCTGTCCTGTGCCTCTGGTCCCAAGGGGAAAGCATCTCCTTGGACACCTGTCCCAAGGGCAGACTTGGGCTTGCCAACAGTTGCCATACCTGGAACTCGCAGAAACAACCCCATGGAGAAACGTGCAGTCAGATGCCCTCTTCCACCAAGATGTGGCAGCATTGTGGGTGGCCGGGATGTGCCGGGGAAAGAGTGGAGACAGTCCCCACCGTTCCCCATCCCAGTGCTCGGGCCCTGTGCAGGGATCCTGTCGCCTCCTCTCTCCTGTGGTGAAGGCACTGGCCTTGACCCCGAGTCTGCCCGAGCGCCGGAGCAAAAGGCAAAGCCTTACCTACGCCAGGAGATGGTAATAGCCATAGAGTGTCATGCTAGGCCACGCACGCTGCTGCAGGGTTGTGACTGTGTCTGCTTAGATCGGTTTAGCAAGGTGAACCCCGGGCGCGAACTTGGAGCCCGGGAAAACAAGGCCCAAGAGGCACCAGCTCTCCCGCGGCTCTTCTTTCCTGCCGCGACAGAGCGAACGACCAAAGCCTTGCTGAGGAAGCAGAAGCGAAGTGCGGTTTGCGCCAAGCTGAAAACCTCTGCGAAAGCATAGCAGTCGCTGGGAAATCAGAGTCGGTTCTGTAGGCTGCTTTTGTTGCTTCCTTTGCCTAGTATTCGTAGCACGATGGGAGAAACCCGCATAGAGCGAAAGTTTCTTTGCCGGGGCATCCCCTCTGGGAAACCACAGCATTCTCTGGGAAATCAGAGTCGGGTCTGTGGGATGCTGCCTGCTGCTTGCCGGAGCTAGTCTCCACTGCACGGTGGAATAAACCCGCATGGAGCGAAATCCTCTTTGCCTGGGCTTCTGCTCTGCCTGAGAGAGAAGCGGGGTGGTGCCTGTGGAAAGAGCCTTAAGGAAAGGGACACATCTGTCACTGCAGAGCGAAGGAAGCCGGGCTGCTAAGGAGACACGAGGGGAAGATTAGGGCAGGGGAAAGGGCTCCACTCTGAGGAAGGAGTCTGGGCAGAAAGCATGCCTGTCCTGAGCCTTTGGGCCCAAGGAGACAGCAGCTCCTTGGCCACCTGACCGTGGTGGAGCCATGGGCTTGCCACCAGGCGCCTACCCTAAACTCGAGAAACAACTCCCAGAAAGACCTGGCCATCAGATGCCGTCTTCCTCCGGGATGTAGAAGCTTGGAGGAGGCCCGGGTTTTAAGGGGAAGGAGTGGTGACAGTCCCCCAAAGCTCCCTATTCAGTGCACGGGCGGTGTGCAGGGATCCTGTCACCTCTCCTTTCCTGTGGGGAAAGCACAGGCCTAGTCCGCGAGTCGGCCTGAGCGCCAGAGTAAAAGGCCAAGTGATGCCTACACCGGGAGATGGTAGTGTGCATGGAGTGCCATCCTAGGCTAAGCGCGCTACTGCACGGTTGTGTCTGTGTCTGCGTAGTTCGGCCTGTCAGGGTAAACCCAGGACGCGAACATGGAGCCAGGGAAAGCAAGGCCCAAGAGGCACCAGCTCTCCCGCAGCTCTTCTTCACTGACGCGACAGAAGCCTTGCTGAGGAAGCAGTGGCGAAGGGCTGTTTGCTCCAAACCAAAGCCTCTGCGAAAGGACAGCATTCCCCGAGAAATGTTTTGGGGGCTGCTGCTGCGTGCCTGAGCCCAGTCTCGCGGTGGGAGAAACCCGCATACAGCGAAAGCCCCTTTGCCTGGGCATCTCCCCTTGGAAAGCACAGCATTCGTTGGGAAATCAGAGTTGGGTTTGGGGATGCTGCTGCTGCTTGCCTAAGCGAGTCTCCGCAGCATGTTGGAAGATACCCGCATGGAGCGAAATCCTCTTTGCCCTAGCATCCTTTCTGCCTGAGAGAGAAGCATGGTTGCTCACGGCTGTCACCGCGCTCCCCAGGAGCGATTTTGGGAAGGCACAGCACGCCGCCCCCGGGGAAGAGAAGGATCCCTTGGCTTTGGGGTCTGGAAACGCTCGGGAAGCAGAATAGCCTGCCGAGGCACGAACAGCAGGCCATGAGAAGACAAGTGTCCTCTGCTCCCTGTGCGGAGAGATTGAAGCCTGGCTCCTAAGGAGACATGAGGGGACGACAAGGGCATGGGTGCATGCTCCACTCTGAGGAAGGAGTCTGGGCAGAAGGCAGGCCTGTCCTGTGCCTCTGGTCCCAAGGGGAAAGCATCTCCTTGGCCACCTGTCCCAAGGGCAGACTTGGGCTTGCCACCAGGTGCCATACCCGGAACTCGCAGAAACAACCCCATGGAGAAACGTGCAGTCAGATGCCCTCTTCCACCAAGATATGGCAGCATTGTGGGTGGCAGGGGGTGTGCCGGGGAAAGAGTGAGACCGTCCCCACCGTTCCCCATCCCAGTGCTCGGGCCCTGTGCAGGGATCCTGTCGCCTCTTCTCTCCTGTGGTGAAGGCACTGGCCTTGACCCCGTGTCTGCCCGAGCGCCGGAGCAAAAGGCAAAGCCTTACCTACGCCAGGAGATGGTAATAGGCATAGAGTGTCATGCTAGGCCACGCACGCTGCTGCAGGGTTGTGGCTGTATCTGCTTAGTTCGGCTTAGCAAGGTGAACCCCGGGCGCGAACTTGGAGCCCGGGAAAACAAGGCCCAAGAGGCACCAGCTCTCCCGCGGCTCTTCTTTCCTGCCGCGACAGAGCGAAAGACCAAAGCCTTGCTGAGGAAGCAGCAGCGAAGTGCAGTTTGCGCCCAGCTGAAAACCTCTGCGAAAGCATAGCAGTCGCTGGGAAATCAGAGTCGGTTCTGTGGGCTAGTTTTGTTGCTTGCCTTAGCCTAGTATTCGCAGCACGATGGGAGAAACCCGCATAGAGCGAAAGCTTCTTTGCCGGGGCATCCCCTCTGGGAAAGCACAGCATTCTCTGGGAAATCAGAGTCGGGTCTTGGGATGCTGCCTACTGCTTGCCGGAGCTAGTCTCCACTGCACGGTGGAATAAACCCGCATGGAGCGAAATCCTCTTTGCCTGGGCAACCGCTCTGCCTGAGAGAAAAGCGCGGTGGTGCCTGAGGAAAGAGCCTTAAGGAAAGGGACACATCTGTCACTGCAGAGCGAAGGAAGCCGGGCTGCTAAGGAGACACGAGGGGAAGATTAGGGCAGAGGAAAGGGCTCCACTCTGAGGAAGGAGTCTGGGCAGAAAGCATGCCTGTCCTGAGCCTTTGGGCCCAAGGAGACAGCAGCTCCTTGGCCACCTGACCGTGGTGGAGCCATGGGCTTGCCACCAGGCGCCTACCCTAAACTCGAGAAACAACTCCCAGAAAGACCTGGCCATCAGATGCCGTCTTCCTCCGGGATGTAGAAGCTTGGAGGAGACCCGGGTTTTAAGGGGAAGGAGTGGTGACAGTCCCCCAAAGCTCCCTATTCAGTGCACGGGCGGTGTGCAGGGATCCTGTCACCTCTCCTTTCCTGTGGGGAAAGCACAGGCCTAGTCCGCGAGTCGGCCTGAGCGCCAGAGTAAAAGGCCAAGCGATGCCTACACCGGGAGATGGTAGTGTGCATGGAGTGCCATCCTAGGCTAAGCGCGCTACTGCACGGTTGTGACTGTGCCTGGCAGGGTGAACCCAGGACGCGAACATGGAGCCAGGGAAAGCAAGGCCCAAGAGGCACCAGCTCTCCCGCAGCTCTTCTTCCCTGACGCGACAGAAGCTTTACTGAGGAAGCAGCGGCGAAGTGCTGTTCGCTCCAAACCAAATCCTCTGCGAAAGCACAGCATTCGCTGAGAAATGTTGTCCAGGCAGCTGCTGCTTCCCTTAGCCCAGTCTCGCGGTGGGAGAAACCCGCATACAGCGAAAGCCTCTTTGCCTGGGCCTCTCCCTTAGGAAAGCACAGCATTCGTTGGGAAATCAGAGTTGGGTTTGGGGATGCTGCTGCTGCTTGCCTGAGCGAGTCTCGGCAACATGGTGGAAGACACCCGCATGGAGCGAAATCCTCTTTGCCCTAGCATCCCCTCTGCCTGAGATAGAAGCATGGTTGCACACGTCTGTCACCGCGCTCCCCAGGAGCAATTTTGGGGAAGGCACATCACGCCGCCCCTGGGGAAGAGAAGGATCCCTTGGCCGTGGGGTCTGGAAACGCTCGGGAGTCAGAATAGCCTGCCGAGGCACGAACAGCAGGCCATGAGAAGACAAGTGTCCTCTGCTCCCTGTGCGGAGAGATTGAAGCCTGGCTCCTAAGGAGACATGAGGGGACGACAAGGGCATGGGTGCGTGCTCCACTCTGAGGAAGGAGTCTGGGCAGAAGGCAGGCCTGTCCTGTGCCTCTGGTCCCAAGGGGAAAGCATCTCCTTGGCCACCTGTCCCAAGGGCAGACTTGGGCTTGCCACCAGTTGCCATACCCGGAACTCGCCGAAACAACCCCATGGAGAAACGTGCAGTCAGATGCCGTCTTCCACCAAGATATGGCAGCATTGTGGGTGGCAGGGGGTGTGCCGGGGAAAGAGTGGAGACAGTCCCCACTGTTCCCCATCCCAGTGCTCGGGCCCGGTGCAGGAATCCTGTCGCCTCCTCTCTCCTATGGTGAAGGCACTGGACTAGACCCCGAGTCTGCCCGAGCGCCGGAGCAAAAGGCAAAGCCTTACCTACGCCAGGAGATGGTAATAGGCATAGAGTGCCATGCTAGGCCACGCACGCTGCTGCAGGGTTGTGACTGTGTCTGCTTAGTTCGGCTTAGCAAGGTGAACCCCGGGCGCGAACATGGAGCCCGGGAAAGCAAGGACCAAGAGGCACCAGCTCTCCCGCGGCTCTTCTTTCCTGCCGCGACAGAGCGAACGACCACAGCCTTGCTGAGGAAGCAGCAGCGAAGTGAGGTTCGCGCCAAGCTGAAAACCTCTGCGAAAGCATGGCCGTCGCTGGGAAATCAGAGTCGGTTCTGTGGGCTGCTTTTGTTGCTTGCCTTAGCCTAGTATTCGCAGCATGCTAGGCCACGCACTTTTGGAGAAACCCGCATAGAGCGAAAGCCTCTTTGCCCGGGCATCCCCTCTGGGAAAGCACAGCATCCTTTGGGAAATCAGAGTCGGGTCTGTGGGATGCTGCCTGCTGCTTGCCGGAGCCAGTCTCCACAGCACGGTGTAATAAACCCGCATGGAGCGAAATCCTCTTTGCCTGGGCATCCCCTCTGCATGAGAGAGATGCATGGTTGCACACGTCTGTCACTGCGCTCCCCAGGAGCAAGTGTGGGGAAGGCACAGCACACTGTCCCTGGGGAAGAGAAGGAGCCATTGGCCTTGGGGTCTGGAAAATTGAACAGCCACATGCAGAAAATGAAATTGGACCATCCTAACACCATACATTATAATCGACTGGAAATGGATGAAGAAGCATAATGTGAGAAAGGAATCCATCATAGTCCTTGAGGAGAGAACAGGTAGCAACTTCTTTGACCTCAGCAGCAGCAACTTCTTCCTAGGAACATCGCGAAAGGCAAGGGAAGCAAGGGCAAGAATGAACTATTGGGATTTCATCAGATCCAAAAGCTTTTGCACTGCAAAGGAAACAGTTAACAAAGCCAAAAGATCACTGTCAGAAGTTATCTGGGAGAAGATATTTGCAAATGACATACCAGATAAAGGGCCAGTATCCAAAATCTATAAAGAGCTTATCAAACTCAACACCCTAAAAACAAATAATCCAATGAAGAAATGGGCAGAGGACATGAACAGACATTTCTGCAAAGAATACATCCAAATGGCCAACAGACACATGAAAAAATGCTCCACACCACTCGGCATCAGGGAAATACAAATCAAAACCAGAATGAGATACCACCTCACACCGTTCAGAATGGCTAAAATGAACAAGTCCGTCAATGACAGATGCTGGCGAGGATGTGGAGTTAGGGCAACCCTCCTACACTGTATGTGGGAATGCAAGCTGGTGCAACCACTCTGGAAAACAGCGTGGACGTGCCTCAAAAAGCTGAAAATAGAACTACCCTATGACCCAGTGCTTGTAGTACTGGGTATATACCCTACAGATACAAACGTGGCATTCTGAAGGGGCACATGCACCCAAATGTTTATAGCAGCAATGTCCACAATAGTTAAACTATGGAAAGAAACTAAATGTCCTTCAACAGATGAATCAATAAATAAGATGTGGTATATATGTTCAATGGAATACTATGCAGCCATCAAAAGAAATGAAATCCTGCTATTTGTGATGACGTGGATGGAACTAGAGGGTATTATGCTTGGCGAAATAAATCAATCTGAGAAAGACAACTATCATATGATCTCCCTGATATGATGAAGTGGAGATGCAACATAGGCAGTTTCGGGCGTACGAAAAGAAAAATAAAAAAAGATGGTATTAGGAGGGAGACAAACCATAAAAGACTGAATCTCACAAAACAGACTGAGGGTTGCTGGGGGGAGGTGTGTTGGGGTATGGACATTGGAGAGGGCAGATGCTATGGTGAGTGATGGTGAGTGCTGTGAAATGTGTAAACCTGGTGATTCACAGACCTGTACCCTTAGGGATTAAAACACATTATATAAAAAATTTTTAAAAATAATTTAAAAAACCCATTAAAGAAAAAACACAGATTGCAAGCCCAGAGCTAATCTCATATTCAATCAAAACTTTTGAAAGTTTTCCCCTTAAAGATCAGAAGAAAGACAAGTGTGTCCATTTTCACTACTCTCATTTGACACAGTAGTGGATGTCCTAGCCAGAGAAACAAGGAACACAAAGAAACAAGAGACTCCAAGAAAAAAAAAAAAAAAGGAAGAAGTAAAATTTTCTTTTTTTGGATAACATGAACTTACATGTTAAAAAATCCTAAAAAATTCACAATAAATTTGAATAAACAAATTTAGTAAAATTACCAAATACAAGATCAATATATAAAAGAAAAGAATTTTGTTTTGTTTCTTTTTTTTTTTTATGGACTGCTTCCCAGTTTGTCATGTCATCCTTGTTCAGTGATCACGCTAATCTTCTCTGCATCATTCCAATTTTAGTATATGTGCTGCCAAAGTAAGCACAAGACAGGAGCATTTTAACATTCTAATGATGAACTATCTGAAAAAATAAAGAAAACAATCTAATTCACAATAGCATCAAAAATAATAAAATACTTAGGAATAGATTTAACTAAGAAGATGAAAGATCTGTACTCCATAAACTATGACATTGATAAAGAAATTGAAGGTGACAGAAATGGAAAGATAGCTCATATTTATGAATGGTAAGAATTAACATTGTTAAAATGTCCATACTACCGTAAACCATCTGTAAATCCAATTCCTATCAAAAATCCAATGTTAGGGGCGCCTGGGTGGCTCAGTGGGTTAAGCCGCTGCCTTCGGCTCTGGTCATGATCCCAGGGTCCTGGGATCGAGCCCCGCATCAGGCTCTCTGCTCAGCAGGAAGCCTGCTTCCTCTTCTCTCTCTGCCTGCCTCTCTGCCTGCTTGTCATCTCTCTCTGTCAAATAAATAAATTAAAAATCTTAAAAAAAATCCAATATTATTGTTTTACAGAAGTAAGTAAAGAATCCTAAAGTTTATATGAGACCATGAAAGACAACAAATAATCAAAGCAGTTCTGAGAAAGAATGAAGAAGGGAGATTACACTTCTTGATTTGAAACTATACTACAAAGCTCTCATGCTCAAAACAATAAAGTATACTGGCATAAAAACAGACCAATAAACAAGTAGAACAGAATTGAGAGTCCAGAAATAAATCCTTTCATACAGTCACCTAATATTTGACAGGGGCCAACATATGTAATGGGGAAAGATAGTCTGTTCAATAAATGATATTTAAAACTGAATAGTCACATAAACAGTATGAAAAGGGAACCTTATATCACTCATAAGTCTGAACTTGAAATAGATTAAAGACTTAAAGGTGATGCATGAAACTAAATTTCCTAAAGGAAAACATAGGAAAAATTCTCCTTGACATTGGTCTTGCCAATAGTTTTTTGGATACCAGACCAAAAACACAAGCAAAAAAAGCAAAAATAAATAAATGGTATTACATCAAACTAACGTTTCTGCATTGCCAAAAAAAGGGAGAGAGAATGAAAACACAATCCACAGAATGTAAGAAAATACTTACGAATCTTATATCTGAAAAGAGGTTAATAACCAACAGATACAAATAGAAAAAAATATATGATTAAAAAAATAGCAAAAGGATCTCAATAGACTTTTTTTTCAAAAAAGTTATATAAATGACCAACAGGAGCATTAAAAAGTGCTCAACGTAAAAATCTCAGGGCAAAGTCCTTATGTTGTTGTTGTTGTTGTTTACCTCTGAAAAACACAGCAAGATATTAGAATATATACTACCAAAAAATTGAAACTAACCAATTTTGGTAAATATTGGGGAAAACGGGGAACTTATGCACTGTAATAGGGATATAAATTTGTATGGAAAACAGTATGGAGATTATTCATATTATTAAAAGTAAAATTACCATATGATTCAGTAATCCCACTTCTAGGTATCTATCTAAAGAAAACGAAGTCACTGTTCAAAGACATATCTGCACTCTTATGTTTATTATAAAATTATTAACTCTAAGCAAGAGATGGAAATAACTTCAGTATCCATTAATGGATGAATGAGTAAAATAAGTATGGTAAATATATACTACGGAATACTACTTAACCATGAAAAATTAAGAAATACTGCCATTTACAACAGCATGGATGGATCTTGAAGGTATTATTCTAAGTGAAATATTTCAAAGATTTTATATATTTTTTTAATTTATGTATTATGATATCCCTTACATACAGAATCTGAGGAAAAGGAAAACTAATGGAAACTTAGAGTTGAGTTGACAAGGGGTGAACCTGGGGTGGAGTAAGATGGTCAAAGGGTGCAAACTTGCAACTATAATATGAAAAAGTTCTGGGGATCTAATGTACAGCATGATGATCATAGTTAATAAGATATACATACTTTTTTTTATTGTGCTTCCCTTTAATAAACTTTGCATATATCACATTCTTACAAGTTGAAAGTTTATAGCAATCTTGTATAAAAGAGGTCTGCTGCCACCATTTTTCTAACAACATTTGTTCATTTTGTGTCTCTTTGTCACATGTTGGTAATTCTTGCAATATATCAAGTTTTTTCATTATTATTGTATTTGTTATGGTGATCTGTGATCAGTAATTATGACCCACTGAAAACTCAGAACTAGTGTACTTAAGGTATATACATTGATTTTCTTTAAAAACATAATGCTTTTGAACAGTGCAGTATAGTTTTTATTTTTTATATGCACTGGGAAACATAATTTTTTATATGCACTGGGAAACCAAAAAATATAATAATTTGACTTAGTTTATTGAGATAATCACTTTATTGAGGCAGTCTGGAACAAAACCCACAAGACCTCTGAAGTTTATCTCTACTATACTATATACATAAAAGTTGCTAAGAGAGTAGATCTTAAAATTCCTTACGATACATGCATAAAAATCAGTGGCAACTATACGAGATAGTAGATGTATTAACATTTTTGTGTAGATTATATTGCAATAAAGATGTATACCAATTTATCAAATTGTACAAAATTTACACAATGTTAAAAGTTTGCAATGTTATAAGAAATCATTTCTTAAATTTACAAATATGTCGATTTTTTTCAATAAAGCTGGAAAAAACTTTTTGTAGAATTAATCTATTTTTCAAAAAAGGAAGTAAGGCAGTAGAAACTGCAACTAACTCTGAAATAATAGAATATAAAATCCATTTTTGGTATATACACTGTGACAAAAACTATTACTTAGTTTACAATGGAGGAGTACTTATGAAGCATGAAGGATGGTCTATAAAAAAGGCTGAAAGAGCTCAGTTTTAAGGTTTAAATTTAAAATCTTCTTTTGAAATACTAAACTGACCACCCAGTGTTCCAAACATCAATGTCTTAACTGCATGAATTTATTTCATACAACTCTATAATCTAGTTTCATAAGAAAGCAGCATGCAAAGTTTGAATAAGACAGACTTGCTTAAGTTTCTTTATGTTCAACAGTAAAGGATACCTCCTTAAAAACAAATAGAAGAAAAATCAGCATATTTATTATGATAATTATTATTCATAAGGAGATTCATATTGAATTAGGGAATATATATCCTCAGAGGGGGTAAAGTAAAATGAAATTTATGTTGGTAAATGTGTCTAATAATAGTCAATACAATGCCTCAATATAAATGAATATTACCATTTTGAACAATTTAATTACTATTACTAGAATTATTATAAGTATAAAAATAGCTATCATTTTAGCATGGAATATGAGACTCTCATGCTCCATGCTTCATCACATCCACACAACAACGCTGCATAATAAGTATTATCATCACCATTTCATGGGTGAAAAAACTGAGGCTAACACATTTAGATAACTGGTTTATGATTACATGGGTAGCAAAAATGCATCACACTAATTTAGGCTTTATGATTTCAGAATTGTACTCTTTCCACTGCACATTCTATTACTCTGTAAATACTTGGCCTGTTTTCATTTGGTTCTTCAATTTTATTCATGTGGTGATGGCTTAAAGCTTCCTTTAAAGGAAGCTTAAAAATTTCATTTAACCAAAAGCTCCCAAGAATTAAAAATGCCACGGATCTAATGTAGACATGGATATCATTAGTTAATGGGTAACTATATATTTTCCACCCTAGTGAGATAACAATCAGAGTATTTTTCTAAGTTTTAGTCTCTCAGTGTTAAAAAGGACTTTGTTAAAATAGAAATATTTAGACAAAGGTGATCAAAAGTCTGAATCAGGTCACCTTAAGGTAAATATTAGGAACCTGAGGAAACAAATGGAGATTTGAACACTGAGCTATGATATAATGAATGGTTTCAAGTATTTAGTAGAGTATAGAAAAGCCCTTTAAAGCCTGGTCTTAGCCTAGCATTGCAGCTTCTGGGATATCTGTCTATCTATCATCTATCTATCTAGATATAAATTTGAAAACTTTTTTAACTTAAAGATTTTGAGAAATAGAACATAATCAGCACCATAGAAGATCTGTTTCTGATAACAACCTAGCCCCTCCTCCCAGTTTGTTAATATTCTCTCTTATTTAATGTAACATTGTGCAAATAGACCACTACTGATCTGCCGTTATGAATGAAATAGCTATAATCATCTGTTTGCATATCCTGGTGAAAATATTCATTTAGTTCCATGTTGTATTTCTAGGAATGGACCAAATTTTTATTTTTATTTTTAAGTTTTCTAAATATTGTCCAACTTACCTCAAATGTTTTTATTATGGGCACTTTCATTCTTTCACATTCTTGCAAGGCAATTTTACTGTTGCCCAATATGGTAAGTGTGTAATAGTATGTCATTTTAGGTTTTAATTTATTTTTAATTTAATTTAATTTAATTCCAAATTCATAATAAAGATAAACAGTTTTTATATATGAGTGGCCATTTGGATTACCCTTTCTGTAAAGTACATGCTCAAATCTTTTGATATCTTAACACTGTGTCATACTGACTTCTTTAATAGTAGATTTTCTGAATGAACTTTTAGCTGTGTAGGTCTTCTCTATTTTATTTTGAACTTGTTTTCATTTCAAAATCTTTATATTTATTTTCATAATCTGCTTTTATTTTGCTTTGTCTATTATCTATCTATCTATCTATCTATCTATCTATTTATTTGCAAGCAAGAGAGAGTGAGCAAGTGAGAGTGCAGGGAGGGATAGAAAAAGAAGGGAAAAGAATCTTAAGCAGGCTCCAGGCTCAGCACAGAGCCCAACTCTGGGCTCTATTTCACAACCATGACATCATGACCTGAGCCAAATTGAAAGAGATAAAATAAAATTAAGGTGTTAAAAAAAAAGGAAAAAGAATTGGAGGTTTAATTAAGTGAGCCACCCAGGCACCCCTGTGGTATCTTAAATTAGCTGTCATATCTTTAAAGTTCTAGAGTATCCATTTGGTTCATTTATAAAACCTTTCTCAATATCATTTTTAGTGTCAGTTTTTTGTTCAATTTGCTTCCCCTTTCATTTCTTTGAGCAGAGTAATCAAGCCATTTTACAATCTTTATTGATCATTTTAACATCATACTTAATCCCATTTTGTCTATCAAATCTTGTTAATGGTTTTTCTTTGTGTGCTTTGTTACATTTTGCTATGTTCAAGACATTATATTTGAAACTCTTATTGAGTAGGGATAATTAAGAGCTATAATAACGGTATGGTCCTCCTTGGTAGGATTTTCTCTTATATCTGAGACTCTACAAGACAATCATACTCCAAATTCAGTGATTGGCTTTCTCAGTTTACACAGAAGGCAAGGTAGGCTATAGTCTTATTTCTGCTTCTCCTTGTGCTTTGTGGATCTCAAGTTAAATTTGGGTTGTACCAAAGTCCTCAAATTTGATTGCTGCTGGATTTGTTTCTCTAGTATCAAGAGTCTATTAACAACACAGCTCAGTGTGTTTTAGCAGTTTCAAATGCTCTCATAGCTAAAATGGCTTCAGGGCATATATCTCTAGGCTCTCATTGTATTTCGTATTTTGGCCCAGTAATCCCTCACTTATTTTTATAATCATTCTGATATTTTTAACTTTAAAAGCTATTTTGTCTGGATTTTTAGTTGTCTTAAGTAGGAGTTTTTAGATCACCATTACTAGAAGCAACAACAAATATACATGAAAATATCTGCAGTAGTTTATCACATCTTTATGGCTTTGAACTTCCATAAGCTGAGGCATCCTTCTCTAATCACTTAGGCAAACTCCAATTTACCCTTTAATACAACCCAAGAATTGCTTCATTTAAGAACATGTTCAGGGATGACTCTTCCCCACTGTTCTTACCAACATTCCCACACACTCTTTGCTACCCACACCTTGTTTATGAACTTTCGTTAGGTATATCAGCGTGACCAGAATTTTGCTCTATTGTATTTTTGTCCTTTAGAGCTTTAATTAAATATGAATTCCATAGAAAGTCTGTCCCTTTTCTTTCAAACCTGGGTTAGTTATTTCTTCTCATTCTTTGTCAGAAGTTACTTTATTAGAGAAACTTATAGCTCTATTGTGACTTTGGAGCCTTTAGAGTTTTTCGACTGGAAAAATCACCCATCCCTGAGATTTTTACGCAGCTTCCTAGCTGATATTATTCAGAAATCTGTTCAAAACAGACTTTTTCAGGGAGGCCCTTTCGGACCACTCAGTTAAAAAACCTCTTCTCAATCACTGCTCTTTTTAAAATGTGCTTATTTAGTTCAAATATGCATCTCTATTAAAGAAAAAGCAGTACGATTTTTTTTTTTTTAAGTTGGCTTACCTATTATCTATCTCTCCCATTAAAATGATTCCTCTGGCCTGGGGTTTTGTTGTGCTCATTTTAGGCCAGGCACTCAATAAATTGTCTCTGAATGATTGAATTGTTTGACTCCCTTGCTAGATTCTCAACTTCATGAGGCCAAGGATTGTTCTATTCAGTCCTTCTTTATCCTCAATGTCTGTTATATTGCAGTCACTTACGTGACTAATGGGAAAAATCACAGAAAGAAAGAGTTAAAACTACAGAAAAACCCTGTAGGTTCAATAACACAAAGCTTTCTAAAATTATTTAGCCCAGGAATTGAATACTGGCTGCACTTTTGATTTCTTTTAAATGGTATTGAATTTAATTTAAATGGAAATACTGGAATGGTAGAATAATAAAAAAATTATAAAAAGCAACTTGCTCCTTAAAGTAAGAATTATATAGGGCATCTCTTCTAGAAGCAAAATTTTCAAATGTCAAACATCTGAAAGCATAGAAGGAGAAGTAAGAGTGTGAATTGTACTTCAATGCTCTTTTCTTTATATTCAGCAAACAGCTTCATTCACACACCTTTCCAATTTTTTCAACTCTTTTGACAAAGCCTTCAGAGGAGTTACTGCTGATGACAACCATCACAGCCTAACAGGAGAATTTTTATAAAGAAAAATAATAGCATGTTTTTCCCAAATTGTTAAGGATATGGTGAAGCTCTGTCGGATTCAAAGGAGGAATGTGCAATTCCATGCTATATATAATAATAACTTGTTTTAATAGTGGCTTTGCAATTTTTCAGATATATCCATTTACTGAAACCACTATCAAATAAACAAAAACAAACAAATGAACAGGGGTTCGAGACAGAAATTATCTAATCTAAAAATAGCACATGTTCACAGAATACACAACACATATCCCAAGTACTACTATAGGCTTCAAGTAATAGTCAAAACAATAGTAAACATGATTCAGACCACACCAGTCAAATCATAAATGGGACCTTAACTGTAAATCCTTATCTTTAGATCAAAGCGGGTAATTGGGGGCTGAAGATACATTATAGAACTAATATGTTATAGAACTCCTCTGAAATGAGTCATTTATTCCATCACTTTTCCTGCACAGCTGCTGACCCATGTTTTGGTTCCTGGAAATAGCTGCTACCCTGTCATACTTCTTAAAAGCACATATATTGATAACTCTACTCATTCCTCCATTCCTCTGTGACTGTCACTGTGTTAAAATGTGGAGTCAGCTGACTCACTTGTGATGGTAATAAAGTAGATGAGTTTGCAAAGTATTTTGTTATTTCTAAAAATGCAAAAACCAAATTACATTGAAATCATAAGGGGTGTTTCAGGGAGAGCTGTAGGATGTGGTTTCTTGTGTAATCCACAGAGATTAGCTCCAACACATATTTAAACTCTCCTCTAGGAGCAACCTTAGTGGTAAAGCAAGAAGATAAACAGATGTAAACACACCCTGGCACAAAATTATCACTTATCTTTGGCTTCCTAGTCTCCTCGTGTTACTTATTTATCTTAACTTCTCTCTGAAATCAGGGAACACAGAATCTCAATCAGTTGACATTTTTCTACTGAATTACCCAATAGTCTGATCATACCCCAAGACTTTTTTAAATTATTTCACTCATAATCCCAAATCTGCTTTGCTTCCTCATCTTAGTACACTGTAATTTGATTTCAAAATGAGGACAGTTGTCAGTAATGCCACATTCATTCATCTATTTTACAATTCCATGTGCTTATAACTATGAAGATATGTTAATAACATCCATTCCAATAAGCCACCCTAAATTTATTATCATGAAACAAGACCTCAAGAAAGAGAATTCAAAATCATCCATGTATTTGCAACTTATTGCAATAAAGACTTTATCAATAGACTTCCTGTGCACATGGTGGTCAAATTGCTGGTGAAAACCAGCCAGATCTATTACAAGCCTTCTCATGGCTTCTATGTAACCCAAGTGAGCCTTTATTGATACTGGGAAGGGATAAAGCAGAGAAGGGATAAACAGTGCTGTAAGAATTGGCTAGACAAAAGTAATGACTCTCATTACAAAGTGAGTATTTTAAAGCAAAAGAGCCTGTTGGGAATATTGTTTTATAAAATAGTGGTTTTTTTTTTATTAACTTTTTAAAATTCAATTAGGTAACATATAGTGTACCATTAGTTTCAAATGTAGATTTCAGTTATTCATCCATAGCATATAATAGCTAATGCTCAGTACTTACTGTGATAGCTTCTTGAAAGCAGAATTTTAACCCACTGAGCCACCCAGGCGCCCTTGAAAGCAGAATTTTAGATCACATTTTCTGATTACTTCCATGTCGTACAACACTTTCCTGCTAGCAACCTTCAAAACATACTGTTTGTTAGAGGAATTTCTTTAATAATAAATAAATAGAAATTTATTTAAATTTATAAATATATAAAATAAATAGGAATTTATTTAAATTTATTTAAATATTGCACACTGTTTCATTGTTCATAAATAAGGTGATGATATTATAGCCATTAGTTGATAGCACTGATATATCACTTTCTTTTTACTTCTCAGTGCATTCTCTTTACACAAAATAGATATATATTTTAAAAGAATCTGAATCTGTGGCAAACTTGTAAAAATCCCTATACAGTAAAGTTTATCATTTTAAGTAATCTCAATTATCTTCCTCAATTGTGATAGTATATCCTTCTATCTAGGCCAGATATTGTATAAGGGATTTGAAAAGACATACTTTTCTAAATTTCACTTTTCTCATCTGCAAAATGCTTATCATATCCTACAATAAAATACACTTACAATTTTTTGATGAAAATTTATTTATTTATTTTAAGATTTTATTTCTTTCTCAGAGAGAGTGGGCGAGAGAGCAAGCACAGGCAGACAGAATGGCAGGCAGAGGCAGAGGGAGAAGCAGGCTCCCGGCCGAGCAAGGAGCCCGATGCGGGACTCGATCCCAGGACGCTGGGATCATGACCTGAGCCAAAGGCAGCTGCTTAACCAACTGAGCCACCCAGGCGTCCCTTTTGATGAAAATTTAATCTGTATAAACAATATATTTGCTGTAATGCGTGGTTCATGGAAAACATCTTATTTAATTATAAGCAACAACAGTATTAGAAATTAAGTAAATGTGTCTATAATATTTAAAGTTTTAACACATAATTCCACTGCTTTGCCTTATTTTCTCAAATCCCTTTACCACTTTCACTGACAGAGTTAAATGTACTTTTTCTACTAGTAGCCAGCTCTTTGTCTTTTGTCAGAAAGATGCCCTTGTGAATTATTTATAATAGAGATATTAGCAATAATAATAATAATAATAATAAATAGCAATGAAAATGTTAAAAAAAAGTTTTCTTAACTAATTAGGGTTCTTAGACATCAATTAGAGGAACCACCTCGGGCAAGCAAATTAATCTGCAAGACATTCCCAGAATTAACAAGTCAGTCAGATACAGGGTTGTCCGTAGACTGAAAGGTGAAGCAAAAGGACTAGGTTTGGAAAATAGGTAAGGACAGTGAAAA
Organism: Mustela nivalis; assembly: GCF_964662115.1. Classification (NCBI taxonomy): domain Eukaryota; kingdom Metazoa; phylum Chordata; class Mammalia; order Carnivora; family Mustelidae; genus Mustela; species Mustela nivalis. Next base: position 292,177 of record NW_028136331.1, read on the forward strand.
AAGTGATCAAATTTTGGGGCAAAATAAATTCTTAGGTGTCCTTTCAATGGAGTCCTGTTCATTATGTAGCAGAAACTCTAGAGATTATCTCAATCCATTGGAGTCACCCTGTTTATTAGCTTGCTATTGACAAAGTTATTTACAAACTGTAGAGCAAGAGGTTATAATGGAGAAAACTGATGGTAATGCACAGGATTCTTGTTAACAATAATGCAAGTTAGTGATTTTTCATTAGAAAACATAAATTCTATAACCCAAATTATGGGCCCAGAGCACTTCTGCTGCACAACTCTGCTTATATCCCAAATAACCATGTGAACTAGTTTTAATATCTGCTTCTCTTATTAATTTTTGAATAAAAATTCTTGACACAAGTATTTTATAATTGTGTGATAACCATGCATTTAATTTCTTGGAGAACAAAACACACTTTAGCATAACTAGGTTCGTTCACAGAACCAGCCTTGATAACACACTTCTATATGTTAGAAATGATGTAATAAATGTAGAATATTGGGCACTTGTTTGGTATTCTTTGCCATGTTTTGCACTATCTAAAAAGAGATCAGTGAACTTGGACTGGAGTTAGTAGACATGGAAAAAAATAAAAAATTTCAGAGAAGAATACTCTGTGGTCCACAACCTAAACGGGCTGGGATTCCCATCATTTGGATCCCTGTAGCTTTACAAAAGTCAATTAAATTTTTGTATCTCCGATTAAAGTTGATTCCCCAGTACTTTTTCAAACATCTCTTGTAAAGTATTGTTTCCCAGAAAAAAAGGGATTTTGCACATGTATCTGCCTTTGTCTCTGGTCATGATCTCAGTCAGGATCCTGGGATCGAGCCCCATTTTGGGCTTCCTGCTCATTAGGGAGTATATTTCTCAGTCTCTCTCTGCAGCTACATCCCCCTGCCCCACTCATGCTCTCTCTCTCTCTTAAATAAATAAATACAATCTTTAATTTTTTAATTAAAAATAAGATAAATAAAATAAAATAAAAAGTCTGGTCTTACTGCCCCATTTAGCTCCTTTTGTTTTTTTGAGTTGTATTTAAAGCAGCATGAGAGAACATGAGGCTCTCAAACTTTAAAAAAAAAAGGGAAAATTGAGTTTTGTTAGGATTTAAGATCTTGTCTGCTAGAAAAAAACGTTGGCTTTGTTAACATGTGAAAATCAACAAAAGAGAATAAGATCGAATTCTAATAATTTTTGTAGAAATTAAAAATTTCCTCCAACCCAATTACATACAGACCCATTAAGTAAATTCATTCCAATGTCCCAAACCAACCTTTTCTAATAGTAATGCATCTGTGTAAACAGGGTCAACCCAAGGAATAAATAAATATTATTATTTTTTTCCCTGTCTCTTCCACAGTCACATCTGGGTATATTGGTAGCATGCCAATTATCTATCTTATAAGACATGATATCATAAGGAAGGTTATTCTGTCCATTTGGAACAACTGAAAATCATTGTAATTTTATCTTGGTGCAGTAACTTGAGATGGCACAGTGTGGGTTATGAATATATTTTATTTTTTTTTACTGGGAAGAAGAGATTATAGAGATATTGGTTATCCAAGAGAGACTGACAGGTGTTGATAGTTGCCAGGTCAATATCCATCTACTCTTTCCTTTAATATCAGAAAGCACTGAGGGATTGACAACAAGGAAACTTAAAACAACATCAAATATTTTATTGTCTCTTTTTCTAGTTACATTGTAACCTTATGACAAAGTATCAGTCGTACAAGATATCATTCTCTTTTACCTCTATCTTTCTGCCAGAAATGTGGGCTTAATAGTGAGAACTCCAACAGCAATTTTTTCAACTGTGAATAAAAAGCCATGAAAACCTCTAAGATAGTTCACTTGACTTTCTTAAGACTCTGAACCAACACCAGAAAACACTCTCTGTAGTCTTCTTGTTAAATGAAAAATATGGTTAAACCACTTTTGACAGTCTACTACCTACAGCAAACTGTAAATCTTAATTGAAATATGTCCTCTCAGCTGTGCTTAAGCAACTGAGTCCTGAGCTTTTTAGGTTTTCAGTCTGAAAGAGTACACCTCGGGTGCTCTGAAAGGGAAGAGAAAGGACACCCTGTTCTCCATATAAATTAGAGAAATCTGTGCATTTAAGTGGGCCATATAAAATTTATCAAGCAATTATCTCCTAACTCCTTCCTATCCAAATTACCTGATATGCTCTCCCTACTCCTTTATTCCACGTTACTGCCTTTTCCAGGATTCTGTATCACATCACAGCATGTCTTCTGTTATTTCCTTCTTGCAAGCTAGTTTTGTTTTCTCCATCTAAAAAAATCAACAATCATTGTGTATTTCAATTCCCATTTTCCTCAAATGCATTGATTCTTCTTATCTATTACTCTTTTCTCATACTCAGTGTCTTTGTCTTTATGGGGTTTGTACTTTGCTTTTCCCCATTCTTTACTGCCATTATATAATCAAATCTAATAACTTCTTAGAGAAAGTTAAAAATTCCTGCATAGCCACACGTGAACACAAAGTCACTGATTTTTAGCAAACCTATAAGATAGTCAGACATCCATTCAATTTCTTTTTAAGATTTTATTTATTTATTTGACAGAGAAGGATGAAAAGCAGGCAGAGAGGCAGGCAGAGAGAGAGAGGAGGAAGCAGGCTCCCTGCTGAGCAGAGAGCCTGATTTGGGGCTCGGTCCCAGGACCCTGGGATCATGACCTGAGCCGAAGGCAGCGGCTTAACCCACTGAGCCACCCAGGCGTCCCTCCATTCAATTTCTTAACTGAGTCCCAAATGCATCCTGACTTCTAACCTAAACCTAAGTTCTACTTCTTACACGTTGTTATATGACCAAATTCTTTCAGTTCAGTATTTTGTAACATTTAAATATTAGTCAATTGATGCTTTGTTTGTGTATTTCTATAAAAATAATTTGAATACTGTAGATTTATTGTTATATTTATAGATTTATAATCAAAGTTTCATCAGTTGAAGTTTTTGGAAATTTCAGATATAATGATTAACCTAAAATGATACTGCCTCAAATCCCTCTGATATCAAGGCCCAACTCCTGATTATAGCCAAACCTGTGGTGGATAGTTCCATGGGAAATTGCAGTTACTTAACAGTGATAGCATCTCATGTTCTCTCTCTCATTTTAGAATGTCTCCAACACAACCCAAAAGTGTAGGAGAGTTAATGTCCTCTGAGGACAGCTCTCAGTGAAGTGGAAATAAGAACCATAGGTAAAATTGTCAGTTTTCAGGTCTTCATGAGGACAACTTAAAGAAGTTTCTCAGGACCTTTCAGTAAAAGCAAGCCTTCATTTTCTATCCACAACAATTATATCAACAATGTACCTCTTTGACAAAGTTGCTTCTTCACTGTATCACTTTCCCATTCTTTTCTACCTTGGATAATCTCCCAGATAAACTAACAGTACTCAAATCCTTTGTCCTACTCTTTGCTCTCAGGATAAATGGAGCCAAAAGACTTAGATTAATATCAAGTTCTGAATGGGATCTTAGAGCTATTTCTGTCCAGATTTTCATAAACATAGGGACCTTTGAATTATCAGGCTATAAATAAGTTCTAAATGGAGGGGGCAAAAGCAAAAAGTAGAAATTTTTATGTTTGATTTTTAATCATGATTAATTGACTTTATTGATTATTAAAAATACTAACATTATAAAAGTGTGGATCTTTGTAAAACAATGTCTTAATGTAAGAAAGAAGTTCATAATCCTTTTGAGAATATTAAACCAAGTGTTCAGGTGCCATCTAATTTCTTGTTTAATCCAGAACTTTGGTGTGCATCATCTTGAGGAATAGGATTTTGAAGTCCAGACAGACTAACAGAAAACTGATCCAAATGTGTGTGTTTATATTTCTGCTTTTGTTGTAAAAATCAAAGTGTGATTGCTGGTTTAAAATGGCAAAACTAATAATGTTCATGGACTCGATTATAAATTTTCTAATTGTATGGGAAGAATCCAACAAAGATAGAATTAATTGATTTGCAAATCCTCAAAGAGCTACAGGATCAGGTAGTGGTATGTTCTGATTCAACAGCATCATAATGCACCATTTTATATGTGTGGCTAATGGATATTTTCATGAATGTTTGCTAGCTAGTCAGCCAATACAGAGAAATATTAGGTAGCGTAATTACTCACAGTTGTGTTTAATAAAATGAGAGAAATTATCAAATGACACTAATAATAATAATCCTATAGCAGGCTAAATAATTCAATGATAATTTCAAGTATTAATCTAGCTTTCTTCCCTGATTATGACTCTTCTCTCCTTTATCATAATGGGAGTAGCAGATTGTCTGCAATGAATTGTGAAAACGCAGCAGTGACTTTGGCAGTGAAGGCCTCCCATCAATTTTGATAGGTTAAAATGATTCTGGTTGGTCTTGAGCAAATGTGTCAATTTTTTTTTTCTGTGTGTGTCATAAAAGAAAGAAGCAATAGTAAATTCTTGCTGTTATTCCATGGAGCCAATAAAATCGTACTGCCAACAAGAGGCTGTTGACACCGTAAGTGTAGTTAACTGTCTTGAAATACTAGGCCTGGAAATAAAATCCCAATATTTCACATAACCTCTTTTTTATAAAAGAAAAAAACAAAACAAAACAAAACAACTATACTGCTTACATTTAGGGCCCTGCTGTTGTGTAACTATTTTTGAACATGTCTACTGTAAGTGTATATATATATATATATTTTCTGTGCAATAAATTCATTTAGAGATAAATTTTGATTGCAAATTATTTTGGGGGAGGCATGGTATTTGTGGCTAGTCTCACAAGTAAAAAGGACTAAAAGAAAGAAGAAAAACATTTTTTATTACAGCATATTTACATCTGTCCAAAGTACTTATTTACTATAATACTGACTAATGTATAATACTGTACACAAAGAAAGAAGTTAAATGAGTTATAATTCAGTCAATGTATAGCTGGCCATTTTAAAACTTACCACTGAATCTTTCTGGTATGAAATGTGATATCTGGCAATCTGGTCCAGTTCATTACATCAGGTCATTTGTATGTTCTTATTACCATTTTGATAGCATAGCACATTTTATAACCCAGACATTTTACAATGGAACTATGATGCATGTATTTTCAAAAGTATAGACATACATGAAGCTATGAGGTCAAAAAAGATGAATGTCCGTAGTACCATATAGACTCAACAAATAAAAGTGTCCAAGGGTCTGAGTGTGACTTATGAATATTGTATAAGATTAGGCCAACATGTGGTTTTGATATAAATAATCTGTTCTTAAATTAGAATTACAATCGTTGAGTACAGTGTTGAAAATGGCAGATAGATTTTAGCTATCTTTGCTCACTAGGGAAAATGGAAAAATGTTTAGTTTGGTCAGATTTTCACTTAACTTCTGAAAAATCTTACGTTTGAGAGAACCCTTCTGAAATAAGAATCCTTAAAGACATAACCCCTTTGGCACAAGTTTTCAAGAAACTTGTTTGATGTTGTAGACAATTCTATGGCACACGTACTGTTCTAGATGTTTCATGCCAATAATATGTAAGCCATACCAAGGCGACATATACATATAGAGATGTTCCTCAGCTTACAAGGGGGCTATGTACAGAGAAACACATAAAAAATTGAAAATGCATTTAATACCCCTAAACAATCAAATATCATAGCTTACCTTAAGCTTATTTAAACATACTCAGAACACTTACATTTGCCTGCATTTGGGCAAAATCATCTTAAGCAAAGCCTATTTTATAACAAAGTATCAAATATCACATGCAATTTATTAAATATTACATTAAAAAAAGAAGAATATATATATTCTATATATATATTCTATATATAGAATGCTTGTAAGAATATCAGGTGTTCACCCCTGTAATCTTCTAGCTGACTGGGAGCTGTGGCTCACTGCCGCTGCCCAGCATCACAAGATGGCACCATTTAGAACAAGAGTTTCAGGTGGTAGGTGTTGTAAATTTTACCCAAACTGACATTGGTCAAACTCGTTTTTGTCATCATATATATCAAGTAGTTTTCTCGGGTTTATTTTTAGAATATCCTTGTATAATGAATATTTACACTGATATCTAGTATAAAAATCTTGCAATTTAACATTAGAAACATTAAGATATTGAAAATCAATCTATTTCTTTAATTCATTGAAGACATTTTTGGCTTGTTTCCAGTACTTTCTTACTGGTTAAAAAGTGAATTTGAAGTAGTCTGGATTTCATTATTATATGGCACTTTCCCTTTGATGAATACAAAGACGATATTCTATATTAGCTATCTGAGAAGAATTTATTTTTTTAATTTTATTTATTTGTAAGAGAGAGAGTGAGAGAGAGCACAAGCAGGGGGAGCAGCAGGATGAGGGAGAAGCAAACTCCCGGCTAAGCAGGAAATCTGTTGCAGAACTGAGTCCCAGGACCCTAAGATCATGACCCGAGCTAAAGGCTCAGGCGTTTAACTGACTGAGCCACCCAGGTGTCCCAATCTGAGAAGAGTTCTGTATGCTATTCCTATTAATATGCAGTTTAAAGTCTAGGTAATTAACTTAATATTTTAGTGGCTATTGTATAGATAGCACTATGTTCCAGGCAGAGAGTAAGAAAGAAATATTAAATCAACCATATTCTATGCATTCTAAATGAAAATAATTAATCAATCATAATAAATCCTTCTATTTATGGAATATCAACTTATAAGCTTTCCTCCATATGAACAATGCCAAATACCAGAATAAAGGGTCATCTAATACAAATAAAGGATAGAATTAAAGAATTCTGGTAAGCCATTTAATTTTGAAAAATGGTGTTCTATTGTTGCTGAGTTGTGGTTTTCCGTTACATAATATCTGATAAGTGTAGAAGTAACATGAGTGTTACGTGAGATGAGAAATGGTATATAATTAAGATATTTTTAAAAGTACAGATAAATACAAATTTGTAAACATAGCATTATGGAGGAGTAAAAATAAATGATAGCTACACACTCTAAAGTGAATAAAACTTGGAAAGCTAATAGAGAAGTAAAACAAGGACAGTGCAAAAAGTATGGTACATTTTTATGAAGTTCAAACAAATTCTGTGAAACCATAGATGGACTTAAAGATACTATTATGTATCAAATATTGTAAAAATTAAGCAAGGAAATAGCAAACATAAAACAACCAAAGCATACAAACTTGGGTAGATACAAGAGGTGTGATCATGTTCTACTTCATAAAGAGATGACTTAATAGATAAATACAAGTAACTAGACTTTTTAGAAGTTAATAAAACGTTGCCTGTTATTTCTTAGTAATATAAAATATATGGTTTTCTAACAAAAACGTTTATCTTAAAAATATTTAAAAATAAATTTCAGGCTACTCCTAAGGTTATATTTACTTTTCCACTGTGGGAAAAGCTGGTTGTTGTAGTTGTAGTTGTTTGTTTGTTTTAGTCTCCTCCTAGTTTTATTATTATAATGTGGAATGAGGAATGTTAGATTGAAAAGTGAATTATTTTATAGACAAAAATCATTACTTGATTCACCTCCTGGTACAGCAGATGGAACTCCTGAAAATATGCCCTTTTGCCTTATGGAAGAGTAACAGTTATGCTTACTTCTGAAACATACTTGGTGGTGGCCCTAAATAGTGACACCATAGTAAACATTTTGAATATTTGCAATTAATTTTTATAGTCATAGGGCTCCAAAAGGCACTGCAGGTATCTTAGCAGGTATTTCAATAAGGCTAAAAGTTGCCTGACTGTTTAAAAATATTAGCAAGGCACAAAACATGGCAGAAGTATTGTCCTCAGATATTATTTTTTTCCATATGCTCCTGATTTCACACATGACAAGTTATTTTTTCAAATATTTATTATAAAAGTTTTTATTTATTTATTTGACAGAGATCACAATTAGGCAGAGTCAGGCAGAGAGAGAGAGGAGGAAGCAGGCTCCCTGCTGAGCTGAGAGCCCGATGTGGGCCTCGATCCAAGGATCCTAGGATCATGACCTGAGCCGAAGGCAGATGCTTTTACCTACTGAGCCACCCAGGCTCCCCCATGACAAGTTATTTTGATAGATGTATATACAGTGTATTTTCCAGTTATAAGAAAAATGGTTCTGCTATTTTTAACCTTTTTTTAAAATTAAATAATTTTTTTCATTGAAATTTTATTTTTTAATGTTTTACTTCTCTTTTCTTTTTTTTAAAGATTTTATATATTTATTTGAGAGACAGAGATCACAAGTAGGCAGAGAGGCAGGCAGAGAGAGGGGGGGGGGGGAAGCAGGCTCCCTGTGGAGCAGAGAGCCAGATGCGGGGCTCAATCCAAGGACCCTGAGATCATGACCCGAGCTGAAGGCAGCAGCCCAACCCACTGCGCAACCCAGGCGCCCCAATGTTTTACTTTTCAATATACTACTTAGAATATAAAACCTATTCCATTTTGTAAGATGTTTACCATTTAAAAACTGGTAATTTTCTCATTGTGTCTTCCCCTCACATTGCTTTATTTTGAATAAAAAATTTCACAATAAACATAACTGATGCTTTCCTTCTGATGGTCCCTCTGTTGGTCATATTGTATATGAGCCATGACAATTAGTTTTACAAAATTTATTGATGTTTGTTGATATGTTTTATCATAACTAATTTTCCCTCCCTTATCTAGATTCCCCAGCTTTCAGACAGGTGGACACTTCAATAAACCATACCCAAGGGATGTATCAAGTACTTCTTAGACATTCTCTCAGATCCTTGAGGTCTCATTTTGCCTAGGGATTTGCAATAGGTTCTGCCAGAGGCACCACTGTGACAACTGATGTCCATGGTCTATCTCCTGCTAAGCTCAAGAGGTCACTGGTTTCCAAGTTTATCTATACAATTAATGCATACCAGCAAGTTCTTTTTTTTTAATATTAACAAACTTATTTTAAAGTTTATATGGAGAGGCAAAGACTCACAATAGTAAACATAATGTTGAAGGAGAACAAAGACTGAGGACTGACTTCAAAGTTTACCATAACGATTGGGCGCCTGGGTGGCTCAGTGGGTTAAGCCTCTGCCTTCCGGCTCAGGTCATGATCCCAGGGGCCAGGGATCGAGTCCCGCATTGGGTTCTCTGCTCAGCAGGGAGCCTGCTTCTCCTCATCTCTCTCTCTGGCTGTCTCTCTGCCCATTTGTGATCTCTCTCTCTGTCAAATAAATAAATAAAATCTTAAAAAAAAGTTTACCATAACGATAATTGTAAGCATGATATTGTAATACAACAGAAAGACTAGATTAAAGCAACAGAATATATATTATCAATTATATTTCATATATAATAGAAAAGCAAAAGCAATACAAGAGAGCAAAATACAATCTTTTAAACAAATGGTTCTGTAGCAATGGTGAAGCTAAATCTAAAAATATAAAATAAAATAAATCCAGGCAGATATCCTACACTCTTCACAAAAATTAACTCAGATTGGATTATAAACCTAAACATGAAACATGTAGAAGGTAATATAGAAGAAAATTTAAATGACCTTGGTTTTCGCAATAACTTTAGCTAAAAAACACAAGCACTGAATTTAAAAATGTCTACTCTGTGAAACACAATGCCAAGAGAATGAAAAGGCAAAGCACAGACTATGAAAAAAAATTTGCAAAATACACATCTGGCAAAGGACTGTTAATCAAAAATACACAAAGACCCCTTAAAACTCAACAATGGGGGAAAAACCTGATTAAAAATGAGCCAAAGACCTTAGCAGATACCTCACCAAAGAAAATATTACAGATGGCAAATAAGCATATAAAAAGATGCTTCACATCAAAGGTCATCAGGAAAATGCAAATTAAAACAAAAAAGAGACACCAGTACATACCCAGAATCCAGAGCACTGACAACAGAACATGAAATGTTGGTGAGGATGTGGAGCAACAGGAATGTTCTTCCATGTGTATTGAGAATAAAGAATGGAAAACAACTTGGCAGTTTCTTACAAAACTAAACATATTCTTGCCAGATGATTCAGCAGTAGCAGCTCTTGGTATTTATCCAAAGAAGATGAAATCTATACCCACAAAGATGTCTATAGTAGTTTTATTCATAACTGACAAAAGCTTGGAAGCAACCAAGATATCCTTCCATAAGTGAAAGGTCAAAGAAAGTGTAGTACATGCAAACAATGGAATATTATTTAATGCTAGAGAAATGAATTACCAAGCTATGAAAAGATATGGATATAAATATTTAATAAATATTTGATTTTAGGCTTCTACCAGTCTATCAATAGTATTAGTATATTTTAACAGTGAATGCTCAGCATTCATGAATTTACCTAATAAAACATTTTGGGTTCAATATTTTAAATACTTCAACCTCTATGATTATATTCCTAATAATTTTGAATTGGGGTAAATAAACCTTAATTTTTTGTAACTTGTTTCTTATTGCAAGAGAGCTCAATGAAATTTTAGAAAATAAAAATTTACAAAAAAAAAGTTTAGTTTACTATTGCCAAATAATTTAAAACTTTATCTTATATTCAAATACATATATTTTTCTAAATTGATTTATATGCTACTAAAACCAAAAACTTTTAGTTATACTAGATTTCATATCCTGCAATCAATGCCAGAAATCCATCTGGCAATGATTTGTCTTAAATAGAGTTAAGATGGGTGTTATTACAATGCAAGATGGAAACAAAGACAGTATAACAATTGGTGTTACATAACTTTTCCGTTTTGATCAAGTTACTAATCTACAAAAGGCTTTTATCAGTGACAGACTTGGGACTTTAACAAAACTTTTAAACTAGCATGTGCGACTCATTCCTAGAAAACAACACAATCAATAACACTTTATTTAGATTAAATCATGACTATTTCTCCATTTGAATAAAAAAGGTAGCAACCCCAATAAGTTTATTGAACATGAAAAGTTGAAATGCTATAATGCTCCTAAGGAATTAAATGATCCAGTCAAGAATAACAAAAAAAGGATATAAATTACCAAAGTGTTTGTATAATTGTAATGTACAACTGCCCATTATTGTTCCATAGTGTAGGCTTGTACAAGAACTCTATAAAAGAACTCCACTTCTAAACTGTGGAAAATATGTTCCCTTTCCCCCTATATACAAATATTAAGCCATTCATTTAGCTTTTAAAATATCCACTTAATACAGGCTTTTTACACATTTGAACAGGCAGCACGGCTCTATTCTTATCGCTTACATCTGAAGGATAGACTTCTAGCGTAAGAGGTAAAGCCCATAAAGGAGCCCAATAATAACAACAAAATACAGTTTAGTGAGCCCTTACAATCTGCCAGCTACCTTTCTGAGAATACTTCAATTAATAAAACATATAAAATACCTGACCACAAAGAGCTTACATTCTTTTGAAATATAATAGTGAAATAAACCAATAATAGAGGGGCACCTTGGTGGCTCAGTCCATTGAGTGACTGCCTTTGGCTTGGGTCATGATCTCAGGGTCCTGGGATGTAACTCCCCAGCAGGCTTTCTAGGCAGTGGGGTGTTTTCTTCTTCCTCTGCGCACCCTCCCAATTCTCTCTCTCTCTGTCTCAAATAAGAAAATAAACCAGTAATAGAATAATGATTGATGGTTGATGGTGATAAGTGATACAAAGAAATACAAGAAAGGTAAAAGCCATTGGAGAATGCTGGGATGAAAGTTAATTTTATTTTGTGTTGGGTGGTTATATCTCATTTATGAGATGTTATTTGCACAAAGACCCAGGAAGTGAAGGAGAGTGTTATACAAATATTAAAGGAAAAGATTGCTCTAGGCAGAGCAAGTAAGTATATAGACTTTGTGTGAACAGCTTGTCTGTTACTTTTGAGGAAAAGCAAGGAGGCCAATGAGGAGTTCATAGTGGTGGAGAGAGGAAGAACGTATTGATGTATGACCTTCTAGTACATTGAAACGCCTTCAGTTTTTATTTAATATGAAAGGGGAAGATACCAAAAGACCCTCAACAGCAGAATAAAATCATTTGACTTGATTTTTAGGTTAAATTGCTGTACCAAAATAAATTTGCAGGGAGAAAGGAGTGCAGTATGTGTGAAAGTGGGGTTATCAATCAAGTCAATAATTCAGGAACATATGATGGTGTTTTTAGCATGCTGGGTGGTAATAGAAGTGGTGAGGTATGGTTTTCATTGTGTATATATTTTGATGGTGAATATTCTGGTGAACAGGATGGGGTATGTGCAGGACAGACATCAACATTTATTTTACCTGCACAAACAGAAGGGTGGAGTCTTCATTCCCTGATATGGAGAGAACTCTGAGTTCAAATGTTCTTTCTCATTAAATGGCATAGTGATGATGAGGATATAGTCAGACAGTGAAAGAGAGCAGTAAGCATAGTGTTAAGCGGTAAGACATTATAATACATTTGAACATCAAAAAACGTTGTGTTGGATCATCTGTTTATGTGAGTAAATAAATAAATAAAGCTTCCTGGGGTTCTGATAGAGGTAAAGAAGACTGCTATATGATCCAAAGGGGCATGTGCACCAAATGTTTATAGCAGTAATATCCACAATAGGCAAACTATGGAAAGAACATAGATGTCCATCAACAAATGAATGATATATATATATATATATATATATATATATATATATATATATATACAATGGAATACTACTCAGCCATCAAAAGAAATGAAATCTTGCCATTTGCGTTGACATGGATGGAACTGGAGGGTATTATGCTTAGCAAAATAAGTCAACCAGAGAAAGGCACTATCATATGATCTCCCTGATATGAGGAAATGGAGGTGCAATGTGGGGGGTTTGGGGAACAGGAAAAGAGTAAATGAAACAAGATGGGATCGGGAGGGAGACAAACCATAAGAGACTCTTAATCTCACAAAACAAACTGAGAGTTGCCGGGGGGGGGGTGGGGAGGTTAGGGAGAGGGTGGTGGGGTTATGAACATTGGGGAGGGTATGTGCTGTGGTGAGTGCTGTGAAGTGTGTAAACCTGGTGATTCACAGACCTGTACCCCTGGGGCCAATAATACATTATATGTTAATGAAGAAGAAGAAGAAGAAGAAGAAGAAGAAGAAGAAGAAGAAGAAGACTACTATAAATCAAATGCTATGGTTTTCAGCATAGAGTGTGTAATCAGGCATATTTTATTAAAGTAACCAAGTAAAATGATGGTCGAAAACTGGAATAACAGAAAACATAAAAATCAGAGATTTTAAAAAGAGATATGGGACAGTGTAGAGAATATAGTCAATGATATTATAATAGTGTTATATGGTGACAGATGGCGGCTATATTTGTAGTGATCATAGAATAATGTATGGAGATATTGAAAACCTGAAACCAATGTAACACTGACTATCAACTACACTCAAATAAAAAAATAGTAAAAATAAAACATTTTAATTTAAAAAGATAAAAAGAGGGACAAGAATTTGAAAAGTGAATTTCAAAAAGAGTAAAGATGAGGCTAAGACATACTCTGAACCTTGAGGAAAACACCATTTTGAAAATTCTTCCCATTTTGAGAAAACTCAAATGAATCAATACCATAAAAGAACCCATTTTAACTGAGAGATGTAATGAATGCTCAAGAAATAATTTTATGACAGGATAATTCTTCCCTATGAAACAGCATACAGAAACCCGGGGAAACACCTGGAAGCAAAATAAACTATACTGAAAATAAGAATTAGGAAAAAGATAAATGATGAAAGATAAGAAAATTAGACCTGCGACAGAGACCTAGTGAAGAGAATTTTTAGCTTGTGGTTTAATGTTTTTGAGGATAATCTAGAGTTCATAACTGCCTTGAGGCAGGCTGGTTGTAGGCAGTTTAGGCAGACCCCTAAGAGAGGCCTACTTTGGGCAAGTGGTGTTGGAGGAGGCCATTGGGCTGGACAAAGACAAATCCAACCATTTGACTAAAGTGTCTGTGAAGATGTTGAAGTCAGATGCAGCAGAGAAAGACCTGTCAAACCTAATCTCAGAAATGGAGATGATGAAGATGATTGGACAGCACAAGGACACCATCAACCTGCTGGGTCCTGCACACAGGATGGTCCTTCGTACACTATCATGGAATATGCCTCCAAAGACAACATACAGGAGTACCTGCAGGCCCAGAGGCCTCCTGACCTGGAATACTGTTACAATATCAGCCACAATGCAGCAGAGCAACTCTCCTCCAAGCACCCGGTATTCTTTGCCTACCAGGTAGCCTGAGGCATGGAGTACCTTGCCTCCAAGAAGTGCATACACCAAGACCTGGCCACCAGGGAAGTGCTGGTGACAAAGGACAACATGATGAAGATCTCAGACTTCAGCCTTGCCAGAGATATCACCACATCAGTTACTATAAAATGAGAACCAACAGTGGACTGCCTGTGAAGTGGATGGTCCCTAAGGCCATGTTTGACCAGATCTACATCCACCAGAGTGACTTCTGGTCTTTTGGGGTGATCCTGTGCAAAATTTTCACTCTGGAAGCCTCCCATATCCTGGAGTGCCTGTGGAGGTGGTTTTTAAGCTGCTGAAGGAGTCATTTGATGGATAAGCCAATAAGTGCACCAGAGAGTTATACACAATAATGAGGGGTGGCTGGCATGTGGTACCTTCAAGCTGCTGGTAGAAGACCTGGATCATACTGTGGCCTTGACCTCCAACCAGGAGTACCCGGACCTGTCCTTGGCCCTGGAACAATACTGTCTATGCTTTCCCAACACCCAAAGCTTCACCTGCTCCTCAGAGAAGAATTCCACCTTCTCTCATGTGCCGTTGCCCAGGGAGGCCTATCTGCCCTGACACCCAGCCCAGCTTGCCAATGGTGGACTCAAATGACTAGTATCCCTATTACTCCTGTCCAGATTCCGTCATAAGCTGTAACCCTTACCCCTCACCCTCCCTGCAAGACTCACTGCCTTCTCCTTTGTCCCTTTCCTACTGGCAGGAGCCAGCTGCCTACCTGAGGCCTTCACCCCTTGAAGTTCACCTCTCTTCCCCTTCCTCTTCCTCCTCCTTACAACCTGCTCATGAAAGAAAGGAACAGAGAGGCAGGTACTTGCTCGTGGCTACTTCCTTCCCTCCCATATGTTGGACCAAGACCCCTCCCTGTCATCTGGTACTGCCTAGACGTCGAGAGAGTTGGAGATGAGGCAGGCCAGTGAAAGCTGTTGGAGCTTTCCTGGTTTGGTTTTGTCTGCTTAGCATAACATGTAAGACTGAGTTCTGGTGGCAGGGACCTAGTCCTTGGGGCTACAGCACTAGCGAGGGGAGGTCAACTGCTCTGGGCCTTGGCTAAGAGCAAGCCCTGCTCCAGAGATATGGTGCCAAGGGCTTATTAATTTTGATACTAATTTGCTTTGCTGACCAAATACCTGGTATCAAAAGATGGGAAGGCAAAGACTGGAAGCAGTGTTGTGACCATGGGGTCCAGCCCCAAACTATGAAGAAAACACAAAGTGTATAAATCTGAGTAAGTATATATTTACACACCTTTTTAAATAGGTTGTTATCAAAGATTTAATCAATGGGTATTATGCTCCTCGTGGCTGGGAAGCATCAGTTGCCATATATTAAAAACAAAGAAAAGAGGTGTCTGGGTGGCTTCCTCCAAGAAGTGTCCCTTCTTTTCAGGTCATGATCCCAGGGTCCTGGGATGGAGCCCCACATCAGGCTCTCTGCTCAGTGGGAAACCTGCTTCTCCTTTTCCCTCTGCCCTGCTTATAGTTCCTCTTCCTGTCTCTCTGTCTGTCAAATAAATAAAATATTAAAAAAGAAAACAAGAAAGAAACAAAATGTTTTTAAAAGGTCTTTTTTTTTTTTTTAAATTTTCTAGGGGTGCCTGGATGACTTAGTTGTTTAAGCAGATGTTTGCCTTTGGCTGAGGTCATGATTCCAGTGTACAGGGATCCAGCCCTGCATGGGACTACTTGCACCCCAAGGAGCTTGCTTCTTCCTCTCCCTTTGCACATGATTCCCCCTGTTTGTGCGCTTCTTCTCTCTCTCTCTCTCTCTCTTGCTGTCAATAAATAAAATAAAATCTTTTACTAAATAAATAAAAAAATAAATAAATTTCTAAACCTACTTTCAGTTTAGGTCCCTTAACAAAAATTGCTACTGCTTCATTAAAAAAAAAAAAAAGATAATTTAGAAAGATGCTTCCAGAGTTAAAAATCTGTTTTGTTTCTTTGTCAGGATTCAATATAGAAGTGTTTTAAAAAGTAAAAGAAAAAATATGCTATATTAACTCTAATCACACTATAACTTTGGTGGTTATATCAAGATAATGAAAAGTGATTTTAAAGCAAATTTCATTATTAGACATAAAGATCAAGTCAAAATTACAGAAGAGTAAAAGGATGAATTCATCAGGGAGTATAATAATTCTTTTTTTTTTTTAAAGATTTTATTTATTTATTTATTTATTTTTTTTTTTTTTAAATATTTTATTTATTTATTTGACAGAAAGAGATCAGAAGCAGGCAGAGAGGCAGGCAGAGAGAGAGAGAGAAGGAAGCATGCTCCCGGCTGAGCAGAGAGCCCGACGTGGGGCTCGATCCCAGGACCCTGAGATCACGACCCGAGCCAAAGGCAGCGGCTTAACCCACTGAGCCACCCAGGCGCCCCTTATTTATTTATTTGACAGAGAGAAATCACAAGTAGGCAGAGAGGCAGGCAGAGAGAGAGAGAGAGGAGGAAGCAGGCTCCCTGCTGAGCAGAGAGCCCGATGCAGGACTCGATCCCAGGACCCTGAGATCATGACCTGAGCCTAAGGCAGCGGCCTAACCCACTGAGCCACCCAGGCGCCCCGGGAGTATAATAATTCTTGAATTTTAATACGTAACAACAGATTTGGGGATATATAGGGAAAAACTAAGAACAAAAATCATAACTTCTACCTTGGACGACAAATGGAAAATAATTTCAACACCCTTATTTTAAGATTACATAGACAAATGGTCATCATATTGGTAAGATATGTAAGACTTGAACAAAATGATCAACTAACTAGATATGCTTGATATTACATTACAGTAACGGAACTAACTGAGGTCAGTCTTTGGTGAATCACAGAAACAGGTGGAGTTGTCAAACAAAGGAATCTTTGTTTACAACATACAAGGAGTTCACAGGGAATAAGTTCCAAAGCCTTGACTGTTTGAACAGGAGAGAGATTTTTATTTAGTATTTAAGATGAATACTCAGAAGGGAGAGTTTTATTATCCCGTGTATGGTTGGTCATAAGGTTGTGGATGCATGCACATCCACATATGTATTTGTGCAATATGTATTGCATGTTCACCTGAATGAAGCTTGTATTCCACCGAGGGCAGAAACGTCGATGTTAGAATAAAGCAGAGGTAACTGTTGGACAAGGGAAAGGAACTCTGCAGGCTTCAAGAGCAGATAGAAACTAGATGGGGTCTTGGGCTCATTTTCTGGGACAAGGAATGAAAGGCCTTGATTGCTTTTGAAATAGCACTAGGAGTTTTACCACTGATTTATTGTCTCAATAGCTTAGGCTATTTCCTGGTCTGGTGGTGACTGTTAGTTTTCCCATTGCCTTGTTCCCTCAAAATCCTTAGGAGTGAGGTTTTTGCATTTCTTTGTAAGAACCTCCCAGGAAGTTTTGGAAGAAGTGTGCTTGGGCAAGTACACAGGTGGGGTATAGATCATTGAAAATAGCTGGGGACAAAAAATGACTTTTCTTATGTCAGGAAAACTATATCTCTTCTTTAATTTTCTAGGAACCTCTAACTCTTTCTGCTGATGTTACCAGCAGGCATCTGAGATATTACTGATTGTTCTCTTGAACCTAAGGAAAAGGAAATGTAGAAAGCAAAAGACAAAACTTTAAAATCTATCCTGCAACTCATCAATTCACTGCAGCCACCTCTCTGTCTTTCCCTTTCTCTTTTTCTCTCTTTCTCTTTCTCTCTCACTTTCTCTCTCACATACGCACAACACACACAAATCGACTTAAAGCAATTTTTAATTTTCCCTATTCCATTTTAATATACTTGAGGCATGATCATTTTCTTAGTAAATACAAGGAAAAAAAATCTAGGATTCCATCATTCTGTGTGATTAAAGTATTGAGGAATTTACTTCCAATAGCACTTATAAAAACATATTTTATTTAAGGAATATTATATAATCAGGTGCCTGCATTTTTCTTATTCTCTAACTAGTGTTATTTGGCAATTAATATTTTGTCAATCAATATTCCCCTATACCTGAATGTGTGGGCAGTGAGAGATGAGTTAGAGGCAAGGATGGTGAACACTCCCAACAACTGCAGACTACATATATCTTAAGCCATGATTTTCTTTGCAAAGGTCAACATTGATAATGTTCTAGTCATACCTCCGTGTACCAGGAAAGAAGTAGCATATTTCTTGAAAGACACAGCTATCAAAGCTCCATTGAGAAACCATAAAGATGGAGAAGGGATTTGCAAATTAAATATCTGATAATGGACATCTACTCTGATTATTTAAAAATGAATAAAAATAAAAAACCTTACTAATAACCAAACAGAGTATCCAATTTTACATGTGAAGGAAATAATGGAAGAGACATGTCACCAAAAGTATATGGATGGCTTATAAGCACATGGCCAATTTCTCAACATTTAAACATTAAAGAAATAAAAATTAAAATCATAATGAGACATGCTTACATATCTATTAGAATGGCTAAAATTATAAAGGCTAATTGTACTTGGTCTGAGCTAGATTGAGAAGCAACAAAAAATCTAAACTGTTGTTGGCATATATCATGATACAACCACTTTGGAAAATAGTTTCAAAAATTTTTAAATGAAAAATATGTTGCAGTTACACAAATAGCCATTTTATTCTAGGCATTTAACCAAGAAAAACAAACCCTATGTTCATACAAGGACTTGTATGTGAATTTCATATCAGCTTTATTTTTAAGAATTGAAAACAGTGGAAATGTTCATCAATGTCCATCAATAGAGCAAAGACAATTGGAGATTCTCAAAGTAATGATGCTGAGAAAAGAAAATCCAGGCAATGAATAGTATATACTGTGTGATTCCATGACTACAAAAAATCTAGAAAATACAAATTTATATATAGTCACAGTCATCAAATATATGGTGTGATTTTAGTGCCTTCTTCTGTGCTCCCATAGCTTCCTACACTTGTATCTCCGAGCATTTGTTACACCATGTGAAAATATGAACTCTTTCTCTTTATTCTGTCTTACTAGAATAAGAATCCTTGAAAGTTTATGGACAATTGAACTCTCAGTTATTAGCAGAAATTCTATCACACAGTAAGTTTCCAAATATAAAAGCCAGAGTTTTACAATGACTTCTAAGCTTTTACATGATCTAGCCACTCATTTAACCTCTGTGACCTCTTTCCCTGCTACTCTTCAGTCACTCACAGTGGCCTCCTTGCTATTCCTCAGATATGCCAGGCATGATCCAACCTTATGGCCTTCAAGATAGCCAATTCCTTTGTCTGGAGTGACCTTATTGCTGATAGTTCTGCGCAAATTCATCACCTTTCCATACATTTGTTCAATTGTCAGCTTCATTGTAACTACCCTGATCTTTCTATTAAAAATTTTAACTCCCCATCCCCTGCCTAGCAACCTTGATTTTTCTCACCCTGATCGAATTTTTCTTTTTCCCCATTGTACTCTTCCTTTTTGAATGCACTATGCCATTTTTATTAAGGTTTATAGCTTTGAATTGTCTCACCCATTAAAATAAAAGTTCTACAAAGCCAATTATTTCATTTACCAGTGTAGTCTGAAGTAATATCTGCCATATAATAGTTCAGTAGACAACTGGTAAATTTCAAAATAAATTAATGTTGAGAGTATACTGAATTTCATAAGTCATTTCAATATTTTTTTCCAAAAAATAAACTACATAAAACATACTTTAAATTTACTTTCAAAATATTTTATAGCATATAATGGACAATATACATAAGCCTAAAGAAACAATCCTATAATTAACCATTTCATACCTACTTAAAAACTGCATAATACCACACTCTTAGATCCTCTTTGAATGCTCTAAAATAACCCTTCAAATGAAATACATTTTAAAAACTCACAGATTTTTTGGCAAATAATTTAATAAAATAAAAGTTTCATTCATCTATGTAGATCAAAATAAATGTTTTTAATAAGCATGAAATTATAACTCTGAAGTGTGCTAAAATGAAACCACCTGCTAAGGGTGAGAGAACAAAAATAAACATCCTTTTTCCAAATAAGAGGAATTTATTACCTTTGAATCAAAGCATGTGGATTTGTTTTAACTGGCAATAAAGCAATATGGAGACACAAACCATAGGAAGTCATATTTTAGATTTCCAAAAGACTTCTAAGTGAAGAGTATACATTTTTTAATTGCTACATAATGCTACATAATGACAAGATGACAGGTTGTGGCAAATAGCATTTTAAAAGCTCTACTCATAATGGAACGGAAGATGTCATTTCCCTATAATTTTATATATGTCTTTAATTGACTATATCTGGATACAACATATTACCAAACAGATGTTCATCAAAGACTAAATCATTTTTAATGGAACATAATAATTTGAACCTACATCTATTAATCATTTTTTTCGATCTAACATTTATAGTCTTGCTAAACATTTTATCAGTTGTTGACAAAATTCAAAATAAATAGGATAAAAAGTCGTGTTTGGAAAAGTAGATTTCTTTTCAAATTGGCATTTAAATGAAAATATTTGCTGATATTTTTAAAACTTTAAATGTAATTTTATATATATATCTGACCTATCAGATGATATAAAATTTTTGGAGAAAATATGACATATTTTTTTATCTTGGTTGAAGGTATTAATAAAGAGCAACTGTTTGTATTATTTGTATTGTGATATCTTAGTTAATAAACATGAATAACTGGTATAAAATATGTTTTTTTAAAAATTTTATTTATTTACTTGACAGAGATCATAGGAAGGCAGAGAGGCAGCCAGAGAGAGAGGAATGGAAGCATGCTCCCAGCTGAGAAGAGAGCCCACTGTGGGACTCAATCCCAGGAACCTGGAATCATGACCTGAGCCGAAGGCAGAGATTTTAACCCACTGAGCCACCCAGGCGCCCTAAAATATGTTTTTTTTTTTAATATAGAAGTATAGTTCTTGCCAAAATATGGAACTAGCTGGAACTGAATGCCTCCTTCAAAGTCAGCTCTGGAGAAATTATCCAAGTGTAATATGGAACTATTTCAGATATTAACCAAAAACAAAGAAATGATGATAAACGCCTTAAAATACTCAAAGTTGCCCTTGACTAGTATGTTTCAAGCTCTATTCCTGGTTTGAAGACAGGTTTTAACAGGCCTGTCACTGTAGAAATCCGCTGGATGTTTAGAGGCTATCAGAACTGTACAAAACCTTGAAGGGGTAAAGACTTGAAAATTCTTTAGAGAGATTAGCTCCCTAAGGCATTATTCCTCCACACATTTTCCTCCAATCAATTAAGACTGATGGATGAGGGGCACCTGAGTGGCTCTCTCATCACGTGGGTGGTGGGTTAAGCCTCTGCCTTCATCTCAAGTCATGGTCTCTGGGTCCTGGGATCCAGCCCCACATCGGGCACTGCTCAAAAGGAAGCCTGCTTCCCTCCCTGCTTGCCTGCCTCTCTGCTTACTTGTGATCTCTCTCTCTCGCTCTCTTTCTCTCTCTCTGTGTCCAATAAATAAATAAAATCTTTTAAAAAAGGCTGATGGATGATAAATTATGAAAACTGCTCCCTCCAAATGATGCTTCTTCATAAGGATTTAAGAATTTAAAATTGAAACTTGACCGTAGGATTTATCTTATAGAATAACATCAAGTGAAGGCAGTTATTATTAGTTATGAAGTATTTGTGATTCTGAATTCTTGGCCTCATTAGTAAATTTATTTTTAAATTCTCCCATGGAGTGGTGATTGGCCTTCAGTCTTTCATTGATATACATCATTGGGTCAAATGAGATGTGTGTGCCCAGAACTATATATAATCTTTTTTGTATTTCACTGGAGATGGCATTTCTGAGTTTTGTTCAATTGAATTTGGACAGATGTTTTAATAGTCACTTCTAGAGTTGGCCCTGGAGAATATCTTCCTTTTTTTCTCTTCCCGATTCTCTGAAAAACCCTGACCAATTCACATTATCACAGTGATATCACATTTCAAGTTTTTCCAAACACTATAGCTGCAAAATAGAAGGAAGCTACTCAGAATGGAATACTATTGTGAATGATTGAGAAAGAAAACATTATTATAATTAAGCTACCAGGTTTCAATGTATTTTATTGTTGCTTAGAAAATCCTAGCATACCCAGACTTTACAGAGATTTGATGATCCTAAGAAGAGCTGAACTCATGGACCAAAATAACTATGCACATAAAAAGTACAATTACTTACCTAAAAAATATGATGTGGTTAACTTTATATGCCAATCCAAGTGTTATGGGAACAGGAATTAAAAAAATAGCTTAGGGGCGCCTAGGTGGCACAGTGGATTAAGCCACTGCCTTCAGCTCAGGTCATAATCTCAGGGTCCTGGGATCAAGTCCTGCATCAGGCTCTCTGCTCAGCAGGGAGTCTGCTTCCCTCTCTCTCTCTCTGCCTGCCCTCTGTCTACTTGTGATCTCTCTCTGTCAAATAAATAAATAAATAAAATCTTAAAAAAAAAAAGAATGACTGTACTTTTAAAAAATAGCTTAAAAGGAGCGCCTGGGTGGCTCAGTGGGTTAAGCCGCTGCCTTCTGTTCAGGTCATGATCTCAGGGTCCTGGGATCAAGCCCCACATCGGGCTTTCTGCTCAGCAGGTAGCCTGCTTCTCTTCCTCTCTCTCTGCCCACCTCTCTGCCTACTTGTGATCTCTCACTGTCAAATAAATAAATAAAATATTTTTAAAAATAGCTTAAAAGTATATGATAAAATAATGATATACTTATACAAGGAAAAGAAAGATACTATACTGTGAATATAAATTAAGTGAAAATTGTTGAAATAAAGAATACAATAAATGGAGACTAAGATGAATATAGCTGTAAAATGAATAAATGAGTTGGGAAAAACAAACAAACAAATTAATGACTTCTGCCCAAATACAGCAGAAGAGAAAAAAAAATAAAGAAAATATTTAAATAAGTACTGAGATAAATTTTGGAGAATTAAAGAAAGATAAAAGATACCAGACTTAAAATGATGCCAAACACGAGATATCAGAAACAAAACAAAACAAAACAAAAACTACACACACTAAAAACCACTCGTATACATTATGGTGAGTTTTAAGAATATCAAAAACAGAGAAGAGCATAAATGATGCCCAAGAGAAGAACAGATCACCTAAAATGTACAAGAATAATACTGACAGCACAATTCTCAATAGTAATAGCATATAAAGAGACAGCTGGGAGTTTTTATAGATGGAAAAGATATTTGAAACTAGGTATTATACATCAATCCAAATTATTGATTAAATTTGAGAGCACAGTAAAAATACAATGAAGCATGTTAGGTCTTAGAACATTTATCACACAGAGACACACATTTTGGAAAACTTCCTTGGAAGACAGCTCAATTTAGATCGAGAAAACAGAATTATGTACTCAAAGGCACATTTTGAAGGAAGGATTGAATATAGTCTGCACTGCAAATATTCTTTAATCGTATGTTCTGAATTTCCTAAATTTAAGAAGTATTTGTTCAAATATTTACCTTTAAATAAATCCTAGGAGACTTTTTCTTGGATTCTGGCAAATCAGTCCATTTGGATACAAATCTTTTTGTCACTGATGGAAATTTTGATAGCCCTTAACTGTGGAATGCCTAATGTATTGTTACAGCAATTGTGATTTGCCAATACATGGGTGATGTGTGTGTGTTGTGTGTGTTTATTTTTATTTTTGATGGTTTAACTCTTCTATGAGATTTTTAAGTAGACATGATTTTAATAAATTATGATTTGTTGAAATTTATCTGAGGTTATATATAATAAAATAAAATTTGTGTGAACTAAAGAAGTGCATCTCCATTTTTTTTGTTTTAAGAGTAGACTGGTCTTTAAAAATTGTCCAAAGAAGTACATTATATTCATTATTAAATTTGATAATATACTATAAAGTATTTATGGTCATATTGGACCATTTCAAATTCTACTATTAATTCATATTAATAATTACCATAAGAGGAAAAAGGGATATTTTTCAAAATAATAAAAAATTAGCGTATTTTTCAGAATATGATATAGTGTTATTCACTGAAGTGAGGGAACAAATGTCAAAGTCTAACACAGTTTACAGAATGTTTTAACATAAATTGAAATTTAAATCTGACCAAATTTCACAGTTTTAAGTAAAATGATAGCACTTTATATCCTTGAAAAGTGGTAAGTGACCCAAAACATGGCTTAGAAAAACAAATTTAACACTACACTATTCTGAGATGGTTAAGTTATGGTACAACTTGCCATTGTGTATCATCAAATGGTATATTTTTTTCTTTTGGGCTTGTCATTATATTTTATTTTAGCCATTCTGGTAAGTGTGTAGTGATATCTCAGTGTCATTTTTTTTTAAAGATTTTATTTGTTTATTTGACAGAGAGAAATCACAAGTAGATGGAGAGGCAGGCAGAGAGAGAGAGGGGGAAGCAGGCTCCCTGCTGAGCAGAGAGCCCGATGCGGGACTCTATCCCAGGACCCTGAGATCATGACCTGAGCCGAAGGCAGCGGCTTAACCTACTGAGCCACCCAGGCGCCCTCTCAGTGTCATTTTAATTGCATTTCCTTGATGTCTAATTGTGTCAAAATATATTACTTTGATGTTTAATGCTCTGAGCTTTCTCAGTTCAGGACCATGAAGCCACTTAGGAAAAATACAGTTGCAGAGGCACTCATAGACCAACTCTTATTTCGAAATAAGAAGAAACATTACTACCCATTCCAACAAAAAATAGATTTGTTATGCAGCAGGGATTTTATAAATTACCTGACAAAACTTATATAGTAAGATGAAATGGGACAGGCGGCTTCTTGCAGCTATATACAACATCATTTTAATTTCAATTTTCAGTATAATTTTTCCAAGGTATACACAGAATATATAGTTAATGTAAATTGTGAACATTTTAAACTCTGTATATGGAAATTAATCAATTTTAAGTTTATAACAATCAAAATTAACGGAAGTTTATTTTAAATTAGTTAGCTTTCTCTGCATTGCAAGACAGAATAATCAAGAATTGGTAAGAAAAAAGTAATCTCTGTAAAATTACCGGGGGTGCACTATAAAGTGTTCGGTAACTGATCAAACTCACAATTTGGATTGAATGGCAAGTGATTTTTAAAATCTGGAACTCATTGTCAATTTTTTTTTCTTCATTGTGTCTTAATAATTTACTGTGTTCATTTGCATGGAAGTGAAGAAAAATGCATGACATTTCATCTCAACACTAACACCTTTAACTGGCAACTCTAAATGTACTTTACAGCAGTGTAACAAAGTAAAGATCAATGATGTTTCATGAAATATCTGTTATAATTCTCAAGGAGATAGGGAGTTTGTGCAAAAATGCAAATCACTTTGCGACTAAACACATTGTTTATTTCAGCTAATTTTAAGAAAATATGCTGAGAATCTCTCAAAAAAGGAAGCAATGATTTAGGTTTGCCTTCAAACTCCTTATCTAATCCTGAACCAACAGCACATAGTTCAAAGAGCAACTAATTTGAGTAGCTCCAATTTACACATTTCCTAACAATGCTTAATTTAGTGGAATTTCTGTACAATTATGTTAATTTGATGTAATGAAAGACAAAAGTTCAAAAAGATCATCCTTAATTTATATAGATGCCAAACTCTGCATTTTCTGAATGACGCCCAGGAACGTATTTTCAAAAACAAACAAACAATGCCAGAACCACTATTAGGTCATCTCTAGGCAGAAAGTGACTCAGAGCTTACATTACTCTCTCCCTGAAAGTATACTGTAGGCACTGAAACTACTACCCTGAGTCTGTGCTATCAAATTCCTTAAGTTAGAAAGTTTTAAAACCCGTCTGTGTGGGAGTATTTCATTTACAGATAGAGATTTGGTTGTTTATACATTTTCATACTTGATTTTTAGGGTGTAATAACTATGTTTTAAAATTCATGGTGGTTTTGAATACTGTTGGATAATTGAGCTAAAATGGTATATCCATTCCTCCTAAGAAACAGAAATTATAGAAAGGTAGTGCTTTTCAAATCTGACATCATTGAGTCATTGCAGTTTCATATAAATGCAATAGGAAAAGTGTCATTCATGTTTATGATATTTTCTATAAATAAATTAGAATGTACTGGAGGCCTGATATAAAGTGGGATGCCTAAACTTCAGTAAGATCTTGTTTTCAATTCAAAATAAATTTTATTTTTTATTTTTTTATAATGTCCCTCAATTTCAGATAAGCACCCCCATAAGGTCCACTCCGTTTTTTTTAAGATTTTATTTATTTTATTTGACAGATAGAGATCACAAGTAGGCAGAGAGGCAGGCAGAGAGAGAGGGAAGAGGAAGCAGGCTCCCTGCTAGGCAGAGAGCCCGATGCGGGGCTCGATCCCAGGACCCTGGGATCATGACCTGAGCCAAAGGCAGAGGCTTTAACCCACTGAGCCACCCAGGCGCCCCCAAAATAAATTTTAAATTGAATTATGCACCTCTAAGTTCAGAGACAATAAACATCAACCAACACAATTGATAAGTTCTATTTCTTGAAATTTCGGGAACATTGATAGTCTCATCTCCTGGAAGAACAACAGCTAAAATTTTTGGTCATGATTTCCTGCTAAAATATCACTTTCCCAAAGAAAATTAATGTTAGGAATTTTCATTGATTGTTATTGATCATGAAGAATATAACAACCACGATAAAAAGAGTAGGAAAAACATGATATCTCATCTGTAAGGGCATGTGGAAAGTAGGAAATGCTAATAAAAATAACTACCATTATTTCCTAAGTTAACATAATACAACAGAACAAAAATATTTCAAAACAATGTTTTCTTTTTTTTTAAGATTTTATTTATTTATTTGACAGAGAGAGATCACAAGTAGGCAGAGAGGCAGGCAGAGAGAGAGGAAGAAGCAGGCACCCTGCTGAGCAGAGAGCCCAATGTGGGACTCGATCCCAGGACTCTGAGATTATGACCTGAGCCGAAGGCAGCGGCTTAACCCACTGAGCCACCCAGGCGCCCCCATAACAATATTTTCTAGGCTCATTCTGATAACTCTTTTCTAAATTCAAATTTAAAGGTTGAGGCATGTGATATATATTACACAAAAAACATCCCAAGGCATTCGTTAAAAAAAAAAAAAAACTCTTAATAAAGAACAAATCCAAAGGAATTTCTTTTCTAATTTAATTAACAAATTATGAATTGACTTACCTATTTTATCATAGTGTATCAGGCACCAATAATATTTTTTAATCGTCACACCTGATGCAATAGTTACCATCTTTCAAACATACTGATCACGAACAAGCAAATAAACAAGAGCACCGTAGCTTAAGATCTACCTGCATAAATATAGGCTACTTCAGACAATCTCTTCACCACAACATAGCAATGAATAGAAATCATACATGCTCTGTATGGACATACAGATGAGATAGAATGGGATGATGTTAATATATGCAGAATCTTTATTAATTACATTGTAAACCATAATATGGAAAAACAGAATACAATTTTAGAAATACCCAGGTCACCATCATTGTTTTATTTTTATATGTGTAGATAAGGAGTTTAATAAACAATGCATGACTATTCAACTCCTTATATTTTGAAAATTTTAGCAAAAGTAACAAACCTAGCACCTAGAAAATTGTACCTATCTGCAATATACAGCTTTGCCAGCATGGTAGAAGAAAAGCAAAACAAAATAAGTAAGAAAAGTTTAACATTTCACAAGAGATTTGCTTTTATTTTTTTATTTTTTAATTTTTATTTTTCATTTATTATTTACTTCTATTTTCTACTTTATTTTAATGAAAATGTCATGACCATAACATAAGAGCAGAATTAAACCAACATGAGAAATTATTTTTTCATAAGTTAAAATAAACTAGCTTGGTGATTAATTCAAAATTATATTACAAACTTCAGTGTTCTTGCAGTAAGTATCACTGCATAAACAAATGAGTCAGGAGTCATAAACTAATGATGATTCTAAATGTTATTTAGAGAGACATTCTGTTCTTAATATATTTCAAATATTCTACACAAGGCAAAGTGGATCCAAGTAATCTGTAGGCAAAATAAGATTTTAGAGAAGTATATATTTCCAACAGTATTTATAAAATATTACCTTTATGTAAGGCATCATCCTGGACTTTGTGGAAAACACACAAAGGAGTAAGAAGTGGCCCTTCAAGAAACATATACAATATCAAGGTTTAACATGAAGCAGCATGTCTTCTCTAATTAAAAAAAAAAAAAAAAAAAACATTGTACCAACTGACTTTACTGAAACTTTATATTTATTGCTCTCATTTTAGGTCATAGTGTCCTTCTGCATGCAGGCTGCTATAACGGACATGATATAGACTTAATAGCTTATAAAGAACAGGAATTTATTTCTCACAGTTCTAGAACGGAGAAGTTCAAGATTAAGGAATGGGCAGATCCAGGGAGAGCCCACTTCCTCATAGATGGCTATCTTCTCACTGTAAACGTACATGATGAATGAATCAAGAGAACTCACTGGGGTCTCCTTTAAAAGGACTGTAATCCCACTTATGACCTAATCACCTCCCAAAGGCCCCTATGTTTTAATACTAGCACTTACAGAGTTAGATTTCATAATATGATTTTGGGAGACATAAACATTCACACCATAGTATATATAAACAAAAAAAGACACAAAAACAACAAACAAAAAAATTATTTTAACTACCTATTATTTTCAACTACATAAACTTTTAATTTGTTTCTATATAATATTAAATAACTCATTTGAGTGATTCACTTATATCCAATGCATCTGAGTGCAATTAAATTTGCTTACCCAGCATATCCAGAAGCATATTTCTTCAGACTATCCCATTCCCCACCTTACAGGATTTACCACAATTAGAAGACATGGGATAGAGGATAGATAGATAGATGTATACATAAACACACTTGTACATACACATATGCATATTTTTTCCTGTTAATGATACTCATGCAAATAAAATTTAAGCTCAAGGAAACCTGTCTTGTGTGTTACTTAATATCCAGTTTTTAGTCAACATCCAAAAACAAATAATCCAATAAAAACATGGATAGAAGACATGAACAAGTGTTTCCCCAAAGAACACATTCAAATGTTCAGTAGATACATTAAAAGATGTCCATCATCATGTATCATCAGGAAATTGCAAAGCAAAACTAGAAAGAGATACCACCTCACACCTGTCAGAATGGCTAAAATCAACACTACAAGAAACAAAAGGTGTTGGAGAGGATGTGAAAAAGTAACACTTGTGGGGGCTGCCTGGGTGGCTAGGTGGGTTAAGCCTCTGCCTTCAGCTCAGGCCATGATCTCAGGGTCCTGGGATCAAGTCCCACATCGGGCTCTCTGCCAGGCATGGAGCCTGCTCCCTCCTCTCTCTCTCTCTACTTGTGATCTCTCTCTGTCAAATGAATAAAATCTTAAAAAAAAAAGAAAAAGTAACAATTGTGAACTGTTGGTGGTGATGCAAACTGATACAGCCATATTTGAAAACAGTATGGAATTTCCATAAAATTTAAAAATAGAAGTCCTTTGTGATCCAACAATCCTGTTGGTGTGTATTTACCCAATGAATATAAGAAAACTTATTCAAAGGGATGCTAGCACCCCTATGTTTATAGCAGCATTATTTATAAAGCTAAGATATGGAAAGCGCCCAAGTATCCATCAATTGATGAATAAATAAAGAATAAGTGGTATCTATATACAATGGAATATTATTCTGCCATAAAAAAGACTGAAATCTTGCCATTTGCAATAACATGGTTGGAACTAGACAGTATAATGCTAAAAGTGAAATAAGTCAGTCAGAGAAAGACAAATACCTTTACTCATATATGGAATAAAAGAAACAAAACAAACAAGCAAAGGGGAAATAATAAGACATAGAAAGAGAAACAAAGCAAGAAACAGACATTTCATTACGGAGAACAAACTGATGGTTACTTGACGGGATCTGAAAGGAGTGATGGATTAAATAAGTGATGGGGGTTAATTAGAGCACTTGTCATGATGAGCACTGAGTGCTATATGTTATATTGTACACATGAATCTAATACAACCATATATGTTAACTAACTGGATTTCAAATGAAAATTTTTTAAAATCCCAGTTTTTAGCTCACATTCTGGCTTACGAAAGGGATTTAGTCAGGAATTTGGAGATTAGTTAATGAACAAAAAAGGGGTGAACAGGCAGTTGTTAGATAAAATTACTATCCTTTCTGGCATGATCTTATACCTTTTATCTAGAAGTATTTTTAGCACTTTAGACTCTTCCTATTTTATTTTGAGTCATTAAACAAAAATTTCCTCAAAGGACCTTAGACTCCATCCAATTTGAGCAACAGTTTGAGAGAGGAAATGGTGTCCAGGAGGAAAAAAAAAAAAGATGAAACTACTATTGTTTACTAGTGAATGCATAGTTCTTCCACAGAAGAAGCTCTAAATGGTCATGGCTCCAGCTTTATATGTGCTCAGTCATATGTTCAGAAGTAGGTAACACTATCAAAAAATATAAAGCATCTGAGATTATTTTCCCTTATTTGAAAGCTGGTGTATGAGTCTGCTGTAGTTTCTTGGGTGTTGATAGAAGATGCAGACTCATGTTTCAGAAATAATATAGTTTATTATTCACAGCAATAGAGGTAGCCAGAATATTAACATTATTTGTGTGTGTGTGTGTGTGTGTGTGTGTGTGTTTGTGTGTGTGTGTGTGTGTTTGTGTGTGTGTAGGGATGGGAGTTATATATCAGTTCTGAGCCTCAGTTCCCACAAGAAGAATCAAAACAGAGGCAGATAATATTTGCAAACACAACAGGTTAAGTTAAAAAAAAAGATACTATTTCTGTCTTCCAAGTCTATTCAATACAACCATCTTCAAAGGATGGCCTAGAACAAATAATAAATGCAGAAATGTAAGCAACCAATTGAAAAGTGTCTCCCAAGAAACACACTTTGAGAGTCTTCATTTGACAAAAATACTATAGGATATTACATGGATCAGGTGCATTGAATACTGGAAGGTTAAAATTACAAGGGACCAAATATTTTTAAGCAGTTCTGGCATCCAGTAGAGTTCAAATAGGTTTTATAAGATTGAGGAAAGAAGCCATCAAAACCTGGGCCCAGGGGCACCTGTGTAGCTCAGTGGGTTAAGCCTCTGCCTTCGGCTCAGGCCATGAGCTCAGAGCCCTGGGATCAAGCTCTGCATCAGGCTCTCTGTTCAGCAGGGAGCCTGCTTCCCCCCCCCCCCCGCTATTTGCTTACTTGTGGTCTCTGTCTGTCAAATAAATAAATAAAATCTTAAAACAAAACAAAACAAAAATCCTGGGCCCAATTTTCCCAAAAGTATGATTCTGATTCTAGTCTCTATGATGTTATCCCTTGAAGACAATGTCTCTAATTGAGTTGAATTAGTTTACTAAAGAGCATACCCCCATTTGTTGTAGGAGATGAACAATATGCAAGAGGCAAAATGCCACATGGAAGCCACCTTGTCTTCAGTGGAACATAGAATCAGTTCCTTTGGGATGAATTTGTTCCACATTTGACTTACCACTTAAGGGAAAATAAGAGTGCCTTCTAATAGATTTTAAATAGGAAATGACAACGGAAGCTTATACAAGATTATAAAATGGGAAATTTCATTTAGATAAGCAATCATTTCAAAGTCATCTTCTTAATATTACAGACTCTTCACATAATCATAATTTTATTTTGGTATTATATGGTAATTTCAAATATAGTAAATATAAAGAATTTACCTCTGTAATTATAGCGAGTCTGGTCGTAGTTTAATGGCAACAAATCTTCAATTTAGAAGTATGGTCTACCAATTATTAATACATTTGGAAATGGTGTGTCATCTTCACTCCACTTGTCTCACTAAAACAGTGAGCCAAAAAAAGTAGGTCCAAGCTGTTTACTATGGTCAAAATGGGTTGCTTTTGCACTTGGTAAAGAAGCAGTCATATTTTGGAAGAAAAACTGAGGCTATTAATATTTTCAACTTATTTTCAGAAAAGGAAAGAAAGGATAATCTAACCTAAAGCCAAAATCTTACACAAGGTGGCTGGACAATGATCTTTTCCCAGATAAAGTGTTTTTCAACTTAGCCATGTTAGGAGGAAGAAGAGATGAGACATTGTGGACTTGACTAACGTTTGTACACTGTTCAAAAAGTTTTCAAAATAATGTGTATTATTTTTCTTCTTTTAGTTGAGACAAAAAAAAAAAACAAACCAAAAGAAAAAAAAAAACACTAATGAGCTTACTCTTAAAAGGAGGTAAACAAGAAACTAGCAAAGATTGAGTGTTAGGTATTGTCCCCCTCCTTTTTTTTTTTTTTTTAAATTATGTTATGTTAGTTACCATACAATACATCATTAGTTTTTGAAGTAGTGTTCCATGTTTCATTGTTTGTGTAAAACACCCAGTGCCCCATGCAATATGTGCCCTCCTTAATACCCATCACCAGGCTCACCCATCCCCACATCCTTCTCATCTTTAAAACCCTCAGTTTGTTTCTTGGAGTCCATAGTTTTTCATGTTTCATTTCCCCCTCCAATACCCCCACTTCATTTTTCCTTTCCTTCTCCTAATGTCCTCCATGCTATTCCTTAGGTTCCACAAATAAGTGAAACCATATGATGATTGACTTTCACTGCTTGACTTATTTCACTTAACATAATCTCCTCCAGTCCCATCCATGTTGATGCAAAAGTTGGGTATTCATCCTTTCTGATGGCTGAGTGATATTCCATTGTATCCTTGGATCACATCTTCCTTATCCGTTTGTCTGTTGTAGGTGATCTTGACTCTTTCAACAGAATGGCTATAGTGGAC
Source organism: Mustela nivalis (assembly GCF_964662115.1). Taxonomy (NCBI): domain Eukaryota; kingdom Metazoa; phylum Chordata; class Mammalia; order Carnivora; family Mustelidae; genus Mustela; species Mustela nivalis. Next base: position 325,354 of record NW_028136331.1, read on the forward strand.
ATTGCTGCTATGAACACTGGGGTGCATATGGCCCTTCGTTCCAGTAAAATAGAGCTAGCGTATGACCCAGCGATTGCACTACTGAGTATTGACCTCAAAGATACAGATGTAGTGAAAAGAATTAGGTATTGTTAAAGCACAAATGCAGGGGATAGAAGTTATGGTACAGAAGAGGGAAGGGCAACCATATGGCAGAGTAGAATAAAGTAGCTCAGGAAGAAATTAGTCATATCCAGATATTGTAAGGCATGTGGGGTTGGCAGGGAGAGCATGAGAAATCATGAGAGAAGAGAGAGAAAATGGACCAGGCAGGAGAGGTTTATAACATTTTAACATCTAAGGTAAGCATATGCAAAGCAGAATAGGGAAAGAAATAAAAGTTTTTATAAGACTCAATACATAAGGAATAATGTGGAGGACACTGGGAGATGGAGAGAAGTGTGCTGGGGGAAATCGGAGGGAGAGACAAACCATGAGAGACTGTGGACTCTGAGAAACAAACTGAGGGTCTTGAAGAGGAGGGTGGCAGGTGGTTGGGTGAGCCCAGTGGTGGGTATTAAGGAGGGAATTTATTACATGAAGCACTGGGTGTGGTGCATAAACAATGAATTTTGGATCCCTGAAAATAAACTAAAAGAAAAAAAAGACTGACTACAGACATGGACCTCAGTGTAACACAGATATGGAACTCACTGTAATACCAGCCACTTCCCACCGACACACACAGACTATGATAATAATAAATAATAATGCAATTAAGAAAATTGCCGCCAAATAATTTTTCCTCTTTTTTATTTTTATGATTATTATTTTTATTTTATTTTTAAAGTTTTTATTTAAATTGTAGTTAGTTAAAATAAGGTTAATATTACTTTCAGGTGTACAATATAGTGATCAACACTGCCATACAATGGCTTAAATAAAAAAATGAAAAAAAATTTTTTAAAGATTTTATTTTTAAATAAAACCTCTACACCCAAGGTGGATTTCAAACGTACAACCCCACGATCAAGATTTACATATTTTACTGACTGTTCCAGCCAGGCACCCCAACAAATAAAAATTTTATAAAATTGTTGAGTTTGTGGGAGTCTCATTTGCTAAGTCAGTTAAGTGTCTGCCTTTGGCTCAGATCAGGATCTCAAGAGTCCTGGCATCGAGCCCCATATTGCTCATGCTCTCTCTCTCTCTCTCTGGCTTTTGCTCTTAAATAAATAAATAAAATATTTTTTAAAAAATTGTTGAGTTTGTTTAACTAGTTTTAAACTAGTAGACAGAGATGAAGATAAAGTATGATGTAATGGCACGGAAAAATACAACTTACACGTTTTAAAAAAAAATGTGCAATGCAAGTTACCTCACTTCTTTTATCACCACACTGGGACTTTCCCTACTGAGTTGTTGTAATGTAAGGACCTATTTTATATTTTTATATTTTAGCAAGAGGCTTTCATTGAGGTTAACCCTTAAACTGTCCTTGCTCCCCTTCCCCCAGGGGATTCACTTAAAAACAAGTCCTGGAAATCAGCTCCAGGTAACAAAGCCCATATACAAGGGTGGGTCAGGCCAGGTGGAGACATCAATCAGCGGGAGGGGGGCGGTGTTTGCATATTGTCTCCCTAGATACTAAGGAGTATGCCCCACTCCTCCGCCCTTTGGGAACCTTTTTTGCACCAATCCTAATCAAGGTGTAATAGGCTGGGTCAAATGTCTATACTAGGGTAAATTGAACCTCAATTGGTCACCTAGCCTCACTGTGGAGTTTCCTGTGTGTGTTAAAATCTCATTGGTCACCTGTGCGTGGCCAGGCCTGACTGCATGGCCTTTGCCCTTAAAAGCTAGACTGTGAAACAGCAAAGGGTTTCCTTCTCTCATAAGAGGTGTGGCCCCGAACGTTTGGTTAGATTCTTGATGCTTGGCATGAAATAAAGCTTTGCTTGACCTTTGCTTTACATCAGTCTCGCTCCTTTAATCATAGACCCATTATTGGGGCATAACAGTATTAATCTTAAAGTTATAAGTCCACAATGCATCCATCATCCATTCTACCCCTTAACATTCCCCTTTGGACAGACCCATGATCTAGAACAAGCCTTATTTTATAGTGCCTTGTAGGAGATTTTTGCTGCTGCCTAAATTGCCTACTTTCCTCTCACCATTACCACGGAAATTGGGTCCACTGAAACAAAGGGGTAGTGTAAGAAATTAAGACTTCCATAAATCTCTTTAAATAATAAAGTATAAGATAGTGATACCTTTTTTTCTGCCACATAACCAATTCTTGCAAGAATAAGGTCATATAAGAGAATTTACAACACATGCTAGCATTATCCTACTGGACCCAGACCATTTGTATGTTTCTCTGTCTCTGAGAAATGTAGTTATTTACATGACTGAAACCTAAAAATTGTTTGATATGACCACTAATATCACCTACATTATTTTAAAGCCTGTTTAAAGCTTCTGTAATACATAGGCTTTGTAAACACTTATTAAGCATCTTGTATATATCAAACACTTTAAAAATCTCTGCTTAAAAAAAAAAAAACTCTACCTCAATGGAACTTTGAGTCTGAAAAAGATACAGGCAATATACAAGGCAACAGATAGAATAATTACATATTTGATTATATACTCTGAGGATGTCACCTTAAATTGATATGAAAATGATCAGAAGGATCTGGATTTCTTGTCAAAATTTTTTGCCTTAAAAAGAAATTGATATTTAGGGAAAGTTGTTACTGAAAGAGGTCCTGTGTCAACCAAAAATGTTAAACCATGATCTCGCTAAATTTTCCAGTTGTGATCATTGCTTTGTTTAGCTGTCTTCTATTAAGACTGAATTTAGTAATTCAGTCTCAGATTCAGTAAGTCTTTTTTTTAAAGATTTTATTTATTTATTAGAGAGAGAGAGGGAGGGGCAGAGGGAGAGGAAGAACCAGACTCCTTGCTGAGCAGGCAGCTGATGCAGGACTGGATCCTAGTACCCTGGCATCATGACCTAAGCTGAAGGAAGACACTTAACCAACTGAGCCACCCAGGCACTCTAGACTGTAAACTTCTTAAAGGTAAAAATGTTTATTCTTCTAGTAGTTCCACAGACATTTCTAACATCCATAAGAAAGCATGTACTGATGTAAAATGCCAGCAAATCAAATTATTTAAAAAAGAAAGAAAGAAAGAAAGAAAAGATATATCTGGATAAAGAGAAAAACAGAAAATCTAATAATACATTGAATTATTAGAGCAAAGAGTGGAGGAAGAGAAAATAAATATGAAATAGAGATTTCCACTAAAAGAAAAAAATTGAAAAAGGCAGGAGATTTAGAAAATTATTATGACAGACTTGAGAAAAAAATAAAATAGGAATTTTTAGAAAATAGCAATGAATGAAAAGGTCAATTGTTCCTACCTCTATAATATTAGCTGTTTGTTGTTGTTGTTGTTGCTAATTTACCTATTTAATCTAATAAACAAAGAAAGGTTTCATTTAGGGATAAGGTTTCTCTCTCTATATATATATTTTTTCCATTTAGGGATAAGGTATATATATATATACATAGATATATATGTATATATATAATTTTTAATTTTAATTGTTGGAAAATGTGTCACAGAATGTGTTTAAACTTTAAGATACAGATGCAACATGTAATGAACTGCATTGTTTGAACGTCTAATTTGTAAATGCTGTTAGAGGAAACTTGGTGGAAATGTTCCTATGTGCTTGTGTTTCTGGAACTAAGTATATTTATTAATAAGGAATAGTTTAAAATTATGAAATGACCAGGAGTGGACAATTTTCCTAATCCTATCAGCTCTTTGCAGCTCTTTTATTAGCCCCCTTCAGGAATATCAGCTTTTTTATCTAATTAAATTTTATATTAATGTGCTTTTGACTTTTGGCCTTTCTCTTCCTTCTGTTCTTTTTTTTCCCCTAAATTACATGTTTCTGTTTAACAGCTACTATCAATTCTTTGATATGAATTCTCAACATCAATTTACTAACTCCAGAGATGAAGGAGCATCAATATTTAGAAGCAAAGAATACAAAGCCTTGGGCATCTGGATGGCTCAGTCAGTTAAGCATCTGCCTTCGACTCAGGTGGTGATCCCAGGGTCGTGGGATGGAACCCCAGGTTGAACTTTCTACTCAGCTGGGGGCCTACTTCTCCCTCTCCTTCTGCATGCAGCTCCCTTTGCTTGCGTTCTCCCTCTCTTTGTCAAGTAAATAAAATAAAATAAAATAATGTAAATAATACATTTATTTATTTATTAAAATGCAATTATTACACAATACATAATGTATTGCATAATTATAATAATGATTAAATAATTTATTAAATATTTATATTAAATATATCAATTTAATTAAATAAATATTTTAGAATTTGAAATATTTCAAATTTAGATTATTAAATATTAAATCATTAATTTAATAAATAAATATCTAAACATAATTAAATTAAATAATTTATTTATTAAAATGAATAAAATAATGTTGTCATTATCTCAGCATGTATTTTTAAATAGTCTAAAAAAAATCTAATAAAGTCTAAATACATTGAGTTCAGATATTTATACAAGTTAACCCAGACACTGAACCCACAGTTTCAAAACTTTTGTTTTTATCTACTACTCAAAATACGATTTTAATGTATTTATTTGTAACTTTGACATAGCAAGGAAACTTGGAGGAAAAGGAGACATTTGCTTTTAATATTTGAAAATTATTTTGTTGATTTAAAAAAATAAAAACCTTAACACGTGAGCATTTCTTCTTAAATAACACTGTGAAGTTTCTGAGTCGCATTCTATTAAAAGTGCTGATAAAATGGCCTCAGTTACTCATTTAAATTATCAGCTGAATGGGTAACAAATGAAGTAGAGAGCTTTTTAATTATTTATGAATGTATTGCTTGTGGATGGAGTGCCACATAGAGTTACCTCTCTTTTTGGCTTTGTTTTGTGAGCAGCAGTGGAATCTATGAATGAGATTAAACATAAGGACATTCACAGAAATTCTTAATGAACTTCTGGGGAAGGGCAATAAGTGCAAGGAAAAACTGCAGCAAGACTAATTACAAATTTCAAGTGGTCATCGCTTAATTATAGAAGCTTTTAAGTTCAAGTAATATATCTTTTTCATGAGCCTATCATATTGTATTAATTACCACAAACTGCACTCTTGAACACTTATCTTTTCACATATTTCTTATTCTTAGTACTTAAAATTACCCTTATGATTGATAAGTAAATGGATTTTACTGACAATGCATTTATTTACATAAATAAATAATGCTGTTTATATATATAAAAACAATTGAATATGTGTATGTGTTCAATGAATTTTTTTTCAAATTAACATCTTAATTCTACCACATTAGTTACAAATAGATATAGACTTTATAGATTCATCAAATATTTAATTCTCAAATTTATATGTCCTTTGTGAAGTAAATGAAACTGTATATATTAAATATAATCCTATCACATGTAACAGTTACTAGTGCATCCCAGGACATACATAGGTCAGGTCCTACTCAAGGCATCACGGATAACTGGATTTAACTTTCTATTCTAGGAGTCTTCTGTATATTTCTGTGGCTTTTATACTACAATCAGGAGGAAGAATTCTTTTGCTAAAAGCTTCCAAATGACTATGCGAGTAGATTATTTGTAGACTAGTGATATAATATTATTGTTTAATATGTGAAGCATGATAAAATAAAATGCTATTGCCATATTTAATTTGTTCAGTAAAGCATTCATTTAGTTATCAAGCATTCATTTTCTTTTTTTAAAGATTTTATTTATTTATTTGACAGACAGAGATCACAAGTAGACAGAGAGGCAGGCAGAGAGAAAGGAAGGGAAGCAGGGTCCCTGCTGAGCAGAGAGCCTGATGTGGGGCTCTATCCCAGGACTCTGGGATCATGACCTAAGCAGAAGGCAGAGGCTTTAACACACTGAGCCACCCAAGAGCCCCAAGCATTCATTTTCTTTATACAGAAGAGATAGAACAATATTATATAGTAGAAAATACAGTAAATAATCTAGAAACCTTGATCATTTTGTTTTGGCAATTTTAGAACATAAAATTAGCTAAAGCTCAAGTGCAAGTTATATTTGTATCATAGGAGGAAAAGTTAATTAAAAGTTTGTTTATTACCATAGTTTAACACTTCAACGAAATGATAACGAGTCCAAAATCAATGAATATATGAAGTATACAATAAAAACAATAATCTTGAGTGTATGTGACTCACTGTAGGTATTGATAGGCTAGAAATCAAAGGGAAAGTATCTATAGGGTTTGTTCAGTTCCATGCTCATCAGATTAATAGGCTTTCTCATATTGCTTCCTTCACCACATTAATTTGTCTAATGAAGTTTTCAAGAGTTAAAGACAGTGATAGGTTCATGGCTGGAGAGAAGGTACAGAATCTAAGATAGTTCAGCAGTGCTTATTATTTAAGAGAAAGACAGCATGGGAGGTGAGGGGTATATCATGCATCCTGTTTTCACTCCCTTTGTGGAGCACCTACCCTGGAGGTCATGTAATAATAACCAATGACCAAAAAACAATAAAAAAACCCAAACATCCATGTGGAAGTGCCATCCCTGCCTGGAGATGAGTAGACTGCTCAAACAGATCCTGGGCAGGCATCTCAGCCCAGGCCTGTGTTGGGGAAGCTGGTTCCTGGCTTTGGGCGCAATCTGGAAGCCAGCAAACTGACGGAAGAGTGCAGCCAGGGTTAACAGGACTGATGATCTTTTTGCAGCCAGGCCGCGGGTGGACACCCGCTCAAGGAGCCAGGCTAGGAGGCTGCCCAGCGCCAGCGCTGGTCAAGCTTGCAGCCCCCGGGGCTTCCCCCCGGCCCAGCCAGGGCGGGGCCTCAGGAGGGAGGGGGCGGGGGCGGGGCAGAGAAGGGGCTTTGCTAATTGCCAAAGCGAAAAGGGAGCTCGCGGAGGACTCAGGAGGGAGGGGGGCGGGGGCGGGTGGAGGGCGGCGGGGAGAAGGCGCTTTGCTAATTGCCTAAGCTGGAAGTGAGCTCACAGAGGATGTGGCTGAGAGTCTGGGAGGAGGTGGAGGGGCTGGCGGAGGAGGGGCGGGCAGCGCCGCGGTGCTGTGCTGCGGCTCAGTCGGGACTGCAGGACCCACCGGACTCGCCCCCCGTACGCTCCCATGTGAGGCTCCGCTGTCCCGCTCCTGCTGCCTGCTGCCCCTCCCCGCCCCAAGGCTTCTCCGGACCACCCTCTGCACAGGGGTAAAGTGACACCGCGCCGCGCCCTCACCTGGAGCAGAAAGCGCGGACCCGACCTGGGGGCGAAGAGGGGGGTTGTGGAGGCCCAGCCTCCCGCGAACCCCAGGGCACCGGGACCACCCCGGATGCTGCGCCAAACCCGGGTCCTCATGGGGTCGGGCTGGGGACAGCGCCTTGCGAGGTGCCCCCCGCCAGCAGGCACGCTAGCCCCCATCTTTCCGCAGCCCCATGCGCCCGTGCTGAGGACCCCCTTCCCTCCCCCGCCGTGGCCCCGCTGCTTTTGTTCTGGACTTGGGATCCCAGGTGGAAACTAGTCCCTCAGACCTCCCTGGCAGCAAGGAGGGCAGGGAGGGATTCTTGGTTTCCTGCCCTGGGTCCTCCTCTCTCCCCATTCACAAGCCTTCTGGCTTCCCTTTCCTCTCCTCATTGTCAGTTTTCTGAAATGGTTTTCTTCTGCATGTTGACCCAAAGAGCTATTTCATGAATGAATATACACGAAACTGAGTTGGAGCCCACCTGTAGAGGCCTTTCATTAGAATGGTCTCTGGTTCTAGCCTCAGTTCAGAATACTGCATGTACCTGAGGACCAAGTCCAGATGTTTCTTTCATCTCTGACTTGAATTTGAAATCCTCCTCAGACTTCAGCTTCCAGGATTTCTTCAGTCCTTGCTCTCCCACTGTCTTGCTGGGGATCCGCCATGAGTGTTGAACACAGGAATGAATGAATGATATATACCCCAGACTGCTGGGGCTTTGTCTTCTTTTGCTGAGGTTGGAAAGGCTTGGGAGAGACCCCCTGTATGCAGATAGAGAGCTGCATGCAATTGCTTAGATAAACGTGTTCCCCACTTAATTGCTTGGGCATTGAACATTTCGCCCTTAACCAGTGGCTTGAGCATTTAGGAGGAGACAATCTGGAGGTGAATCAGAAGATGGCTGAATCCACATGGTGGTGGTCTGGGTTTGGGAGATTTTCCTGGAGATTCAAAGGAAAGATATAAATTCTTCCAGTGTGGAGTGGTAAACATTTTATCGATGGGAGATGGAAAATAAATGGTCTGGTTAAACTTTCCCGCCCCCTCAAAACCCATTATTTGAAAACACAAAAAGGGAAGTGAAGGGAGAAATCCTCCCACTCCCATTCCCACTCACCTCCATAGCCATCTCCTCTTCCAAGAACCTAACAGACAAGGTGCCAAGAAGTGTTAGGTACCAGCAGTGGTCTCAGATCTCATTCAAGAATCATGGTGAAAGGCTTTCAAATAGATTGTGGGGGCACAGGGATCCAATTAGGGGGGACAAGTTTAAGGTTTGCCTGGTCCCCTAAAAACTAATGGCACTAGAGAAGATGAGCTTTGGGAACTATAGCTTAATGGATACAATGTGTTAAAAGCTTCAGTGAGTCATGGTGGGAAGAGGCCAAGAGGGCAGCAAACACAGTCTTAGATGATGTTATTAATAGCACTACAGGCTCTAGATTTCCTGTGGTGGTGTTCTTGGCAAGACCAGCCCGGCCAAAGTGGATACTCTCAACCTGGAACAGAGGGTCTTGGAGATGCCAGCACGTGAGGTATGATGAGAGGGTAAAATGATAGGAGGTGTCCTTTGGAAGGACTGACTCCTTGACTTTAAAAGGGAGAACCCAAATCTGTAGGTGAAATCTTTCTGGCTACAAAGAGGGCCAAGGCCTCCTAAGGTCAAGGTCTCCTCGTCACTTGCAAAGATGTCGAAGAACATATTCAGACATTTCAAAGATGTCCTCATATCATTGGTTCCCACTCTGGAATTCTATCAATAAGGTGAGAGTTCCTCTAGATGAAAAAGAGATCTAAAAAGACTTCCCTTTCTCATGTAATTTCTGTAACCTCCAGGACACACCCACCTCCCCCTTCCAGCTCTGTAATGAAGCCACAGCTGGTGCCAATTTGTGGAACTCCTTAAAGGCTATTCTCCCTTATATACCCCGGGACCAAGTTCCCATGCTCCCTCACCCGATTTCCTGCACTCACCTCCCACCTGGTGTGTTCACACCTGCAAGTGCCTTTTACCAACCCCTTTGCCAAAAGGCAGCCAGAGTGACCTTTCAAAGACCTATCAGTTCCTGGCATTTGTCTCCATAGAAATCTGCACTGATCTTCTAACAAATTCTCAGTCCTCCAAAGGCACCCATAATCCTCCCATCAGTCTATTCATACCCCTCCAACTGACTGATGCCTGTTCTGCCCCATCTCTCTGCCCTTCAACCACACTGCCTCCTTCTTCCTGTGGAGACCTCTCATGGCACCTGCCTCCAAGCACAGGTGATTCCCATTGATGGGAAGACCCTCTTCTCTCCCCCATCTCCCCACTCCAGTTACTCCCACTTATTCGTGAGCTCACAAGCCCCATGGTACACACTCTCCATGCAGCCTGCTCTCTCTTTTCTAGCACTGGCCTCCGTTTCTAGCTGTGCTTGTGTCATGGATGTCCCTCCCCAGCCAGCCTCCAAGCTCTCCTTCCCTTTAGCTCCAACACCTGACACAGTGCCTGGCACGTAGTAAGCCCTGGCTAGCTTCTAAGAGCCTCACTGAGGGACTGAAAGCATTTTAAAAATGTCACCACGTAGGCTCCAAACTGTAGGCAGAAAAAGCTTTGCCTGGATTGACATTTTAGAGACGTATTCGTCAAGTTGGATGTGTTCACTGACTTTACCTTGTAAAATTTAAAAAAAAAAAAAAAGGACCTCTGTATCGCTTCGCATCTAAGGAAGGCGCATGTATACTATTAGACCACGTTATGAGCTTAATGGAAGGAGACAAGATGTTTTCGCTAAGAAAATGTATAAGACTGTTGAGCTCAAGTGGGAGGAAACAGTCCGTTTGTTGGAGCATTGCTATCTTACTCTATCACAGCCACTCATAAAAATCTGACACAGGGTGAGTCAGAATTGTCTGTCGGAGATGAGTTAGATCTGGCTCATGTTCCTACAGACATGAAAGCCAGAAACGAAAAAGGAGGCTTTAAAAGCGTGGGTTGAGGAGGCGGTGTGGTTCACTGCGATGAGCTAAGTGCCCAGGGCCACCAGCAGACATGCTGGCCTGTGTCCGTCCTTTGTTCTGGGGTCCCTCTTGCACCATGTGGTGAGGCTGGTGGCTGGGAGCAGCTCAGGACAGGACCTGGTGGCATCTTACCTCTCCCACCCTCCTGTGGGCTCCAGTGGGCTCCAGTAGGTCCCAAGGGACAGCCTGCCTTCCTTGCAAAGCCCAGTAGCACTGGGAGCAGAAACTGGGGCCAAAGAGTGAGCACCCTGTTTGACAAGCTGGACCAGCCACCTCTTCTTCAGATGCAGGGGGAGCCCTGGCATGCTGACTCCTCCCTTCTCCCTTTCCCCTTTCCTCTCTTCCTCCCTCTTTCCTTCCCCTCTCTCCTTCCCTGGTGGTGCCCTTTCCCAATGCCCACTTCATCCCTTTTCCTTTCTACATACCTGTCTTCTAGAGTTTCTTCTCTTTCCTCCCCATTACTTCCCTTCATCTGAATCTCCTCTTTGGTCCCTTTGTCCCTGCTCTCTGCTCCTCCTCCCCTTCCCTGGCCCCTGTTCAGCTCCATACTGAATGCAGGCAGAGCTGGACTAACATGCTCACTTGCTTGCTCAGCCACCCTCCAGAGAAGTCACTCTTCGGTGGCCACCTTCCTGACCCCCTGGTCGCTTCTCCACTTGTTCAGATATTGCTCTGAAGTCTGAGGAGGACAGAGCGGGGCTGCCACAGAAGCAGGCCAGAGGAGAAACCAAACCATGTGTCCACACTGTCCCCCAGCACTGCTGCTCTGAGAGCTTTCGGAGTCCTCAACAGGGTTAGGATTTAGGGGCTTCTTCAGAACTGGGAGTGAAAACAAGCATAGGTCTAAAGAAAAGCGACGGCCCCCACACAAAAATAATAATCACAAATGAAAACTATGTTAACTCTGAAGTCCCAAAGTTGAAGAATTGCCTTGAATCTGTCACTAGAAAGCACCCAAGGCCTCACTCTCTGGGTTCTGGGTGCCCTGGGAATGGCAGGAGGCTCTGACATGCACGTGGGGGTGCCGAACTATGAGGGCTAGCCTGCCCGCTGGCAGGGGGGGGTACCTCCTGTGGCGCTGTCCTGGCACGACCCCCTGCGTAGGGGGTGTGGCGCGGCGTCCTGGGTGGTCCTGGTGCCCTGGGGTTGCCGGAAGCCTGGGCCCCGACCACTCCACCCTCCCCCCCCCCACGCTCCTGTCCTGCGTTTTCTGCTTCAGGTGAGGGCGCGTCGAGGTGTCACTTTACCTGTGAGCAGAGGGTCCTCCAGAGAAGCCATGGGGCAGGGAGGGGCAGCAGGCAGCAGGAATGAGAACGGGACACCGTGGCCTCTGGGGCTAAGCTGGAGCGTGGGAGCGCAGGGGCAGCGAGTATGGTGGGTCCTGCAGTCCCGAATGGGCTGCAGCACAGCACCCTGGAGCTGTGTGCCCCTCCTTCCCGCCTGGGCAATTAGCAAAGCCCCTTCTCCTGGCCCCCCCCCGCCCCGCCCCCGCCCCCCTCCCTCCTGAGTCCTCTGAGAGCTCACTTCCAGCTTTGGAAATTAGCAAAGACCCTTCTCTGTGCCGGCCCTGCCCCCTCACTCCAGGGGCCTGAGCTCTGGCTGGGGTGCAGGGCTATGCCCTAGCATGCTGCCCCATTGCCAGCGCCTGCGCTGGGCAGACTCATAGCCTGGCTTTCTGAGCGGGTGTCCACGGGCAGCCTGGCTGCGAAAAGATCATCAGTCCTAAAGGCCAGCTGCACTCTTGGGTCAGTTTGCTGGCTTCCAGATTGCGCCCAAAGCCAGGAACCAGCTTCCCCAGCACAGGCCTGGGCTGAGATGCCTGCCTGGGATCTGTCTGAGCAGTCTCCTCCACTCCAGGCAGGGATGGCACTTCAACCTGGATGTTTGGGTTTTTGGTTTGTTTTTTTGGTCATTGGTTATTACATGACCTCCAGGGTAGGTGCTCCACAAAGGGAGTGAAAACAGGACGCCTGATATATATGCATATGGCCATTCTAGAAAAATAGCTTGTGGTTCTCTTGGAAACGCGGCATTGGTCCTTGCACTATGGTTTAATAGAAAAGGGATTATGCACCAAGTTACTTAAATGAGCATAGGTTGAAATCGTTTACTGAGAGTAAATATTTTAAATAGTTATATTTTAACTAAATCTATCATCAATCATAAATCTATTACACAAAGGTTACAGGCAATTTAAAAGCAAGAGCACTCTATTCAGGGTTTTAAATAATCCCTGTCTGTCTTGGCACATGAGAAGGCAAAGATAGGAAATGGTTTGTAAAAGATCATATAATAGCTTTTACTAATTCTATTTATTTGACAGACAGAGATCACAAGTAGGCAGAGAGGCAGGCAGAGAGAAAGATGGGGAAGCAGGCTCCCCGCCAAGCAGAGAGCCTGATGAAGGGCTCGATCCCAGGACCCTGAGATCATGACCTGAGCCCAAGGCAGAGGCTTAACACACGGAGCCACCCAGGCGCCCCCAGATGAAATACATTTCTGACTTAGAAACTTCAGATAGAATTATTTTGTCCATGATGACAACTGAAGAAAATGTGTCATCCCTAAACCTAACCTTAAACCCTACCAACGCTGAAACCTAAGCTGACCTTAAAGCCCAAACTAGAACCCTGAATCCCAAACCTGGAATGGAACCCAAAGCCTGTACCTGAGCCCTGGATCCAAGCCCTGAACCAAGAACCCAAACCCTAAACCAGACCTCCAAGTCATGAAACCTGATCCCAAATCTCAGCATGAAGTCAAACCCCAAATTTGACCTTGAACTTTATCCCATAAGCCCTGAGTCTTAAAGCCTAAATCATAAACTTAAAGCCCTAAACTATAACTCTGTTCCCTTGTCCTTCACTCTAAACCCTCACCCTAACACTAAACACAAAGCCTGATCTAGAACTCTGACTAAAACCTGAACCTGAACCCAAATTCAAACCCTTCACCACACTTTGCTTATGCACTTGCCATTGATGGATACTTGCAGTTTGTACCTCTTGATTCTTGTGAACATTGTTTGGGTTGGGGGCTAGGGTTAGGGTCTTGGATTAGGGTAGGGTCCAGGCTTGAGACCAAGTTGAGGTCAGAGTGTGGGTCTGCATCAGGGCCATGTTCAGTGACACTGTTTGGGTCAAGGACTGTTGTAATTCCACATTGTTTCCAATTCATTGTTCCTTAGCTATTTGGGGGGAAGTTGGGGTGTATTGGGCTCCATGCAGCTTGAATTTCTGGAATGAAATGGCATCAGCTGGACCCGGGGAGGGAGCAGGACCTTCCACTGAAGGGTGAGCTCCCACAGTCCTGCACTGCCTTGCACCTCCTGCAGAGGGCACCAGACCCCAGCACCCTCCCTGAGCCCAGGCTGCACAGCCACAGCTGTGGCCTGAGCCCTGCCTTTTCAGGACCCACTGTGGAGATTTCTGGAGAATGTGGGGCGCCTCCCACCCTGACAGGACAAGCTGAGGAGGGTGTGGCTCTGCATCCACACTGACCGGACCCGTTGTGGAGGACGCGCCCACACTGGCAGCAGTCCAACCTCCTAAGGACCAGACGCTGGAGGAGGTGAGGAGAAGTCCCTTAGTGGACTGTCAAGGGGTTCGTGGTCTCAGGACCCCACAGAGAAAGGGCGCCCTGTGTAGACACTGGGGCTTCCGTCGTTTTGTGTGAGGAGACGTGGCCTCCTGCTGCGCTGTGCGGGGGGGCTGTGGGGTCCCCCCTTTCTGGGCTCGGGTAATCCTTGGTCCTTGTCTGTGTTTGTGTGCTCGCGGATTAGGTTCCTTGGGCTCCTCAGATGGTCTGCAGTCAGGGAGCGTCCCCCTGCTTTGGTGCTCGTGCTCTCCCCACCTCAGCCCTGCGGGGTCCTTCCCGTATCCACACCCACTCCAGGCTTGCGCCTAGTCCGGAAATTCGGGAGCCAAAGTGAGGACTCTGTAGCCGGTTTTGGGGAGAGTAGGTATTTTCCCAGTGTGGGTTCTTCCCTGAGCACAGTGCCTCCCCATCTCCGTGTGTACCCCTCCCTGTCTGTTGTCATTGTTGCAGGGCTGTCAGAGGACAGGTCTGTCACCTTCTTGGTTCAGGGGCCTCCCAGGTATCTTGCTGTCTTGGATGCAGGTGTAAATGAGATTGTTCTCCGCAGTCTCTTTCTGATGGTTCCTTCGGAGCACCTAGGAGTGCCACTAATTTGTGCATATTGATTTTGTTCCTTGCAAGTTCTTGAATTTATTAGTTCAATTGGCCTTAAACTCAATCTGCCAGTTATTTGACCAGCAGCATGGGTTTAATTGGGAAGAGCAGAGAATGGCAGTCTGGGCTGAGCAAGCTAAGGTCCCAACACAGGCAAGTGCGAGAAACAAAGGAGAGGAACATTATTTCATGGAGGAGGAAGAAGTTGGGAAGGGTGCTTGAAGAAAAGTCCCTTGGAGAAAGGCAGGGTGATGGAGAATTCTCACCAGCTGAGCTGCAAAGATCCTACAAAAAGTCAGGAGATGAACCTCCAGCTTCCCCTGTGGGGCCTAAAATTGGTGAGTCTCTCCTGTGGGGGATTGCAATGTGGGGTCTGTAATGGGCACTGAGCACCAGGCGCCCCCTTCCAGCCTCCCCTTCTGGCATCCCCAGTCCACTTTACTGGGGCTTCCCTTCCTGCTTTTGCACAGTTCTAACCAGCTTGTGGTGGAAAGTTGTGGAAAAACTGAAATTCCAAATCCACTGCTTCTACTGCACCTGAGATACAGGGGCCCATGATTTAATCCTCCCACGAGTCTCTTGCTAGCCCCACCTGTCCGTTACTCATTTTGAGAGTTGATATTACCAAAGTACTGTAATTCTAAAAATTTCTGAATTAGCTGTATTATTTCTTTTTAGGTATGAAGTTAACTTCCAATTATATGAATTTAATATTTTGGTCATTGTTTTCTAATTTTATTGCCTTATTCTTGGAAAATATAGCCTGATATTTAACTCTAGAAATTTATTGGCATATACTTCTGGCCTAAATAATGGCCTGTTTGTGTAAATGTTCAACTTATGCTTATATACTTACTGAAGACTCTTGTTTTGGGGTTAGGATGGCTACATTTATTAATAGATCAGGACTATTAGATTCTCTAAATTTTGATGTCTCTTAATTTAATCTAATTAAATTATCAGTTAATGAAAGAAGTTAAATTTTTTATGTACTACTGCATCTAAACTTATCAAAGTCTTTGCTATAATTAGACAAGTATGTCATCCTGTTTTTATACCAAGTCTTACATTTAAAAAATCATACTATCTGAAATATTATTTATTTTTATTATTATTTATTTTTTTTAAAAGATTGTATTTATTGGGGTACCTGAGTTAAGTGTCTACCTATAGCTCAGGTCATAATACCCGGGTCCTGGGATAGAGCCCCGCAGGGGGTTCCCTGCTCAGTGGCGTGCTTCTCCCTCTCCCTCTGTTATTCCCTCTGCTGTGTGCATGTTTTTCTTTTCTCACTCTCTCTCAAATAAATAAGTAAAATTTAAAGATTATCTCTCTCAAATAAATAAGTCAAATTTTTTTTCTCAATGGGAGGGAGAAGCAGACTCTCCACTGAGCAGGGAGCCTGATGCAGGGCTCAATACCAGGACCCTGGGATCATCACCTGAGCTGAAGGCAGACACTTGAACCGACTAAGTCACCCAGGCACTCCAGCTGTTTATTTATTTATTTATTTTTATTATGCATATGTTTTATCTCTCTTTTCTACAAGTCTTTTTTTTGATCTTTTTACTTTTTTCATAAAACTGAATTATTTCAAGATGACTTGGTCATCCTCTTTTCCCCAACCTCAAAGATCATAGAGTATATTTTAACTGTTAAAATAATATTAGTATTTAAGTACTGCCTACACAAATTAAGGCAAACTATCTGTGATCTGTATTCCTGAAAATATTTTTTTTATTATGCCTTCCTATGCCAATGACATTTTATAAGGATCTAAACGTTTCCATTTGTGATTTTTTTTCAAGATAATAAAGCTATTACTTCATTCTTTTTTATATCTGATGTTATTTAAAAAATTTCTGTCAGTCTGATTCTTGTTTCTTTATTAATGAATTATTTTTTTTCTCTCTAACACTTGTGATTTTTTTTGTGTGTCTTTGGTATGTATGCCCTAGTTTGGGATTCATAGAGTCAACTCTAGTTATGAATATTTTCTTTCTTTTCTTATATGTAAGTTTTAATCCAGTGTCTTGACTATTTTATGCTTGAGAAATAGATGTACATTAATATTCAAATATTTCTTTCCTTTTTCTTCTTTCATTTAAAAAAAGTCATTTATTTTATTTTATTTAAAAATATTTATTTATTTATTTGGAGTAGAGAGAGAGGGTCATGAAGAGTGGCTGATTATATACTTTCAATTTGGGAGGAGGTTAGGGATAGCACAAGCCTCCAAGGTATTTTATAAACAAGGTTTCCAGGACCTTGAGGGGGCTAGCTATTGTTAGGGAAAGGTCATTTATTACTATTTAGTAAAAACTCAGGGAAGAGACTCTTCTGATGTGTATCAGTGGGTATATGCTTGGGAGATGATTGCCAATGTATATCTTGAGGGCAGGGGTGGGGAGTAGAGATAAAGAAGTTTCCAAAGTAATTTTTACATGTGAAAGTAGATTTTCAGTATCCTGGGGGGTGGACTAAGAATGCTTTTTGCCCTGAGTGGATGTGTCCACATGGAAGCAGCTGAGTCCCCAGAGGAGCTTCAAGGACTTGTCAACAGGCTATGAGTAGTAAGGAAATCTAATTTCTTCTCTAGCTTTTGTTCCACACACATCACCTACATCTTACACCTCTTTTATATTGATAATTTTAATGCTTTGCTGGTATCCAGATGACTATATCCTTAAGTGACTTCTTATCTCTATTGAAACCATTATGTATTCTATCCATTGTATTCTTAATTCAACTAGATTACATATATTTAATCTATTAGTACCACTAGGTTCTTATTCTTGTTTTTATTTCAAAATCTTTCCTTATTTCCTTACATTATTTATTGGGTATATTTTAAATCCCTGAAATACTCACTTATTATATATAAGCTGTCAACCGTATTCTTATTTTGAGGTAGCTATATCTTTTTGGGTTTTAGGACATCATACCAACAATGCCAAATAATTTTCAGACAACAGCAGGATCTCCAAGAATTCAACTAAATTCTGACACTATCTACCTGAACATAGTGTAAGATTTCATCAGTTAAGGGATCAGTCCTCCAAGACTATCTCCAACCCCACCTCAGATGCCAGTCTCACTGTAGGCCCCAGGTTATTACCTGTGCTTGTGACTGAGCAACTACAGGTTGGAGGTCCCAGTGGCCTACTTTTTTACGTTCTTTTAATTTGCTACAGGGACTCACAAAACTCAGAAAAATACTTACTTTATGTTTGCCAGCTTATTAAAAGATATAATAGAAGATTTAAATCAATAGATAGATAAAGAAGTGCACAGGGCAAGGTATGGAGAATGGGCACAGAGCTTCTATTACCTTCTGTAAGACTGCCACTCTTCCTGCCTTTTCATACATTTAACAAACTAAAAGCTTTCTGAACCCAGTCCTTTCAGCTTTTCTGTGGAGGCTTCATGACATAGTCATGACTGACTAAATCATTGTCATTTGCTGATCTAATCTCCAGATCCTCTTCCCTCCCCAGATAATCCTGTATTGGGAGGAAGGGGAGGCAAAAAGTTGTGAAGGCTTTCACCAAGTGGTTGGTCCTTCAGGCAAACAGCCCTTGCCTTGAGTGAGGTCTGAAGGTCACTTCATTAACAGAACAAAACACACCTCTCTCACCCTTATCACAGGAAATCCCAAGAGTTTTAGGAGCTGTGAGTCAGTAGCCATGGTTGAAAACCAAATATTCAGATGACCAAAATATATTTCTTGTAAACCACTATATTACACTACATGCTTAAGTATTTAATTATGTGATCTTTTAAACTAATATTTTTCTAAGAGTATAAACTGTTCTGGCAGTAATCTGGATTGGGGAGTGATGTATTGCCAAATTTCTGTCGTTTTAGTCCAGGAAGTCAAAGAGAAAGAACAGGAGAGCCCCTTAGGGCAGGAAGTTCAAAGTAACAATGTTAACTACTACTACCTTTTCTTGATTTTTTTTTTAAACAAGCAAATCTTCTCTTCAGAGTTGCAGTTTAAAGCCAAGAACATGCAGAATTGGGAGAAAAAATAGTTAAATTTGGAGACTTGCAGAGGTAGAATCAGAGTAGTGAAAGCCATTACAGCAACTGAACTAACTGAGGTCAGTCTTTGGTGAATCACAGAAACAGGTGGAGTTGTCAAAGGAATCTTTGTTTACAACATACAAGGAGATCACAGGGAATAAGTTCCAAAGCCTTGACTGTTTGAACAGGAGAGAGATTTTTATTTAGTATTTAAGATGAATACTCAGAAGGGAGAGTTTTATTATTCCGTGTATGGTTGGTCATAAGGTTGTGGATGCATGCACATCCACATATGTATTTGTGCAATATGTATTGCATGTTCACCTGAATGAAGCTTGTATTCCACCGAGGGCAGAAACTTCAACGTTAGAATAAAGCAGAGGTAACTGTTGGACAAGGGAAAGGGACTCTGCAGGCTTCAAGAGCAGATAGAAACTAGATGGGGTCTTGGGCTCATTTTCTGGGACAAGGAATGCAAGGCCTTGATTGCTTTTGAAATAGCACTAGGAGTTTTACCACTGATTTATTGTCTCAATAGCTTAGGCTATTTCCTGGTCTGGTGGTGACTGTTAGTTTTCCCATTGCCTTGTTCCCTCAAAATCCTTAAGGAGTGAGGTTTATGCATTTCTTTTTAAGAACCTCCCAGGAAGTTTTGGAAGAAGTGTGCTTGGGCAAGTACACAGGTGGGGTATAGATCATTGAAAATAGCTGGGGACAAAAAATGATTTTCTTATGTAAGGAAACTATATGTCATCTTAATTTTCTGGGAACCTCTAATTCTTTCTGCTGATGTTACCAGCAGGCTTCTGAGATATTACTGATTGTTCTCTTGAACCTAAGGAAAAAGAAATGTAGAAAGCAAAAGACAAAACTTTAAAATCTATCCTCCAACTCATCAATTCACTGCAGCCACCTCTCTGTCTTTCCCTTTCTCTTTTTCTTTATCTTTCTCTCTCACTTTCTCTCTCACATACGAACAACACACGCAAATCATCTTAAAACAATTTTTAATTTTCCCTATTCCATTTTAATATACTTGAGGCATGATTATTTTCTTAGTAAATACAAGAAAAAAAAATCTAGGATTCCATCATTCTGTGTGATTAAAGTATTGAGGAATTTACTTCCAATAGCACTTATAAAAACATATTTTATTTAAGGAATATTATATAATCAGGTGCCTGCATTTTTCTTATTCTCTAACTAGTGTTATTTGGCAATTAATATTTTGTCAATCAATATTCCCCTATACCTGAATGTGTGGGCAGTGAGAGATGAGTTAGAGGCAAGGATGGTGAACACTCCCAACAACTGCAGACTACATATATCTTAAGCCATGATTTTCTTTGCAAAGGTCAACATTGATAATGTTCTAGTCATACCTCCGTGTACCAGGAAAGAAGTAGCATATTTCTTGAAAGACACAGCTATCAAAGCTCCATTGAGAAACTGTAAAGATGGACAAGCGATTTCCAAATTACATATCTGATAATGGACATCTACTCTGATTATTTAAAAATGAATAAAAATAAAAAACCTTACTAATAACCAAACAGAGTATCCAATTTTACATGTGAAGGAAATAATGGAAGAGACATGTCACCAAAAGTATATGGATGGCTTATAGGCACATGACAAATTTCTCAACATTTAGACATTAAAGAAATACAAATTAAAATCATAATGAGACATGCTTACATATCTATTAGAATGGCTAAAATTATAAAGGCTAATTGTACTTGGTCTGAGCTAGATTGAGAAGCAACAAAAAATCTAAACTGTTGTTGGCATATATCATGATACAACCACTTTGGAAAATAGTTTGAAAATTTTTTTAAATGCAAAATATGTTGCAGTTACAAAAATAGCCATTTTACTTCTAGGCATTTAACCAAGAGAAACAAGCCCATGTTCATACAGGGACTTGTATATGAATTTCATAGCAGCTTTATTTTTAAGAATTGAAAACAGTGGAAATGTTCATCAATGTCCATCCATAGAGCAAAGAAAAATTATGATCTATTCATTAAAGAGATTACTATTCAACATCAAAATGAACTATTTACAATTGGAGATTCTCAAAGTAATGATGCTGAGAAAAGAAAAGCCAGGCAATGAATAGTATATACAGTGTGATTCCATGACTATAAAAAATCTAGAAAATACAAACTTATATATAGTCACAGTCATCAAATATATTGGTGTGATTTTAGTGCCTTCTTCTGTGATCCTATAGCTTCCTACACTTGCATCTCTGAGCATTTGTTACACCATGTGAAAATATGAACTCTTTCTCTTCATTCTGTCTTACTAGAATAAGAGTCCTTGAAATTTTATGGACAATTGAACTCTCAGTTATTAGCAGAAATTCTATCACACAGTAATTTTCCAAATATAAAAGCCAGAGTTTTACAATGACTTCTAAGCTTTTACATGATCTAGCCACTCATTTAACCTCTGTGACCTCTTTCCCTGCTACTCTTCAGTCACTCACAGTGGCCTCCTTGCTATTCCTCAGATATGCCAGGCATGATCCAACCTTATGGCCTTCAAGATAGCCAATTCCTTTGTCTGGAGTGACCTTATTGCTGATAGTTCTGCGCAAATTCATCACCTTTCCATACCTTTGTTCAATTGTCAGCTTCATTGTAACTACCCTGATCTTCCTATTAAAAATTTTAACTCCCCATCCCCTGCCTAGCAACCTTGATTTTTCTCACCCTGATCGAGTTTTTCTTTTTCCCCATTGTACTCATCCTTTTTGAATGCACTATGCAATTTTTATTAAGGTTTATAGCTTTGAATTGTCTCACCCATTAAAATAAAAGTTCTACAAAGCCAAGTATTTCATTTACCAGTGTAGTCTGAAGTAATATCTGCCATATAATACTTCAGTAGACAACTGGTAAATTTCAAAATAAATTAATGTTGAGAATATACTGAATTTCACAAGTCATTTCAATATTTATTTCCAAAAAAATAAACTATGTAAAACATACCTTAAATTTACTTTCAAAATATTTTATAGCATATAATGGACAATATACATAAGCCTTAAAAAAACAATCCTATAAATAACCATTTCATACCTACTTAAAAACTACATAATACCACACTCCTAGATCCTCTCTGAACGCTCTAAAATAACCCTAAAGGAAATACATTTTAAAAATAACAGATTTTTTGTCAAATAATTTAAAAAAATAAAAGTTTCATTCATCTATGTAGATCATAATAAATGTTTTTAATAAGCATGAAATTATAACTCTGAAGTGTGCTAAAATGAAACCACCTGCTAAGGGTGAGAGAATAAAAATAAACATCATTTTTCCAAATAAGAGGAATTTATTACCTTTGAATCAAAGCATGTGGATTTGTTCAAACTGGCAATAAAGGAATATGGAGACACAAACCATAGAAAGTCATATTTTAGATTTCTAAAAGACTTCGAAGTGAAGAGCATACATTCACTTCTCACTTATTGCTCCTACATATTCATGAATTTGAGAGAAAATATAGGCCCTGTGTGTCTTAGCAACTAATGGGATATTTTTTGATATTTACATGCTTACACATAGTATGTGTTATAGTCTTCTCTTTTACATGCTGTAAAAAGGTTAACTCCTTTTCTGCAGAGATCTGAAAATGTGAAACAGTGCCTGAGTAGCTGAATTCATCTAATTCAAATTTCTTGCAGGTCTAAGACCTATTGTTTTTCACTTGACTGCCTCCTTTTTCATCTGTCAATTGGTTACAAATTCTGGTACTGAAGAGAATACATTGGGGCTGGTGGCTCAGTGTGTTAAAGCCTCTGCCTTCAGTTCAGGTCATGATCTCAGGATTCTGGGATCGAGCTCCACATCGGGACATAATGTAACGACAGATAGTTTATATGGGAGCCCTTTGGGTACTCTGGTGGATGAATGTTTTTAAATTAGTTTTTCATGGACATGGGGAGTTAGAGACGAGAAGGGAGGTGGGGGAAATTGGAAGGGGAGCTGAATCATGAGAGACTATAGACTCTGAAAATCAATCTGAGGGTTTTGAAGGGGCGGGGGATTTGGAGGTTGGGGTACCAGGTGTTGGGTATCATAGAGGGCACTGCTTGCATGGAGCACTGGGTGTGGTGCAAAAAGAATGAATACTGTTATGCTGAAAATAAATAAAAAATTAATTTCAAAAATATTAGTTTTTCGTAAACTACAAAAAAAAAAAAAAGAAAAGCGCTCCCATTTATAGCGTACACTTTATGGTTCACAAAGCACGTGCCAACAATAAAAATAATAATGGGTTACCGTTACACTTCATAGAAAAGGAGGTACAGGGAAATTGAATGAAAGGGAATAACAAAGTAGGTTCATAAGTCAATCTTCCTTGTAAAAAAATTAACCTGAAAGTGCGTTTCTGCCACCTCTCTCCTGTGTGACATTTTATCGATGGGAGATGGAAAATAAATGGTATGGTTAACCTTTCCCTCCCCCTCAAAACCCATTATTTGAAAACACAAAAAGGGAAGTGAAGGGAGAAATCCTCCCACTCCCATTCCCACTCACCTCCATAGCCACCTCCTCTTCCAAGAACCTAGCAGACAAGGTGCCAAGAAGTGTTAGGTACCAGCAGTGGTCTCAGATCTCATTCAAGGATCATGGTGAAAGGCATTCAAAGAGATTGTGGGGGCACAGGGATCCAATTAAGGGGGACAAGTTTAAGGTTTGCCTGGTCCCCTAAAAACTAATGGCACTAGAGAAGATGAGCTTTGGGAACTATAGCATAATGGATACAATGTGTAAAAAGCTTAAGTGAGTCATGGTGGGAAGAGGCCAAGAGGGCAGCAAACACAGTCTTAGATGATGTTATTAATAGCACTACAGGCTCTAGATTTCCTGTGGTGGTGTTCTTGGCAAGACCAGCCCGGCCAAAGTGGATACTCTCAACCTGGAACAGAGGGTCTTGGAGATGCCAGCACGTGAGGTATGATGAGAGGGTAAAATGATAGGAGGTGTCCTTTGGAAGGACTGACTCCTTGACTTTAAAAGGGAGAACCCAAATCTGTAGGTGAAATCTTTCTGGCTACAAAGAGGGCCAAGGCCTCCTAAGGTCAAGGTCTCCTCGTCACTTGCAAAGATGTCGAAGAACATATTCAGACATTTCAAAGATGTCCTCATATCATTGGTTCCCACTCTGGAATTCTATCAATAAGGTGAGAGTTCCTCTAGTTGAAAAAGAGATCTAAAAAGACTTCCCTTTCTCATGTAATTTCTGTAACCTCCAGGACACACCCACCTCCCCCTTCCAGCTCTGTAATGAAGCCACAGCTGGTGCCAATTTGTGGAACTCCTTAAAGGCTATTCTCCCTTATATACCCCGGGACCAAGTTCCCATGCTCCCTCACCCGATTTCCTGCACTCACCTCCCACCTGGTGTGTTCACACCTGCAAGTGCCTTTTACCAACCCCTTTGCCAAAAGGCAGCCAGAGTGACCTTTCAAAGACCTATCAGTTCCTGGCATTTGTCTCCATAGAAATCTGCACTGATCTTCTAACAAATTCTCAGTCCTCCAAAGGCACCCATAATCCTCCCATCAGTCTATTCATACCCCTCCAACTGACTGATGCCTGTTCTGCCCCATCTCTCTGCCCTTCAACCACACTGCCTCCTTCTTCCTGTGGAGACCTCTCATGGCACCTGCCTCCAAGCACAGGTGATTCCCATTGATGGGAAGACCCTCTTCTCTCCCCCATCTCCCCACTCCAGTTACTCCCACTTATTCGTGAGCTCACAAGCCCCATGGTACACACTCTCCATGCAGCCTGCTCTCTCTTTTCTAGCACTGGCCTCCATTTCTAGCTGTGGTTGTGTCATGGATGTCCCTCCCCAGCCAGCCTCCAAGCTCTCTTTCCCTTTAGCTCCAACACCTGACACAGTGCCTGGCACGTAGTAAGCCCTGGCTAGCTTCTAAGAGCCTCACTGAGGGACTGAAAGCATTTTAAAAATGTCACCACGTAGGCTCCAAACTGTAGGCAGAAAAAGCGTTGCCTGGATTGACATTTTAGAGACGTATTCGTCAAGTTGGATATGTTCACTGACTTTACCTTGTAAAATTAAAAAAAAAAAAAAGGACCTCTGTATCGCTTCGCATCTACCGAAGGCGCATGTATACTACTAGACCACGTTATGAGCTTAATGGAAGGAGACAAGATGTTTTTGCTAAGAAAATGTATAAGACTGTTGAGGTCAAGTGGGAGGAAACAGTCCGTTTGTTGGAGCATTCCTATCTTACTCTATCACAGCCACTCATAAAAATCTGACACGGGGTGAGTCAGAATTGTCTGTCGGAGATGAGTTAGATCTGGCTCATGTTCCTACAGACATGAAAGCCAGAAACGAAGAAGGAGGCTTTGAAAGCGTTGGTTGAGGAGGCCGTGTGGTTCACTGTGATGAGCTAAGTGCCCAGGGCCACCAGCAGACATGCTGGCCTGTATCCTTCCTTTGTTCTGGGGTCCCTCTTGCACCATGTGGTGAGGCTGGTGGCTGGGAGCAGCTCAGGACAGGACCTGGTGGCATCTTACCTCTCCCACCCTCCTGTGGGCTCCAGTGGGCTCCAGTAGGTCCCAAGGGACAGCCTTCCTTCCTTGCAAAGCCCAGTAGCACTGGGAGCAGAAATTGGGGCCAAAGAGTGAGCACCCTGTTTGACAAGCTGGACCAGCCACCTCTTCTTCAGATGCAGGGGGAGCCCTGGCATGCTGACTCCTCCCTTCTCCCTTTCCCCTTTCCTCTCTTCCTCCCTCTTTCCTTCCCCTCTCTCCTTCCCTGGTGGTGCCCTTTCCCAATGCCCACTTCATCCCTTTTCCTTTCTACATACCTGTCTTCTAGAGTTTCTTCTCTTTCCTCCCCATTACTTCCCTTCATCTGAATCTCCTCTTTGGTCCCTTTGTCCCTGCTCTCTGCTCCTCCTCCCCTTCCCTGGCCCCTGTTCAGCTCCATACTGAATGCAGGCAGAGCTGGACTAACATGCTCACTTGCTAGCTCAGCCACCCTCCAGAGAAGTCACTCTTCGGTGGCCACCTTCCTGACCCCCTGTTCGCTTCTCCACTTGTTCAGATATTGCTCTGAAGTCTGAGGAGGACAGAGCGGGGCTGCCACAGAAGCAGGCCAGAGGAGAAACCAAAACATGTGTCCACACTGACCCCCAGCACTGCTGCTCTGAGAGCTTTCAGAGTCCTCAACAGGGTTAGGATTTAGGGGCTTCTTCAGAACCGGGAGTGAAAACAACCATAGGTCAAAAGAAAAGCTATGGCACCCACAAAAAATAATAATCACAAATGAAAACTATGTTAACTCTGAGTCCCAAAGTCGAAAAATTGCCTTGAATCTGTCACTAGAAAGCACCCAAGGCCTCACTCTCTGGGTTCTGGGTGCCCTGGGAATGGCAGGAGGCTCTGAAAAGTGCGTGGGGGTGCTGAACTATGGGGGCTAGCCTGCCCTCTGGCAGAGGGGGGGGGTACCTCCTGTGGCGCTGTCCCGGCCTGACCCCCTGCGGACAGGGTGTGGCACAGCGTCTGGGGTGGTCCTGGTGCCCTGGGGTTGGCGGGAGGCTGGGGCCCGAACATCCCACGCCCAGCTCCTGGACCGCGTTTTCTGCTTCAGGTGAGGGCGCGTCGTGGTGTCACTTTACCTGTGAGCAGAGGGTCCTCCAGAGAAGCCATTGGGCGGGGAGGGGCAGCAGGCGGCGGGAATGGGAACAGGACACCAAGGCCTCACAGGCTAGGCTGGAGCATGAGCATGCAGGGGCAGCGAGTATGGTGGGTCCTGCAGTCCCGAATGGGCTGCAGCACAGCACCCTGGCGCTGCGCGCCCCTCCTTCTCGCCTGGGCAATTAGCAAAGCCCCTTCTCCCGGCTGCCCCCGACCCGCCCCCGCCCCCGCCCCCCTCCCTCCTGAGTCCTCTGAGAGCTCACTTCCAGCTTTGGAAATTAGCAAAGACCCTTCTCTACGCTGGCCCCACCCCCTCACTTCTGAGGCCTGAGCCCATGCTGGGGTGCGGGGCTAAGCCCTGGCATGCTGCTGCATTGCCAGCGCCTGCGCTGGGCAGCCGCCTAGCCTGGCTCCCTGAGTGGGTGTCCACGCGCAGCCTGGCTGCCAAAAGATCATCAGTCCTAAACGCCGGCTGCACTCTTGGGTCAGTTTGCTGGCTTCCAGTTTGCGCCCAAAGCCAGGAACCAGCTTCCCAAGCACAGGCCTGGGCTGAGATGCCTGCCTGGGATCTGTCTGAGCAGTCTCCTCCACTCCAGGCAGGGATGGCACTTCGACCTGGATGTTTGGGTTTTTGGTTTGTTTTTTTGGTCATTGGTTATTACATGACCTCCAGGGTAGGTGCTCCACAAAGGGAGTGAAAACAGGACGCCATATATAGCATACAGCCATTCTAGAAAAATAGCTTGGGGTTCCCTCGGGAACGCGGCATTGGTCCTTGCACTATGGTTTAATAGAAAAGGGATTATGCACCAAGTTACTTAAATGAGCATAGGTTGAAATCGTTTACTGAGAGTAAATATTTTAAATAGTTATATTTTAACTAAATCTATTATCAATCATAAATCTATTACACGAAGGTTACAGGCAATTTAAAAGCAAGAGCACTCTCTTCAGGGTTTTAAATAACCCCTGTCTGTCTTGGCACATGAGAATGCAAAGATAGGAAATGGTTTGTAAAAGATCATATAATAGCTTTTACTAATTCTATTTATTTGACAGACAGAGATCACAAGTAGGCAGAGAGGCAGGCAGAGAGAAAGATGGGGAAGCAGGCTCCCCGTCAAGCAGAGAGCCTGATGAAGGGCTCGATCCCAGGACCCTGAGATCATGACCTGAGCCCAAGGCAGAGGCTTAACACACGGAGCCACCCAGGCGCCCCCAGATGAAATACATTTCTGACTTAGAAACTTCAGATAGAATTATTTTGTCCATGATGACAACTGAAGAAAATGTGTCATCCCTAAACCTAACCTTAAACCCTACCAACGCTGAAACCTAAGCTGACCTTAAAGCCCAAACTAGAACCCTGAACCCCAAACCTGGAATGGAACCCAAAGCCTGTACCTGAGCCCTGGATCCAAGCCCTGAACCAAGAACCCAAACCCTAAACCAGACCTCCAAGTCATGAAACCTGAACCCAAATCTCAGCATGAAGTCAAACCCCAAATTTGACCTTGAACTTTATCCCATAAGCCCTGAGTCTTAAAGCCTAAATCATAAACTTAAAGCCCTAAACTATAACTCTGTTCCCTTGTCCTTCACTCTAAACCCTCACCCTAACACTAAACCCAAAGCCTGATCTAGAACTCTGACTAAAACCTGAACCTGAACCCAAATTCAAACCCTTCACCACACTTTGCATATGCACTTGCCATTGATGGATATTTGCAGTTTCTACCTTTTGATTCTTGTGAACATTGTTTGGGTTGGGGGCTAGGGTTAGGGTCTTGGATTAGGGTAGGGTCCAGGCTTGAGACCAAGTTGAGGTCAGAGTGTGGGTCTGCATCAGGGCCATGTTCAGTGCCACTGTTTGGGTCAAGGACTGTTGTAATTCCACATTGTTTCCAATTCATTGTTCCTTAGCTATTTGGGGGGAAGTTGGGGGGTATTGGGCTCCATGCAGCTTGAATTTCCGGAATGAAATGGCATCAGCTGGACCCGGGGAGGGAGCAGGACCTTCCACTGAAGGGTGAGCTCCCACAGTCCTGCACTGCCTTCCACCGCCTGCAGAGGGCGCCAGACCCCAGCTCCCGCCCTGAGCCCAGGCTGCACAGCCACAGCTGGGACCAGAGCCCCGCCTCTTCAGGACCCACTGTGGAGACTTCTGGAGAATGTGGGGCGCCTCCCACCCTGACAGGACAAGCTGAGGAGGGTGTGGCTCTGCATCCACACTGACCGGACCCGTTGTGGAGGACGCGCCCACACTGGCAGCAGTCCAACCTCCTAAGGACCAGATGCTGGAGGAGCTGAGGAGAAGCCGCCTGAGTGGACTGTCAAGGGGTTCGTGGTCTCAGGACCCCACAGAGGAAGGGCGCCCTGTGTAGACACTGGGGCTTCCGTCGTTTTGTGTGAGGAGACGTGGCCTCCTGCTGTGCTGTGCGCGGGGCTGTGGGGTCCCCCCTTTCTGGGCTCGGGTGCTCCTAGGTCCTCATCTGTGTTTGTGTGCTCGCGGATTCGATTCCTGGGGTTCCTCAGATGGTCTGCAGTCAGGGAGCGTCAGCCTTCTTCGGTGCTTGTGCTCTCCCCACCTCAGCCCTGCGGGGTCCTTCCCGTGTCCACACCCACTCCAGGCTTGCGCCAAGTCCGGAAATTCGGGAGCCAGAGTGAGGACTCTGTAGACGGTTTTGGGGAGAGTAGGTATTTTCCCAGTGTGGGTTCTACCCTGAGCACAGTGCCTCCCCATCTCCGTGTGTACCCCTCCCTGTCTGTCGTCATTGTTGCAGGGCTGTCAGATGACAGGTCTGTCACCTTCTTGGTTCAGGGGCCTCCCGGGTATCTTGCTGTCTTGGATGCACGTGTAAATGAGATCGTTCTCAGCAGTCTCTTTTTGATGGTTCCTTCCGAGCACGTAGGAGTGCCACTAATTTGTGCATATTGATTTTGTTCCTTGCAAGTTTTTGAATTTATTAGTTCAATTGGCCTTAAACTCAATCTGCCAGTTATTTGACCAGCAGCATGGGTTTAATTGGGAAGAGCAGAGAATGGCAGTCTGGGCTGAGCAAGCTAAGGTCCCATCACAGGCAAGTGCGAGAAACAAAGGAGAGGAACATTATTTCATGGAGGAGGAAGAAGTTGGGTAGGGTGCTTGAAGGAAAGTCCCTTGGAGAAAGGCAGGGTGATGGAGAATTCTCACCAGCTGAGCTGCAAAGCTCCTACAAAAAGTCAGGAGATGAACCTCCAGCTTCCCGTGTGAGGCCTGGAATTGGTGAGTCTCTCCTGTGGGGGATTGCAATGTGGGGTCTGTAATGGGCACTGAGCACCAGGTGCCCCCTTCCAGCCTCCCCTTCTGGCATCCCCAGTCTACTTTACTGGGGCTTCCCTTCCTGCTTTTGCACAGTTCTAACGGAACGTTGTGGAAAAACTGAAATTCCAAATCCACTGCTTCTACTGCACCTGAGATACTGGGGCCCATGATTTAATTCTCCCACGAGTCTCTTGCTAACATGTGTCCTCTCCATGTTGGGTGACCTGGATTTGGGAGGGCTTGGCCTCCATCCCAAAGTCTGATGTTCTCTCTGCTTCCGTGTGATCGTGCTAACATGGATATTTGGAAGATTCATTTCCTCTGTGGTGATTTCAAAGTGCAGTCACCTTGTTATAGCAGCACAAATACGTGCTGTCTCCACACTCAGATTCCCCAGCCGTCATTTCTTTACCACGTTTGCCACTTCACACGGGATGCTTCAGTGTGTTTGATCCCACACCAGGACAATGTCCTGCAGAACCACCACATAACCTGAAATGAGGAGATCATTACAGAAACCATCCAAGGATTAGTGTTAGGAACCAGGGACATGGCAGGGCTGATCTGAAGACCCCATGGAGAGCTGTCTGGGTGTCTGAGTTGACAGTGGAGGTGAGGGTGAGTGTCTGGCTCTGGCTTTGTGTCCAGGAGTCAGCTCTGTGTGGGTGTGTCCTTAGCTAGGCATGCAGATTTCTGCTCCTCTGAATCCTTTCCAGAGTTCCAAATGGCACAGTTTCCTTCTGGGCAGCAGGCTGAGTCCTCTGGGATTGCCCATGTGTCCCCAAATTGTAGGGCACCTACTGCAAGGCCTTTGGGGTCAGAATCTTGAAAAGCAAACCAAAGGTTATGGTTAGGGCCCACCACATGGCAGGCCCGATCTGCCAGCACTCTGTCCATCTTTCTGGGGGAGGGGGCAGTCGAGGGATTTGTTCAGGTTGAGTGTCAAGCTCCAGGTTTGCATCCAGTGGCCTGCTGAATATGGGGCTGTCCAGAGGTAGGAATGCAGATTTCAGTTCCTCTGAATCCTTTCTGGAGTTCCAAATGGCATGGTTCCTTTCAGGGTGGCAGGGTGAGTCCTATGGTGTTCCTCACTGTCCCCAATCTCTGAGGCTTTGGAGCCAGGCCATCGGGGACAGACAAACACAGGCTGGAGAGCTTTAATGTCAGAAATGTATTTTCGCACAGATCTGGAGGCCAGAAGTTCCAGATCAAGGTGCCAGCAAGGTTGGTCTCCAGTGAGCTTTTTCTTGTTGTTCTATAGATCACTACCTTTTCAACTGTGCCCTCAGATGACCTCTTCTCTGTGGGCCCCCAGAGGGGAGGTAGGGGGAGTGCTTTCATGTGTTTCACCCTTATGAGGACACCAGTCCTAGCAGATTAGGACTCCTGTGACCTCACCAAGCCTTCAGTACCTCCTTCTAGGTAGGCCCTATCTCCAGATGCAGTCACACTGGAGATTAGGAATTCTTCATATGACTTTTGTGGGGACACAATTCAGTCCATAACAATTAGTACAGGAGAAAAGCCATGGAGAGAATTCTAGAGGAGTCACACGTTGATGTTATAAGGTAAGTGGGTATAAAAGAGCACCTCTGAAGTCCAATAGGTCATTAGAGCTAGAAGCCGACAGGAAAGTCCTGTATGTGCCACAGTTTTGAGTTTGATGCAAGCGCAACTCTGAAGGGAAGATATTTGGGAGGCCTTGGCCGACCACTACTTCCAGCCAGGGGTGATTCTGGAGGGAGTATCTCTCGGAGTGCTGCCTAGAATCAAGACTTTGGGGTTGGAAAAGTGCCACTTCCAAAGCTGGAGAAGGATGGTGCTGTAAGTTACTTGAAGAGTACTCTTCTGGGAGATAGGAGATCTGGGGTGTCTTCTTTGTTCTGCTGCTGACCAGATGTGAAAATGCAGATTAACTCCCTAACCATCTCAGTTCTACCACCATGTGCTGCTGTCATGTGTCCCAAGCCCCAGAGTTAGTTTGATCCATAAGCAGAAGCCGGTCTTTTAGTTCCCAATCTCTTAATCGGGCTGATCGTCACAATATATAGTGGACACGTGACAGCCACCGGGGAGAAGTAAGGGTTGTCTTCCCCTCAGGGAGAGTGGAAAAGCTCTAGGAGAGGGCATACCCATAGACCAAAGGCAGCCAGTGCTGGGGAGTGGAGCCACGGGGAAGAGTGTGCTGATGACAGCCTTGTGGAGGGAGGGCAGAAAGAGCCACCACCATGACACTTGAGTTACAGATCGAGCTTGGGGATAGAGAAGGGATCAGGGCATGGTAGAGCAGCAGCTGGCAAAGTGATTCTGTTGAGCTTAAGCTCATAGTGCCTTAGCGAATTAGAATGGGAAATGCCTTGCTATTGTCTGTGACTCTGTGATTGTGTGAGTATGAGTGACAGAGTGGGGACAAAGAGAGAGGGAGAGAGAATACATTAAATTTTAAAGAAGGACAATAAGGGACGCCTGGGTAGCTTACTCAGTTAAGCATCTACCCTTGGTTCAGGTCATGATCCCAGGGTCCTGGGATTGGATCCCAAACCAGGCTCTAGTGGGGGGCCTGCCTTCCCTCTGCCTGCAGCTCCCCTTGCTTGTGATCTCTCTCTTCCTCTGTAACAAATAATAGTAAAAAATAAACAAGGGCGATACGTTATGTTTACTTTTGTTTCTGATGCCAGACATGGGTTCAGAGGATTGAAGAGGGAGATCCAAGGAGCTAGCCTCTCAAGAGGAGTGAATACCTAGTCACTGGTAAGACCCCTGGTCCTGCAATACAATATGGCTCCTGTGATCTGGGTCCTGTTAAATGCCCCTCGCCATCCTTCACCCGATAGTTTGATTCTTCATTGCGTTCAGTGTGGGGAACTGGGAGAAGCTATGACACTTGGCCCTTTGTGGAGGAATGTTAGTAGTATAAATAGCAATAGTTATCAGTTCTGGAGCACTTCCATGACTCTGCTGCAGGCACTCTGCTGTGACCTGGGTTTATAGCAGTGAGATAAACATAGAAATAGATGTGGGCTCTGTTCCCAAGAATCTGAAACCCACTATTCTCCTTGTCCCCTTCCCATTCTGTCTTCTTCAGCCCTTGTGCAATCCCACCAAGCAGGAAGCTTGCTTCTCCCCTTCCCTCTCCTGCTCCCCCTGCTTGTGCTCTCATTCCCTCTCTCTGACATGTAAATAAATCAAATGTTTTAAAAAATTATAAAAAAGGCAAAACAAATAACCATTTTTGGAGAGTGATTTTCTGAATGCAGTTATGGGCAGTGCTGGGTACTGAAGAAGACGCTCTGCTGACCAGAGGAGTGGGGAAATTACAGAACAAATTCCACAGGTCATTGAATATATCACATTCATCACCCCACCCATAGCACTCATTAATCTCTAGCCCAGCCAATATGTTGGTTATAAAAATGAGCTTTCTCCAAACTGACAGGAAGTTCTCGTTTTAGCAATGTAAATCATTCTGATCTTTATCACTAATGTGATCTAATCCTGTCTAGTAAAGAAACTTGAGAGTTCTATATCTCTGTAAGCATTTAAGAAAAACAATGGACTCTAATTACTTTTTAACTAACTTGACTTGCCAAAGGAAGGAGAAAGTAAATATCAGAAATCTTACCACTAAGCACAAGTTGCAAGTTATACCTGCCAAAATGTGGTTCAAAATATAAGTAACCAGTCTCCTTAGAAGCCTTTTACCTTCTTATATCTGTTATGTTGGGTAAATGAGTAGTTACTAGAATACAGCTGGCTCAGTGATCACAATTCAGCTTACCCTCAGAAATATAAATAGATTACATGTTTAGCCCGGTAACTGGACACTGATATAGAATTATTCACTGGCTGATTCCTAGATCAGAAACCACAAAAAAATTTTCTTTTTTATGGAAGTATGGCTGTTACAATAGTCTCACCTGTACCTCATAGTGATTGACTTAACTACTCTATACGTTACAACTCTAGATGTAACATTTTAATAAAACAACAATATCTTTGATGGTATCATGGAAATGTAAGTGCCTTGTGCACTTTTCTTAATGTGTATAATTACCTAAACATCATAGTAAGTAATTCAAGGCCATTGTCAAGCTTCCGTCAAGGAGAGTCCTTAACTAGAGGGATTTCCCATTGCTCTCAGGATGATAACCTCTGAGTTACAGGTTCTGTTAGTTGGCCACACACATTTGGAGCCTTGTGGACTTTCTGACAGCTGAGCAGCATATCTGTTTCAAGCATTGTGATCCCTGTTCTTACTGCAAGAGTGACAGTTGTCACTTTTCCTTTGACCCCTGTCTTTAGGAAAGTGTCTGACTCAGAAAGTCGAGTCAGTACCCCCCAAAAATATTTTCAGGAGAAAAACCTCAAAGATGATCACCTGAGATACTGTCAAGAAAAAAAAAAACTGAAATTCTAAGCAACATCCATAAAAAGTATTTTCATGTTGATAAGGAAAGATTTTCCCCTAAATACCAGAGAGGCTCCATGAAAGTGAGATTTTTACCTATTTTGTTCACCGTGTCACCAGTCCCTAGAAGAGCGCCTAAGACATCACTCAAGATTAGGTTGCTTTGAATGAATCAAATGAATGAATGAACTGTAGCCTTTGATAGTGAGGTAGTTTATGGTCCTTAGGCAAGAGATGTGATTTGTGTTGGGATTTCAAGAATGGGAGGTGCCGAAGAGAAAATTGAGAAGCTAAATGTGAAAATATGCAATTTACTGACTGGAGTAGTTCTGAATATATTTCAAACATAATTAAACTATGGCTGTAAGTCTATATGCGTTTTCATAATTTTCCCTTGAAAATGTGAGGCATACAGATGTCATCTCCAATGAATTCTCCTTGTCCGTATACAGAATCACCAAAAAAAAAAAAAAAAAAAAGGCATTCTGACAGTCTTCAGACCATCCACTCCAGGATTGTGACTCTTTCTTCTCCATGTTCTTTCTGACATCATGGACTTTCAGGTTGACCTCTCTCATCTTGGGTCCCACTCTCATTAGCTGTAGAAGTCATGCGATGTTTGTGATGTGAGGGTGGCAATACTCTCTGACTTTTGGTTACAATATGTCTTTGAAAGCCAGTGTTTATTCTGCTTTTACAGCATTTCTCCATTTGAATTGGCCACCTTTTAAGTGGTCATTAGCCACATGTGGCTACTAGCCATGGGACTTGGACAGCAGAGGTGTGGAAAGTCCGCACATTCTTCCACTCAAAGGATATTGTGAGTTATGCTACATCTTTTTTTTTGAAGTGCCTTTTTTAGATATTTAAATTCAATTAGCCATTAGATAGTACATCATTGGTTTCAGAGAATTCAGTAACTCATCAGTTGTGGATAACCCTTGGTGCTCATCACATCACGTGTCCTCCTTAATGCCTATCACCCAGTTTCTCCATGTCTCCCACTCCCCTCCCCCCCAGCAACTCTCAGTTTGTTTCCTATAGTTAAAGGTGCCTCATGGCTTGTCTCCCTTTCTGATGACTCCCATTCAGATTTCCCTCCCTTCCCTCTGATCCTCTGTACTACATCTTAATCTCAACAGTCAAGCAGTGGTAGTAATTCAGTCATGGAGTCATGCATATTCTAAATCTGATGAGGTGGATTCCCATACTGCCTTTGTCTCTTCTAGAGCGCTTACATTTGTTATATTATTGCTGCTGCGTTCATGTTTCTCGTTCACTGAATGTCTGATAAAGGAATTAGTAAAATTTGTGACTGCAGAAAATACAATGGTCATGGCTGATGAAGATTTTCTCCTTGACCAGACTCGAGTCAAGTTCCTCTGAGTCCTCTTTCTGTCTAGCCTTGACCTTAGGCTCCGCCCACTTAGCCCAGTTTTAGCAAGAAATCTGCTTGGTCATTTTTCAGCAATCTTCTATCCTACTCTTGATATCTGATCAAATTCCTTATCTCTCACCCCTGGTATCTTACCACTTTTTTTTTTTTTAAGATTTATTTATTTTGACAGAGAGAGAGCCTGAGCAGGGGGAATAGCAGAGGGAGAGAGAGAACCAGACTCCCCACTGAGCAGCAAGCCCAATGCCAGGCTTGATCCTGGGATCAGATCATGACCAAGCCAAAGCCAGAGATTTAACCAACTAAGCCACCCAGGTGCTTCAGTATCTATAACCCTTAATATCTGATCCAATCCCTTATTCCCAGGGCACCTGGTTGGTGCAGCTGGTTGAACGTTTGACTCTTGGTTTCTACTCTGGTCATGATCTCACGGTCCTGAGATTAAGCCTCACCTCAGGCTCTATGCTCAGTGAAGAGTCTGATTAAAATTCTCTTTCCCTCTCCCTCTACCCCTACCCCTGCTCCCTCTCTCTAAAATGTATTAATAAGTCTTTTAAAAAATTCCTTATCCCCTGATCTCAATAGTTTATGACCCTAGCCTTCCTTCAACAATATTACTGTCCAGATGGTTTAGCCAGAATCCCTTCATCCTTACCCTTGATGTTCCATCTTAATTTTACATTCAGTGATCCCCACCATGCTCTTTAGCTGTAAATCTCCATTTGTCTGAGCTGAGCCAGATTTCTCTCCCATACTATACAATAAAATCTCATCATAGTAGCATCCCTTGAATAAAATCTTCCTTACTCTCTTTAATGGGTGTCACAATATTTTTTTTTTCTTTAACAGTCAGGAGGGTGCTAATGGAGTACCATGACAAAAGGCCTAACTTCCTATAATGGACATTTCCTTGGTTTACCTGACAAATACTCTTTCTCTCTTCTAAGGAAAATTTCCGGTTCTCAGTATAACTGCCAACTGGCCCAGGGCTGGACAAGTGAGGCAGATGAGACCAAAATGAAAATTCTGTTGAGACACTGGACCTTGAGGATTCAAGCCAAGGACATAAAAGTGTTGGTACTCCATTATTCTGATGGTCCGTTAACTCTTGCTTTTTTGGTTCCTGTGTCTATCACTGCCCCTGCCTTTTTGAAGATAATGACCATTCATCTGAGTACACGGTTCACAGAATCCCTTTGCAGTGGCCCATGCGGGCCAAGGTAGTAGAGCATAATAGATCTCTGTAAGTTTTTAAAAAATGTCTTTGTCCCTGTTGCCCATGGCCATTAAAGACCAAAGGTCGGGGGTAGGGGGATATTGGAAAAGGTGAAGTTATAGTTACTCACTGATTTTTTGATTGGTAGAGAGAAAGCAACACCTACATACAGGGCCAGTGGGTGAGTGGAGGAAACATCTTTGGCTCTAGGAGGAATGGGGGAAGGAGAAATATTAATAATCTTTGTCTTTGGAACTGCCCCTGAAGACTTCCCCACACAGGAAAATGACCTAGCGTGACTCTCCTAAACTTCGGCAAGCCCCTTAAATTTAACTGACTTCTAGATCTGATACTCCCTGCTGGATAACTCTGATCATTATTGGATTGTTACTTATTTTATTTTAAAATTATTTTTAAAGAAAATTTTAATCTAAATACAATTAATTAACATATAATACTAGTTTCAGACATACAGGTTAGTGATTCATCAGTCTTTTGTAACACCCAGTGCTCACTGTATCACATGCCTTCCTTAATGTCCATCACCCAGTTACCCCATCCAGCCATCCCTCTCCCCTCCAAGAACCTTCAGTTTGTTTACTGTGATTAAGAGTCTCTTCTGAGGGGTACCTGGCTGGCTCAGTGGGTTAAAGCCTCTGCCTTCAACTCAGGTTATGATCTCAGGGTCCTGGGATCGAGCCCCACATCAGGCTCTCTGCTCCCTGGGGAGTCTGCATCCTCCTCTCTCGCTCTTCCTGCCTCTCTGCCTACTTGTGATCGCTGTTTGTCAAATAAGTAAATAAAAATCTTTTTTTTTTTAAAGTCTCTTCTGGTTTGTCTCCCTCTTTGACTTCATCTTGTTTTATTTTTTTCCTTTACTCCCCTATGATTCTGGTTTGTTTCTTGAACTCCACATATGAGTGAGATCATATGATAATTGTCTTTCTCTGACTGACTTATTTCGCTTGGCATAATACCCTCTACTTTCACCCCTGTCATTGCAAATAATTGCCATTTATTTTAACTCGAAAGAGAAGGCCACTAGAAACAGCAGGTGATGGCCCCAGCTCCTGTTCCTCCATGCAGAACATCTGTCAACACCTGTGGACATCTTTTCCTCCCCCCATTCCTATGAATGTTGCTCAGTTGTTACATGGCATGGACAAATGCTGTTGGCTGGTGGCATGGACACACTGGACAAGCTTGGCCTTCGGTAAAACAAAGACTGGCTTCAATTACTCAAACTGAAACAGGAATGCTTGGATGAACAAGCCTGCCAGGAAGTCCCACTGGAGGTACTCAACCTGTGCCCCTTCCCTCCTTGGACCAAGAACCTGAACTTGAGAGATGAATGGCTTATCCACGGTTATGGCAAGGTTACACAGAGCTGAAACTAGACACAGGTGTACATGCCTATTGATCAAGGCTGGCTGAGAAATCGAACTGCCTCAAATCTTGATTCTTTTTGCCACTTCTTATTCTCTGACCCTGTTTTTCATAGTTTAGGATGTAGGAATAATAAAAATATCAGCTAATGGGGTATCCTGACTTTTTGATGTTTTAGTTCTTGTCAGACATTTACCATAATGCTTAGCACATGGATATGTGTGTGCACACACGTGCACATGCATGACACTCAAAAAATTGTTCCCTGATATTAACTTTATCAGTGCACTTTGCATCCACCACCAATTGGCTGTTTTGTCACAAACTGATTAAAGCAGAACTGTCAAGTGAGGAACTTCAAAGCCAAAGCATTAAGTGCTTTGAAAAACCAGCACCTGGGAGGATTTGTCTCAGCATCTGTGATTAGAAGGCAGCAAAAAGAGACTTTGGGGACACAGTTCACCCCTTCATGAAGCAGCCATTCAGAACTTTCTCCGAAGGGCTAATGCCTAATCTTCCAAAGACCAGCAAGAACAAGCTTATGGTCTGTTAAAATCAGATTTTTAAAAGATTTTTATTTATTTATTTGAGAGAGAGAGAGAGAGTGAGAGAGAGAGCATGAGAGGGGAGAAGGTCAGAGGGAGAAGCGGACTCCCCATGAAGCTGGGAGCCTGATGCAGTCCTTGATCCTGGGACTCCAGAATCAAAATCAGTTTGATTGACTCAATACAGTCAGGGAGGACAGTCCTCAGGAGTCACAGAATGCTGGTTGCCATGAGGGAGGAGTCTTTTACAAAGTCTGGGCTCTCACAGAAGGAGTCTGAAGCACGTGTATGGAAAGCAGAGGTCAGTTCTGGATTAGAAGCTCTTTCTGAGGGGAAATGAGTAGAAGCAGGGATTAACCAGGACTTGGGCTCTGCTTTATTCAGTTCAAGTTGCTGCAACAAATGATGACAGACTGGGTGGCTGAAACAGCAAAACATGTACTATTCCTTGCAGTTCTAGAGACTGAGAAGTCCAAAAGCAAGATCCTGGGAGATCTGATATCTAGCAAGAGACTGCTTCATTATCTACAAATGCCCATATTTCTGTTGTAGACTTGCATGGATGACAGCTGGCAGAACAATCTCTCAGGTCGTTTCTCAGAAGTGCTTTTATCTCATTCACAAGTGTTCCAATCTCATGACCTCACCACCTCTCAAAGCCCATACCTCCTGATGGCACTCCTTGAGGGTCAGGGCTTCAACATCTGAATTGGGACAAGACACAAACATTCAGTCCATTAGCAAGTGTTGTCATGAGGACAGCATAGCTTATCAACTGGGTATCCCCAGGAATCCATGGGACTAGCAAAGCAGAATCTGGGGGTGTCACTGGTAGGAAAGCAGGAGGTCCCCAAGAGACAGTCCTCATAGCATTTTACAGAGACAGCAGGACCCTTGAGAAACAATAGTTTCCGTGACCCATACACCAGCCTTTATCTATGCCTGTCCTCCCTGCTGGATTCACAGCAAGCCTACTTCTTTCTTTTCCAGTACAAATGGATTTCCACTCTCTAAATCCTGATGAATTTTTGCTCTTTTGCAGTTAGTAGGTTGTCCCTCAGGATTCTGCATGTCTGGATTTGCAATCGTGGAAACTGCCAAAGGTCTAGGGACCTGCATGGCAGAACCCGGCCTCTACCACTATTGCCCAAGGTAGGGACTCTGGTCCCTTGAGCGTCCTGTGCTGCTGTCAAAGGTCTGTGTGCATTGGCTTATTGTTTTTTTTTTTTTAATGTAATTGCTTATATGTGTGTTTCATCATGCTCAAGTGGCCTTTCTGTGAAAAAGTGGCCAAGCTACACCTAGAAGTCACTGAAGAAAGTTCTAAGAACTCCTGGTTAGTATGAGGCTAGAGAGAGAGAGAAAGAGAGAAAAGAAATCTGCCTCTCTGCATTTTGCAAGTCCCTGGGCAAAATCTGTTGGCTGTGCACTCCTCACACGAAGATTCCAGGCAGGGAGACCCTCCTGAGCCTCATCTCCCTGAGTTCCTCTTCCAGGAGCAATCCCTAGTTTGAGACCAGGGTTAGCGAAAATAGAGCAGCAAAGCAGGGTCCAGAAGGAAGGACTGCCACAGACCATGGAGCACCAGGGGGACAGGCTGGTACCTCCTCACGGTTGGGGTACAAATGGGCTCAGCTCAGCAGGTATAGGGGTGCCCTTGGCCCCTCTGGTGGGCTTTGCAGTGCCCCAATCTCAGGAAGAAAAAAGGCTGGCTCAGGTGACATATTTTTGACTGGGAAGGAGCTGACAGCAATGGAAATAAACAAGTAGGGAATGATGTTGTAAAGTTGGAGGGTTTGTCCTTTATATCTCAGCTTTCTCTCCTATCTTCCCTTGCTCTGTAGTGTGTTATCAAAGAAGTTTTTGTCATGATATTCCTGTTCACTGATTAACTCTTGAGCTGTGTCTTTTCTGCTGTTCAGCTCATCTGGTGAATTCTTTTACTGTAAAAAGTATCTTGCCCTTGCAAGGGCAATGGCAAGACCTGAGAAATCCCAGAGATTTCAGCTTGCCACCCAGAAGGAAACCAGGCTATTTGGAATGCTGGAAAGGATTCAGAGTAGGGGAAATCGTCTTGGACATCTGAGACCACCCCCACATTCAGCGGTCCACTGGACACAAACCCAGACCTTGATACTGATCCTGAACCATGCTCTCAACTCAGACCCCTGTGATCCTCGCCACAGTGCTTTCAGATCAGTGCAGCCATGCCCATAGGCACAAACTCTTAAGCCTAGATTCTGTCCTGAGAGGTCTGTCCCCGACGGCCTGGCTCCAAAGCCTCAGAGATTGGGGACAATGAGGAACACCATAGGACTCACCCTGCCACCCTGAAAGGAACCATGCCATTTGGAACTCCAGAAAGGATTCAGAGGAACTGAAATCTGCATTCCTACCTCTGGACACCCCCATATTCAGCAGGCCACTGGATGCAAACCTGGAGCTTGACACTCACCCTGAACAAATCCCTCGACTGCTTCCTCCCCCAGAAAGATGGACAGAGTGCTGGCAGATCGGGCCTGCCATGTGGTGGGCCCTAACCATAACCTTTGGTTTGGTTCGGTTCTCAGGATTGTGACCCCAAAGGCCTTGCAGTAGGTGCCCTACAATTTGGGGACACATGGGCAATCCCAGAGGACTCAGCCTGCTGCCCAGAAGGAAACTGTGCCATTTGGAACTCCGGAAAGGATTCAGAGGAGCAGAAATCTGCATGCCTAGCTGAGGACACACCCACACAGAGCTGACTCCTGGACACAAAGCCAGAGCCAGACACTCACCCTCACCTCCACTGTCAACTCAGCCACCCAGACAGCTCTCCATGGGGTCTTCAGGTCAGTCCTGCCATGTCCCTGGTTCCTAACACTAACCCTTGGATGGGTTCTGTAATGATCTCCTCATTTCAGGTTATATGGTGGTTCTGCAGGACATTGTCCTGGTGTGGGATCAAACACACTGAAGCATCCCGTGTGAAGTGGCAAACGTGGTAAAGAAATGACGGCTGGGGAATCTGAGTGTGGAGACAGCACGTATTTGTGCTGCTATAACAAGCTGACTGCACTTTGAAATCACCACAGAGGAAATGAATCTTCCAAACAACCATGTTAGCACGACGACACGGAAGCAGAGAGAACATCAGACTTTGGGATGGAGTCCAAGCCCTCCCAGATCCAGGTCACCCAACATGGAGAGGACACATGTTAGCAAGAGACTCGTGGGAGAATTAAATCATGGGCCCCTGTATCTCAGGTGCAGTAGAAGCAGTGGATTTGGAATTTCAGTTTTTCCACAACGTTCCACCACAAGCTGGTTAGAACTGTGCAAAAGCAGGAAGGGAAGCCCCAGTAAAGTGGACTGGGGATGCCAGAAGGGGAGGCTGGAAGGGGGCGCCTGCTGCTCAGTGCCCATTACAGACTCCACATTGCAATTCCCCACAGGAGAGACTCACCAATTCCAGGCCCCACACGGGAAGCTGGAGGTTCATCTCCTGACTTTTTGTAGGAGCTTTGCAGCTCAGCTGGTGAGAATTCTCCATCACCCTGCCTTTCTCCAAGGGACTTTCCTTCAAGCACCCTTCCCAACTTCTTCCTCCTCCATGAAATAATGTTCCTCTCCTTTGTTTCTCGCACTTGCCTGTGATGGGACCTTAGCTTGCTCAGCCCAGACTGCCATTCTCTGCTCTTCCCAATTAAATCCATGCTGCTGGTCAAATAACTGGCAGATTGAGTTTAAGGCCAATCGAACAAATAAATTCAAGATCTTGCAAGGAACAAAATCAATATGCACAAATTAGTGGCACTCCTAGGTGCTCGGAAGGAACCATCAAAAAGAGACTGCGGAGAACGATCTCATTTACACCTGCATCCAAGAAAGACAGCAAGATACCCGGGAGGCCCCTGAACCAAGAAGGTGACAGACCTGTCATCTGACAGCCCTGCAACAATGACGACAGACAGGGAGGGGTACACACGGAAATGGGGAGGCACTGTGCTCAGGGTAGAACCCACACTGGGAAAATACCTACTCTCCCCAAAACCGTCTACAGAGTCCTCACTCTGGCTCCCGAATTTCTGGACTCAGCGCAAGCCTGGAGTGGGTGTGGACACGGGAAGGACCCCGCAGGGCTGAGGTGGGGAGAGCACAAGCACCGAAGAAGGCTGACGCTCCCTGACTGCAGACCATCTGAGGAGCCCCAGGAACCGAATCCGCGAGCACACAAACACAGACGAGGACCGAGGAGCACCTGATCCCAGAAAGGGGGGACCCCACAGCCCCGTGCACAGCACAGCAGGAGGCCACGTCTCCTCACACAAAACGACGGAAGCCCCAGTGTCTACACAGGGCGCCCTTCCTCTGTGGGGTCCTGAGACCACGAACCCCTTGACAGTCCACTCAGGCGGCTTCTCCTCAGCTCCTCCAGCATCTGGTCCTTAGGAGGTTGGACTGCTGCCAGTGTGGGCGCGTCCTCCACAACGGGTCCGGTCAGTGTGGATGCAGAACCACACCCTCCTCAGCTTGTCCTGTCAGGGTGGGAGGCGCCCCACATTCTCCAGAAGTCTCCAGAGTGGGTCCTGAAGAGGCGGGGCTCTGGTCCCAGCTGTGGCTGTGCAGCCTGGGCTCAGGGCGGGAGCTGGGGTCTGGCGCCCTCTGCAGGCGGTGCAAGGCAGTGCAGGACTGTGGAAGCTCACCCTTCAGTGGAAGGTCCTGCTCCCTCCCCGGGTCCAGCTGATGCCATTTCATTCCAGAAATTCAAGCTGCAACTTCCCCCCAAATAGCTAAGGAACAATGAATTGGAAACAATGTGGAATTACAACAGTCCTTGACCCAAACAGTGTCACTGAACATGGCCCTGATGCAGACCCACACTCTGACCTCAACTTGGTCTCAAGCCTGGACCCTACCCTAATCCAAGACCCTAACCCTAGCCCCCAACCCAAACAATGTTCACAAGAATCAAGAGGTACAAACTGCAAATATCCATCAATGGCAAGTGCATATGCAAAGTGTGGTGAAGGGTTTGAATTTGGGTTCAGGTTCAGGTTTTAGTCAGAGTTCTAGATCAGGCTTTGGGTTTAGTGTTAGGGTGAGGGTTTAGAGTGAAGGACAAGGGAACAGAGTTATAGTTTAGGGCTTTAAGTTTATGATTTAGGCTTTAAGACTCAGGGCTTATGGGATAAAGTTCAAGGTCAAATTTGGGGTTTGACTTTATGCTGAGATTTGGGTTCAGGTTTCATGACTTG
This sequence comes from Mustela nivalis, assembly GCF_964662115.1. Taxonomy (NCBI): domain Eukaryota; kingdom Metazoa; phylum Chordata; class Mammalia; order Carnivora; family Mustelidae; genus Mustela; species Mustela nivalis. The sequence goes on from NW_028136331.1 coordinate 369,063, forward strand.
GAGGTCTGGTTTAGGGTTTGGGTTCGTGGTTCAGGGCTTGGATCCAGGGCTCAGGTACAGGCTTTGGGTTCCATTCCAGGTTTGGGATTCAGGGTTCTAGTTTGGGCTTTAAGGTCAGCTTAGGTTTCAGCGTTGGTAGGGTTTAAGGTTAGGTTTAGGGATGACACATTTTTTTCAGTTGTCATCATGGACAAAATAATTCTATCTGAAGTTTCTAAGTCAGAAATGTATTTCATCTGGGGGCGCCTGGGTGGCTCCGTGTGTTAAGCCTCTGCCTTGGGCTCAGGTCATGATCTCAGGGTCCTGGGACCAAGCCCTTCATCAGGCTCTCTGCTTGACGGGGAGCCTGCTTCCCCATCTTTCTCTCTGCCTGCCTCTCTGCCTACTTGTGATCTCTGTCTGTCAAATAAATAGAATTAGTAAAAGCTATTATATGATCTTTTACAAACCATTTCCTATCTTTGCATTCTCATGTGCCAAGACAGACAGGGATTATTTAAAACCCTGAAGAGAGTGCTCTTGCTTTTAAATTGCCTGTAACCTTCGTGTAATAGATTTATGATTGATGATAGATTTAGTTAAAATATAACTATTTAAAATATTTACTCTCAGTAAACGATTTCAACCTATGCTCATTTAAGTAACTTGGTGCATAATCCCTTTTCTATTAAACCATAGTGCAAGGACCAATGCAGCGTTTCCAGGAGAACCCCAAGCTATTTTTCTAGAATGGCTGCATGCTTATATATGGCGTCCTGTTTTCACTCCCTTTGTGGAGCACCTACCCTGGAGGTCATGTAATAACCAATGACCAAAAAAAACAAACAAAAAACCCAAACATCCAGGTCGAAGTGCCATCCCTGCCTGGAGTGGAGGAGACTGCTCAGACAGATCCCAGGCAGGCATCTCAGCCCAGGCCTGTGCTGGGGAAGCTGGTTCCTGGCTTTGGGCGCAATCTGGAAGCCAGCAAACTGACCCAAGAGTGCAGCCGGCGTTTAAGACTGATGATCTATTCGCAGCCAGGCTGCACGTGGACACCCACTCAGGGAGCCCGGCTAGGAGGCTGCCCAGCGCTGGCGCTGGCAATGCAGTAGCATGCCAGGGCTTAGCCCCGCACCCCAGCCATGGCTCAGGTTTCAGAAGTTAGGGGGCGGGGCCGGAGCAGAGAAGGGTCTTTGCTAATTTCCAAAGCTGGAAGTGAGCTCTCAGAGGACTCAGGAGGGAAGGGGGGGGCGGGTCGGGGGCGGCCTTGAGCAGGGGTTTTGCTAATTGCCCAGGCGGGAAGGAGGGGCGCACAGCGCCAGGGTGCTGTGCTGCAGCCCATTCGGGACTGCAGGACACACCATACTCGCTGCCCCTGTGCTCCCACGCTGCAGCCTAGCCCCTGACGCCGCGGTGTCCCGTTCCGTTCAGGCCTTCAGGCCGCCTGCTGCCCCTCCCCGCCCCATGGCTTCTCTGGAGGACCCTCTGCTCACAGGTAAAGTGACACCGCGACGCGCCCTCACCTGAAGCAGAAAACGCAGGACAGGAGCGGGGTGTGGGGTGGTCGGGGCCCAGCCTCCCGCCAACCCCAGGGCACCAGGACCACCCCGGACGCCGCGCCACACCCTGTCCGCAGGGGGTCGGGCCAGGACGGCGCCACAGGAGGTACCCCCTCCTTCCCCCCGCCAGCCGGCAGGCTAGCCCCCATAGTTCCGCACTCCCACGCGCCTGTCAGAGCCTCCTGCCATTCCCAGGGCACCCAGAACCCAGAGAGTGAGGCCTTGGGTGCTTTCTAGTGACAGATTCAAGGCAATTTTTCGACTTTGGGACTCAGAGTTAACATAGTTTTCATTTGTGATTATTATTTTTGTGTGGGGGCCGTAGCTTTTCTTTTGACCTATGGTTGTTTTCACCCCCGGTTCTGAAGAAGCCCCTAAATCCTAACCCTGTTGAGGACTCAGAAAGCTCTCAGAGCAGCAGTGCTGGGGGACAGTGTGGACACATGGTTTGGTTTCTCCTCTGGCCTGCTTCTGTGGCAGCCCCGCTCTGTCCTCCTCAGACTTCAGAGCAATATCTGAACAAGTGGAGAAGCGACCAGAGGGTCAGGAAGGTGGCCACCGAAGAGTGACTTCTCTGGAGGGTGGCTGAGCTAGCCGGTGAGCATGTTAATCCAGCTCTGCCTGCATTAGCCATGGAGCTGAACAGGAGCCAGGGAAGGGGAGGAGGAGCAGAGAGCAGGGACAAAGGAACCAAAGAGGAGATTCAGATGAAGGGAAGTATTAGGGAGGAAAGAGAAGAAACTCTAGAAGACAGGCATGTAGAAAGGCAAAGGGATGAAGTGGGCATTGGGAAAGGGCACCACCAGGGAAGGAGAGAGGGGAAGGAAAGAGGGAGGAAGAGAGGAAAGGGGAAAGGGAGAAGGGAGGAGTCAGCATGCCAGGGCTCCCCCTGCATCTGAAGAAGAGGTGGCTGGTCCAGCTTGTCAAACAGGGTGCTCACTCTTTGGCCCCAGTTTCTGCTCCCAGTGCTACTGGGCTTTTCAAGGAAGGCAGGCTGTCCCTTGGGACCTACTGGAGCCCACAGGAGGGTGGGAGAGGTAAGATGCCACCAGGTCCTGTCCTGAGCTGCTCCCAGCCACCAGCCTCACCACATGGTGCAAGAGGGACCCCAGAACAAAGGAGGGACACAGGCCAGCATGTCTGCTGGTGGCCCTGGGCACTTAGCTCATCGCAGTGAACCACACGGCCTCCTCAACCCACGCTTTCAAAGCCTCCTTCTTCGTTTCTGGCTTTCATGTCTGTAGGAACATGAGCCAGATCTAACTCATCTCCGACAGACAATTCTGACTCACCCCGTGTCAGATTTTTAAGAGTGGCTGTGATAGAGTAAGATAGCAATGCTCCAACAAACGGACTGTTTCCTCCCACTTGACCTCAACAGTCTTATACATTTTCTTAGCGAAAACATCTTGTCTCCTTCCATTAAGCTCATAACGTGGTCTAGTAGTATACATGCGCCTTCGGTAGATGCGAAGCGATACAGAGGTCCTTTTTTTTTTTTTAATTTTACAAGGCAAAGTCAGTGAACACATCCAACTTGACCAATACGTCTCTAAAATGTCAATCCAGGCAAAGCTTTTTCTGCCTACAGTTTGGAGCCTACGTAGTGACATTTTTAAAATGCTTTCAGTCCCTCAGTGAGGCTCTTAGAAGCTAGCCAGGGCTTACTATGTGCCAGGCACTGTGTCAGGTGTTGGAGCTAAAGGGAAGGAGAGCTTGGAGGCTGGCTGGGGAAGGACATCCATGACACAACCACAGCTAGAAACGGAGGCCAGTGCTAGAAAAGAGAGAGCAGGCTGCATGGAGAGTGTGTACCATGGGGCTTGTGAGCTCACGAATAAGTGGGAGTAACTGGAGTGGGGAGATGGGGGAGAGAAGAGGGTCTTCCCATCAATGGGAATCACCTGTGCTTGGAGGCAGATGCGATGAGAGGTCTCCACAGGAAGAAGGAGGCCGTGTGGTTGAAGGGCAGAGAGATGGGGCAGAACAGGCATCAGTCAGTTGGAGGGGTATGAATAGACTGATGGGAGGATTATGGGTGCCTTTGGAGGACTGAGAATTTGTTAGAAGATCAGTGCAGATTTCTATGGAGACAAATGCCAGGAACTGATAGGTCTTTGAAAGGTCACTCTGGCTGCCTTTTGGCAAAGGGGTTGGTAAAAGGCACTTGCAGGTGTGAACACACCAGGTGGGAGGTGAGTGCAGAAAATCGGGTGAGGGAGCATGGGAACTTGGTCCGGGGGTATATAAGGGAGAATAGCCTTTAAGGAGTTCCACAAATTGGCACCAGCTGTGGCTTCATTACAGAGCTGGAAGGGGGAGGTGGGTGTGTCCTGGAGGTTACAGAAATTACATGAGAAAGGGAAGTCTTTTTAGTTCTCTTTTTCAACTAGAGGAACTCTCACCTTATTGATAGAATTCCAGAGTGGGAACCAATGATATGAGGACATCTTTGAAATGTCTGAATATATTCTTCGACATCTTTGCAAGTGACGAGGAGACCTTGGCCTTAGGAGGCCTTGGCCCTCTTTGTAGCCAGAAAGATTTCACGTACAGATTTGAGTTCTCCATTTTAAAGTCAAGGAGTCAGTCCTTCCAAAGGACACCTCCTATCATTTTACCCTCTCATCATACCTCACGTGCTGGCATCTCCAAGACCCTCTGTTCCAGGTTGAGAGTATCCACTTTGGCCAGGCTGGTCTTGCCAAGAACACCACCACAGGAAATCTAGAGCCTATAATGCTATTAATAACATCATCTAGGACTGTGTTTGCTGCCCTCACAGCCTCTTCCCACCATGACTCACTGAAGCTTTTAACACATTGTATCCATTAAGCTATAGTTCCCAAAGGTCATCTTCTCTAGTGCCATTAATTTTTAGGGGACCAGGCAAACCTTAAACTTGTCCCCCCTAATTGGACCCCTGTTCCCCCACAATCTATTTGAAAGCCTTTCACCATGATTCTTGAATGAGATCTGAGACCACTGCTGGTACCTAACACTTCTTGGCACCTTGTCTGTTAGGTTCTTGGAAGAGGAGATGGCTATGGAGGTGAGTGGGAATGGGAGTGGGAGGATTTCTCCCTTCACTTTGCTTTTTGTGTTTTCAAATAATGGGTTTTGAGGGGGCGGGAAAGTTTAACCAGACCATTTATTTTCCATCTCCCATCGATAAAAAGTTTACCACTCCCCACTGGAAGAATTTATATCTTTCCTTTGAATCTACAGGAAAATCTCCCAAACCCAGACCACCACCATGTGGATTCAGCCATCTTCTGATTCACCTCCAGATTGTCTCCTCCTAACTGCTCAAGCCACTGGTTAAGGGCGAAATGTTCAATGCCCAAGCAATTAAGTGGGGAACACGTTTATCTAAGCAATTGCATGCAGCTCTCTATCTGCATACAGGGGGTCTCTCCCAAGCCTTTCCAACCTCAGCAAAAGAAGACAAAGCCCCAGCATTCTGGGGTATATATCATTCATTCATTCCTGTGTTCAACACTCATGGCGGATCCCCAGCAAGACAGTGGGAGAGCAAGGACTGGAGAAATCCTGGAAGCTGAAGTCTGAGGAGGATTTCAAATTCAAGTCAGAGATGAAAGAAACATCTGGACTTGGTCCTCAGGTACATGCAGTATTCTGAACTGAGGCTAGAACCAGAGACCATTCTAATGAAAGGCCTCTACAGGTGGGTTCTCACAGGTGGGCCCCAACTCAGTTTCGTGTATATTCATTCATGAAATAGCTCTTTGGGTCAACATGCAGAAGAAAACCATTTCAGAAAACTGACAATGAGGAGAGGAAAGGGAAGCCAAAAGGCTTGTGAATGGGGAGAGAGGAGGAGCCAGGGCAGAAATCCAAGAATCCCTCCCTGCCCTCCTTGCTGCCAGGGAGGTCTGAGGGACTAGTTTCCACCTGGGATCCCAAGTCCAGAACAAAAGCAGCGGGGCCACGGCGGGGGAGGGAAGGGGGTCCTCAGCACGGGCGCATGGGGCTGCGGAAAGATGGGTGCTAGCGTGCCTGCTGGCGGGGGGCACCTCGCAAGGCGCTGTCCCCAGCCCGACCCCATGAGGACCCGGGTTTGGCGCAGCGACCGGGGTGGTCCCGGTGCCCTGGGGTTCCGGGAGGCTGGGCCTCCACAACCTCCCTCTCCGCCCCCAGGTCGGGTCCGCGCTTTCTGCTCCAGGTGAGGGCGCGGCGCGGTGTCACTTTACCCCTGTGCAGAGGGTGGTCCGGAGAAGCCTTGGGGCAGGGAGGGGCAGCAGGCAGCAGGAGCGGGACAGCGGAGCCTCACATGGGAGCGTACGGGCGGCGAGTCCGGTGGGTCCTGCAGTCCCGACTCGGCGGCAGCACAGCACCGCGGCGCTGCCCGCCCCTCCTCCGCCAGCCCCTCCACCTCCTCCCAGACTCTCAGCCACATCCTCTGTGAGCTCACTTCCAGCTTAGGCAATTAGCAAAGCGCCTTCTCCCCGCCGCCCTCCACCCGCCCCCGCCCCCCTCCCTCCTGAGTCCTCCGCGAGCTCCCTTTTCGCTTTGGCAATTAGCAAAGCCCCTTCTCTGCCCCGCCCCCGCCCCCTCCCTCCTGAGGCCCCGCCCTGGCTGGGCCGGGGGGAAGCCCCGGGGGCTGCAAGCTTGACCAGCGCTGGCGCTGGGCAGCCTCCTAGCCTGGCTCCTTGAGCGGGTGTCCACCCGCGGCCTGGCTGCAAAAAGATCATCAGTCCTGTTAACCCTGGCTGCACTCTTCCGTCAGTTTGCTGGCTTCCAGATTGCGCCCAAAGCCAGGAACCAGCTTCCCCAACACAGGCCTGGGCTGAGATGCCTGCCCAGGATCTGTTTGAGCAGTCTACTCATCTCCAGGCAGGGATGGCACTTCCACATGGATGTTTGGGTTTTTTTATTGTTTTTTGGTCATTGGTTATTATTACATGACCTCCAGGGTAGGTGCTCCACAAAGGGAGTGAAAACAGGATGCATGATATACCCCTCACCTCCCATGCTGTCTTTCTCTTAAATAATAAGCACTGGTGAACTATCTTAGATTCTGTACCTTCTCTCCAGCCATGAACCTATCACTGTCTTTAACTCTTGAAAACTTCATTAGACAAATTAATGTGGTGAAGGAAGCAATATGAGAAAGCCTATTAATCTGATGAGCATGGAACTGAACAAACCCTATAGATACTTTCCCTTTGATTTCTAGCCTATCAATACCTACAGTGAGTCATATACACTCAAGATTATTGTTTTTATTGTATACTTCATATATTCATTGATTTTGGACTCGTTATCATTTCGTTGAAGTGTTAAACTATGGTAATAAACAAACTTTTAATTAACTTTTCCTCCTATGATACAAATATAACTTGCACTTGAGCTTTAGCTAATTTTATGTTCTAAAATTGCCAAAACAAAATGATCAAGTTTTCTAGATTATTTACTGTATTTTCTACTATATAATATTGTTCTATCTCTTCTGTATAAAGAAAATGAATGCTTGGGGCTCTTGGGTGGCTCAGTGCATTAAAGCCTCTGCCTTCTGCTCAGGTCATGATCCCAGAGTCCTGGGATAGAGCCCCACATCAGGCTCTCTGCTCAGCAGGTACCCTGCTCCCCTTCCTTTCTCTCTGCCTGCCTCTCTGTCTACTCGTGATCTCTGTCTGTCAAATAAATAAATAAAATCTTTAAAAAAAGAAAATGAATGCTTGATAACTAAATGAATGCTTTACTGAACAAATTAAATATGGCAATAGCATTTTATTTTATCATGCTTCACATATTAAATAATAATATTATATCACTAGTCTACAAATAATCTACTCGCATAGTCATTTGGAAGCTTTTAGCAAAAGAATTCTTCCTCCTGATTGTAGTATAAAAGCCACAGAAATATACAGAAGACTCCTAGGATAGAAAGTTAAATCCAGTTATCCGTGATGCCTTGAGGAGGACCTGACCTATGTATGTCCTGGGATGCACTAGTAACTGTTACATGTGATAGGATTATATTTAATATATACAGTTTCATTTATTTCACAAAGGACATATAAATTTGAGAATAAAATATTTGATGAATCTATAAAGTCTATATCTATTTGTAACTAATGTGGTAGAACTAAGATGTTAATTTGAAAAAAAATTCATTGAACACATACACATATTCAATTGTTTTTATATATATAAACAGCATTATTTATTTATGTAAATAAATGCATTGTCAGTAAAATCCATTTACTTATCAATCATAAGGGTAATTTTAAGTACTAAGAATAAGAAATATGTGAAAAGATAAGTGTTCAAGAGTGCAGTTTGTGGTAATTAATACAATATGATAGGCTCATGAAAAAGATATATTACTTGAACTTAAAAGCTTCTATAATTAAGCGATGACCACTTGAAATTTGTAATTAGTCTTGCTGAAGTTTTTCCTTGCACTTATTGCCCTTCCCCAGAAGTTTATTAAGAATTTCTGTGAATGTCCTTATGTTTAATCTCATTCATAGATTCCACTGCTGCTCACAAAACAAAGCCAAAAAGAGAGGTAACTCTATGTGGCACTCCATCCACAAGCAATACATTCATAAATAATTAAAAAGCTCTCTACTTCATTTGTTACCCATTCAGCTGATAATTTAAATGAGTAACTGAGGCCATTTTATCAGCACTTTTAATAGAATGCGACTCAGAAACTTCACAGTGTTATTTAAGAAGAAATGCTCACGTGTTAAGGTTTTTATTTTTTTAAATCAACAAAATAATTTTCAAATATTAAAAGCAAATGTCTCCTTTTCCTCCAAGTTTCCTTGCTATGTCAAAGTTACAAATAAATACATTAAAATCGTATTTTGAGTAGTAGATAAAAACAAAAGTTTTGAAACTGTGGGTTGAGTGTCTGGGTTAACTTGTATAAATATCTGAACTCAATGTATTTAGACTTTATTAGATTTTTTTTTAGACTATTTAAAAATACATGCTGAGATAATGACAACATTATTTTATTCATTTTAATAAATAAATTATTTAATTTAATTATGTTTAGATATTTATTTATTAAATTAATGATTTAATATTTAATAATCTAAATTTGAAATATTTTAAATTCTAAAAATATTTATTTAATTAAATTGATATATTTAATATAAATATTTAATAAATTATTTAACCATTATTATAATTATGCAATTCATTATGTATTGTGTAATAATTGCATTTTAATAAATAAATAAATGTATTATTTACATTATTTTATTATATTTTATTTAGTTGACAAAGAGAGGGAGAACTCAAACAAAGGGACTGCAGGCAAAAGGAGAGGGAGAAGTAGGCTCCCAGCTGAGCAGAAAGTTCAACCTGGGGTTCCATCCCACGACCCTGGGATCACCACCTGAGTCGAAGGCAGATGCTTAAGTGACTGAGCCATCCAGATGCCCAAGGCTTTGTATTCTTCGCTTCTAAATATTGATGCTCCTTCATCTCTGGAGTTAGTAAATTGATGTTGAGAATTCATATCAAAGAATTGATAGTAGCTCTTAAACAGAAACATGTAATTTAGGGGAAAAAAAAGAGCAGAAGGAAGAGAAAGGCCAAAAGTCAAAAGCACATTAATATAAAATTTAATTAGATAAAAAAGCTGATATTCCTGAAGGGGGCTAATAAAAGAGCTGCAAAGAGCTGATAGGATTAGGAAAATTGTCCACTCCTGGTCATTTCATAATTTTAAACTATTCCTTATTAATAAATATACTTAGTTCCAGAAACACAAGCACATAGGAACATTTCCACCAAGTTTCCTCTAACAGCATTTACAAATTAGACGTTCAAACAATGCAGTTCATTACATGTTGCATCTGTATCTTAAAGTTTAAACACTTTCTGTGACACATTTTCTAACAATTAAAATTAAAATATATATATATATATACCTTATCCCTAAATGGAAAAAAAAAATATATATATATATATACATAGAAACCTTATTCCTAAATGAAACCTTTCTTTGTTTATTAGCTAAAATAGGTAAATTAGCAACAACAACAACAACAACAAACAGCTAATATTATAAAGGTAGGAACAATTTACCTTTTCATTTATTGCTATTTTCTAAAAATTCCTATTTTATTTTTTTCTCAAGTCTGTCATAATAATTTTCTAAATCTCCTGCCTTATTCAATTTTTTTCTTTTAGTGGAAATCTCTATTTCATATTTATTTTCTCTTTCTCCACTCTTTGCTCTAATAATTCAATGTATTATTAGATTTTCTGTTTTTCTCTTTATCCAGATATATCTTTTCTTTCTTTCTTTCTTTTTTAAATAATTTGATTTGCTGGCATTTTACATCAGTACATGCTTTCTTATGGATGTTAGAAATGTCTGTGGAACTACTAGAAGAATAAACTTTTTTACCTTTAAGAAGTTTACAGTCTAGAGTGCCTGGGTGGCTCAGTTGGTTAAGTGTCTTCCTTCAGCTTAGGTCATGATGCCAGGGTACTAGGATCCAGTCCTGCATCAGCTGCCTGCTCAGCAAGGAGTCTGGTTCTTCCTCTCCCTCTGCCCCTCCCTCTCTCTCTCTAATAAATAAATAAAATCTTTAAAAAAAGACTTACTGAATCTGAGACTGAATTACTAAATTCAGTCTTAATAGAAGACAGCTAAACAAAGCAATGATCACAACTGGAAAATTTAGCGAGATCATGGTTTAACATTTTTGGTTGACACAGGACCTCTTTCAGTAACAACTTTCCCTAAATATCAATTTCTTTGTAAGGCAAAAAATTTTGACAAGAAATCCAGATCCTTCTGATCGTTTTCATATCAATTTAATGTGACATCCTCAGAGTATATAATCAAATATGTAATTATTCTATCTGTTGCCTTGTATATTGCCTGTATCTTTTTCAGACTCAAAGTTCCATTGAGGTAGAGTTTTTTTTTTTTTAAAGCAGAGATTTTTAAAGTGTTTGATATATACAAGATGCTTAATAAGTTTTTTAAAAACCTATGTATTACAGAAGCCTTAAACAGGCTTTAAAAAAAGAAGGTGATATTAGTGGTCATATCAAACAATTTTCAGGTTTCAGTCATGTAAATAACTACATTTCTCAGAGACAGAGAAACATACAAATGATCTGGGTCCAGTAGGATAATGCTAGCATGTGTTGTAAATTCTTTTATATGACCTTATTCTTGCAAGAATTGGTTATGTGGCAGAAAAAAAGGTATCACTATCTTATACTTTATTATTTAAAGAGATTTATGGAAGTGTTAATTTCTTACACTACCCCTTTGTTTCAGTGGACCCAATTTCCGTGGTAATGGTGAGAGAAAAGTAGGCAATTTAGGCAGCAGCCAAAATCTCCTAAAAGGCACTATAAAATAAGGCTTGTTCTAGATCATGGATCTGTCCAAAGGGGAATGTTAAGGGGTAGAATGGATGATGGATGCATTGTGGACTTATAACTTTAAGATTAATACTGTTATGCCCCAATAATGGGTCTATGATTAAAGGAGCGAGACTGATGTAAAGCAAAGGTCAAGCAAAGCTTTATTTCATGCGAAGCATCAAGAATCTAACCGAACGTTTGGGGCCACACCACTTATGAGAGAAGGCAACCCTTTGCTGTTTCACAGTCTAGCTTTTAAGGGCAAAGGCCATGCAGTCAGGCCTGGCCACGCACAGGTGACCAATGAGATTTTAACACACACAGGAAACTCCACAGTGAGGCTAGGTGACCAATTGAGGTTCAATTTACCCTAGTATAGACATTTGACCCAGCCTATTACACCTTGATTAGGATTAGTGCCAAAAAGGTTCCCAAAGAGCAGAGGAGTGGGGCATACTCATTAGTATCTAGGGAGACAATATGCAAACACCGCCCTTCCCCTTCTGCTCATTGATGTCTCCACCTGGCCTGACCCACCCTTGTATATGGGCTTTGTTAACTGGAGCTGATTTCCAGGACTTGTTTTTAAGTGAATCCCCTGGGGGAAGGGGAACAAGGACAGTTTAAGGGTTAACCTCAATGAAAGCCTCTTGCTAAAATATAAAAATATAAAATAGGTCCTTACATTACAACAACTCAGTAGGGAAAGTCCCAGTGTGGTGATAAAAGAAGTGAGGTAACTTGCATTGCACATTTTTTTTAAAAAAGTGTAAGTTGTATTATTCTGTGCCATGACATCATACTTTATCTTCATCTCTGTCTACTAGTTTAAAACTAGTTAAACAAATTCAACAATTTTTTAAAAAATATTTTATTTATTTATTTAAGAGCAAAAGCCAGAGAGAGAGAGAGAGAGAGAGCATGAGCAATATGGGGCTCGATCCCAGGACTCTTGAGATCCTGATCTGAACCAAAGGCAGACACTTAACTGACTAAGCAAATGAGACTCCCACAAACTCAACAATTTTATAAAATTTTTATTTGTTGGGGTGCCTGGCTGGAACAGTCAGTAAAATATATAAATCTTGATCTTGGAGTTGTACGTTTGAAATCCACCTTGGGTGTAGAGGTTTTATTTAAAAATAAAATCTTTAAAAAATTTTTTTTTCATTTTTTTATTTAAGCCATTGTATGGCAGTGTTGATCACTATATTGTACACCTGAAACTAATATTAACCTTATTTTAACTAACTGGAATTTAAATAAAAACTTTAAAAATAAAATAAAAATAATAATCATAAAAATAAAAAAGAGGAAAAATTATTTGGCAGGCAATTTTCTTAATTGCATTATTATTTATTATTATCATAGTCTGTGTGTGTCGGTGGGAAGTGGCTGGTATTACAGTGAGTTCCATATCTGTGTTACACTGAGGTCCATGTCTGTAGTCAGTCTTTTTTTTCTTTTAGTTTATTTTCAGGGATCCAAAATTCATTGTTTATGCACCACACCCAGTGCTTCATGTAATAAATTCCCTCCTTAATACCCACCACTGGGCTCACCCAACCACCTGCCACCCTCCTCTTCAAAACCCTCAGTTTGTTTCTCAGAGTCCACAGTCTCTCATGGTTTGTCTCTCCCTCCGATTTCCCCCAGCACACTTCTCTCCATCTCCCAGTGTCCTCCACGTTATTCCTTATGTATTGAGTCTTATAAAAACTTTTATTTCTTTCCCTATTCTGCTTTGCATATGCTTACCTTAGATGTTAAAATGTTATAAACCTCTCCTGCCTGGTCCATTTTCTCTCTCTTCTCTCATGATTTCTCGTGCTCTCCCTGCCAACCCCACATGCCTTACAATATCTGGATATGACTAATTTCTTCCTGAGCTACTTTATTCTACTCTGCCATATGGTTGCCCTTCCCTCTTCTGTACCATAACTTCTATCCCCTGCATTTGTGCTTTAAGAATACCTAATTCTTTTCACTGCATCTGTATCTTTGAGGTCAATACTCAGTAGTGCAATCGCTAGGTCATAGGCTAGCTCTATTTTACTGGAAAGAAGGGCCATATGCACCCCAGTGTTCATAGCAGCAATGTCCACTATAGCCATTCTGTTGAAAGAGTCAAGATTCCCTACAACAGACAAACGGATAAAGAAGATGTGATCTATGGATACAATGGAATATCACTCAGCCATCAGAAAGGATGAATACCCAACTTTTGCATCAACATGGATGGGAATGTAGGTGATTATGTTAAGTGAAATAAGTCAAGCAGTGAAAGTCAATCATCATATGGTTTCACTTATTTGTGGAACCTAAGGAATAGCATGGAGGACATTAGGAGAAGGAAAGGAAAAATGAAGTGGGGGGATTGGAAGGGGAAATGAAACATGAAAAACTATGGACTCCAAGAAACAAACTGAGGGTTTTAAAGATGAGAAGGATGTGGGGATGGGTGAGCCTGGTGATGGGTATTAAGGAGTGCACATATTGCATGGGGCATTGGGTGTTTTACACAAACAATGAATCATGGAACACTACTTCAAAAACTAATGATGTATTGTATGGTAACTAACATAACATAATTAAAAAAAAAAGGAGGGGGACAATACCTAACACTCAATCTTTGCTAGTTTCTTGTTTACCTCCTTTTAAGAGTAAGCTCATTAGTGTTTTTTGTTTGTTTGTTTGTTTGTTTTTGTCTCAACTAAAAGAAGAAAAATAATACACATTATTTTGAAAACTTTTTGAACAGTGTACAAACGTTAGTCAAGTCCACAATGTCTCATCTCTTCTTCCTCCTAACATGGCTAAGATGAAAAACCCTTTATCTGGGAAAAGATCATTCTCCTGCCACGTTGTGTAAGATTTTGGCTTTAGCTTAGATTATCCTTTCTTTCCTTTTCTGAAAATAAGTTGAAAATATTAATAGCCTCAGTTTCTTCTTCCAAAATATGACTGCTTCTTTACCAAGTGCAAAAGCAACCCATTTTGACCATAGTAAACAGCTTGGACCTACTTTTTTTGGCTCACTGTTTTAGTGAGACAAGTGGAGTGAAGATGACACACCATTTCCAAATGTATTAATAATTGGTAGACCATACTTATAAATTGAAGTTTTGTTGCCATTAAACTATGACCAGACTCGCTATAATTACAGAGGTAAATTCTTTATATTTACTATATTTGAAATTACCATATAATACCAAAATAAAATTATGATTATGTGAAGAGTCTGTAATATTAAGAAGATGACTTTGAAATGATTGCTTATCTAAATGAAATTTCCCATTTTATAATCTTGTATAAGCTTCCGTTGTCATTTCCTATTTAAAATCTATTAGAAGGCACTCTTATTTTCCCTTAAGTGGGAAGTCAAATGTGGAACAAATTCATCCCAAAGGAACTGATTCTATATTCCACTGAAGACCAGGTGGCTTCCATGTGGCATTTTGCCTCTTGCATATTGTTCATCTCCTACAAAAAATGGGGGTATGCTCTTTAGTAAACTAATTCAACTCAATTAGAGGCATTGTCTTCAAGGGATAACATCATAGAGACTAGAATCAGAATCATACTTTTGGGAAAATTGGGCCCAGGATTTTTGTTTTGTTTTGTTTTGTTTTAAGATTTTATTTATTTATTTGACAGGCAGAGACCACAAGTAGGCAAAGAGGCAGAGGGTGGGGGGGAAGCAGGCTCCCTGCTGAACAGAGAGCCTGATGCAGAGCTTGATCCCAGGATCCTGAGATCATGGCCTGAGCCGAAGGCAGAGGCTTAACCCACTGAGCTACCCAGGGGCCCCTGGGCCCAGGTTTTGATGGCTTCTTTCCTCAATCTTATAAAACCTATTTGAACTCTACTGGATGCCAGAACTGCTTAAAAATATTTGGTCCCTTGTAATTTTAACCTTCCAGTATTCAATGCACCTGATCCATGTAATATCCTATAGTATTTTTGTCAAATGAAGACTCTCAAAGTGTGTTTCTTGGGAGACACTTTTCAATTGGTTGCTTACATTTCTGCATTTATTATTTGTTCTAGGCCATCCTTTGAAGATGGTTGTATTGAATAGACTTGGAAGACAGAAATAGTATCTTTTTTTTAACTTAACCTGTTGTGTTTGCAAATATTATCTGCCTCTGTTTTGATTCTTCTTGTGGGAACTGAGGCTCAGAACTGATATATAACTCCCATCCCTACACACACACACACACACACAAACACAAATACACACACACACACAAATACTGTTAATATTCTAGCTACCTCTATTGCTGTGAATAATAAACTATATTATTTCTGAACCATGAGTCTGCGTCTTCTATCAACACCCAAGAAACTACGGCAGACTCATACACCAGCTTTCAAATAAGGGAAAATAATCTCAGATGCTTTATATTTTTTGATAGTGTTACCTACTTCTGAACATATGACTGAACACATATAAAGCTGGAGCCCTGACCATTTAGAGCTTCTTCTGTGGAAGAACTATGCATTCACTAGTAAACAAAAGTAGATTCATCTTTTTTTTTTTTTCCTCCTGACACCATTTCCTCTCTCACACTGTTGCTCAAATTGGATGGAGTCTAAGGTCCTTTGAGGAAATTTTTGTTTAATGACTCAAAATAAAATAGGAAGAATCTAAAGTGCTAAAAATACTTCTAGATAAAAGGTATAAGATCATGCCAGAAAGGATAGTAATTTTATCTAACAACTGCCTGTTCACCACTTTTTTGTTCATTAACTAATCTCCAAATTCCTGACTAAATCCCTTTTGTAAGCCAGAATGTGAGCTAAAAACTGGGATTTTAAAAAATTTTCATTTGAAATCCAGTTAGTTAACATATATGGTTGTATTAGTTTCATGTGTACAATATAACATATAGCACTCAGTGCTCATCATGACAAGTGCTCTAATTAACCCCCATCACTTATTTAATCCATCACTCCTTTCAGATCCCCTCAAGTAACCATCAGTTTGTTCTCCGTAATGAAATGTCTGTTTCTTGCTTTGTTTCTCTTTCTATGTCTTATTATTTCCCCTTTGCTTGTTTGTTTTGTTTCTTTTATTCCATATATGAGTAAAGGTATTTGTCTTTCTCTGACTGACTTATTTCACTTTTAGCATTATACTGTCTAGTTCCAACCATGTTATTGCAAATGGCAAGATTTCAGTCTTTTTTATGGCAGAATAATATTCCATTGTATATAGATACCACTTATTCTTTATTTATTCATCAATTGATGGATACTTGGGCGCTTTCCATATCTTAGCTTTATAAATAATGCTGCTATAAACATAGGGGTGCTAGCATCCCTTTGAATAAGTTTTCTTATATTCATTGGGTAAATACACACCAACAGGATTGTTGGATCACAAAGGACTTCTATTTTTAAATTTTATGGAAATTCCATACTGTTTTCAAATATGGCTGTATCAGTTTGCATCACCACCAACAGTTCACAATTGTTACTTTTTTTTTTTTTAAGATTTTATTCATTTGACAGAGAGAGATCACAAGTAGAGAGAGAGAGAGGAGGGAGCAGGCTCCATGCCTGGCAGAGAGCCCGATGTGGGACTTGATCCCAGGACCCTGAGATCATGCCCTGAGCTGAAGGCAGAGGGTTAACCCACTGAGCCACCCAGGCAGCCCCCACAAGTGTTACTTTTTCACATCCTCTCCAACACCTTTTGTTTCTTGTAGTGTTGATTTTAGCCATTCTGACAGGTGTGAGGTGGTATCTCTTTCTAGTTTTGCTTTGCAATTTCCTGATGATACATGATGATGGACATCTTTTCATGTATCTACTGAACATTTGAATGTGTTCTTTGGGGAAACACTTGTTCATGTCTTCTATCCATGTTTTTATTGGATTATTTGTTTTTGGATGTTGACTAAAAACTGGATATTAAGTAACACACAAGACAGGTTTCCTTGAGCTTAAATTTTATTTGCATGAGTATCATTAACAGGAAAAAATATGCATATGTGTATGTACAAGTGTGTTTATGTATACATCTATCTATCTATCCTCTATCCCATGTCTTCTAATTGTGGTAAATCCTGTAAGGTGGGGAATGGGATAGTCTGAAGAAATATGCTTCTGGATATGCTGGGTAAGCAAATTTAATTGCACTCAGATGCATTGGATATAAGTGAATCACTCAAATGAGTTATTTAATATTATATAGAAACAAATTAAAAGTTTATGTAGTTGAAAATAATAGGTAGTTAAAATAATTTTTTTGTTTGTTGTTTTTGTGTCTTTTTTTGTTTATATATACTATGGTGTGAATGTTTATGTCTCCCAAAATCATATTATGGAATCTAACTCTGGAAGTGATAGTATTAAAACTTAGGGGCCTTTGGGAGGTGATTAGGTCATAAGTGGGATTACAGTCCTTTTAAAGGAGACCCCAGAGAGTTCTCTTGATTCATTCATCATGTACGTTTACAGTGAGAAGATAGCCATCTATGAGGAAGTGGGCTCTCCCTGGATCTGCCCATTCCTTAATCTTGAACTTCTCCGTTCTAGAACTGTGAGAAATAAATTCCTGTTCTTTATAAGCTATTAAGTCTATATCATGTCCGTTATAGCAGCCTGCATGCAGAAGGACACTATGACCTAAAATGAGAGCAATAAATATAAAGTTTCAGTAAAGTCAGTTGGTACAATGTTTTGTTTTTTTTAATTAGAGAAGACATGCTGCTTCATGTATATGTTTCTTGAAGGGCCACTTCTTACTCCTTTGTGTGTTTTCCACAAAGTCCAGGATGATGCCTTACATAAAGGTAATATTTTATAAATACTGTTGGAAATATATACTTCTCTAAAATCTTATTTTGCCTACAGATTACTTGGATCCACTTTGCCTTGTGTAGAATATTTGAAATATATTAAGTACAGAATGTCTCTCTAAATAACATTTAGAATCATCATTAGTTTATGACTCCTGACTCATTTGTTTATGCAGTGATACTTACTTCAAGAACACTGAAGTTTGTAATATATTTTGAATTAATCACCAAGCTAGTTTATTTTAACTTATGAAAAAATAATTTCTCATGTTGGTTTAATTCTGCTCTTATGTTATGGTCATGACATTTTCATTAAAATAAAGTAGAAAATAGAAGTAAATAATTAATGAAAAATAAAAAATAATAAATAAAAAATAAAAGCAAATCTCTTGTGAAATGTTAAACTTTTCTTACTTATTTTGTTTTGCTTTTCCTCTACCATGCTGGCAAAGCTGTATGTTGCAGATAAGTATAATTTTCTAGGTGCTAGGTTTGTTACTTTTACTAAAATTTTCAAAATATAAGGAGTTGAATAGTCATGGATTGTTTATTAAACTTCTTATCTTCACATATAAAAATAAAACAATGATGGTGACCTGGGTATTTCTAAAATTGTATTCTGTTTTTCCATATTATGGTTTACAATGTAATTAATAAAGATTCTGCATATATTAACATCCATCCCCTTCTATCTCATCTGTATGTCCATACAGAGCATGTATGATTTCTATTCATTTCTATGTTGTGGTGAAGAGATTGTCTGAAGTAGCCTATATTTATGCAGGTAGATCTTAAGCTACGGTGCTCTTGTTTATTTGCTTGTTCGTGATCAGTATGTCTGAAAGATGATAACTATTGCATCAGGTGTGACGATTAAAAAATATTATTGTTGCCTGATACACTGTGATGAAATAGGTAAGTCGATTCATAATTTGTTAATTAAATTAGAAAAGAAATTCCTTTGGATTTGTTCTTTATTAAGAGTTTTTTTTTAACGAATTCCTTGGGATGTTTTTTGTGTAATATATATCACATGCCTCAACCTTTAAATTTGAATGTAGAAAAGAGTTATCAGAATGAGCCTAGAAAATATTGTTATGGGGGCGCCTGGGTGGCTCAGTGGGTTAAGCCGCTGCCTTCGGCTCAGGTCATAATCTCAGAGTCCTGGGATCGAGTCCCACATTGGGCTCTCTGCTCAGCAGGGTGCCTGCTTCCTCCTCTCTTTCTGCCTGCCTCTCTGCCTACTTGTGATCTCTCTCTGTCAAATAAATAAATAAAATCTTAAAAAAAAAGAAAACATTGTTTTGAAATATTTTTGTTCTGTTATATTATGTTAACTTAGGAAATAATGGTAGTTATTTTTATTAGCATTTCCTACTTTCCACATGCCCTTACAGATGAGATATCATGTTTTTCCTACTCTTTTTATCATGGTTGTTATATTCTTCATGATCAATAACAATCAATAAAAATTCATAACATTAATTTTCTTTGGGAAAGTGATATTTTAGCAAGAATCCATGACCAAAAATTTTAGCTGTTGTTCTTCCAGGAGATGAGACTATCAATGTTCCCGAAATTTCAAGAAATAGAACTTATTAATTGTGTTGGTTGATGTTTATTGTCTCTGAACTTAGAGGTGCATAATTCAATTTAAAATTTATTTTGGGGGCGCCTGGGTGGCTCATTGGGTTAAAGCCTCTGCCTTTGGCTCAGGTCATGATCCCAGGGTCCTGGGATCGAGCCCCGCATCGGGCTCTCTGCCTAGCAGGGAGCCTGCTTCCTCTTCCCTCTCTCTCTGCCTGCCTCTCTGCCTACTTGTGATCTCTATCTGTCAAATAAAATAAATAAAATCTTAAAAAAAACGGAGTGGACCTTATGGGGGTGCTTATCTGAAATTGAGGGACATTATAAAAAAATAAAAAATAAAATTTATTTTGAATTGAAAACAAGATCTTACTGAAGTTTAGGCATCCCACTTTATATCAGGCCTCCAGTACATTCTAATTTATTTATAGAAAATATCATAAACATGAATGACACTTTTCCTATTGCATTTATATGAAACTGCAATGACTCAATGATGTCAGATTTGAAAAGCACTACCTTTCTATAATTTCTGTTTCCTAGGAGGAATGGATATACCATTTTAGCTCAATTATCCAACAGTATTCAAAACCACCATGAATTTTAAAACATAGTTATTACATCCTAAAAATCAAGTATGAAAATGTATAAACAACCAAATCTCTATCTGTAAATGAAATACTCCCACACAGACGGGTTTTAAAACTTTCTAACTTAAGGAATTTGATAGCACAGACTCAGGGTAGTAGTTTCAGTGCCTACAGTATACTTTCAGGGAGAGAGTAATGTAAGCTCTGAGTCACTTTCTGCCTAGAGATGACCTAATAGTGGTTCTGGCATTGTTTGTTTGTTTTTGAAAATACGTTCCTGGGCGTCATTCAGAAAATGCAGAGTTTGGCATCTATATAAATTAAGGATGATCTTTTTGAACTTTTGTCTTTCATTACATCAAATTACCATAATTGGACAGAAATTCCACTAAATTAAGCATTGTTAGGAAATGTGTAAATTGGAGCTACTCAAATTAGTTGCTCTTTGAACTATGTGCTGTTGGTTCAGGATTAGATAAGGAGTTTGAAGGCAAACCTAAATCATTGCTTCCTTTTTTGAGAGATTCTCAGCATATTTTCTTAAAATTAGCTGAAATAAACAATGTGTTTAGTCGCAAAGTGATTTGCATTTTTGCACAAACTCCCTATCTCCTTGAGAATTATAACAGATATTTCATGAAACATCATTGATCTTTACTTTGTTACACTGCTGTAAAGTACATTCAGAGTTGCCAGTTAAAGGTGTTAGTGTTGAGATGAAATGTCATGCATTTTTCTTCACTTCCATGCAAATGAACACAGTAATTTATTAAGACACAATGAAGAAAAAAAAATTGACAATGAGTTCCAGATTTTAAAAATCACTTGCCATTCAATCCAAATTGTGAGTTTGATCGGTTACCGAACACTTTATAGTGCACCCCCGGTAATTTTACAGAGATTACTTTTTTCTTACCAATTCTTGATTATTCTGTCTTGCAATGCAGAGAAAGCTAACTAATTTAAAATAAACTTCCGTTAATTTTGATTGTTATAAACTTAAAATTGACTAATTTCCATATACAGAGTTTAAAATGTTCACAATTTACATTAAATATATATTCTGTGTATACCTTGGAAAAATTATACTGAAAATTGAAATTAAAATGATGTTGTATATAGCTGCAAGAAGCCGCCTGTCCCATTTCATCTTACTATATAAGTTGTGTAGGTAATTTATAAAATCCCTGCTGCATAACAAATCTATTTTTTGTTGGAATGGGTAGTAATGTTTCTTCTTATTTCGAAATAAGAGTTGGTCTATGAGTGCCTCTGCAACTGTATTTTTCCTAAATGGCTTCATGGTCTTGAACTGAGAAAGCTCAGAGCATTAAACATCAAAGTAATATATTTTGACATAATTAGACATCAAGGAAATGCAATTAAAATGACACTGAGATATCACTACACACTTACCAGAATGGCTAAAATAAAATATAATGACAAGCCCAAAAGAAAAAAATATACCATTTGATGATACACAATGGCAAGTTGTACCATAACTTAACCATCTCAGACTAGTGTAGTGTTAAATTTGTTTTTCTAAGCCATGTTTTGGGTCACTTACCACTTTTCAAGGATATAAAGTGCTATCATTTTACTTAAAACTGTGAAATTTGGTCAGATTTAAATTTCAATTTATGTTAAAACATTCTGTAAACTGTGTTAGACTTTGACATTTGTTCCCTCAGTTCAGTGAATAACACTATATCATTTTCTGAAAAATACACTAATTTTTTATTATTTTGAAAAATATCCCTTTTTCCTCTTATGGTAATTATTAATATGAATTAATAGTAGAATTTGATATGGTCCAATATGACCATAAATACTTTATTGTATATTATCAAATTTAATAATGAATATAATGTACTTCTTTGGACAATTTTTAAAGACCAGTCTACTCTTAAAACAAAAAAAATGGAGATGCACTTCTTTAGTTCACACAAATTTCATTTTATTATATATGACCTCAGATAAATTTCAACAAATCATAATTTATTAAAATCATGTCTACTTAAAAATCTCATAGAAGAGTTAAACCATCAAAAATAAAAATAAACACACACAACACACACACATCACCCATGTATTGGCAAATCACAATTGCTGTAACAATACATTAGGCATTCCACAGTTAAGGGCTATCAAAATTTCCATCAGTGACAAAAAGATTTGTATCCAAATGGACTGATTTGCCAGAATCCAAGAAAAAGTCTCCTAGGATTTATTTAAAGGTAAATATTTGAACAAATACTTCTTAAATTTAGGAAATTCAGAACATATGATTAAAGAATATTTGCAGTGCAGACTATATTCAATCCTTCCTTCAAAATGTGCCTTTGAGTACATAATTCTGTTTTCTCGATCTAAATTGAGCTGTCTTCCAAGGAAGTTTTCCAAAATGTGTGTCTCTGTGTGATAAATGTTCTAAGACCTAACATGCTTCATTGTATTTTTACTGTGCTCTCAAATTTAATCAATAATTTGGATTGATGTATAATACCTAGTTTCAAATATCTTTTCCATCTATAAAAACTCCCAGCTGTCTCTTTATATGCTATTACTATTGAGAATTGTGCTGTCAGTATTATTCTTGTACATTTTAGGTGATCTGTTCTTCTCTTGGGCATCATTTATGCTCTTCTCTGTTTTTGATATTCTTAAAACTCACCATAATGTATATGAGTGGTTTTTTGTGTGTGTAGTTTTTGTTTTGTTTTGTTTCTGATATCTCATGTTTGGCATCATTTTAAGTCTGGTATCTTTTATCTTTCTTTAATTCTCCAAAATTTATCTCAGTACTTATTTAAATATTTTCTTTATTTTTTTTTTCTCTTCTGCTGTATTTGGGCAGAAGTTATTAATTTGTTTGTTTGTTTTTCCCAACTCATTTATTCATTTTACAGCTATATTCATCTTAGTCTCCATTTATTGTATTCTTTATTTCAACAATTTTCACTTAATTTATATTCACAGTATAGTATCTTTCTTTTCCTTGTATATGTATATCATTATTTTATCATATACTTTTAAGCTATTTTTAAAAATATTTTATTTATTTATTTGACAGTGAGAGATCACAAGTAGGCAGAGAGGCGGGCAGAAAGAGAGGAAGGGAAGCAGGCTACCTGCTGAGCAGAAAGCCCGATGTGGGGCTTGATCCAGGATCCTGAGATCATGACCTGAACGGAAGGCAGCGGCTTAACCCACTGAGCCACCCAGGCGCCCCTTTTAAGCTATTTTTTAAAAGTACAGTCATTCTTTTTTTTTTAAGTTTTTCTTTATTTATTTATTTGACAGAGAGAGATCACAAGTAGACGGAGGGCAGGCAGAGAGAGAGAGAGAGAGAGAGGGAAGCAGACTCCCTGCTGAGCAGAGAGCCTGATGCAGGACTTGATCCCAGGACCCTGAGATTATAACCTGAGCTGAAGGCAGTGGCTTAATCCACTGTGCCACCTAGGCACCCCTAAGCTATTTTTTAAATTCCTGTTCCAATAACACTTGGATTGGCATATAAAGTTAACCACATCATATTTTTTAGGTAAGTAATTGTACTGTTTATGTGCATAGTTATTTTGGTCCATAAGTTCAGCTCTTCTTAGGATCATCAAATCTCTGTAAAGTCTGGGTATACTAGGATTTCCTAAGCAACAATAAAATACATTGAAACCTGGTAGCTTAATTATAATAATGTTTTCTTTCTCAATCATTCACAATAGTATTCCATTCTGAGTAGCTTCCTTCTATTTTGCAGCTATAGTGTTTGGAAAAACTTGAATTATGATATTACTGTGATAATGTGAATTAGTCAGGGTTTTTCAGAGAATCGGGAAGAGAAAAAAAGGAAGATATTCTCCAGGGCCAACTCTAGAAGTGACTATTAAAACATCTGTCCAAATTCAATTGAACAAAACTCAGAAATGCCATCTCCAGTGAAATACAAAAAAGATTATATATAGTTCTGGGCACACACATCTCATTTGACCCAATGATGTATATCAATGAAAGACTGAAGGCCAATCACCACTCCATGGGAGAATTTAAAAATAAATTTACTAATGAGGCCAAGAATTCAGAATCACCAATACTTCAGAACTAATAATAACTGCCTTCACTTGATGTTATTCTATAAGATAAATCCTACGGTCAAGTTTCAATTTTAAATTCTTAAATCCTTATGAAGAAGCATCATTTGGAGGGAGCAGTTTTCATAATTTATCATCCATCAGCCTTTTTTAAAAGATTTTATTTATTTATTGGACACAGAGAGAGAGAAAGAGAGCGAGAGAGAGAGATCACAAGTAAGCAGAGAGGCAGGCAAGCAGGGAGGGAAGCAGGCTTCCTTTGGAGCAGTGCCCGATGTGGGGCTGGATCCCAGGACCCAGAGACCATGACTTGAGATGAAGGCAGAGGCTTAACCCACCACCCACGTGATGAGAGAGCCACTCAGGTGCCCCTCATCCATCAGTCTTAATTGATTGGAGGAAAATGTGTGGAGGAATAATGCCTTAGGGAGCTAATCTCTCTAAAGAATTTTCAAGTCTTTACCCCTTCAAGGTTTTGTACAGTTCTGATAGCCTCTAAACATCCAGCGGATTTCTACAGTGACAGGCCTGTTAAAACCTGTCTTCAAACCAGGAATAGAGCTTGAAACATACCAGTCAAGGGCAACTTTGAGTATTTTAAGGCGTTTATCATCATTTCTTTGTTTTTGGTTAATATCTGAAATAGTTCCATATTACACTTGCATAATTTCTCCAGAGCTGACTTTGAAGGAGGCATTCAGTTCCAGCTAGTTCCATATTTTGGCAAGAACTATACTTCTATATTAAAAAAAAAAAAACATATTTTAGGGCGCCTGGGTGGCTCAGTGGGTTAAAATCTCTGCCTTCGGCTCAGGTCATGATTCCAGGTTCCTGGGATTGAGTCCCACAGTGGGCTCTCTTCTCAGCTGGGAGCATGCTTCCATTCCTCTCTCTCTGGCTGCCTCTCTGCTTTCCTATGATCTCTGTCAAGTAAATAAATAAAATTTAAAAAAAAACATATTTTATACCAGTTATTCATGTTTATTAACTAAGATATCACAATACAAATAATACAAACAGTTGCTCTTTATTAATACCTTCAACCAAGATAAAAAAATATGTCATATTTTCTCCAAAAATTTTATATCATCTGATAGGTCAGATATATATAAAATTACATTTAAAGTTTTAAAAATATCAGCAAATATTTTCATTTAAATGCCAATTTGAAAAGAAATCTACTTTTCCAAACACGACTTTTTTTTTAAAGATTTTATTTATTTATTTGACAGAGAGAGATCACAAGTAGGCAGAGAGGCAGGCAGAGAGAGAGGAGGAAGCAGGCTCCCTGCTGAGCAGAGAGCCCGATGCGGGACTCGATCCCAGGACCCTGAGATCATGACCTGAGCCGAAGGCAGCGGCTTAACCCACTGAGCCACCCAGGCGCCCCCAAACACGACTTTTTATCCTATTTATTTTGAATTTTGTCAACAACTGATAAAATGTTTAGCGAGACTATAAATGTTAGATCGAAAAAGATGATTAATAGATGTAGGTTCAAATTATTATGTTCCATTAAAAATGATTTAGTCTTTGATGAACATCTGTTTGGTAATATGTTGTATCCAGATATAGTCAATTAAAGACATATATAAAATTATAGGGAAATGACATCTTCCGTTCCATTATGAGTAGAGCTTTTTTTTTTTTTTTTTTTTTTTTTTTTTTTTTTTAAAGATTTTTTTATTTTATTTATTTGTCATAGAGAGAGACGCGAGAGCAAGCACAGGCAGACAGAGTGGCAGGCAGAGGCAGAGGGAGAAGCAGGCTCCCTGCCAAGCAAGGAGCCCGATGTGGGACTCGATCCCAGGACGCTGGGATCATGACCCGAGCCGAAGGCAGCTGCTCAACCAACTGAGCCACCCAGGCGTCCCATGAGTAGAGCTTTTAAAATGCTATTTGTCACAACCTGTCATCTTGTCATTATGTAGCATTATGTAGCAATTAAAAAATGTATACTCTTCACTTAGAAGTCTTTTGGAAATCTAAAATATGACTTTCTATGGTTTGTGTCTCCATATTGCTTTATTGCCAGTTAAAACAAATCCACATGCTTTGATTCAAAGGTAATAAATTCCTCTTATTTGGAAAAAGGATGTTTATTTTTGTTCTCTCACCCTTAGCAGGTGGTTTCATTTTAGCACACTTCAGAGTTATAATTTCATGCTTATTAAAAACATTTATTTTGATCTACATAGATGAATGAAACTTTTATTTGATTAAATTATTTGCCAAAAAATCTGTGATTTTTATTTTTATTTTTATTTTTAAAGATTTTATTTATTTATTTGACAGAGAGAGATCACAAGTAGGCAGAGAGGCAGGCAGAGAGAGAGGAGGAAGCAGGCTCCCTGCTGAGCAGAGAGCCCGATGCGGGACTCGATCCCAGGACCCTGAGATCATGACCTGAGCCGAAGGCAGCGGCTTAACCCACTGAGCCACCCAGGTGCCCCAAATCTGTGATTTTTAAAAATGTATTTCCTTTGAAGGGTTATTTTAGAGCATTCAAAGAGGATCTAAGAGTGTGGTATTATGCAGTTTTTAAGTAGGTTTGAAATGGTTAATTATAGGATTGTTTCTTTAAGGCTTATGTATATTGTCCATTATATGCTATAAAATATTTTGAAAGTAAATTTAAGGTGTGTTTTACGTAGTTTATTTTTTTGGAAAAAAATATTGAAATGACTTATGAAATTCAGTATACTCTCAACATTAATTTATTTTGAAATTTACCAGTTGTGTACTGTACTATTATAGGGCAGATATTACTTCAGACTACACTGGTAAATGAAATACTTGGCTTTGTAGAACTTTTATTTTCATGGGTGAGACAATTCAAAGCTATAAACCTTAATAAAAATGGCATAGTGCATTCAAAAAGGAAGAGTACAATGGGGAAAAAGAAAAATTCGATCAGGGTGAGAAAAATCAAGGTTGCTAGGCAGGGGATGGGGAGTTAAAATTTTTAATAGAAAGATCAGGGTAGTTACAATGAAGCTGACAATTGAACAAATGTATGGAAAGGTGATGAATTTGCGCAGAACTATCAGCAATAAGGTCACTCCAGACAAAGGAATTGGCTATCTTGAAGGCCATAAGGTTGGATCATGCCTGGCATATCTGAGGAATAGCAAGGAGGCCACTGTGAGTGACTGAAGAGTAGCAGGGAAAGAGGTCACAGAGGTTAAATGAGTGGCTAGATCATGTAAAGCTTAGAAGTCATTGTAAAACTCTGGCTTTTATATTTGGAAACTTACTGTGTGATAGAATTTCTGCTAATAACTGAGAGTTCAAATGTCCATAAACTTTCAAGGATTCTTATTCTAGTAAGACAGAATAAAGAGAAAGAGTTCATATTTTCACATGGTGTAAGAAATGCTCGGAGATTCAAGTGTAGGAAGTTATGGGAGCACAGAAGAAGGCACTAAAATCACACCATATATTTGATGACTGT
The DNA here is from genome assembly GCF_964662115.1 of Mustela nivalis. Lineage (NCBI taxonomy): Eukaryota > Metazoa > Chordata > Mammalia > Carnivora > Mustelidae > Mustela > Mustela nivalis. The sequence continues at coordinate 396,510 of NW_028136331.1, forward strand.
GACTATATATAAGTTTGTATTTTAGATTTTTTGTAGTCATGGAATCACACAGTATATACTATTCATTGCCTGGATTTTCTTTTCTCAGCATCATTACTTTGAGATTCTCCAATTGTCTTTGCTCTATTGATGGACATTGATGAACATTTCCACTGTTTTTAATTCTTAAAAATAAAGCTGCTATGAAATTCATATACAAGTCCTTGTATGAACATAGGGTTTGTTTTTCTTGGTTAAATGCCTAGAATAAAATGGCTATTTGTGTAACTGCAACATATTTTTCATTTAAAAAAATTTTGAAACTATTTTCCAAAGTGGTTGTATCATGATATATGCCAACAACAGTTTAGATTTTTTGTTGCTTCTCAATCTAGCTCAGACCAAGTACAATTAGCCTTTATAATTTTAGCCATTCTAATAGATATGTAAGCATGTCTCATTATGATTTTAATTTGTATTTCTTTATTGTCTAAATGTTGATAAATTGGCCATGTGCTTATAAGACATCCATATACTTTTGGTGACATGTCTCTTCCATTATTTCCTTCACATGTAAAATTGGATACTCTGTTTGGTTATTAGTAAGGTTTTTTATTTTTATTCATTTTTAAATAATCAGAGTAGATGTCCATTATCAGATATTTAATTTGCAAAACCCTTCTCCATCTTTATGGTTTCTCAATGGAGCTTTGATAGCTGTGTCTTTCAAGAAATATGCTACTTCTTTCCTGGTACACGGAGGTATGACTAGAACATTATCAATGTTGACCTTTGCAAAGAAAATCATGGCTTAAGATATATGTAGTCTGCAGTTGTTGGGAGTGTTCACCATCCTTGCCTCTAACTCATCTCTCACTGCCCACACATTCAGGTATAGGGGAATATTGATTGACAAAATATTAATTGCCAAATAACACTAGTTGGAGAATAAGAAAAATGCAGGCACATGATTATATAATATTCCTTAAATAAAATATGTTTTTATAAGTGCTATTGGAAGTAAATTCCTCAATACTTTAATCACACAGAATGATGAAATCCTAGATTTTTTTTCCTTGTATTTACTGAGAAAATGATTATGCCTCAAGTATATTAAAATGGAATAGGGAAAATTAAAAATTGTTTTAAGTTGATTTGCGTGTGTTGTGCGTATGTGAGAGAGAAAGTGAGAGAGAAAGAGAAAGAGAGAAAAAGAGAAAGGGAAAGACAGAGAGGTGGCTGCAGTGAATTGATGAGTTGGAGGATAGATTTTAAAGTTTTGTCTTTTGCTTTCTACATTTCCTTTTCCTTAGGTTCAAGAGAACAATCAGTAATATCTCAGATGCCTGCTGGTAACATCAGCAGAAAGAGTTAGAGGTTCCTAGAAAATTAAAGAAGAGATATAGTTTTCCTGACATAAGAAAAGTCATTTTTTGTCCCCAGCTATTTTCAATGATCTATACCCCACCTGTGTACTTGCCCAAGCACACTTCTTCCAAAACTTCCTGGGAGGTTCTTAAAAAGAAATGCAAAAACCTCACTCCTTAAGGATTTTGAGGGAACAAGGCAATGGGAAAACTAACAGTCACCACCAGACCAGGAAATAGCCTAAGCTATTGAGACAATAAATCAGTGGTAAAACTCCTAGTGCTATTTCAAAAGCAATCAAGGCCTTGCATTCCTTGTCCCAGAAAATGAGCCCAAGACCCCATCTAGTTTCTATCTGCTCTTGAAGCCTGCAGAGTCCCTTTCCCTTGTCCAACAGTTACCTCTGCTTTATTCTAACGTTGACGTTTCTGCCCTCGGTGGAATACAAGCTTCATTCAGGTGAACATGCAATACATATTGCACAAATACATATGTGGATGTGCATGCATCCACAACCTTATGACCAACCATACACGGGATAATAAAACTCTCCCTTCTGAGTATTCATTTTAAATACTAAATAAAAATCTCTCTCCTGTTCAAACAGTCAAGGCTTTGGAACTTATTCCCTGTGAACTCCTTGTATGTTGTAAACAAAGATTCCTTTGTTTGACAACTCCACCTGTTTCTGTGATTCACCAAAGACTGACCTCAGTTAGTTCCGTTACTGTAATGTAATATCAAGCATATCTAGTTAGTTGATCATTTTGTTCAAGTCTTACATATCTTACCAATGTGATGACCATTTGTCTATGTAATCTTAAAATAAGGGTGTTGAAATTATTTTCCATTTGTCGTCCAAGGTAGAAGTTATGATTTTTGTTCTTAGTTTTTCCCTATATATCCCCAAATCTGTTGTTACGTATTAAAAGTCAAGAATTATTATACTCCTGGGGCGCCTGGGTGGCTCAGTGGGTTAGGCCGCTGCCTTTAGCTCAGGTCATAATCTCAGGGTCCTGGGATCGAGTCCCGAATCGGGCTTTCTGCTCAGCAGGGAGCCTGCTTCCTCCTCTCTCTCTCTCTCTGCCTGCCTCTCTGCCTACTTCTGATCTCTCTCTGTCAAATAAATAAATAAAATCTTTTAAAAAAAAAGAATTTTTACACTCCCTGATGAATTCATCCTTTTACTCTTCTGTAATTTTGACTTGATCCTTATGTCTGATAATGAAATTTGCTTTAAAATCACTTTTCATTATCTTGATATAACCACCAAAGTTATAGTGTGATTAGAGTTAATATAGCATATTTTTTCTTTTACTTTTTAAAGCACTTCTATATTGAATCCTGACAAAGAAACAAAACCACTTTTTAACTCTGGAAGAATCTTTCTAAATTATCTTTTTTTTATTAATGAAGCAGTAGCAATTTTTGTTAAGGGACTTAAACTGAAAGTAGGTTTAGAAATTTATTTATTTATTTATTTATTTAATAAAAGATTTTATTTTATTTATTGACAGCGAGAGAGAGAGAGAGAGAGAGAGAGAGAGAGAGAAGAAGCACACAAACAGGGGGAATCATGTGCAAAGGGAGAGGAAGAAGCAAGCTCCTTGGGGTGCAAGTAGTCCCATGCAGGGCTGGATCCCTGTACACTGGAATCATGACCTCAGCCAAAGGCAAACATCTGCTGAAACAACTAAGTCATCCAGGCACCCCTAGAAAATTAAAAAAAAAAAAAGACCTTTTAAAAACATTTTGTTTCTTTCTTGTTTTTTTTTTAATATTTTATTTATTTGACAGACAGAGAGACAGGAAGTTGAACTATAAGCAGGGCAGAGGGAAAAGGAGAAGCAGGTTTCCCACTGAGCAGAGAGCCTGATGTGGGGCTCCATCCCAGGACCCTGGGATCATGACCTGAAAAGAAGGGACACTTCTTGGAGGAAGCCACCCAGACACCTCTTTTCTTTGTTTTTAATATATGGCAACTGATGCTTCCCAGCCACGAGGAGCATATTACCCATTGATTAAATCTTTGATAACAACCTATTTAAAAAGGTGTGTAAATATATACTTACTCAGATTTATACACTTTGTGTTTTCTTCATAGTTTGGGGCTGGACCCCATGGTCACAACACTGCTTCCAGTCTTTGCCTTCCCATCTTTTGATACCAGGTATTTGGTCAGCAAAGCAAATTAGTATCAAAATTAATAAGCCCTTGGCACCATATCTCTGGAGCAGGGCTTGCTCTTAGCCAAGGCCCAGAGCAGTTGACCTCCCCTCACTAGTGCTATAGCCCCAAGGACTAGGTCCCTGCCACCAGAACTCAGTCTTACATGTTATGCTAAGCAGACAAAACCAAAACAGGAAAGCTCTGACAGCTTTCACTGGCATGCCTCATCTCCAACTCCCTCGACATCTAGGCAGTACCAGATGACAGGGAGGGTCTTGGTCCAACATATGGGAGGGAAGGAAGTAGCCACGAGCAAGTACCTGCCTCTCTGTTCCTTTCTTTCATGAGCAGGTTGTAAAGAGGAGGAAGAGGAAGGGGAAGAGAGGTGAACTTCAAGGGGTGAAGGCCTCAAATAGGCAGCTGGCTCCTGCCAGTAGGAAAGGGACAAAGGAGAAGGCAGTGAGTCTTGCAGGGAAGGTGGGGGGTAAGGGTTACAGCTTATGACGGAATCTGGACAGGAGTAATAGGGATACTAGTCATTTGAGTCCACCATTGGCAAGCTGGGCTGGGTGTCAGGGCAGATAGGCCTCCTTGGGCAACGGCACATGAGAGAAGGTGGAATTCTTCTCTGAGGAGCAGGTGTAGCTTTGGGTGTTGGGAAAGCATAGACAGTATTGTTCCAGGGCCAAGGACAGGTCCGGTTACTCCTGGTTGGAGGTCAAGGCCACAGTATGATCCAGGTCTTCTACCAGCAGCTTGAAGGTACCACATGCCAGCCACCCCTCATTATTGTGTATAACTCTCTGGTGCACTTATTGGCTTATCCATCAAATGACTCCTTCAGCAGCTTAAAAACCACCTCCACAGGCACTCCAGGATATGGGAGGCTTCCAGAGTGAAAATTTTGCACAGGATCACCCCCAAAAGACCAGAAGTCACTCTGGTGGATGTAGATCTGGTCAAACATGGCCTTAGAGACCATCCAGTTCACAGGCAGTCCACTATTGGTTCTCATTTTATAGTAACTGATGTGGTGATATCTCTGGCAAGGCTGAAGTCTGAGATCTTCATCATGTTGTCCTTTGTCACCAGCACTTCCCTGGTGGCCAGGTCTTGGTGTATGCACTTCTTGGAGGCAAGGTACTCCATGCCTCAGGCTACCTGGTAGGCACAGGATACCGGGTGCTTGGAGGAGAGTTGCTCTGCTGCATTGTGGCTGATATTGTAACAGTACTCCAGGTCAGGAGGCCTCTGGGCCTGCAGGTACTCCTGTATGTTGTCTTTGGAGGCATATTCCATGATAGTGTACGAAGGACCATCCTGTGTGCAGGACCCAGCAGGTTGATGGTGTCCTTGTGCTGTCCAATCATCTTCATCATCTCCATTTCTGAGATTAGGTTTGACAGGTCTTTCTCTGCTGCATCTGACTTCAACATCTTCACAGACACTTTAGTCAAATGGTTGGATTTGTCTTTGTCCAGCCCAATGGCCTCCTCCAACACCACCTGCCCAAAGTAGGCCTCTCTTAGGGGTCTGCCTAAACTGCCTACAACCAGCCTGCCTCAAGGCAGTTATGAACTCTAGATTATCCTCAAAAACATTAAACCACAAGCTAAAAATTCTCTTCACTAGGTCTCTGTCACAGGTCTAATTTTCTTATCTTTCATCATTTATCTTTTTCCTAATTCTTATTTTCAGTATAGTTTATTTTGCTTCCAGGTGTTTCCCCGGGTTTCTGTATGCTGTTTCATAGGGAAGAATTATTCTGTCATAAAATTATTTCTTGAGCATTCATTACATCTCTCGGTTAAAATGGGTTCTTTTATGGTATTGACTCATTTGAGTTTTCTCAAAATGGGAAGAATTTTCAAAATGGTGTTTTCCTCAAAGTTCAGAGTATGTCTTAGCCTCATCTTTACTCTTTTTGAAATTCACTTTTCAAATTCTAGTCCCTCTTTTTATCTTTTTAAATTAAAATGTTTCCTTTTACTATTTTTTTATTTGAGTGTAGTTGATAGTCAGTGTTACATTGGTTTCAGGTTTTCAATATCTCCATACATTATTCTATGATCACTACAAATATAGCCACCATCTGTCACCATATAACACTATTATAATATCATTGACTATATTCTCTACACTGTCCCATATCTCTTTTTAAAATCTCTGATTTTTATGTTTTCTGTTATTCCAATTTTCGACCTCATTTTACTTGGTTACTTTAATAAAATATGCCTGATTACACACTCTATGCTGAAAACCATAGCATTTGATTTATAGTAGTCTTCTTCTTCTTCTTCTTCTTCTTCTTCTTTCTTCTTCTTAATTAACATATAATGTATTATTAGCCCCAGGGGTACAGGTCTGTGAATCGCCAGGTTTACACACTTCACAGCACTCACCACAGCACATACCCTCCCCAATGTTCATAACCCCACCACCCTCTCCCTAACCTCCCCCCCCCCCCGCAACTCTAAGTTTGTTTTGTGAGATTAAGAGTCTCTTATGGTTTGTCTCCCTCCCGATCCCATCTTGTTTCATTTACTCTTTTCCTGTTCCCCAAACCCCCCACATTGCACCTCCATTTCCTCATATCAGGGAGATCATATGATAGTGCCTTTCTCTGGTTGACTTATTTTGCTAAGCATAATACCCTCCAGTTCCATCCATGTCAACGCAAATGGCAAGATTTCATTTCTTTTGATGGCTGAATAGTATTCCATTGTGTATATATATATATATATATATATATATATATATATTTATATTTCATTTCTTGATGGACATCTAGGTTCTTTCCATAGTTTGGCTATTGTGGATATTAATGCTATAAACATTTGGTGCACATGCCCCTTTGGATCATATAGCAGTCTTCTTTACCTCTATCAGAACCCCAGGAAGCTTTATTTATTTATTTACTCACATAAACAGATGATCCAACACAACGTTTTTTGATGTTCCAATGTATTATAATGTCTTACCGCTTAACACTATGCTTACTGCTCTCTTTCACTGTCTGACTAAATCCTCATCATCACTATGCCATTTAATGAGAAAGAACATTTGAACTCAGAGTTCTCTCCATATCAGGGAATGAAGACTCCACCCTTCTGTTTGTGCAGGTAAAATAAATGTTGATGTCTGTCCTGCACATACCCCATCCTGTTCACCAGAATATTCACCATCAAAATATATACACAATGAAAACCATACCTCACCACTTCTATTACCACCCAGCATGCTAAAAACACCATCATATGTTCCTGAATTATTGACTTGATTGATAACCCCACTTCCACACATACTGCACTCCTTTCTCCCTGCAAATTTATTTTGGTACAGCAATTTAACCTAAAAATCAAGTCATATGATTTTATTCTCCTGTTGAAAGACTTTTGGTATCTTCCCCTTTCATATTAAATAAAAACTGAAGGCGTTTCAATGTACTAGAAGGTCATACATCAATACGTTCTTCCTCTCTCCACCACTATGAACTCCTCATTGGCCTCCTTGCTTTTCCTCAAAAGTAACAGACAAGCTGTTCACACAAAGTCTATATACTTACTTGCTCTGCCTAGAGCAATCTTTTCCTTTAATATTTGTATAACACTCTCCTTCACTTCCTGGGTCTTTGTGCAAATAACATCTCATAAATGAGATGTAACCACCCAAAACAAAATAAAATTAACTTTCATCCCAGCATTCCCCAATGGCTTTTACCTTTCTTGCATTTCTTTGTATCACTTAACACCATCAACCATCAATCATTATTCTATTACTGGTTTATTTTCTTATTTGAGACAGAGAGAGAGAGAATTGGGAGGGTGCGCAGAGGAAGAAGAAAACACCCCACTGCCTAGAAAGCCTGCTGGGGAGTTACATCCCAGGACCCTGAGATCATGACCCAAGCCAAAGGCAGTCACTCAATGGACTGAGCCACCCAGGTGCCCCTCTATTATTGGTTTATTTCACTATTATATTTCAAAAGAATGTGAGCTCTTTGTGGTCAGGTATTTTATATGTTTTATTAATTGAAGTATTCTCAGAAAGGTAGCTGGCAGATTGTAAGGGCTCACTAAACTGTATTTTGTTGTTATTATTGGGCTCCTTTATGGGCTTTACCTCTTATGCTAGAAGTCTATCCTTCAGATGTAAGCGATAAGAATAGAGCCCTGCTGCCTGTTCAAATGTGTAAAAAGCCTGTATTAAGTGGATATTTTAAAAGCTAAATGAATGGCTTAATAGTTGTATATAGGGGAAAAGGGAACATATTTTCCACAGGTTAGAAGTGGAGTTCTTTTATAGAGTTCTTGTACAAGCCTACACTATGGAACGATAATGGGCAGTTGTACATTACAATTATACAAACACTTTGGTAATTTATATCCTTTTTTTGTTATTCTTGACTGGATCATTTAATTCCTTAGGAGCATTATAGCATTTCAACTTTTCATGTTCAATAAACTTATTGGGGTTGCTACCTTTTTTATTCAAATGGAGAAATAGTCATGATTTAATCTAAATAAAGTGTTATTGATTGTGTTGTTTTCTAGGAATGAGTCGCACATGCTAGTTTAAAAGTTTTGTTAAAGTCCCAAGTCTGTCACTGATAAAAGCCTTTTGTAGATTAGTAACTTGATCAAAACGGAAAAGTTATGTAACACCAATTGTTATACTGTCTTTGTTTCCATCTTGCATTGTAATAACACCCATCTTAACTCTATTTAAGACAAATCATTGCCAGATGTATTTCTGGCATTGATTGCAGGATATGAAATCTAGTATAACTAAAAGTTTTTGGTTTTAGTAGCATATAAATCAATTTAGAAAAATATATGTATTTGAATATAAGATAAAGTTTTAAATTATTTGGCAATAATAAACTAAACTGTTTTTTTGTAAATTTTTATTTTCTAAAATTTCATTGAGCTCTCTTGCAATAAGAAACAAGTTACAAAAAATTAAGGTTTATTTACCCCAATTCAAAATTATTAGGAATATAATCATAGAGGTTGAAGTATTTAAAATATTGAACCCAAAATGTTTTATTAGGTAAATTCATGAATGCTGAGCATTCACTGTTAAAATATACTAATACTATTGATAGACTGGTAGAAGCCTAAAATCAAATATTTATTAAATATTTATATCCATATCTTTTCATAGCTTGGTAATTCATTTCTCTAGCATTAAATAATATTCCATTGTTTGCATGTACTACACTTTCTTTGACCTTTCACTTATGGAAGGATATCTTGGTTGCTTCCAAGCTTTTGTCAGTTATGAATAAAACTACTATAGACATCTTTGTGGGTATAGATTTCATCTTCTTTGGATAAATACCAAGAGCTGCTACTGCTGAATCATCTGGCAAGAAAATGTTTAGTTTTGTAAGAAACTGCCAAGTTGTTTTCCATTCTTTATTCTCAATACACATGGAAGAACATTCCTGTTGCTCCACATCCTCACCAACATTTCGTGTTCTGTTGACAGTGCTCTGGATTCTGGGTATGTACTGGTGTCTCTTTTTTGTTTTAATTTGCATTTTCCTGATGACCTATGATGTGAAGCATCTTTTTATATGCTTATTTGCCATCTGTAATATTTTCTTTGGTGAGGTATCTGCTAAGGCCTTTGGCTCATTTTTAATCAGGTTTTTCCCCCATTGTTGAGTTTTTAGGGGTCTTTGTGTATTTTTGATTAACAGTCCTTTGCCAGATGTGTATTTTGCAAATTTTTTCTCATAGTCTGTGCTTTGCCTTTTCATTCTCTTGGCATTGTGTTTCACAGAGTAGACATTTTTAAATTCAGTGCTTGTGCTTTTGTAGCTAAAGTTATTGCGAAAACCAAGGTCATTTAAATTTTCTTCTATATTACCTTCTACATGTTTCATGTTTAGGTTTATAATCCAATCTGAGTTAATTTTTGTGAAGAGTGTAGGATATCTGCCTGGATTTATTTTATTTTATATTTTTAGATTTAGCTTCACCATTGCTACAGAACCATTTGTTTAAAAGATTGTATTTTGCTCTCTTGTATTGCTTTTGCTTTTCTATTAAATATAAAATATAATTGATAATATATATTCTGTTGCTTTAATCTAGTCTCTCTGTGGTATTACAATATCATGCTTACAATTATCGTTATGGTAAACTTTTTTTTAAGATTTTATTTATTTATTTGACAGAGAGAGAGATCACAAATGGGCAGAGAGACAGCCAGAGAGAGAGATGAGGAGAAGCAGGCTCCCTGCTGAGCAGAGAACCCAATGCGGGACTCGATCCCAGGCCCCTGGGATCATGACCTGAGCCGGAAGGCAGAGGCTTAACCAACTGAGCCACCCAGGCGCCCAATCGCTTTAGTAAACTTTGAAGTCAGTCCTCAGTCTTTGTTCTCCTTCAACACTATGTTGACTATTGTGAGTCTTTGCCTCTCCATATAAACTTTAAAATAAGTTTGTTAATATTAAAAAAAAAGAACTTGCTGGTATGCATTAATTGTATAGATAAACTTGGAAACCAGTGACCTCTTGAGCTTAGCAGGAATTAGACCATGGACATCAGTTGTCACAGTGGTGCCTCTGGCAGAACCTATTGCAAATCCCTAGGCAAAATGACACCTCAAGGATCTGAGAGAATGTCTAAGAAGTACTTGATACATCCCTTGGGTATGGTTTATTAAAGTGTCCACCTGTCTGAAAGCTGGGGAATCTAGATAAGGGAGGGAAAATTAGTTATGATAAAACATATCAACAAACATCAATAAATTTTGTAAAACTAATTGTCATGGCTCATATACAATATGACCAACAGAGGGACCATCAGAAGGAAAGCATCAGTTATGTTTATTGTGAAATTTTTTATTCAAAATAAAGCAATGTGAGGGGAAGACACAATGAGAAAATTACCATTTTTTAAATGGTAAACATCTTACAAAATGGAATAGGTTTTATATTCTAAGTAGTATATTGAAAAGTAAAACATTGGGGCGCCTGGGTGGCGCAGTGGGTTGGGCTGCTGCCTTCAGCTCGGGTCATGATCTCAGGGTCCTTGGATTGAGCCCCGCATCGGGCTCTCTGCTCCGCAGGGAGCCTGCTTCCCCCTCTCTCTCTCTCACTGCCTGCCTCTCTGCCTACTTGTGATCTCTGTCTCTCAAATAAATAAATAAAATCTTTAAAAAAAAGAAAAGAAAAGTAAAACATTAAAAAATAAAATTTCAATGAAAAAAATTATTTAATTTTTAAAAAGGTTAAAAATAGCAGAACCATTTTTCTTATAACTGGAAAATACACTGTATATACATCTATCAAAATAACTTGTCATGGGGGAGCCTGGGTGGCTCAGTAGGTTAAAGCATCTGCCTTCGGCTCAGGTCATGATTCCAGGATCCTTGGATCGAGGCCCACATCGGGCTCTCAGCTCAGCAGGGAGCCTGCTTCCTCCTCTCTCTCTCTGCCTGACTCTGCCTTATTGTGATCTCTGTCAAATAAATAAATAAAAACTTTTATAATAAATATTTGAAAAATAACTTGTCATGTCTGGAATCAGGAGCATATGGAAAAAAATAATATCTGAGGACAATACTTCTGCCATGTTTTGTGCCTTGCTAATATTTTTAAACAGTCAGGAAAATTTTAGCCTTATTGAAATACCTGCTAAGATACCTGCAGTGCCTTTTGGAGCCCTATGACTATAAAAATTAATTGCAAATATTCAAAATGTTTACTATGGTGTCACTATTTAGGGCCACCACCAAGTATGTTTCAGAAGTAAGCATAACTGTTACTCTTCCATAAGGCAAAAGGGCATATTTTCAGGAGTTCCATCTGCTGTACCAGGAGGTGAATCAAGTAATGATTTTTGTCTATAAAATAATTCACTTTTCAATCTAACATTCCTCATTCCACATTATAATAATAAAAACTAGGAGGAGACTAAAACAAACAAACAAATACAACTACAACAACCAGCTTTTCCTACAGTGGAAAAGTAAATATAACCTTAGGAGTAGCCTAAAATTTATTTTTAAATATTTTAAGATAAACGTTTTTGTTAGAAAACCATATATTTTATATTACTAAGAAATAACAGGCAACGTTTTATTAACTTCTAAAAAGTCTAGTTACTTGTATTTATCTATTAACTCATCTCTTTATGAAGTAGAACATGATCACACCTCTTGTATCTACCCAAGTTTGTATGCTTTGGTTGTTTTATGTTTGCTATTTCCTTGCTTAATTTTTACAATATTTGATACATAATAGTATCTTTAAGTCCATCTATGGTTTCACAGAATTTGTTTGAACTTCATAAAAATGTACCATACTTTTTGCACTTTCCTTGTTTTACTTCTCTATTAGCTTTCCAAGTTTTATTCACTTTAGAGTGTGTAGCTATCATTTATTTTTACTCCTCCATAATGCTATGTTTACAAATTTGTATTTATCTGTACTTTTAAAAATATCTTAATTATATACCATTTCTCATCTCACGTAACACTCATGTTACTTCTACACTTATCAGATATTATGTAACGGAAAACCACAACTCAGCAACAATAGAACACCGTTTTTCAAAATTAAATGGCTTACCAGAATTCTTTAATTCTATCCTTTATTTGTATTAGATGACCCTTTATTCTGGTATTTGGCATTGTTCATATGGAGGAAAGCTTATAAGTTGATATTCCATAAATAGAAGGATTTTTATGATCGATTAATTATTTTCATTTAGAATGCATAGAATATGGTTGATTTAATATTTCTTTCTTACTCTCTGCCTGGAACATAGTGCTATCTATGCAATAGCCACTAAAATATTAAGTTAATTACCTAGACTTTAAACTGCATATTAATAGGAATAGCATACAGAACTCTTCTCAGATTGGGACACCTGGGTGGCTCAGTCAGTTAAACGCCTGAGCCTTTAGTTCGGGTCATGATCTTAGGGTCCTGGGACTCAGTTCTGCAACAGATTCCCTGCTTAGCCGGGAGTTTGCTTCTCCCTCATCCTGCTGCTCCCCCTGCTTGTGCTCTCTCTCACTCTCTCTCTTACAAATAAATAAAATTAAAAAAATAAATTCTTCTCAGATAGCTAATATAGAATATCGTCTTTGTATTCATCAAAGGGAAAGTGCCATATAATAATGAAATCCAGACTACTTCAAATTCATTTTTTAACCAGTAAGAAAGTACTGGAAACAAGCCAAAAATGTCTTCAATGAATTAAAGAAATAGATTGATTTTCAATATCTTAATGTTTCTAATGTTAAATTGCAAGATTTTTATACTAGATATCAGTGTAAATATTCATTATATAAGGATATTCTAAAAATAAACCTGAGAAAACTACTTGACATATATGATGACAAAAACCAATGTCAGTTTGGGTAAAACTTACAACACCTACCACCTGAAACTCTTGTTCTATATGGTGCCATCTTGTGATGCTGGGCAGCGGCAGTGAGCCACAGCTTCCAGTCAGCTAGATTACAGGGGTGAACACCTGATATTCTTACAAGCATTCTATATATAGAATATATATATAGAATATATATATTCTTCTTTTTTTAGTGTAATATTTAATAAATTGCATGTGATATTTGATACTTTGTTATAAAATAGGCTTTGCTTAAGATGATTTTGCCCAAATGCAGGCAAATGTAAGAGTTCTGAGTATGTTTAAATAAGCTTAAGGTAAGCTATGATATTTGATAGTTTTGGGGTATTAAATGCATTTTCAATTTTTTATGTGTTTCTCTGTACATAGCCCCCTTGTAAGCTGAGGAACATCTCTATATGTATATGTCGCCTTGGTATGGCTTACATATTATTGGCATGAAACATCTAGAACAGTACGTGTGCCATAGAATTGTCTACAACATCAAACAAGTTTCTTGAAAACTTGTGCCAAAGGGGTTATGTCTTTAAGGATTCTTATTTCAGAAGGGTTCTCTCAAACGTAAGATTTTTCAGAAGTTAAGTGAAAATCTGACCAAACTAAACATTTTTCCATTTTCCCTAGTGAGCAAAGATAGCTAAAATCTATCTGCCATTTTCAACACTGTACTCAACGATTGTAATTCTAATTTAAGAACAGATTATTTATATCAAAACCACATGTTGGCCTAATCTTATACAATATTCATAAGTCACACTCAGACCCTTGGACACTTTTATTTGTTGAGTCTATATGGTACTACGGACATTCATCTTTTTTGACCTCATAGCTTCATGTATGTCTATACTTTTGAAAATACATGCATCATAGTTCCATTGTAAAATGTCTGGGTTATAAAATGTGCTATGCTATCAAAATGGTAATAAGAACATACAAATGACCTGATGTAATGAACTGGACCAGATTGCCAGATATCACATTTCATACCAAAAAGATTCAGTGGTAAGTTTTAAAATGGCCAGCTATACATTGACTGAATTATAACTCATTTAACTTCTTTCTTTGTGTACAGTATTATACATTAGTCAGTATTATAGTAAATAAGTACTTTGGACAGATGTAAATATGCTGTAATAAAAAATGTTTTTTTTTTTTTAGTCCTTTTTACTTGTAAGACTAGCCACAAATACCACGCCTCCCCCAAAATAATTTGCAATCCAAATTTATCTCTAAATGAATTTATTGCACAGAAAAATATGTATATATATATATATATATATATATATATACACTTACAGAAGACATGTTCAAAAATAGTTACACAACAGCAGGGCCCTAAATGTAAGCAGTATAGTTGTTTTGTTTTGTTTTGTTTTGTTTTGTTTTATTTCTTTTAAAAAAAGAGGTTATGTGAAATATTAGGATTTTATTTCCAGGCGTAGTATTTCAAGACAGTTAACTACACCTATGGTGTCAACAGCCTCTTGTTGGCAGTATGATTTTTTTGGCTCCATGGAATAACAGCAAGAATTTACTATTGCTTCTTTCTTTTATGACACACACAGAAAAAAAAATTGACACATTTGCTCAAGACCAACCAGAATCATTTTAACCTATCAAAATTGATGGGAGGCCTTCACTACCAAAGTCACTGCTGCGTTTTCACAATTCACTGCAGACAATCTGCTACTCCCATTATGATAAAGGAGAGCAGAGTCATAATCAAGGAAGAAAGCTAGATAAATACTTGTAATTATCATTGAATATTTAGCCTGCTATAGGATTATTATTATTAGTGTCATTTGATAATTTTCTCTCATTTTATTAAACACAACTGTGAGTAATTACGCTACCTAATATTTCTCTGTATTGACTGACTAGCTAGCAAACATTCATGAAAATATCCATTAGCCACACATATAAAATGCTGCATTATGATGCTGTTGAATCAGAACATACCACTACCTGATCCTGTAGCTCTTTGAGGATTTGCAAATCAATTAATTCTATGTTTATTGGATTCTTCCCATACAATTAGAAAATTTATAATCGAGTCCATGAACATTATTAGTTTTACCATTTTAAACCAGCAATCACACTTTGATTTTTACAACAAAAGCAGAAATATAAACACACACATTTGGATCAGTTTTCTGTTAGTATGTCTGGACTTCAAAATCCTATTCCTCAAGATGATGCACACCAAAGTTCTGGATTAAACAAGAAATTAGATGGCACCTGAACACTTGGTTTAATATTCTCAAAAGGACTATGCAACTTCTTTCTTACAATATGACATTGTTTTACAAAGATCCACACTTTTATAATGTTAGTATTTATAATAATCAATAAAGTCAATTAATCATGATTAAAAATCAAACATAAAAATTTCTACTTTTTGCTTTTGCCCCCTCCATTTAGAACTTATTTATAGCCTGATAATTCAAAGGTCCCTATGTTTATGAAAATCTGGACAGAAATAGCTCTAAGATCCCATTCAGAACTTGATATTAATCTAAGTCTTTTGGCTCCATTTATCCTGAGAGCAAAGAGTAGGACAAAGGATTTGAGTACTGTTAGTTCATCTGGGAGATTATCCAAGGTAGAAAAGAATGGGAAAGTGATACAGTGAAGAAGCAACTTTGTCAAAGAGGTACATTGTTGATATAATTGTTGTGGATAGAAAATGAAGGCTTGCTTTTACTGAAAGGTCCTGAGAAACTTCTTTAAGTTGTCCTCATGAAGACCTGAAAACTGACAATTTTACCTATGGTTCTTATTTCCACTTCACTGAGAGCTGTCCTCAGAGGACATTAACTCTCCTACACTTTCAGGTTGTGTTGGAGACATTCTAAAATGAGAGAGAGAACATGAGATGCTATCAGTGTTAAGTAACTGCAATTTCCCATGGAACTATCCACCACAGGTTTGGCTATAATCAGGTGTTGGGCCTTGATATCAGAGGGATTTGAGGCAGTATCATTTTAGGTTAATCATTATATCTGAAATTTCCAAAAACTACAACTGATGAAACTTTGATTATAAACCTATAAATATAACAATAAATATACAGTATTCAAATTATTTTCATAGAAATACACAAACAAAGCATCAACTGATTAATATTTAAATGTTACAAAATACTGAACTGAAAGAATTTGGTCATATAACAACGTGTAAGAAGTAGAGCTTAGGTTTAGGTTAGAAGTCAGGATGCATTTGGGACTCAGTTAAGAAATTGAATGGAGGGACGCCTGGGTGGCTCAGTGGGTTAAGCCGCTGCCTTCGGCTCAGGTCATGATCCCAGGGTCCTGGGACCGAGCCCCAAATCAGGCTCTCTGCACAGCAGGGAGACTGCTTCCTCCTCTCTCTCTGCCTGCCTCTCTGCCTGCTTGTCATCTCTCTCTGTCAAATAAATAAATAAAATAAAAAAAAAAGAAACTGAATGGATGTCTGACTATCTTATAGGTTTGCTAAAAATCAGTGACTTTGTGTTCATGTGTGGCTATGCGGGATTTTTTAACTTTCTCTAAGAAGTTATTAGATTAATTATATAATGGCAGTAAAGGATGGGGAAAAGCAAAGTACAAACCCCATAAAGACAAAGACACTGAGTATGAGAAAAGAGTAACAGATAAGAAGAATCAATGCATTTGAGGAAAATGGGAATTGAAATACACAATGATTGTTGATTTTTTTAGATGCAGAAATCAAAACTAGCTTGCAAGAAGGAAATAACAGAAGACATGTTGTGAAAAGGCAGTAACGTGGAATAAAGGAGTAGGGAGAGCATATCAGTTAATTTGGATAGGAAGGAGTTAGGAGATAATTGCTTGATAAATTTTATATGGCCCACTTAAATGCACAGATTTCTCTTCTTTAAGTTATATGGAGAACAGGGTGTCCTTTCTCTTCCCTTTCAGAGCACCCGAGGTGTACTCTTTCAGACTGAAAACCTAAAAAGCTCAGGACTCAGTTGCTTAAGCACAGCTGAGAGGACATATTTCAATTAAGATTTACAGTTTGCTGTAGGTAGTAGACTGTCAAAAGTGGTTTAACCATATTTTTCATTTAACAAGAAGACTACAGAGAGTGTTTTCTGGTGTTGGTTCAGAGTCTTAAGAAAGTCAAGTGAACTATCTTAGAGGTTTTCATGGCTTTTTATTCACAGTTGCAAAAATTGCCGTTGGAGTTCTCACTATTAAGCCCACATTTCTGGCAGAAAGATAGAGGTAAAAGAGAATGATATCTTGTACGACTGATACTTTGTCATATGGTTACAATGTAACTAGAAAAGAGACAATAAAATATTTGATGTTGTTTTAAGTTTCCTTGTTGTCAATCCCTCAGTGCTTTCTGATACTAAAGGAAAAAGTAGATGGATATTGACCTGGCAACTATCAACACCTGTCAGTCTCTCTTGGATAACCAATATCTCTATAATCTCTTCTTCCCAGTAAAAAAAAAAATAAAATATATTCATAAACCACACTGTGCCATCTCAAGTTACTGCACCAAGATAAAATTACAATGATTTTCAGTTGTTCCAAATGGACAGAATACCCTTCCTTATGATATCATGTCTTATAAGATAGATAATTGGCATGCTACCAATATACCCAGATGAGACTGTGGAAGAGACAGGAAAAAAATAATAATATTTATTTATTCCTTGGGTTGACCCTGTTTACACAGATGCATTACTATTAGAAAAGGTTGGTTTGGGACATTGGAATGAATTTACTTAATGGGTCTGTATGTAATTGGGTTGGAGGAAATTTTTAATTTCTACAAAAATTATTAGAATTCTATCTCATTCCCTTTTGATTATTTTCACATGTTAACAAAGCCAACGTTTTTGTCTAGCAGACAAGATCTTAAATCCTAACAAAACTCAATTTTTTCCTTTTTTTTTTTTTAAGTTTGAGAGCCTCATGTTCTCTCATGCTGCTTTAAATACAACTCAAAAAAACAAAAGGAGCTAAATGGGGCAGTAAGACCAGACTTTTTATTTTAATTTATTTATCTTATTTTTAATTAAAAAATTAAAGATTGTATTTATTTATTTGAGAGAGAGAGAGCATGAGTGGGGCAGGGGGATGTAGCTGCAGAGAGAGACTGAGAAGTATACTCCCTAATGAGCAGGAAGCCCGATATGGGGCTCGATCCCAGGATCCTGACTGAGATCATGACCAGAGACAAAGGCAGATACATGTGCAAAATCCCTTTTTTTCTGGGAAACAATACTTTACAAGAGATGTTTGAAAAAGTACTGGGGAATCAACTTTAATCGGAGATACAAAAATTTAATTGACTTTTGTAAAGCTACAGGGATCCAAATGATGGGAATCCCAGGCCGTTTAGGTTGTGGACCACAGAGTATTCTTCTCTGTAATATTTTATTTTCTTCCATGTCTACTAACTCCAGTCCAAGTTCACTGATCTCTTTTTAGATAGTGCAAAACATGGCAAAGAATACCAAACAAGTGCCCAATATTCTACATTTATTACATCATTTCTAACATATAGAAGTGTGTTATCAAGGCTGGTTCTGTGAACGAACCTAGTTATGCTAAAGTGTGTTTTGTTCTCCAAAAATTAAATTCATGATTATCACACAATTATAAAATACTTGTGTCAAGAATTCTTATTCAAAAATTAATAAGAGAAGCAGATATTAAAACTAGTTCACATGGTTATTTGGGATATAAGCAGAGTTGTGCAGCAGAAGTGCTCTGGGCCCATAATTTGGGTTATAGAATTTATGTTTTCTAATGAAAAATCACTAACTTGCATTATTGTTAACAAGAATCCTGTGCATTACCATCAGTTTTCTCCATTATAACCTCTTGCTCTACAGTTTGTAAATAACTTTGTCAATAGCAAGCTAATAAACGGGGTGACTCCAATGGATTGAGATAATCTCCAGAGTTTCTGCTACATAATGAACAGGACTCCATTGAAAGGACACCTAAGAGTTTATTTTGCCCAAAAATTTGATCACTTTTTTCACTGTCCTTACCTATTTTCCAAACCTAGTTCTTTTCAGTCTACAGACAACCCTGTATCTGACTGACTTGTTAATTCTGGGAATGTCTTGCAGATTAATTTGCTTGCCCGAGGTGGTTCCTCTAATTGATGTCTAAGAACCCTAATTAGTTAAGAAAACTTTTTTTTTAACATTTTCATTGCTACTTATTATTATTATTATTATTATTATTGCTAATATCTCTATTATAAATAATTCACAAGGGCATCTTTCTGACAAAAGACAAAGAGCTGGCTACTAGTAGAAAAAGTACATTTGACTCTGTCAGTGAAAGTGGTAAAGGGATTTGAGAAAATAAGGCAAAGCAGTGGAATTATGTGTTAAAATTTTAAATATTATAGACACATTTACTTAATTTCTAATACTGCTTATAATTAAAAAAGATGTTTTCCATGAACCACGCATTACAACAAATATATTGTTTATACAGATTAAATTTTCATCAAAAGGGACGCCTGGGTGGCTCAGTTGGTTAAGCAGCTGCCTTTGGCTCAGGTCATGATCCCAGCATCCTGGGATCGAGTCCCGCATCTGGCTCCTTGCTCGGCCGGAGCCTGCTTCTCCCTCTGCCTCTGCCTGCCATTCTGTCTGCCTGTGCTTGCTCTCTCGCCCACTCTCTCTGATAAAGAAATAAAATCTTAAAATAAATAAATAAATTTTCATCAAAAAATTATAAGTGTATTTTTTTGTAGGATCATGATAAGCATTTTGCAGATGAGAAAAGTGAAATTTAGAAAAGTATGTCTCTTCAAATCCCTCATACAATATCTGGCCTAGATAGAAGGATATACTATCACAATTGAGGAAGATAATTGAGATTACTTAAAATGATAAACTTTACTGTATAGGGTTTTTTACAAGTTTGCCACAGATTCACATTTTTTAAAATATATATCTATTTGTGTAAAGAGAATGCACTGAGAAGTAAAAAGATAGTGATATATCAGTGCTACCAACTAATGGCTATAATATCATCACCTTATTTATGAACAATGAAACAGTGTGTAATATTTAAATAAATTTAAATAAATTCCTATTTATTTTATATATTTATAAATTTAAATGAATTCCTATTTATTTATTATTAAAGAAATTCCTCTAACAAACAGTATGTTTTGAAGGTTGCTAGCAGGAAAGTGTTGTACGACATGGAAGTAATCAGAAAATGTGATCTAAAATTCTGCTTTCAAGGGCGCCTGGGTGGCTCAGTGGGTTAAAATTCTGCTTTCAAGAAGCTATAACAGTAAGTACTGAGCATTAGCTATTATATGCTATGGATGAATAACTGAAATCTACATTTGAAACTATTGGTACACTATATGTTACCTAATTGAATTTTAAAAAGTTAATAAAAAAACCACTATTTTATAAAACAATATTCCCAACAGGCTCTTTTGCTTTAAAATACTCACTTTGTTTCCTCTCCGAGAGAACACCAAATGGCGGATGACGCCGGTGCTGCGGGAGGGCCCGGAGGGCCCGGGGGCCCTGGAATGGGAGGCCGCGGCGGTTTCCGCGGTGGCTTCGGCAGCGGCATCCAGGGCCAGGGCCGGGGCCGGGGCCGTGGTCGGGGCGGGGGCCGAGGCCGCGGAGCTCGCGGGGGCAAGGCCGTGGACAAGGAGTGGATCCCCGTCACCAAGCTGGGCCGCCTGGTCAAAGACATGAAGATCAAGTCCCTGGAGGAGATCTATCTCTTCTCCCTGCCCATCAAGGAGTCTGAGATCATCGACTTCTTCCTGGGAGCCTCCCTCAAGGACGAGGTTTTGAAGATCATGCCTGTGCAGAAGCAGACGCGCGCGGGCCAGCGGACCAGGTTCAAGGCATTTGTCGCCATCGGAGATTACAATGGACACGTCGGTTTGGGTGTCAAGTGTTCCAAGGAGGTAGCCACTGCCATCCGCGGAGCCATCATTCTGGCGAAGCTTTCCATTGTCCCTGTGTGGCGAGGCTACTGGGGAAACAAGATCGGCAAGCCCCACACTGTCCCGTGCAAGGTGACTGGCCGCTGTGGCTCTGTGCTGGTGCGTCTCATCCCCGCCCCCAGAGGCACTGGCATTGTCTCGGCCCCTGTGCCCAAGAAACTGCTGATGATGGCTGGTATTGACGACTGCTACACCTCGGCCAGGGGCTGCACTGCCACCCTAGGGAACTTTGCCAAGGCTACTTTCGATGCCATCTCCAAGACCTACAGCTATCTCACCCCTGATCTCTGGAAGGAGACTGTGTTCACCAAGTCTCCCTATCAGGAGTTCACGGACCATCTTGTGAAGACCCACACCAGAGTCTCTGTTCAGAGGACCCAGGCTCCAGCTGTGGCTACTACATAGTTTTATACAAGAAAAATAAACTGAACTAAAGCTTGAAAAAAAAATACTCACTTTGTAATGAGAGTCATTACTTTTGTCTAGCCAAATCTTATAGCACTGTTTATCCCTTCCCTGCTTTATCCCTTCCCAGTATCAATAAAGGCTCACTTGGGTTACCTTGGGAAGCCATGAGAAAGCTTGTAATAGATCTGGCTGGTTTTCACCAGCAATTTGACCACCATGTGCACAGGGAAGTGATAAAGGCGTGCTGTGCCTTCCCCAAAATTGCTCCTGGGGAGCGCAGTGACAGACGTGTGCAACCATGCTTCTCTCTCAGGCAGAAAGGATGCTAGGGCAAAGAGGATTTCGCTCCATGCGGGTATCTTCCAACATGCTGCGGAGACTCGCTTAGGCAAGCAGCAGCAGCATCCCCAAAGCCAACTCTGATTTCCCAACGAATGCTGTGCTTTCCAAGGGGAGATGCCCAGGCAAAGGGGCTTTGGCTGTATGCGGGTTTCTCCCACCGCGAGACTGGGCTCAGGCACGCAGCAGCAGCCCCCAAAACATTTCTCGGGGAATGCTGTCCTTTCGCAGAGGCTTTGGTTTGGAGCAAACAGCCCTTCGCCACTGCTTCCTCAGCAAGGCTTCTGTCGCGTCAGGGAAGAAGAGCTGCGGGAGAGCTGGTGCCTCTTGGGCCTTGCTTTCCCTGGCTCCATGTTCGCGTCCTGGGTTCACCCTGCCAGGCCGAACTACGCAGACAGAGTCACAACCGTGCAGTAGCGCGCTTAGCCTAGGATGGCACTCCATGCACACTACCATCTCCCGGTGTAGGCATCGCTTGGCCTTTTACTCTGGCGCTCAGGCCGACTCACGGACTAGGCCTGTGCTTTCCCCACAGGAAAGGAGAGGTGACAGGATCCCTGCACACCGCCCGTGCACTGAATAGGGAGCTTTGGGGGACTGTCACCACTCCTTCCCCTTAAAACCCGGGCCTCCTCCAAGCTCCTACATCCCGGAGGAAGACGGCATCTGATGGCCAGGTCTTTCTGGGAGTTGTTTCTCGAGTTTAGGGTAGGCGCCTGGTGGCAAGCCCATGGCTCCACCACGGTCAGGTGGCCAAGGAGTTGCTGTCTCCTTGGGCCCAAAGGCTCAGGACAGGCATGCTTTCTGCCCAGACTTCTTCCTCAGAGTGGAGCCCTTTCCCCTGCCCTAATCTTCCCCTCGTGTCTCCTTAGCAGCCCGGCTTCCTTCGCTCTGCAGTGACAGATGTGTCCCTTTCCTTAAGGCTCTTTCCACAGGCACCACCGCGCTTCTCTCTCAGGCAGAGCGGAAGCCCAGGCAAAGAGGATTTCGCTCCATACGGGTTTATTCCACCGTGCAGTGGAGACTAGCTCCGGCAAGCAGCAGGCACCATCCCACAGACCCGACTCTGATTTCCCAGAGAATGCTGTGCTTTCCCAGAGGGGATGCCCCGGCTAAGAAGCTTTCGCTCTAGGCGGGTTTCTCCCATCGTGCTGCGAATACTAGGCTAAGGCAAGCAACAAAAGCAGCCCACAGAACCGACTCTGATTTCCCAGCGACTGCTATGCTTTCGCAGAGCTTTTCAGCTTGGCGCAAACCGCACTTCGCTGCTGCTTCCTCAGCAAGGCTTTGGTCGTTAGATCTGTCGCGGCAGGAAAGAGGAGCTGCGGGAGAGCTGGTGCCTCTTGGGCCTTGTTTTCCCGGGCTCCAAGTTCGCGCCCAGGGTTCACCTTGCTAAGCCAATCTAAGCAGACACAGTCACAACCCTGCAGCAGCGTGCGTGGCCTAGCATGACACTCTATGCCTATTACCATCTCCTGGCTTAGTTAAGGCTTTGCCTTTTGCTCTGGCGCTCGGGCAGACTCGGGGTCAAGGCCAGTGCCTTCACCACAGGAGAGAAGAGGCGACAGGATCCCTGCACAGGGCCCGAGCACTGGGATGGGGAACGGTGGGGACTGTCTCCACTCTTTCCCCGACACACCCCCGGCCACCCACAATGCTACCATATCTTGGTGGAAGACGGCATCTGACTGCACGTTTCTCCATGGGGTTGTTTCTGCGAGTTCCGGGTATGGCACCTGGTGGCAAGCTCAAGTCTGCCCTTGGGACAGGTGGCCAAAGAGATGCTTTCCCCTTGGGACAAGAGGCACAGGACAGGCCTGCCTTCTGCCCAGACTCCTTCCTCAGAGTGGAGCACGCACCCATGCCCTTGTCTTCCCCTCATGTCTCCTTAGCAGCCAGGCTTCAATCTCTCCGCACAGGGAGGAGAGGACACTTGTCTTCTCATGGCCTGCTGTTCGTGCCTCGGCAGGCTATTCTGCTTCCCGAGCATTTCCAGACCACAAGGCCAAGGGATCCTTCTCTTCCCCGGGGGCGGCGTGCTGTGCCTTCCCCAAAATTGCTCCTGGGGAGCGCGGTGACAGACGTGAGCAACCATGCTTCTCTCTCAGGCAGAAAGGATGCTAGGGCAAAGAGGATTTCGCTCCATGAAAGTATCTTCCAACATGCTGCGGAGACTCGCTTAGGCAAGGAGCAGCAGCATCCCCAAAGCCAACTCTGATTTCCCAACGAATGCTGTGCTTTCCAAGGGGAGATGCCCAGGCAAAGGGGCTTTCGCTGTATGCGGGTTTCTCCCACCGCGAGACTGGGCTAAGGCACGCAGCAGCAGCCCCCAAAACATTTCTCGGGGAATGCTGTCCTTTCGCAGAGGCTTTGGTTTGGAGCAAACAGCCCTTCGCCACTGCTTCCTCAGCAAGGCTTCTGTCGCGTCAGGGAAGAAGAGCTGCGGGAGAGCTGGTGCCTCTTGGGCCTTGCTTTCCCTGGCTCCATGTTCGCGTCCTGGGTTCACCCTGCCAGGCGGAACTACGCAGACAGAGTCACAACCGTGCAGTAGCGCGCTTAGCCTAGGATGGCACACCATGCACACTACCATCTCCCGGTGTAGGCATCGCTTGGCCTTTTACTCTGGCGCTCAGGCCGACTCGCGGACTAGGCCTGTGCTTTCCCCACAGGAAAGGAGAGGTGACAGGATCCCTGCACACCGCCCGTGCACTGAATAGGGAGCTTTGCGGGACTGTCACCACTCCTTCCCCTTAAAACCCGGGCCTCCCCCAAGCTTCTACATCCCGGAGGAAGACGGCATCTGATGGCCAGGTCTTTCTGGGAGTTGTTTCTCGAGTTTAGGGTAGGCGCCTGGTGGCAAGCCCATGGCTCCACCACGGTCAGGTGGCCGAGGAGCTGCTGTCTCCTTGGGCCCAAAGGCTCAGGACAGGCATGCTTTCTGCCCAGACTCCATCCTCAGAGTGGAGCCTTTTCCCCTGCCCTAATCTTCCCCTCGTGTCTCCTTAGCAGCCCGGCTACCTTCGCTCTGCAGTGACAGATGTGTCCCTTTCCTTAAGGCTCTTTCCTCAGGCACCACCGCGCTTCTCTCTCAGGCAGAGCGGAAGCCCAGGCAAAGAGGATTTCGCTCCATGGGGGTTTATTCCACCTTGCAGTGGAGACTAGCTCCGGCAAGCAGCAGGCACCATCCCACAGACCCGACTCTGATTTCCCAGAGAATGCTGTGCTTTCCCAGAGGGGATGCCCCGGCTAAGAAGCTTTCGCTCTAGGCGGGTTTTTCCCATCGTGCTGCGAATACTAGGCTAAGGCAAGCAACAAAAGCAGCCCACAGAACCGACTCTGATTTCCCAGCGACTGCTATGCTTTGGCAGAGGTTTTCAGCTTGGCGCAAACCGCACTTCGCTGCTGCTTCCTCAGCAAGGCTTTGGTCGTTCGCTCTGTCGCGGCAGGAAAGAAGAGCCGCTGGAGAGCTGGTGCCTCTTGGGCCTTGTTTTCCCGGGCTCCAAGTTCGCGCCCAGGGTTCATTTTGCTAAGCCGATCTAAGCAGACACAATCACAACCCTGCAGCAGCGTGCGTGGCCTAGCATGACACTCTATGCCTATTACCATCTCCTGGCTTAGGTAAGGCTTTGCCTTTTGCTCCGACGCTCGGGCAGACTCGGGGTCAAGGCCAGTGCCTTCACCACAGGAGAGAAGAGGCGACAGGATCCCTGCACAGGGCCCGAGCACTGGGATGGGGAACGGTGGGGACGGTCTCCACTCTTTCCCCGGCACACCCCCGGCCACCCACAATGCTACCACATCTTGGTGGAAGAGGGCATCTGACTGCACGTTTCTCCATGGGGTTGTTTCTGCGAGTTCCGGGTATGGCACCTGGTGGCAAGCCCAAGTCTGCCCTTGGGACAGGTGGCCAAGGAGATGCTTTCCCCTTGGGACCAGATGCACAGGACAGGCCTGCCTTCTGCCCAGACTCCTTCCTCAGAGTGGAGCATGAACCCATGCCCTTGTCGTCCCCTCATGTCTCCTTAGCAGCCAGGCTTCAATCTCTCCGCACAGGGAGCAGAGGACACTTGTCTTCTCATGGCCTGCTGTTCGTGCCTCGGCTGGCTATTCTGACTCCCGAGCATTTCCAGACCCCACGGCCAAGGGATCCTTCTCTTCCCCGGGGGCGG
Organism: Mustela nivalis; assembly: GCF_964662115.1. Lineage (NCBI taxonomy): Eukaryota > Metazoa > Chordata > Mammalia > Carnivora > Mustelidae > Mustela > Mustela nivalis. The sequence continues at coordinate 422,311 of NW_028136331.1, forward strand.
CGTGCTGTGCCTTCCCCAAAATTGCTCCTGGGGAGCGCGGTGACAGACGTGTGCATCCATGCTTCTCCCTCAGGCAGAAAGGATGCTAGGACAAAGAGGATTTCGCTCCATGCGGGTATCTTCCAACATGCTGCGGAGACTCGCTTAGGCAAGCAGTAGCAGCCTCCCCAAACCCAACTCAGATTTCCTGTCGCCTCTTCTCCCTTCTGGTGAATGCATTGGCCTAGACCACGAGTCTGCCGAGCGCCAGAGCAAAATGCAAAGCCTTACTTACGCCAGGAGATGGTAATAGGCATAGAGTGTCATGGTAGGCCACGCACGCTGCTGCAGGGTTGTGACTGTGTCTGCTTAGTTCGGCTTAGCAAGGTGAACCCCGGGCGCGAACTTGGAGCCCGGGAAAACAAGGCCCAAAAGACACCAGCTCTCCCGCGGCTCTTCTTTCCTGCCGCGACAGAGCGAACGATCAAAGCCTTGCTGAGGAAGCAGCAGCGAAGTGCGGTTTGCGCCCCGCTGAAAACCTCTGCAAAAGCATAGCAGTCGCTGGGAAATCAGAGTCGGTTCTGTGGGCTGCTTTTGTTGCTTGCCTTAGCCTAGTATTCGCAGCACGATGGGAGAAACCCGCATAGAGCGAAAGCTTCTTAGCCGGGGCATCCCCTCTGGGAAAGCACAGCATTCTCTGGGAAATCAGAGTCGGGTCTGTGGGATGGTGCCTGCTGCTTGCCGGAGCTAGTCTCCACTGCACGGTGGAATAAACCCGCATGGAGCGAAATCCTCTTTGCCTGGGCTTCCGCTCTGCCTGAGAGAAAAGCGCGGTGGTGCCTGAGGAAAGAGCCTTAAGGAAAGGGACACATCTGTCACTGCAGAGCTAAGGAAGCCGGGCTGCTAAGGAGACACGAGGGGAAGATTAGGGCAGGGGAAAGGGCTCCACTCTGAGGAAGGAGTCTGGGCAGAAAGCATGCCTGTCCTGAGCCTTTGGGCCCAAGGAGACAGCAGCTCCTTGGCCACCTGACCGTGGTGGAGCCATGGGCTTGCCACCAGGCGCCTACCCTAAACTCGAGAAACAACTCCCAGAAAGACCTGGCCATCAGATGCCGTCTTCCTCCGGGATGTAGAAGCTTGGAGGAGGCCCGGGTTTTAAGGGGAAGGAGTGGTGACAGTCCCCCAAAGCTCCCTATTCAGTGCACGGGCGGTGTGCAGGGATCCTGTCACCTCTCCTTTCCTGTGGGGAAAGCACAGGCCTAGTCCGCGAGTCGGCCTGAGCGCCAGAGTAAAAGGCCAAGCGATGCCTACACCGGGAGATGGTAGTGTGCATGGAGTGCCATCCTAGGCTAAGCGCGCTACTGCCCGGTTGTGACTGTGCCTGGCAGGGTGAACCCAGGACGCGAACATGGAGCCAGGGAAAGCAAGGCCCAAGAGGCACCAGCTCTCCTGCAGCTCTTCTTCACTGACGCGACAGAAGCCTTGCTGAGGAAGCAGTGGCGAAGTGCTGTTTGCTCGAAACCAAAGCCTCTGCGAAGGACAGCATTCCCCGAGAAATGTTTTGGGGGCTGCTGCTGCGTGCCTGAGCCCAGTCTCGCGGTGGGAGAACCCGCATACAGCGAAAGCCCCTTGCCTGGGCATCTCCCCTTGGAAAGCACAGCATTCGTTGGGAAATCAGAGTTGGCTTTGGGGATGCTGCTGCTGCTTGCCTAAGCGAGTCTCCGCAGCATGTTGGAAGATACCCGCATGGAGCGAAATCCTCTTTGCCCTAGCATCCTTTCTGCCTGAGAGAGAAGCATGGTTGCACACGTCTGTCACCGCGCTCCCCAGGAGCAATTTTGGGGAAGGCACAGCACGCCGCCCCCGGGGAAGAGAAGGATCCCTTGGCCTTGTGGTCGGGAAACGCTCGGGAACAGGATAGCCTTCCGCGTCACGAAATGCAGGCCGGTGGCCAGACATGTGTCACCCGCTCCCTGTGCGGAGAGATGGGAGCCTGGCTGCTAAGGAGACATGAGGGGACGACTAGGCAGGGGCGCGTGCTCCATTCTGAGGAAGGAGTCTGGGCAGAAGGCAGACCTGTCCTGTGCCTCTTGTCCCAAGGGGAAAGCATCTCTTTGGCCACCTGTCCCAAGGGCAGACTTGGGCTTGCCACCAGGTGCCATACCTGGAACTTGCAGAAACAACCCCATGGAGAAACGGTCAGTCAGATGCCATCTTCCACCAAGATGTGGCAGCATTGTAGGAGACAGGCGGTGCGGCGGGGAAGGAGTGGAGACAGTCCCCCACAGTTCCCCATCCCAGTTCCCGGGCCGTGTGCAGGGATCCTGTTGCCTCTTCTCTCCTGTGGTGAAGGCACTGGCCTAGACCTCGAGTCTGCCCGAGCGCCGGAGCAAAAGGCAAAGCCTTACCTAGTCCAGGAGATGGAATTAGGCATAGAGTGCCATGCTAGGCCACGCACGCTGCTGCAGGGTTGTGACTGTGTCTGCCTAGTTCGGCTTAGCAAAGTGAAACCCAGGCGCGAACATGGAGCCCGGGAAAGCAAGGCCCAAGAGGCACCAGCTCTCCCGCGGCTCTTCGTCCCTGCTGGGAAAGAGCGAACGACCAAAGCCTTGCTGAGGAAGCAGCAGCGAAGTGAGGTTCGCGCCAAGCTGAAAACCTCTGCGAAAGCATGGCCGTCGCTGGGAAATCAGAGTCGGTTCTGTGGGCTGCTTTTGTTGCTTGCCTTAGCCTAGTATTCGCAGCCCTTTTGGAAAAACCCGCATAGAGCGAAAGCCTCTTTGCCGGGGCATCCCCTCTGGGAAAGCACAGCATTCTTTGGGAAATCAGAGTCGGGTCTGTGGGATGCTGCCTGCTGCTTGCCGGAGCTAGTCTCCACAGCACGGTGGAATAAACCCGCATGGAGCGAAATCCTCTTTGCCTGGGCATCCGCTCTGCCTGAGAAAGAAGCGCCGTGGTGCCTGTGGAAAGAGCCTTAAGGAAAGGGACACATCTGTCACTGCAGAGCGAAGGAAGCCGGGCTGCTAAGGAGACACGAGGGGAAGATTAGGGCAGGGGAAAGGGCTCCACTCTGAGGAAGGAGTCTGGGCAGAAAGCATGCCTGTCCTGAGCCTTTGGGCCCAAGGAGACAGCAGCTCCTTGGCCACCTGACCGTGGTGGAGCCATGGGCTTGCCACCAGGCGCCTACCCTAAACTCGAGAAACAACTCCCAGAAAGACCTGGCCATCAGATGCCGTCTTCCTCCGGGATGTAGAAGCTTGGAGGAGGCCCGGGTTTTAAGGGGAAGGAGTGGTGACAGTCCCCCAAAGCTCCCTATTCAGTGCACGGGCGGTGTGCAGGGATCCTGTCACCTCTCCTTTCCTGTGGGGAAAGCACAGGCCTAGTCCGCGAGTCGGCCTGAGCGCCAGAGTAAAAGGCCAAGCGATGCCTACACCGGGAGATGGTAGTGTGCATGGAGTGTCATCCTAGGCAAAGCGCGCTACTGCACGGTTGTGACTCTGTCTGCGTAGTTCGGCCTGGCAGGGTGAACCCAGGACGCGAACATGGAGCCAGGGAAAGCAAGGCCCAAGAGGCACCAGCTCTCCCGCAGCTCTTCTTCCCTGACGCGACTGAAGCTTTACTGAGGAAGCAGTGGCGAAGTGCTGTTCGCTCCAAACCAAATCCTCTGCGAAAGCACAGCATTCGCTGAGAAATGTTGTCCGGGCTGCTGCTGCTTCCCTTAGCCCAGTCTCGCGGTGGGAGAAACCCGCATACAGCGAAAGCCTCTTTGCCTGGGCCTCTCCCTTAGGAAAGCACAGCATTCGTTGGTAAATCAGAGTTGGGTTTGGGGATGCTGCTGCTGCTTGCCTGAGCGAGTCTCGGCAACATGGTGGAAGATACCCGCATGGAGCGAAATCCTCTTTGCCCTAGCATCCCCTCTGCCTGAGATAGAAGCATGGTTGCACACGTCTGTCACCGTGCTCCCCAGGAGCAATTTTGGGGAAGGCACAGCACGCCGCCCCCGGGGAAGAGAAGGATCCCTTGGCCGTGGGGTCTGGAAACGCTCGGGAAGCAGAATAGCCTGCCGAGGCACGAACAGCAGGCCATGAGAAGACAAGTGTCCTCTGCTCCCTGTGCGGAGAGATTGAAGCCTGGCTGCTAAGGAGACATGAGGGGACGACAAGGGCATGGGTGCGTGCTCCACTCTGAGGAAGGAGTCTGGGCAGAAGGCAGGCCTGTCCTGTGCCTCTGGTCCCAAGGGGAAAGCATCTCCTTGGCCACCTGTCCCAAGGGCAGACTTGGGCTTGCCACCAGTTGCCATACCCGGAACTCGCCGAAACAACCCCATGGAGAAACGTGCAGTCAGATGCCGTCTTCCACCAAGATATGGCAGCATTGTGGGTGGCAGGGGGTGTGCCGGGGAAAGAGTGGAGACAGTCCCCACTGTTCCCCATCCCAGTGCTCGGGCCCGGTGCAGGAATCCTGTCGCCTCCTCTCTCCTATGGTGAAGGCACTGGCCTAGACCCCGAGTCTGCCCGAGCGCCGGAGCAAAAGGCAAAGCCTTACCTACACCAGGAGATGGTAATAGGCATAGAGTGTCATGCTAGGCCACGCACGCTGCTGCAGGGTTGTGGCTGTATCTGCTTAGTTCGGCTTGGCAAGGTGAACCCCGTGTGCGAACTTGGAGCCCGGGAAAACAAGGCCCAAGAGGCACCAGCTCTCCCGCGGCTCTTCTTTCCTGCCGCGACAGAGCGAAAGACCAAAGCCTTGCTGAAGAAGCAGCAGCGAAGTGCAGTTTGCGCCCAGCTGAAAACCTCTGCGAAAGCATAGCAGTCGCTGTGAAATCAGAGTCGGTTCTGTGGGCTAGTTTTGTTGCTTGCCTTAGCCTAGTATTCGCAGCACAATGGGAGAAACCCGCATAGAGCGAAAGCTTCTTTGCCGGGGCATCCCCTCTGGGAAAGCACAGCATTCTCTGGGAAATCAGAGTCGGGTCTTGGGATGCTGCCTGCTGCTTGCCGGAGCTAGTCTCCACTGCACGGCGGAATAAACCCGCATGGAGCGAAATTCTCTTTGCCTGGGCAACCGCTCTGCCTGAGAGAAAAGCGCGGTGGTGCCTGAGGAAAGAGCCTTAAGGAAAGGGACACATCTGTCACTGCAGAGCGAAGGAAGCCGGGCTGCTAAGGAGACACGAGGGGAAGATTAGGGCAGGGGAAAGGGCTCCACTCTGAGGAAGGAGTCTGGGCAGAAAGCATGCCTGTCCTGAGCCTTTGGGCCCAAGGAGACAGCAGCTCCTTGGCCACCTGACCGTGGTGGAGCCATGGGCTTGCCACCAGGCGCCTACCCTAAACTCGAGAAACAACTCCCAGAAAGACCTGGCCATCAGATGCCGTCTTCCTCCGGGATGTAGAAGCTTGGAGGAGGCCCGGGTTTTAAGGGGAAGGAGTGGTGACAGTCCCCCAAAGCTCCCTATTCAGTGCACGGGCGGTGTGCAGGGATCCTGTCACCTCTCCTTTCCTGTGGGGAAAGCACAGGCCTAGTCCGCGAGTCGGCCTGAGCGCCAGAGTAAAAGGCCAAGCGATGCCTACACCGGGAGATGGTAGTGTGCATGGAGTGCCATCCTAGGCTAAGCGCGCTACTGCCCGGTTGTGACTGTGCCTGGCTGGGTGAACCCAGGACGCGAACATGGAGCCAGGGAAAGCAAGGCCCAAGAGGCACCAGCTCTCCTGCAGCTCTTCTTCCCTGACGCGACAGAAGCCTTGCTGAGGAAGCAGTGGCGAAGTGCTGTTTGCTCGAAACCAAAGCCTCTGCGAAGGACAGCATTCCCCGAGAAATGTTTTGGGGGCTGCTGCTGCGTGCCTGAGCCCAGTCTCGCGGTGGGAGAAACCCGCATACAGCGAAAGCCCCTTGCCTTGGCATCTCCCCTTGGAAAGCACAGCATTCGTTGGGAAATCAGAGTTGGCTTTGGGGATGCTGCTGCTGCTTGCCTAAGCGAGTCTCCGCAGCATGTTGGAAGATACCCGCATGGAGCGAAATCCTCTTTGCCCTAGCATCCTTTCTGCCTGAGAGAGAAGCATGGTTGCACACGTCTGTCACCGCGCTCCCCAGGAGCAATTTTGGGGAAGGCACAGCACGCCGCCCCCGGGGAAGAGAAGGATCCCTTGGCCTTGGGGTCGGGAAACGCTCGGGAACAGGATAGCCTTCCGCGTCACGAAATGCAGGCCGGTGGCCAGACATGTGTCACCCGCTCCCTGTGCGGAGAGATGGGAGCCTGGCTGCTAAGGAGACATGAGGGGACGACTAGGCAGGGGCGCGTGCTCCATTCTGAGGAAGGAGTCTGGGCAGAAGGCAGACCTGTCCTGTGCCTCTTGTCCCAAGGGGAAAGCATCTCTTTGGCCACCTGTCCCAAGGGCAGACTTGGGCTTGCCACCAGGTGCCATACCTGGAACTTGCAGAAACAACCCCATGGAGAAACGGTCAGTCAGATGCCATCTTCCACCAAGATGTGGCAGCATTGTAGGAGACAGGCGGTGCGGCGGGGAAGGAGTGGAGACAGTCCCCCACAGTTCCCCATCCCAGTTCCCGGGCCGTGTGCAGGGATCCTGTTGCCTCTTCTCTCCTGTGGTGAAGGCACTGGCCTAGACCTCGAGTCTGCCCGAGCGCCGGAGCAAAAGGCAAAGCCTTACCTAGTCCAGGAGATGGAATTAGGCATAGAGTGCCATGCTAGGCCACGCACGCTGCTGCAGGGTTGTGACTGTGTCTGCCTAGTTCGGCTTAGCAAAGTGAAACCCAGGCGCGAACATGGAGCCCGGGAAAGCAAGGCCCAAGAGGCACCAGCTCTCCCGCGGCTCTTCGTCCCTGCTGGGAAAGAGCGAACGACCAAAGCCTTGCTGAGGAAGCAGCAGCGAAGTGAGGTTCGCGCCAAGCTGAAAACCTCTGCGAAAGCATGGCCGTCGCTGGGAAATCAGAGTCGGTTCTGTGGGCTGCTTTTGTTGCTTGCCTTAGCCTAGTATTCGCAGCCCTTTTGGAAAAACCCGCATAGAGCGAAAGCCTCTTTGCCGGGGCATCCCCTCTGGGAAAGCACAGCATTCTTTGGGAAATCAGAGTCGGGTCTGTGGGATGCTGCCTGCTGCTTGCCGGAGCTAGTCTCCACAGCACGGTGGAATAAACCCGCATGGAGCGAAATCCTCTTTGCCTGGGCATCCGCTCTGCCTGAGAAAGAAGCGCCGTGGTGCCTGTGGAAAGAGCCTTAAGGAAAGGGACACATCTGTCACTGCAGAGCGAAGGAAGCCGGGCTGCTAAGGAGACACGAGGGGAAGATTAGGGCAGGGGAAAGGGCTCCACTCTGAGGAAGGAGTCTGGGCAGAAAGCATGCCTGTCCTGAGCCTTTGGGCCCAAGGAGACAGCAGCTCCTTGGCCACCTGACCGTGGTGGAGCCATGGGCTTGCCACCAGGCGCCTACCCTAAACTCGAGAAACAACTCCCAGAAAGACCTGGCCATCAGATGCCGTCTTCCTCCGGGATGTAGAAGCTTGGAGGAGGCCCGGGTTTTAAGGGGAAGGAGTGGTGACAGTCCCCCAAAGCTCCCTATTCAGTGCACGGGCGGTGTGCAGGGATCCTGTCACCTCTCCTTTCCTGTGGGGAAAGCACAGGCCTAGTCCGCGAGTCGGCCTGAGCGCCAGAGTAAAAGGCCAAGCGATGCCTACACCGGGAGATGGTAGTGTGCATGGAGTGTCATCCTAGGCAAAGCGCGCTACTGCACGGTTGTGACTCTGTCTGCGTAGTTCGGCCTGGCAGGGTGAACCCAGGACGCGAACATGGAGCCAGGGAAAGCAAGGCCCAAGAGGCACCAGCTCTCCCGCAGCTCTTCTTCCCTGACGCGACTGAAGCTTTACTGAGGAAGCAGTGGCGAAGTGCTGTTCGCTCCAAACCAAATCCTCTGCGAAAGCACAGCATTCGCTGAGAAATGTTGTCCGGGCTGCTGCTGCTTCCCTTAGCCCAGTCTCGCGGTGGGAGAAACCCGCATACAGCGAAAGCCTCTTTGCCTGGGCCTCTCCCTTAGGAAAGCACAGCATTCGTTGGTAAATCAGAGTTGGGTTTGGGGATGCTGCTGCTGCTTGCCTGAGCGAGTCTCGGCAACATGGTGGAAGATACCCGCATGGAGCGAAATCCTCTTTGCCCTAGCATCCCCTCTGCCTGAGATAGAAGCATGGTTGCACACGTCTGTCACCGTGCTCCCCAGGAGCAATTTTGGGGAAGGCACAGCACGCCGCCCCCGGGGAAGAGAAGGATCCCTTGGCCGTGGGGTCTGGAAACGCTCGGGAAGCAGAATAGCCTGCCGAGGCACGAACAGCAGGCCATGAGAAGACAAGTGTCCTCTGCTCCCTGTGCGGAGAGATTGAAGCCTGGCTGCTAAGGAGACATGAGGGGACGACAAGGGCATGGGTGCGTGCTCCACTCTGAGGAAGGAGTCTGGGCAGAAGGCAGGCCTGTCCTGTGCCTCTGGTCCCAAGGGGAAAGCATCTCCTTGGCCACCTGTCCCAAGGGCAGACTTGGGCTTGCCACCAGTTGCCATACCCGGAACTCGCCGAAACAACCCCATGGAGAAACGTGCAGTCAGATGCCGTCTTCCACCAAGATATGGCAGCATTGTGGGTGGCAGGGGGTGTGCCGGGGAAAGAGTGGAGACAGTCCCCACTGTTCCCCATCCCAGTGCTCGGGCCCGGTGCAGGAATCCTGTCGCCTCCTCTCTCCTATGGTGAAGGCACTGGCCTAGACCCCGAGTCTGCCCGAGCGCCGGAGCAAAAGGCAAAGCCTTACCTACGCCAGGAGATGGTAATAGGCATAGAGTGCCATGCTAGGCCACGCACGCTGCTGCAGGGTTGTGACTGTGTCTGCTTAGTTCGGCTTAGCAAGGTGAACCCCGGGCGCGAACATGGAGCCCGGGAAAGCAAGGACCAAGAGGCACCAGCTCTCCCGCGGCTCTTCTTTCCTGCCGCGACAGAGCGAACGACCACAGCCTTGCTGAGGAAGCAGCAGCGAAGTGAGGTTCGCGCCAAGCTGAAAACCTCTGCGAAAGCATGGCCGTCGCTGGGAAATCAGAGTCGGTTCTGTGGGCTGCTTTTGTTGCTTGCCTTAGCCTAGTATTCGCAGCACTTTTGGAGAAACCCGCATAGAGCGAAAGCCTCTTTGCCCGGGCATCCCCTCTGGGAAAGCACAGCATTCTTTGGGAAATCAGAGTCGGGTCTGTGGGATGCTGCCTGCTGCTTGCCGGAGCCAGTCTCCACAGCACGGTGTAATAAACCCGCATGGAGCGAAATCCTCTTTGCCTGGGCATCCCCTCTGCATGAGAGAGATGCATGGTTGCACACGTCTGTCACTGCGCTCCCCAGGAGCAAGTGTGGGGAAGGCACAGCACACTGTCCCTGGGGAAGAGAAGGAGCCATTGGCCTTGGGGTCTGGAAAATTGAACAGCCACATGCAGAAAATGAAATTGGACCATCCTAACACCATACATTATAATCGACTGGAAATGGATGAAGAAGCATAATGTGAGAAAGGAATCCATCATAGTCCTTGAGGAGAGAACAGGTAGCAACTTCTTTGACCTCAGCAGCAGCAACTTCTTCCTAGGAACATCGCGAAAGGCAAGGGAAGCAAGGGCAAGAATGAACTATTGGGATTTCATCAGATCCAAAAGCTTTTGCACTGCAAAGGAAACAGTTAACAAAGCCAAAAGATCACTGTCAGAAGTTATCTGGGAGAAGATATTTGCAAATGACATACCAGAGAAAGGGCCAGTATCCAAAATCTATAAAGAGCTTATCAAACTCAACACCCTAAAAACAAATAATCCAATGAAGAAATGGGCAGAGGACATGAACAGACATTTCTGCAAAGAATACATCCAAATGGCCAACAGACACATGAAAAAATGCTCCACACCACTCGGCATCAGGGAAATACAAATCAAAACCAGAATGAGATACCACCTCACACCGTTCAGAATGGCTAAAATGAACAAGTCCGTCAATGACAGATGCTGGCGAGGATGTGGAGAAAGGGCAACCCTCCTACACTGTATGTGGGAATGCAAGCTGGTGCAACCACTCTGGAAAACAGCGTGGACGTGCCTCAAAAAGCTGAAAATAGAACTACCCTATGACCCAGTGCTTGTAGTACTGGGTATATACCCTACAGATACAAACGTGGCATTCTGAAGGGGCACATGCACCCAAATGTTTATAGCAGCAATGTCCACAATAGTTAAACTATGGAAAGAAACTAAATGTCCTTCAACAGATGAATCAATAAATAAGATGTGGTATATATGTTCAATGGAATACTATGCAGCCATCAAAAGAAATGAAATCCTGCTATTTGTGATGACGTGGATGGAACTAGAGGGTATTATGCTTGGCGAAATAAATCAATCTGAGAAAGACAAATATCATATGATCTCCCTGATATGATGAAGTGGAGATGCAACATAGGCAGTTTCGGGCGTACGAAAAGAAAAATAAAAAAAGATGGTATTAGGAGGGAGACAAACCATAAAAGACTGAATCTCACAAAACAGACTGAGGGTTGCTGGGGGGAGGTGTGTTGGGGTATGGACATTGGAGAGGGCAGATGCTATGGTGAGTGATGGTGAGTGCTGTGAAATGTGTAAACCTGGTGATTCACAGACCTGTACCCCTAGGGATTAAAACACATTATATAAAAAATTTTTAAAAATAATTTAAAAAACCCATTAAAGAAAAAACACAGATTGCAAGCCCAGAGCTAATCTCATATTCAATCAAAACTTTTGAAAGTTTTCCCCTTAAAGATCAGAAGAAAGACAAGTGTGTCCATTTTCACTACTCTCATTTGACACAGTAGTGGATGTCCTAGCCAGAGAAACAAGGAACACAAAGAAACAAGAGACTCCAAGAAAAAAAAAAAAAAGGAAGAAGTAAAATTTTCTTTTTTTGGATAACATGAACTTACATGTTAAAAAATCCTAAAAAATTCACAATAAATTTGAATAAACAAATTTAGTAAAATTACCAAATACAAGATCAATATATAAAAGAAAAGAATTTTGTTTTGTTTCTTTTTTTTTTTTATGGACTGCTTCCCAGTTTGTCATGTCATCCTTGTTCAGTGATCACGCTAATCTTCTCTGCATCATTCCAATTTTAGTATATGTGCTGCCAAAGTAAGCACAAGACAGGAGCATTTTAACATTCTAATGATGAACTATCTGAAAAAATAAAGAAAACAATCTAATTCACAATAGCATCAAAAATAATAAAATACTTAGGAATAGATTTAACTAAGAAGATGAAAGATCTGTACTCCATAAACTATGACATTGATAAAGAAATTGAAGGTGACAGAAATGGAAAGATAGCTCATATTTATGAATGGTAAGAATTAACATTGTTAAAATGTCCATACTACCGTAAACCATCTGTAAATCCAATTCCTATCAAAAATCCAATGTTAGGGGCGCCTGGGTGGCTCAGTGGGTTAAGCCGCTGCCTTCGGCTCTGGTCATGATCCCAGGGTCCTGGGATCGAGCCCCGCATCAGGCTCTCTGCTCAGCAGGAAGCCTGCTTCCTCTTCTCTCTCTGCCTGCCTCTCTGCCTGCTTGTCATCTCTCTCTGTCAAATAAATAAATTAAAAATCTTAAAAAAAATCCAATATTATTGTTTTACAGAAGTAAGTAAAGAATCCTAAAGTTTATATGAGACCATGAAAGACAACAAATAATCAAAGCAGTTCTGAGAAAGAATGAAGAAGGGAGATTACACTTCTTGATTTGAAACTATACTACAAAGCCCTCATGCTCAAAACAATAAAGTATACTGGCATAAAAACAGACCAATAAACAAGTAGAACAGAATTGAGAGTCCAGAAATAAATCCTTTCATACAGTCACCTAATATTTGACAGGGGCCAACATATGTAATGGGGAAAGATAGTCTGTTCAATAAATGATATTTAAAACTGAATAGTCACATAAACAGTATGAAAAGGGAACCTTATATCACTCATAAGTCTGAACTTGAAATAGATTAAAGACTTAAAGGTGATGCATGAAACTAAATTCCTAAAGGAAAACATAGGAAAAATTCTCCTTGACATTGGTCTTGCCAATAGTTTTTTGGATACCAGACCAAAAACACAAGCAAAAAAAGCAAAAATAAATAAATGGTATTACATCAAACTAACGTTTCTGCATTGCCAAAAAAAGGGAGAGAGAATGAAAACACAATCCACAGAATGTAAGAAAATACTTACGAATCTTATATCTGAAAAGAGGTTAATAACCAACAGATACAAATAGAAAAAAATATATGATTAAAAAAATAGCAAAAGGATCTCAATAGACTTTTTTTTCAAAAAAGTTATATAAATGACCAACAGGAGCATTAAAAAGTGCTCAACGTAAAAATCTCAGGGCAAAGTCCTTATGTTGTTGTTGTTGTTGTTTACCTCTGAAAAACACAGCAAGATATTAGAATATATACTACCAAAAAATTGAAACTAACCAATTTTGGTAAATATTGGGGAAAACGGGGAACTTATGCACTGTAATAGGGATATAAATTTGTATGGAAAACAGTATGGAGATTATTCATATTATTAAAAGTAAAATTACCATATGATTCAGTAATCCCACTTCTAGGTATCTATCTAAAGAAAACGAAGTCACTGTTCAAAGACATATCTGCACTCTTATGTTTATTATAAAATTATTAACTCTAAGCAAGAGATGGAAATAACTTCAGTATCCATTAATGGATGAATGAGTAAAATAAGTATGGTAAATATATACTACGGAATACTACTTAACCATGAAAAATTAAGAAATACTGCCATTTACAACAGCATGGATGGATCTTGAAGGTATTATTCTAAGTGAAATATTTCAAAGATTTTATATATTTTTTAAATTTATGTATTATGATATCCCTTACATACAGAATCTGAGGAAAAGGAAAACTAATGGAAACTTAGAGTTGAGTTGACAAGGGGTGAACCTGGGGTGGAGTAAGATGGTCAAAGGGTGCAAACTTGCAACTATAATATGAAAAAGTTCTGGGGATCTAATGTACAGCATGATGATCATAGTTAATAAGATATACATACTTTTTTTTATTGTGCTTCCCTTTAATAAACTTTGCATATATCACATTCTTACAAGTTGAAAGTTTATAGCAATCTTGTATAAAAGAGGTCTGCTGCCACCATTTTTCTAACAACATTTGTTCATTTTGTGTCTCTTTGTCACATGTTGGTAATTCTTGCAATATATCAAGTTTTTTCATTATTATTGTATTTGTTATGGTGATCTGTGATCAGTAATTATGACCCACTGAAAACTCAGAACTAGTGTACTTAAGGTATATACATTGATTTTCTTTAAAAACATAATGCTTTTGAACAGTGCAGTATAGTTTTTATTTTTTATATGCACTGGGAAACATAATTTTTTATATGCACTGGGAAACCAAAAAATATAATAATTTGACTTAGTTTATTGAGATAATCACTTTATTGAGGCAGTCTGGAACAAAACCCACAAGACCTCTGAAGTTTATCTCTACTATACTATATACATAAAAGTTGCTAAGAGAGTAGATCTTAAAATTCCTTACGATACATGCATAAAAATCAGTGGCAACTATACGAGATAGTAGATGTATTAACATTTTTGTGTAGATTATATTGCAATAAAGATGTATACCAATTTATCAAATTGTACAAAATTTACACAATGTTAAAAGTTTGCAATGTTATAAGAAATCATTTCTTAAATTTACAAATATGTCGATTTTTTTCAATAAAGCTGGAAAAAACTTTTTGTAGAATTAATCTATTTTTCAAAAAAGGAAGTAAGGCAGTAGAAACTGCAACTAACTCTGAAATAATAGAATATAAAATCCATTTTTGGTATATACACTGTGACAAAAACTATTACTTAGTTTACAATGGAGGAGTACTTATGAAGCATGAAGGATGGTCTATAAAAAAGGCTGAAAGAGCTAGTTTTAAGGTTTAAATTTAAAATCTTCTTTTGAAATACTAAACTGACCACCCAGTGTTCCAAACATCAATGTCTTAACTGCATGAATTTATTTCATACAACTCTATAATCTAGTTTCATAAGAAAGCAGCATGCAAAGTTTGAATAAGACAGACTTGCTTAAGTTTCTTTATGTTCAACAGTAAAGGATACCTCCTTAAAAACAAATAGAAGAAAAATCAGCATATTTATTATGATAATTATTATTCATAAGGAGATTCATATTGAATTAGGGAATATATATCCTCAGAGGGGGTAAAGTAAAATGAAATTTATGTTGGTAAATGTGTCTAATAATAGTCAATACAATGCCTCAATATAAATGAATATTACCATTTTGAACAATTTAATTACTATTACTAGAATTATTATAAGTATAAAAATAGCTATCATTTTAGCATGGAATATGAGACTCTCATGCTCCATGCTTCATCACATCCACACAACAACGCTGCATAATAAGTATTATCATCACCATTTCATGGGTGAAAAAACTGAGGCTAACACATTTAGATAACTGGTTTATGATTACATGGGTAGCAAAAGTGCATCACACTAATTTAGGCTTTATGATTTCAGAATTGTACTCTTTCCACTGCACATTCTATTACTCTGTAAATACTTGGCCTGTTTTCATTTGGTTCTTTAATTTTATTCATGTGGTGATGGCTTAAAGCTTCCTTTAAAGGAAGCTTAAAAATTTCATTTAACCAAAAGCTCCCAAGAATTAAAAATGCCACGGATCTAATGTAGACATGGATATCATTAGTTAATGGGTAACTATATATTTTCCACCCTAGTGAGATAACAATCAGAGTATTTTTCTAAGTTTTAGTCTCTCAGTGTTAAAAAGGACTTTGTTAAAATAGAAATATTTAGACAAAGGTGATCAAAAGTCTGAATCAGGTCACCTTAAGGTAAATATTAGGAACCTGAGGAAACAAATGGAGATTTGAACACTGAGCTATGATATAATGAATGGTTTCAAGTATTTAGTAGAGTATAGAAAAGCCCTTTAAAGCCTGGTCTTAGCCTAGCATTGCAGCTTCTGGGATATCTGTCTATCTATCATCTATCTATCTAGATATAAATTTGAAAACTTTTTTAACTTAAAGATTTTGAGAAATAGAACATAATCAGCACCATAGAAGATCTGCTTCTGATAACAACCTAGCCCCTCCTCCCAGTTTGTTAATATTCTCTCTTATTTAATGTAACATTGTGCAAATAGACCACTACTGATCTGCCGTTATGAATGAAATAGCTATAATCATCTGTTTGCATATCCTGGTGAAAATATTCATTTAGTTCCATGTTGTATTTCTAGGAATGGACCAAATTTTTATTTTTATTTTTAAGTTTTCTAAATATTGTCCAACTTACCTCAAATGTTTTTATTATGGGCACTTTCATTCTTTCACATTCTTGCAAGGCAATTTTACTGTTGCCCAATATGGTAAGTGTGTAATAGTATGTCATTTTAGGTTTTAATTTATTTTTAATTTAATTTAATTTAATTCCAGATTCATAATAAAGATAAACAGTTTTTATATATGAGTGGCCATTTGGATTACCCTTTCTGTAAAGTACATGCTCAAATCTTTTGATATCTTAACACTGTGTCATACTGACTTCTTTAATAGTAGATTTTCTGAATGAACTTTTAGCTGTGTAGGTCTTCTCTATTTTATTTTGAACTTGTTTTCATTTCAAAATCTTTATATTTATTTTCATAATCTGCTTTTATTTTGCTTTGTCTATTATCTATCTATCTATCTATCTATCTATTTATTTGCAAGCAAGAGAGAGTGAGCAAGTGAGAGTGCAGGGAGGGATAGAAAAAGAAGGGAAAAGAATCTTAAGCAGGCTCCAGGCTCAGCACAGAGCCCAACTCTGGGCTCTATTTCACAACCATGACATCATGACCTGAGCCAAATTGAAAGAGATAAAATAAAATTAAGGTGTTAAAAAAAAAGGAAAAAGAATTGGAGGTTTAATTAAGTGAGCCACCCAGGCACCCCTGTGGTATCTTAAATTAGCTGTCATATCTTTAAAGTTCTAGAGTATCCATTTGGTTCATTTATAAAACCTTTCTCAATATCATTTTTAGTGTCAGTTTTTTGTTCAATTTGCTTCCCCTTTCATTTCTTTGAGCAGAGTAATCAAGCCATTTTACAATCTTTATTGATCATTTTAACATCATACTTAATCCCATTTTGTCTATCAAATCTTGTTAATGGTTTTTCTTTGTGTGCTTTGTTACATTTTGCTATGTTCAAGACATTATATTTGAAACTCTTATTGAGTAGGGATAATTAAGAGCTATAATAACGGTATGGTCCTCCTTGGTAGGATTTTCTCTTATATCTGAGACTCTACAAGACAATCATACTCCAAATTCAGTGATTGACTTTCTCAGTTTACACAGAAGGCAAGGTAGGCTATAGTCTTATTTCTGCTTCTCCTTGTGCTTTGTGGATCTCAAGTTAAATTTGGGTTGTACCAAAGTCCTCAAATTTGATTGCTGCTGGATTTGTTTCTCTAGTATCAAGAGTCTATTAACAACACAGCTCAGTGTGTTTTAGCAGTTTCAAATGCTCTCATAGCTAAAATGGCTTCAGGGCATATATCTCTAGGCTCTCATTGTATTTCGTATTTTGGCCCAGTAATCCCTCACTTATTTTTATAATCATTCTGATATTTTTAACTTTAAAAGCTATTTTGTCTGGATTTTTAGTTGTCTTAAGTAGGAGTTTTTAGATCACCATTACTAGAAGCAACAACAAATATACATGAAAATATCTGCAGTAGTTTATCACATCTTTATGGCTTTGAACTTCCATAAGCTGAGGCATCCTTCTCTAATCACTTAGGCAAACTCCAATTTACCCTTTAATACAACCCAAGAATTGCTTCATTTAAGAACATGTTCAGGGATGACTCTTCCCCACTGTTCTTACCAACATTCCCACACACTCTTTGCTACCCACACCTTGTTTATGAACTTTCGTTAGGTATATCAGCGTGACCAGAATTTTGCTCTATTGTATTTTTGTCCTTTAGAGCTTTAATTAAATATGAATTCCATAGAAAGTCTGTCCCTTTTCTTTCAAACCTGGGTTAGTTATTTCTTCTCATTCTTTGTCAGAAGTTACTTTATTAGAGAAACTTATAGCTCTATTGTGACTTTGGAGCCTTTAGAGTTTTTCGACTGGAAAAATCACCCATCCCTGAGATTTTTACGCAGCTTCCTAGCTGATATTATTCAGAAATCTGTTCAAAACAGACTTTTTCAGGGAGGCCCTTTCGGACCACTCAGTTAAAAAACCTCTTCTCAATCACTGCTCTTTTTAAAATGTGCTTATTTAGTTCAAATATGCATCTCTATTAAAGAAAAAGCAGTACGATTTTTTTTTTTTTAAGTTGGCTTACCTATTATCTATCTCTCCCATTAAAATGATTCCTCTGGCCTGGGGTTTTGTTGTGCTCATTTTAGGCCAGGCACTCAATAAATTGTCTCTGAATGATTGAATTGTTTGACTCCCTTGCTAGATTCTCAACTTCATGAGGCCAAGGATTGTTCTATTCAGTCCTTCTTTATCCTCAATGTCTGTTATATTGCAGTCACTTACGTGACTAATGGGAAAAATCACAGAAAGAAAGAGTTAAAACTACAGAAAAACCCTGTAGGTTCAATAACACAAAGCTTTCTAAAATTATTTAGCCCAGGAATTGAATACTGGCTGCACTTTTGATTTTTTTTAAATGGTATTGAATTTAATTTAAATGGAAATACTGGAATGGTAGAATAATAAAAAAATTATAAAAGCAACTTGCTCCTTAAAGTAAGAATTATATAGGGCATCTATTCTAGAAGCAAAATTTTCAAATGACAAACATCTGAAAGCATAGAAGGAGAAGTAAGAGTGTGAATTGTACTTCAATGCTCTTTTCTTTATATTCAGCAAACAGCTTCATTCACACACCTTTCCAATTTTTTCAACTCTTTTGACAAAGCCTTCAGAGGAGTTACTGCTGATGACAACCATCACAGCCTAACAGGAGAAATTTTATAAAGAAAAATAATAGCATGTTTTTCCCAAATTGTTAAGGATATGGTGAAGCTCTGTCGGATTCAAAGGAGGAATGTGCAATTCCATGCTATATATAATAATAACTTGTTTTAATAGTGGCTTTGCAATTTTTCAGATATATCCATTTACTGAAACCACTATCAAATAAACAAAAACAAACAAATGAACAGGGGTTCGAGACAGAAATTATCTAATCTAAAAATAGCACATGTTCACAGAATACACAACACATATCCCAAGTACTACTATAGGCTTCAAGTAATAGTCAAAACAATAGTAAAAATGATTCAGACCACACCAGTCAAATCATAAATGGGACCTTAACTGTAAATCCTTATCTTTAGATCAAAGCGGGTAATTGGGGGCTGAAGATACATTATAGAACTAATATGTTATAGAACTCCTCTGAAATGAGTCATTTATTCCATCACTTTTCCTGCACAGCTGCTGACCCATGTTTTGGTTCCTGGAAATAGCTGCTACCCTGTCATACTTCTTAAAAGCACATATATTGATAACTCTACTCATTCCTCCATTCCTCTGTGACTGTCACTGTGTTAAAATGTGGAGTCAGCTGACTCACTTGTGATGGTAATAAAGTAGATGAGTTTGCAAAGTATTTTGTTATTTCTAAAAATGCAAAAACCAAATTACATTGAAATCATAAGGGGTGTTTCAGGGAGAGCTGTAGGATGTGGTTTCTTGTGTAATCCACAGAGATTAGCTCCAACACATATTTAAACTCTCCTCTAGGAGCAACCTTAGTGGTAAAGCAAGAAGATAAACAGATGTAAACACACCCTGGCACAAAATTATCACTTATGTTTGGCTTCCTAGTCTCCTCGTGTTACTTATTTATCTTAACTTCTCTCTGAAATCAGGGAACACAGAATCTCAATCAGTTGACATTTTTCTACTGAATTACCCAATAGTCTGATCATACCCCAAGACTTTTTTAAATTATTTCACTCATAATCCCAAATCTGCTTTGCTTCCTCATCTTAGTACACTGTAATTTGATTTCAAAATGAGGACAGTTGTCAGTAATGCCACATTCATTCATCTATTTTACAATTCCATGTGCTTATAACTATGAAGATATGTTAATAACATCCATTCCAATAAGCCACCCTAAATTTATTATCATGAAACAAGACCTCAAGAAAGAGAATTCAAAATCATCCATGTATTTGCAACTTATTGCAATAAAGACTTTATCAATAGACTTCCTGTGCACATGGTGGTCAAATTGCTGGTGAAAACCAGCCAGATCTATTACAAGCCTTCTCATGGCTTCTATGTAACCCAAGTGAGCCTTTATTGATACTGGGAAGGGATAAAGCAGAGAAGGGATAAACAGTGCTGTAAGAATTGGCTAGACAAAAGTAATGACTCTCATTACAAAGTGAGTATTTTAAAGCAAAAGAGCCTGTTGGGAATATTGTTTTATAAAATAGTGGTTTTTTTTTATTAACTTTTTAAAATTCAATTAGGTAACATATAGTGTACCAATAGTTTCAAATGTAGATTTCAGTTATTCATCCATAGCATATAATAGCTAATGCTCAGTACTTACTGTGATAGCTTCTTGAAAGCAGAATTTTAACCCACTGAGCCACCCAGGCGCCCTTGAAAGCAGAATTTTAGATCACATTTTCTGATTACTTCCATGTCGTACAACACTTTCCTGCTAGCAACCTTCAAAACATACTGTTTGTTAGAGGAATTTCTTTAATAATAAATAAATAGAAATTTATTTAAATTTATAAATATATAAAATAAATAGGAATTTATTTAAATTTATTTAAATATTGCACACTGTTTCATTGTTCATAAATAAGGTGATGATATTATAGCCATTAGTTGATAGCACTGATATATCACTTTCTTTTTACTTCTCAGTGCATTCTCTTTACACAAAATAGATATATATTTTAAAAGAATCTGAATCTGTGGCAAACTTGTAAAAATCCCTATACAGTAAAGTTTATCATTTTAAGTAATCTCAATTATCTTCCTCAATTGTGATAGTATATCCTTCTATCTAGGCCAGATATTGTATAAGGGATTTGAAAAGACATACTTTTCTAAATTTCACTTTTCTCATCTGCAAAATGCTTATCATATCCTACAATAAAATACACTTACAATTTTTTGATGAAAATTTATTTATTTATTTTAAGATTTTATTTCTTTCTCAGAGAGAGTGGGCGAGAGAGCAAGCACAGGCAGACAGAATGGCAGGCAGAGGCAGAGGGAGAAGCCGGCTCCCGGCCGAGCAAGGAGCCCGATGCGGGACTCGATCCCAGGACGCTGGGATCATGACCTGAGCCAAAGGCAGCTGCTTAACCAACTGAGCCACCCAGGCGTCCCTTTTGATGAAAATTTAATCTGTATAAACAATATATTTGCTGTAATGCGTGGTTCATGGAAAACATCTTATTTAATTATAAGCAACAACAGTATTAGAAATTAAGTAAATGTGTCTATAATATTTAAAGTTTTAACACATAATTCCACTGCTTTGCCTTATTTTCTCAAATCCCTTTACCACTTTCACTGACAGAGTTAAATGTACTTTTTCTACTAGTAGCCAGCTCTTTGTCTTTTGTCAGAAAGATGCCCTTGTGAATTATTTATAATAGAGATATTAGCAATAATAATAATAATAATAATAAATAGCAATGAAAATGTTAAAAAAAAGTTTTCTTAACTAATTAGGGTTCTTAGACATCAATTAGAGGAACCACCTCGGGCAAGCAAATTAATCTGCAAGACATTCCCAGAATTAACAAGTCAGTCAGATACAGGGTTGTCCGTAGACTGAAAGGTGAAGCAAAAGGACTAGGTTTGGAAAATAGGTAAGGACAGTGAAAAAAGTGATCAAATTTTGGGGCAAAATAAATTCTTAGGTGTCCTTTCAATGGAGTCCTGTTCATTATGTAGCAGAAACTCTAGAGATTATCTCAATCCATTGGAGTCACCCTGTTTATTAGCTTGCTATTGACAAAGTTATTTACAAACTGTAGAGCAAGAGGTTATAATGGAGAAAACTGATGGTAATGCACAGGATTCTTGTTAACAATAATGCAAGTTAGTGATTTTTCATTAGAAAACATAAATTCTATAACCCAAATTATGGGCCCAGAGCACTTCTGCTGCACAACTCTGCTTATATCCCAAATAACCATGTGAACTAGTTTTAATATCTGCTTCTCTTATTAATTTTTGAATAAAAATTCTTGACACAAGTATTTTATAATTGTGTGATAACCATGCATTTAATTTCTTGGAGAACAAAACACACTTTAGCATAACTAGGTTCGTTCACAGAACCAGCCTTGATAACACACTTCTATATGTTAGAAATGATGTAATAAATGTAGAATATTGGGCACTTGTTTGGTATTCTTTGCCATGTTTTGCACTATCTAAAAAGAGATCAGTGAACTTGGACTGGAGTTAGTAGACATGGAAGAAAATAAAAAAATTTCAGAGAAGAATACTCTGTGGTCCACAACCTAAACGGCCTGGGATTCCCATCATTTGGATCCCTGTAGCTTTACAAAAGTCAATTAAATTTTTGTATCTCCGATTAAAGTTGATTCCCCAGTACTTTTTCAAACATCTCTTGTAAAGTATTGTTTCCCAGAAAAAAAGGGATTTTGCACATGTATCTGCCTTTGTCTCTGGTCATGATCTCAGTCAGGATCCTGGGATCGAGCCCCATTTTGGGCTTCCTGCTCATTAGGGAGTATATTTCTCAGTCTCTCTCTGCAGCTACATCCCCCTGCCCCACTCATGCTCTCTCTCTCTCTCAAATAAATAAATACAATCTTTAATTTTTTAATTAAAAATAAGATAAATAAAATAAAATAAAAAGTCTGGTCTTACTGCCCCATTTAGCTCCTTTTGTTTTTTTGAGTTGTATTTAAAGCAGCATGAGAGAACATGAGGCTCTCAAACTTTAAAAAAAAAAGGGAAAATTGAGTTTTGTTAGGATTTAAGATCTTGTCTGCTAGACAAAAACGTTGGCTTTGTTAACATGTGAAAATCAACAAAAGAGAATAAGATCGAATTCTAATAATTTTTGTAGAAATTAAAAATTTCCTCCAACCCAATTACATACAGACCCATTAAGTAAATTCATTCCAATGTCCCAAACCAACCTTTTCTAATAGTAATGCATCTGTGTAAACAGGGTCAACCCAAGGAATAAATAAATATTATTATTTTTTTCCCTGTCTCTTCCACAGTCACATCTGGGTATATTGGTAGCATGCCAATTATCTATCTTATAAGACATGATATCATAAGGAAGGGTATTCTGTCCATTTGGAACAACTGAAAATCATTGTAATTTTATCTTGGTGCAGTAACTTGAGATGGCACAGTGTGGGTTATGAATATATTTTATTTTTTTTACTGGGAAGAAGAGATTATAGAGATATTGGTTATCCAAGAGAGACTGACAGGTGTTGATAGTTGCCAGGTCAATATCCATCTACTCTTTCCTTTAATATCAGAAAGCACTGAGGGATTGACAACAAGGAAACTTAAAACAACATCAAATATTTTATTGTCTCTTTTCTAGTTACATTGTAACCTTATGACAAAGTATCAGTCGTACAAGATATCATTCTCTTTTACCTCTATCTTTCTGCCAGAAATGTGGGCTTAATAGTGAGAACTCCAACAGCAATTTTTTCAACTGTGAATAAAAAGCCATGAAAACCTCTAAGATAGTTCACTTGACTTTCTTAAGACTCTGAACCAACACCAGAAAACACTCTCTGTAGTCTTCTTGTTAAATGAAAAATATGGTTAAACCACTTTTGACAGTCTACTACCTACAGCAAACTGTAAATCTTAATTGAAATATGTCCTCTCAGCTGTGCTTAAGCAACTGAGTCCTGAGCTTTTTAGGTTTTCAGTCTGAAAGAGTACACCTCGGGTGCTCTGAAAGGGAAGAGAAAGGACACCCTGTTCTCCATATAAATTAAAGAAGAGAAATCTGTGCATTTAAGTGGGCCATATAAAATTTATCAAGCAATTATCTCCTAACTCCTTCCTATCCAAATTACCTGATATGCTCTCCCTACTCCTTTATTCCACGTTACTGCCTTTTCCAGGATTCTGTATCACATCACAGCATGTCTTCTGTTATTTCCTTCTTGCAAGCTAGTTTTGTTTTCTCCATCTAAAAAAATCAACAATCATTGTGTATTTCAATTCCCATTTTCCTCAAATGCATTGATTCTTCTTATCTATTACTCTTTTCTCATACTCAGTGTCTTTGTCTTTATGGGGTTTGTACTTTGCTTTTCCCCATTCTTTACTGCCATTATATAATCAAATCTAATAACTTCTTAGAGAAAGTTAAAAATTCCTGCATAGCCACACGTGAACACAAAGTCACTGATTTTTAGCAAACCTATAAGATAGTCAGACATCCATTCAATTTCTTTTTAAGATTTTATTTATTTATTTGACAGAGAGGGATGAAAAGCAGGCAGAGAGGCAGGCAGAGAGAGAGGAGGAAGCAGGCTCCCTGCTGAGCAGAGAGCCTGATTTGGGGCTCGGTCCCAGGACCCTGGGATCATGACCTGAGCCGAAGGCAGCGGCTTAACCCACTGAGCCACCCAGGCGTCCCTCCATTCAATTTCTTAACTGAGTCCCAAATGCATCCTGACTTCTAACCTAAACCTAAGTTCTACTTCTTACACGTTGTTATATGACCAAATTCTTTCAGTTCAGTATTTTGTAACATTTAAATATTAGTCAATTGATGCTTTGTTTGTGTATTTCTATGAAAATAATTTGAATACTGTAGATTTATTGTTATATTTATAGATTTATAATCAAAGTTTCATCAGTTGAAGTTTTTGGAAATTTCAGATATAATGATTAACCTAAAATGATACTGCCTCAAATCCCTCTGATATCAAGGCCCAACTCCTGATTATAGCCAAACCTGTGGTGGATAGTTCCATGGGAAATTGCAGTTACTTAACAGTGATAGCATCTCATGTTCTCTCTCTCATTTTAGAATGTCTCCAACACAACCTGAAAGTGTAGGAGAGTTAATGTCCTCTGAGGACAGCTCTCAGTGAAGTGGAAATAAGAACCATAGGTAAAATTGTCAGTTTTCAGGTCTTCATGAGGACAACTTAAAGAAGTTTCTCAGGACCTTTCAGTAAAAGCAAGCCTTCATTTTCTATCCACAACAATTATATCAGCAATGTACCTCTTTGACAAAGTTGCTTCTTCACTGTATCACTTTCCCATTCTTTTCTACCTTGGATAATCTCCCAGATAAACTAACAGTACTCAAATCCTTTGTCCTACTCTTTGCTCTCAGGATAAATGGAGCCAAAAGACTTAGATTAATATCAAGTTCTGAATGGGATCTTAGAGCTATTTCTGTCCAGATTTTCATAAACATAGGGACCTTTGAATTATCAGGCTATAAATAAGTTCTAAATGGAGGGGGCAAAAGCAAAAAGTAGAAATTTTTATGTTTGATTTTTAATCATGATTAATTGACTTTATTGATTATTAAAAATACTAACATTATAAAAGTGTGGATCTTTGTAAAACAATGTCTTAATGTAAGAAAGAAGTTGCATAGTCCTTTTGAGAATATTAAACCAAGTGTTCAGGTGCCATCTAATTTCTTGTTTAATCCAGAACTTTGGTGTGCATCATCTTGAGGAATAGGATTTTGAAGTCCAGACAGACTAACAGAAAACTGATCCAAATGTGTGTGTTTATATTTCTGCTTTTGTTGTAAAAATCAAAGTGTGATTGCTGGTTTAAAATGGCAAAACTAATAATGTTCATGGACTCGATTATAAATTTTCTAATTGTATGGGAAGAATCCAACAAAGATAGAATTAATTGATTTGCAAATCCTCAAAGAGCTACAGGATCAGGTAGTGGTATGTTCTGATTCAACAGCATCATAATGCACCATTTTATATGTGTGGCTAATGGATATTTTCATGAATGTTTGCTAGCTAGTCAGCCAATACAGAGAAATATTAGGTAGCGTAATTACTCACAGTTGTGTTTAATAAAATGAGAGAAAATTATCAAATGACACTAATATAATAATCCTATAGCAGGCTAAATAATTCAATGATAATTTCAAGTATTAATCTAGCTTTCTTCCCTGATTATGACTCTTCTCTCCTTTATCATAATGGGAGTAGCAGATTGTCTGCAATGAATTGTGAAAACGCAGCAGTGACTTTGGCAGTGAAGGCCTCCCATCAATTTTGATAGGTTAAAATGATTCTGGTTGGTCTTGAGCAAATGTGTCAATTTTTTTTTTCTGTGTGTGTCATAAAAGAAAGAAGCAATAGTAAATTCTTGCTGTTATTCCATGGAGCCAATAAAATCGTACTGCCAACAAGAGGCTGTTGACACCGTAAGTGTAGTTAACTGTCTTGAAATACTAGGCCTGGAAATAAAATCCCAATATTTCACATAACCTCTTTTTTATAAAAGAAAAAAACAAAACAAAACAAAACAATTATACTGCTTACATTTAGGGCCCTGCTGTTGTGTAACTATTTTTGAACATGTCTACTGTAAGTGTATATATATATATATATATATTTTCTGTGCAATAAATTCATTTAGAGATAAATTTTGATTGCAAATTATTTTGGGGGAGGCATGGTATTTGTGGCTAGTCTCACAAGTAAAAAGGACTAAAAGAAAGAAGAAAAACATTTTTTATTACAGCATATTTACATCTGTCCAAAGTACTTATCTACTATAATACTGACTAATGTATAATACTGTACACAAAGAAAGAAGTTAAATGAGTTATAATTCAGTCAATGTATAGCTGGCCATTTTAAAACTTACCACTGAATCTTTCTGGTATGAAATGTGATATCTGGCAATCTGGTCCAGTTCATTACATCAGGTCATTTGTATGTTCTTATTACCATTTTGATAGCATAGCACATTTTATAACCCAGACATTTTACAATGGAACTATGATGCATGTATTTTCAAAAGTATAGACATACATGAAGCTATGAGGTCAAAAAAGATGAATGTCCGTAGTACCATATAGACTCAACAAATAAAAGTGTCCAAGGGTCTGAGTGTGACTTATGAATATTGTATAAGATTAGGCCAACATGTGGTTTTGATATAAATAATCTGTTCTTAAATTAGAATTACAATCGTTGAGTACAGTGTTGAAAATGGCAGATAGATTTTAGCTATCTTTGCTCACTAGGGAAAATGGAAAAATGTTTAGTTTGGTCAGATTTTCACTTAACTTCTGAAAAATCTTACGTTTGAGAGAACCCTTCTGAAATAAGAATCCTTAAAGACATAACCCCTTTGGCACAAGTTTTCAAGAAACTTGTTTGATGTTGTAGACAATTCTATGGCACACGTACTGTTCTAGATGTTTCATGCCAATAATATGTAAGCCATACCAAGGCGACATATACATATAGAGATGTTCCTCAGCTTACAAGGGGGCTATGTACAGAGAAACACATAAAAAATTGAAAATGCATTTAATACCCCTAAACAATCAAATATCATAGCTTACCTTAAGCTTATTTAAACATACTCAGAACACTTACATTTGCCTGCATTTGGGCAAAATCATCTTAAGCAAAGCCTATTTTATAACAAAGTATCAAATATCACATGCAATTTATTAAATATTACACTAAAAAAAGAAGAATATATATATTCTATATATATATTCTATATATAGAATGCTTGTAAGAATATCAGGTGTTCACCCCTGTAATCTTCTAGCTGACTGGGAGCTGTGGCTCACTGCCGCTGCCCAGCATCACAAGATGGCACCATATAGAACAAGAGTTTCAGGTGGTAGGTGTTGTAAATTTTACCCAAACTGACATTGGTCAAACTCGTTTTTGTCATCATATATATCAAGTAGTTTTCTCGGGTTTATTTTTAGAATATCCTTGTATAATGAATATTTACACTGATATCTAGTATAAAAATCTTGCAATTTAACATTAGAAACATTAAGATATTGAAAATCAATCTATTTCTTTAATTCATTGAAGACATTTTTGGCTTGTTTCCAGTACTTTCTTACTGGTTAAAAAGTGAATTTGAAGTAGTCTGGATTTCATTATTATATGGCACTTTCCCTTTGATGAATACAAAGACGATATTCTATATTAGCTATCTGAGAAGAATTTATTTTTTTAATTTTATTTATTTGTAAGAGAGAGAGTGAGAGAGAGCACAAGCAGGGGGAGCAGCAGGATGAGGGAGAAGCAAACTCCCGGCTAAGCAGGGAATCTGTTGCAGAACTGAGTCCCAGGACCCTAAGATCATGACCCGAGCTAAAGGCTCAGGCGTTTAACTGACTGAGCCACCCAGGTGTCCCAATCTGAGAAGAGTTCTGTATGCTATTCCTATTAATATGCAGTTTAAAGTCTAGGTAATTAACTTAATATTTTAGTGGCTATTGTATAGATAGCACTATGTTCCAGGCAGAGAGTAAGAAAGAAATATTAAATCAACCATATTCTATGCATTCTAAATGAAAATAATTAATCAATCATAATAAATCCTTCTATTTATGGAATATCAACTTATAAGCTTTCCTCCATATGAACAATGCCAAATACCAGAATAAAGGGTCATCTAATACAAATAAAGGATAGAATTAAAGAATTCTGGTAAGCCATTTAATTTTGAAAAATGGTGTTCTATTGTTGCTGAGTTGTGGTTTTCCGTTACATAATATCTGATAAGTGTAGAAGTAACATGAGTGTTACGTGAGATGAGAAATGGTATATAATTAAGATATTTTTAAAAGTACAGATAAATACAAATTTGTAAACATAGCATTATGGAGGAGTAAAAATAAATGATAGCTACACACTCTAAAGTGAATAAAACTTGGAAAGCTAATAGAGAAGTAAAACAAGGACAGTGCAAAAAGTATGGTACATTTTTATGAAGTTCAAACAAATTCTGTGAAACCATAGATGGACTTAAAGATACTATTATGTATCAAATATTGTAAAAATTAAGCAAGGAAATAGCAAACATAAAACAACCAAAGCATACAAACTTGGGTAGATACAAGAGGTGTGATCATGTTCTACTTCATAAAGAGATGACTTAATAGATAAATACAAGTAACTAGACTTTTTAGAAGTTCATAAAACGTTGCCTGTTATTTCTTAGTAATATAAAATATATGGTTTTCTAACAAAAACGTTTATCTTAAAAATATTTAAAAATAAATTTCAGGCTACTCCTAAGGTTATATTTACTTTTCCACTGTGGGAAAAGCTGGTTGTTGTAGTTGTATTTGTTTGTTTGTTTTAGTCTCCTCCTAGTTTTTATTATTATAATGTGGAATGAGGAATGTTAGATTGAAAAGTGAATTATTTTATAGACAAAAATCATTACTTGATTCACCTCCTGGTACAGCAGATGGAACTCCTGAAAATATGCCCTTTTGCCTTATGGAAGAGTAACAGTTATGCTTACTTCTGAAACATACTTGGTGGTGGCCCTAAATAGTGACACCATAGTAAACATTTTGAATATTTGCAATTAATTTTTATAGTCATAGGGCTCCAAAAGGCACTGCAGGTATCTTAGCAGGTATTTCAATAAGGCTAAAAGTTGCCTGACTGTTTAAAAATATTAGCAAGGCACAAAACATGGCAGAAGTATTGTCCTCAGATATTATTTTTTTCCATATGCTCCTGATTTCACACATGACAAGTTATTTTTTCAAATATTTATTATAAAAGTTTTTATTTATTTATTTGACAGAGATCACAATTAGGCAGAGTCAGGCAGAGAGAGAGAGGAGGAAGCAGGCTCCCTGCTGAGCTGAGAGCCCGATGTGGGCCTCGATCCAAGGATCCAGGAATCATGACCTGAGCCGAAGGCAGATGCTTTAACCTACTGAGCCACCCAGGCTCCCCCATGACAAGTTATTTTGATAGATGTATATACAGTGTATTTTCCAGTTATAAGAAAAATGGTTCTGCTATTTTTAACCTTTTTAAAAATTAAATAATTTTTTTCATTGAAATTTTATTTTTTAATGTTTTACTTTTCTTTTCTTTTTTTTTAAAGATTTTATATATTTATTTGAGAGACAGAGATCACAAGTAGGCAGAGAGGCAGGCAGAGAGGGGGGGGGGGAAGCAGGCTCCCTGTGGAGCAGAGAGCCAGATGCGGGGCTCAATCCAAGGACCCTGAGATCATGACCCGAGCTGAAGGCAGCAGCCCAACCCACTGCGCCACCCAGGCGCCCCAATGTTTTACTTTTCAATATACTACTTAGAATATAAAACCTATTCCATTTTGTAAGATGTTTACCATTTAAAAACTGGTAATTTTCTCATTGTGTCTTCCCCTCACATTGCTTTATTTTGAATAAAAAATTTCACAATAAACATAACTGATGCTTTCCTTCTGATGGTCCCTCTGTTGGTCATATTGTATATGAGCCATGACAATTAGTTTTACAAAATTTATTGATGTTTGTTGATATGTTTTATCATAACTAATTTTCCCTCCCTTATCTAGATTCCCCAGCTTTCAGACAGGTGGACACTTCAATAAACCATACCCAAGGGATGTATCAAGTACTTCTTAGACATTCTCTCAGATCCTTGAGGTCTCATTTTGCCTAGGGATTTGCAATAGGTTCTGCCAGAGGCACCACTGTGACAACTGATGTCCATGGTCTATCTCCTGCTAAGCTCAAGAGGTCACTGGTTTCCAAGTTTATCTATACAATTAATGCATACCAGCAAGTTCTTTTTTTTTAATATTAACAAACTTATTTTAAAGTTTATATGGAGAGGCAAAGACTCACAATAGTAAACATAGTGTTGAAGGAGAACAAAGACTGAGGACTGACTTCAAAGTTTACCATAACGATTGGGCGCCTGGGTGGCTCAGTGGGTTAAGCCTCTGCCTTCCGGCTCAGGTCATGATCCCAGGGGCCAGGGATCGAGTCCCGCATTGGGTTCTCTGCTCAGCAGGGAGCCTGCTTCTCCTCATCTCTCTCTCTGGCTGTCTCTCTGCCCATTTGTGATCTCTCTCTCTGTCAAATAAATAAATAAAATCTTAAAAAAAAGTTTACCATAACGATAATTGTAAGCATGATATTGTAATACAACAGAAAGACTAGATTAAAGCAACAGAATATATATTATCAATTATATTTCATATATAATAGAAAAGCAAAAGCAATACAAGAGAGCAAAATACAATCTTTTAAACAAATGGTTCTGTAGCAATGGTGAAGCTAAATCTAAAAATATAAAATAAAATAAATCCAGGCAGATATCCTACACTCTTCACAAAAATTAACTCAGATTGGATTATAAACCTAAACATGAAACATGTAGAAGGTAATATAGAAGAAAATTTAAATGACCTTGGTTTTCGCAATAACTTTAGCTAAAAAACACAAGCACTGAATTTAAAAATGTCTACTCTGTGAAACACAATGCCAAGAGAATGAAAAGGCAAAGCACAGACTATGAAAAAAAATTTGCAAAATACACATCTGGCAAAGGACTGTTAATCAAAAATACACAAAGACCCCTTAAAACTCAACAATGGGGGAAAAACCTGATTAAAAATGAGCCAAAGACCTTAGCAGATACCTCACAAAAGAAAATATTACAGATGGCAAATAAGCATATAAAAAGATGCTTCACATCAAAGGTCATCAGGAAAATGCAAATTAAAACAAAAAAGAGACACCAGTACATACCCAGAATCCAGAGCACTGACAACAGAACATGAAATGTTGGTGAGGATGTGGAGCAACAGGAATGTTCTTCCATGTGTATTGAGAATAAAGAATGGAAAACAACTTGGCAGTTTCTTACAAAACTAAACATATTCTTGCCAGATGATTCAGCAGTAGCAGCTCTTGGTATTTATCCAAAGAAGATGAAATCTATACCCACAAAGATGTCTATAGTAGTTTTATTCATAACTGACAAAAGCTTGGAAGCAACCAAGATATCCTTCCATAAGTGAAAGGTCAAAGAAAGTGTAGTACATGCAAACAATGGAATATTATTTAATGCTAGAGAAATGAATTACCAAGCTATGAAAAGATATGGATAGAAATATTTAATAAATATTTGATTTTAGGCTTCTACCAGTCTAACAATAGTATTAGTATATTTTAACAGTGAATGCTCAGCATTCATGAATTTACCTAATAAAACATTTTGGGTTCAATATTTTAAATACTTCAACCTCTATGATTATATTCCTAATAATTTTGAATTGGGGTAAATAAACCTTAATTTTTTGTAACTTGTTTCTTATTGCAAGAGAGCTCAATGAAATTTTAGAAAATAAAAATTTACAAAAAAAAAGTTTAGTTTACTATTGCCAAACAATTTAAAACTTTATCTTATATTCAAATATATATATTTTTCTAAATTGATTTATATGCTACTAAAACCAAAAACTTTTAGTTATACTAGATTTCATATCCTGCAATCAATGCCAGAAATCCATCTGGCAATGATTTGTCTTAAATAGAGTTAAGATGGGTGTTATTACAATGCAAGATGGAAACAAAGATAGTATAACAATTGGTGTTACATAACTTTTCCGTTTTGATCAAGTTACTAATCTACAAAAGGCTTTTATCAGTGACAGACTTGGGACTTTAACAAAACTTTTAAACTAGCATGTGCGACTCATTCCTAGAAAACAACACAATCAATAACACTTTATTTAGATTAAATCATGACTATTTCTCCATTTGAATAAAAAAGGTAGCAACCCCAATAAGTTTATTGAACATGAAAAGTTGAAATGCTATAATGCTCCTAAGGAATTAAATGATCCAGTCAAGAATAACAAAAAAAGGATATAAATTACCAAAGTGTTTGTATAATTGTAATGTACAACTGCCCATTATTGTTCCATAGTGTAGGCTTGTACAAGAACTCTATAAAAGAACTCCACTTCTAAACTGTGGAAAATATGTTCCCTTTCCCCCTATATACAAATATTAAGCCATTCATTTAGCTTTTAAAATATCCACTTAATACAGGCTTTTTACACATTTGAACAGGCAGCACGGCTCTATTCTTATCGCTTACATCTGAAGGATAGACTTCTAGCGTAAGAGGTAAAGCCCATAAAGGAGCCCAATAATAACAACAAAATACAGTTTAGTGAGCCCTTACAATCTGCCAGCTACCTTTCTGAGAATACTTCAATTAATAAAACATATAAAATACCTGACCACAAAGAGCTTACATTCTTTTGAAATATAATAGTGAAATAAACCAATAATAGAGGGGCACCTGGGTGGCTCAGTCCATTGAGTGACTGCCTTTGGCTTGGGTCATGATCTCAGGGTCCTGGGATGTAACTCCCCAGCAGGCTTTCTAGGCAGTGGGGTGTTTTCTTCTTCCTCTGCGCACCCTCCCAATTCTCTCTCTCTCTGTCTCAAATAAGAAAATAAACCAGTAATAGAATAATGATTGATGGTTGATGGTGATAAGTGATACAAAGAAATACAAGAAAGGTAAAAGCCATTGGAGAATGCTGGGATGAAAGTTAATTTTATTTTGTGTTGGGTGGTTATATCTCATTTATGAGATGTTATTTGCACAAAGACCCAGGAAGTGAAGGAGAGTGTTATACAAATATTAAAGGAAAAGATTGCTCTAGGCAGAGCAAGTAAGTATATAGACTTTGTGTGAACAGCTTGTCTGTTACTTTTGAGGAAAAGCAAGGAGGCCAATGAGGAGTTCATAGTGGTGGAGAGAGGAAGAACGTATTGATGTATGACCTTCTAGTACATTGAAACGCCTTCAGTTTTTATTTAATATGAAAGGGGAAGATACCAAAAGACCCTCAACAGCAGAATAAAATCATTTGACTTGATTTTTAGGTTAAATTGCTGTACCAAAATAAATTTGCAGGGAGAAAGGAGTGCAGTATGTGTGGAAGTGGGGCTATCAATCAAGTCAATAATTCAGGAACATATGATGGTGTTTTTAGCATGCTGGGTGGTAATAGAAGTGGTGAGGTATGGTTTTCATTGTGTATATATTTTGATGGTGAATATTCTGGTGAACAGGATGGGGTATGTGCAGGACAGACATCAACATTTATTTTACCTGCACAAACAGAAGGGTGGAGTCTTCATTCCCTGATATGGAGAGAACTCTGAGTTCAAATGTTCTTTCTCATTAAATGGCATAGTGATGATGAGGATTTAGTCAGACAGTGAAAGAGAGCAGTAAGCATAGTGTTAAGCGGTAAGACATTATAATACATTTGAACATCAAAAAACGTTGTGTTGGATCATCTGTTTATGTGAGTAAATAAATAAATAAAGCTTCCTGGGGTTCTGATAGAGGTAAAGAAGACTGCTATATGATCCAAAGGGGCATGTGCACCAAATGTTTATAGCAGTAATATCCACAATAGGCAAACTATGGAAAGAACATAGATGTCCATCAACAAATGAATTATATATATATATATATATATATATATATATATATATATACACAATGGAATACTATTCAGCCATCAAAAGAAATGAAATCTTGCCATTTGCGTTGACATGGATGGAACTGGAGGGTATTATGCTTAGCAAAATAAGTCAACCAGAGAAAGGCACTATCATATGATCT
Source organism: Mustela nivalis (assembly GCF_964662115.1). Taxonomy (NCBI): domain Eukaryota; kingdom Metazoa; phylum Chordata; class Mammalia; order Carnivora; family Mustelidae; genus Mustela; species Mustela nivalis. The sequence continues at coordinate 456,126 of NW_028136331.1, forward strand.
CCCTGATATGAGGAAATGGAGGTGCAATGTGGGGGGTTTGGGGAACAGGAAAAGAGTAAATGAAACAAGATGGGATCGGGAGGGAGACAAACCATAAGAGACTCTTAATCTCACAAAACAAACTGAGAGTTGCCGGGGGGGGGTGGGGAGGTTAGGGAGAGGGTGGTGGGGTTATGAACATTGGGGAGGGTATGTGCTGTGGTGAGTGCTGTGAAGTGTGTAAACCTGGTGATTCACAGACCTGTACCCCTGGGGCTAATAATACATTATATGTTAATGAAGAAGAAGAAGAAGAAGAAGAAGAAGAAGAAGAAGAAGAAGAAGAAGAAGACTACTATAAATCAAATGCTATGGTTTTCAGCATAGAGTGTGTAATCAGGCATATTTTATTAAAGTAACCAAGTAAAATGATGGTCGAAAACTGGAATAACAGAAAACATAACAATCAGAGATTTTAAAAAGAGATATGGGACAGTGTAGAGAATATAGTCAATGATATTATAATAGTGTTATATGGTGACAGATGGCGGCTATATTTGTAGTGATCATAGAATAATGTATGGAGATATTGAAAACCTGAAACCAATGTAACACTGACTATCAACTACACTCAAATAAAAAAATAGTAAAAATAAAACATTTTAATTTAAAAAGATAAAAAGAGGGACAAGAATTTGAAAAGTGAATTTCAAAAAGAGTAAAGATGAGGCTAAGACATACTCTGAACCTTGAGGAAAACACCATTTTGAAAATTCTTCCCATTTTGAGAAAACTCAAATGAATCAATACCATAAAAGAACCCATTTTAACTGAGAGATGTAATGAATGCTCAAGAAATAATTTTATGACAGGATAATTCTTCCCTATGAAACAGCATACAGAAACCCGGGGAAACACCTGGAAGCCAAATAAACTATACTGAAAATAAGAATTAGGAAAAAGATAAATGATGAAAGATAAGAAAATTAGACCTGCGACAGAGACCTAGTGAAGAGAATTTTTAGCTTGTGGTTTAATGTTTTTGAGGATAATCTAGAGTTCATAACTGCCTTGAGGCAGGCTGGTTGTAGGCAGTTTAGGCAGACCCCTAAGAGAGGCCTACTTTGGGCAAGTGGTGTTGGAGGAGGCCATTGGGCTGGACAAAGACAAATCCAACCATTTGACTAAAGTGTCTGTGAAGATGTTGAAGTCAGATGCAGCAGAGAAAGACCTGTCAAACCTAATCTCAGAAATGGAGATGATGAAGATGATTGGACAGCACAAGGACACCATCAACCTGCTGGGTCCTGCACACAGGATGGTCCTTCGTACACTATCATGGAATATGCCTCCAAAGACAACATACAGGAGTACCTGCAGGCCCAGAGGCCTCCTGACCTGGAGTACTGTTACAATATCAGCCACAATGCAGCAGAGCAACTCTCCTCCAAGCACCCGGTATTCTTTGCCTACCAGGTAGCCTGAGGCATGGAGTACCTTGCCTCCAAGAAGTGCATACACCAAGACCTGGCCACCAGGGAAGTGCTGGTGACAAAGGACAACATGATGAAGATCTCAGACTTCAGCCTTGCCAGAGATATCACCACATCAGTTACTATAAAATGAGAACCAACAGTGGACTGCCTGTGAAGTGGATGGTCCCTAAGGCCATGTTTGACCAGATCTACATCCACCAGAGTGACTTCTGGTCTTTTGGGGGTGATCCTGTGCAAAATTTTCACTCTGGAAGCCTCCCATATCCTGGAGTGCCTGTGGAGGTGGTTTTTAAGCTGCTGAAGGAGTCATTTGATGGATAAGCCAATAAGTGCACCAGAGAGTTATACACAATAATGAGGGGTGGCTGGCATGTGGTACCTTCAAGCTGCTGGTAGAAGACCTGGATCATACTGTGGCCTTAACCTCCAACCAGGAGTACCCGGACCTGTCCTTGGCCCTGGAACAATACTGTCTATGCTTTCCCAACACCCAAAGCTTCACCTGCTCCTCAGAGAAGAATTCCACCTTCTCTCATGTGCCGTTGCCCAGGGAGGCCTATCTGCCCTGACACCCAGCCCAGCTTGCCAATGGTGGACTCAAATGACTAGTATCCCTATTACTCCTGTCCAGATTCCGTCATAAGCTGTAACCCTTACCCCTCACCCTCCCTGCAAGACTCACTGCCTTCTCCTTTGTCCCTTTCCTACTGGCAGGAGCCAGCTGCCTACCTGAGGCCTTCACCCCTTGAAGTTCACCTCTCTTCCCCTTCCTCTTCCTCCTCCTTACAACCTGCTCATGAAAGAAAGGAACAGAGAGGCAGGTACTTGCTCGTGGCTACTTCCTTCCCTCCCATATGTTGGACCAAGACCCCTCCCTGTCATCTGGTACTGCCTAGACGTCGAGAGAGTTGGAGATGAGGCAGGCCAGTGAAAGCTGTTGGAGCTTTCCTGGTTTGGTTTTGTCTGCTTAGCATAACATGTAAGACTGAGTTCTGGTGGCAGGGACCTAGTCCTTGGGGCTATAGCACTAGCGAGGGGAGGTCAACTGCTCTGGGCCTTGGCTAAGAGCAAGCCCTGCTCCAGAGATATGGTGCCAAGGGCTTATTAATTTTGATACTAATTTGCTTTGCTGACCAAATACCTGGTATCAAAAGATGGGAAGGCAAAGACTGGAAGCAGTGTTGTGACCATGGGGTCCAGCCCCAAACTATGAAGAAAACACAAAGTGTATAAATCTGAGTAAGTATATATTTACACACCTTTTTAAATAGGTTGTTATCAAAGATTTAATCAATGGGTAATATGCTCCTCGTGGCTGGGAAGCATCAGTTGCCATATATTAAAAACAAAGAAAAGAGGTGTCTGGGTGGCTTCCTCCAAGAAGTGTCCCTTCTTTTCAGGTCATGATCCCAGGGTCCTGGGATGGAGCCCAACATCAGGCTCTCTGCTCAGTGGGAAACCTGCTTCTCCTTTTCCCTCTGCCCTGCTTATAGTTCCTCTTCCTGTCTCTCTGTCTGTCAAATAAATAAAATATTAAAAAAAAAACAAGAAAGAAACAAAATGTTTTTAAAAGGTCTTTTTTTTTTTTTAATTTTCTAGGGGTGCCTGGATGACTTAGTTGTTTAAGCAGATGTTTGCCTTTGGCTGAGGTCATGATTCCAGTGTACAGGGATCCAGCCCTGCATGGGACTACTTGCACCCCAAGGAGCTTGCTTCTTCCTCTCCCTTTGCACATGATTCCCCCTGTTTGTGTGCTTCTTCTCTCTCTCTCTCTCTCTCTTGCTGTCAATAAATAAAATAAATTCTTTTACTAAATAAATAAAAAAATAAATAAATTTCTAAACCTACTTTCAGTTTAGGTCCCTTAACAAAAATTGCTACTGCTTCATTAAAAAAAAAAAAAAGATAATTTAGAAAGATGCTTCCAGAGTTAAAAATCTGTTTTGTTTCTTTGTCAGGATTCAATATAGAAGTGCTTTAAAAAGTAAAAGAAAAAATATGCTATATTAACTCTAATCACACTATAACTTTGGTGGTTATATCAAGATAATGAAAAGTGATTTTAAAGCAAATTTCATTATTAGACATAAAGATCAAGTCAAAATTACAGAAGAGTAAAAGGATGAATTCATCAGGGAGTATAATAATTCTTTTTTTTTTTTTAAAGATTTTATTTATTTATTTGACAGAGAGAGATCACAAGTAGGCAGAGAGGCAGGCAGAGAGAGAGAGAGAGGAGGAAGCAGGCTCCCTGCTGAGCAGAGAGCCCGATGCAGGACTCGATCCCAGGACCCTGAGATCATGACCTGAGCCTAAGGCAGCGGCCTAACCCGCTGAGCCACCCAGGCGCCCCGGGAGTATAATAATTCTTGAATTTTAATACGTAACAACAGATTTGGGGATATATAGGGAAAAACTAAGAACAAAAATCATAACTTCTACCTTGGACGACAAATGGAAAATAATTTCAACACCCTTATTTTAAGATTACATAGACAAATGGTCATCATATTGGTAAGATATGTAAGACTTGAACAAAATGATCAACTAACTAGATATGCTTGATATTACATTACAGTAACTGAACTAACTGAGGTCAGTCTTTGGTGAATCACAGAAACACGTGGAGTTGTCAAACAAAGGAATCTTTGTTTACAACATACAAGGAGTTCACAGGGAATAAGTTCCAAAGCCTTGACTGTTTGAACAGGAGAGAGATTTTTATTTAGTATTTAAGATGAATACTCAGAAGGGAGAGTTTTATTATCCCGTGTATGGTTGGTCATAAGGTTGTGGATGCATGCACATCCACATATGTATTTGTGCAATATGTATTGCATGTTCACCTGAATGAAGCTTGTATTCCACCGAGGGCAGAAACTTCAATGTTAGAATAAAGCAGAGGTAACTGTTGGACAAGGGAAAGGAACTCTGCAGGCTTCAAGAGCAGATAGAAACTAGATGGGGTCTTGGGCTCATTTTCTGGGACAAGGAATGAAAGGCCTTGATTGCTTTTGAAATAGCACTAGGAGTTTTACCACTGATTTATTGTCTCAATAGCTTAGGCTATTTCCTGGTCTGGTGGTGACTGTTAGTTTTCCCATTGCCTTGTTCCCTCAAAATCCTTAAGGAGTGAGGTTTTTGCATTTCTTTTTAAGAACCTCCCAGGAATTTTTGGAAGAAGTGTGCTTGGGCAAGTACACAGGTGGGGTATAGATCATTGAAAATAGCTGGGGACAAAAAATGACTTTTCTTATGTCAGGAAAACTATATCTCTTCTTTAATTTTCTAGGAACCTCTAACTCTTTCTGCTGATGTTACCAGCAGGCATCTGAGATATTACTGATTGTTCTCTTGAACCTAAGGAAAAGGAAATGTAGAAAGCAAAAGACAAAACTTTAAAATCTATCCTGCAACTCATCAATTCACTGCAGCCACCTCTCTGTCTTTCCCTTTCTCTTTTTCTCTCTTTCTCTTTCTCTCTCACTTTCTCTCTCACATACGCACAACACACACAAATCGACTTAAAGCAATTTTTAATTTTCCCTATTCCATTTTAATATACTTGAGGCATGATCATTTTCTTAGTAAATACAAGGAAAAAAAATCTAGGATTCCATCATTCTGTGTGATTAAAGTATTGAGGAATTTACTTCCAATAGCACTTATAAAAACATATTTTATTTAAGGAATATTATATAATCAGGTGCCTGCATTTTTCTTATTCTCTAACTAGTGTTATTTGGCAATTAATATTTTGTCAATCAATATTCCCCTATACCTGAATGTGTGGGCAGTGAGAGATGAGTTAGAGGCAAGGATGGTGAACACTCCCAACAACTGCAGACTACATATATCTTAAGCCATGATTTTCTTTGCAAAGGTCAACATTGATAATGTTCTAGTCATACCTCCGTGTACCAGGAAAGAAGTAGCATATTTCTTGAAAGACACAGCTATCAAAGCTCCATTGAGAAACCATAAAGATGGAGAAGGGATTTGCAAATTAAATATCTGATAATGGACATCTACTCTGATTATTTAAAAATGAATAAAAATAAAAAACCTTACTAATAACCAAACAGAGTATCCAATTTTACATGTGAAGGAAATAATGGAAGAGACATGTCACCAAAAGTATATGGATGGCTTATAAGCACATGGCCAATTTCTCAACATTTAAACATTAAAGAAATAAAAATTAAAATCATAATGAGACATGCTTACATATCTATTAGAATGGCTAAAATTATAAAGGCTAATTGTACTTGGTCTGAGCTAGATTGAGAAGCAACAAAAAATCTAAACTGTTGTTGGCATATATCATGATACAACCACTTTGGAAAATAGTTTCAAAAATTTTTAAATGAAAAATATGTTGCAGTTACACAAATAGCCATTTTATTCTAGGCATTTAACCAAGAAAAACAAACCCTATGTTCATACAAGGACTTGTATGTGAATTTCATATCAGCTTTATTTTTAAGAATTGAAAACAGTGGAAATGTTCATCAATGTCCATCAATAGAGCAAAGACAATTGGAGATTCTCAAAGTAATGATGCTGAGAAAAGAAAATCCAGGCAATGAATAGTATATACTGTGTGATTCCATGACTACAAAAAATCTAGAAAATACAAATTTATATATAGTCACAGTCATCAAATATATGGTGTGATTTTAGTGCCTTCTTCTGTGCTCCCATAGCTTCCTACACTTGTATCTCCGAGCATTTGTTACACCATGTGAAAATATGAACTCTTTCTCTTTATTCTGTCTTACTAGAATAAGAATCCTTGAAAGTTTATGGACAATTGAACTCTCAGTTATTAGCAGAAATTCTATCACACAGTAAGTTTCCAAATATAAAAGCCAGAGTTTTACAATGACTTCTAAGCTTTTACATGATCTAGCCACTCATTTAACCTCTGTGACCTCTTTCCCTGCTACTCTTCAGTCACTCACAGTGGCCTCCTTGCTATTCCTCAGATATGCCAGGCATGATCCAACCTTATGGCCTTCAAGATAGCCAATTCCTTTGTCTGGAGTGACCTTATTGCTGATAGTTCTGCGCAAATTCATCACCTTTCCATACATTTGTTCAATTGTCAGCTTCATTGTAAGTACCCTGATCTTTCTATTAAAAGATTTAACTCCCCATCCCCTGCCTAGCAACCTTGATTTTTCTCACCCTGATCGAATTTTTCTTTTTCCCCATTGTACTCTTCCTTTTTGAATGCACTATGCCATTTTTATTAAGGTTTATAGCTTTGAATTGTCTCACCCATTAAAATAAAAGTTCTACAAAGCCAAGTATTTCATTTACCAGTGTAGTCTGAAGTAATATCTGCCATATAATAGTTCAGTAGACAACTGGTAAATTTCAAAATAAATTAATGTTGAGAGTATACTGAATTTCATAAGTCATTTCAATATTTTTTTCCAAAAAATAAACTACATAAAACATACTTTAAATTTACTTTCAAAATATTTTATAGCATATAATGGACAATATACATAAGCCTAAAGAAACAATCCTATAATTAACCATTTCATACCTACTTAAAAACTGCATAATACCACACTCTTAGATCCTCTTTGAATGCTCTAAAATAACCCTTCAAATGAAATACATTTTAAAAACTCACAGATTTTTTGGCAAATAATTTAATCAAATAAAAGTTTCATTCATCTATGTAGATCAAAATAAATGTTTTTAATAAGCATGAAATTATAACTCTGAAGTGTGCTAAAATGAAACCACCTGCTAAGGGTGAGAGAACAAAAATAAACATCCTTTTTCCAAATAAGAGGAATTTATTACCTTTGAATCAAAGCATGTGGATTTGTTTTAACTGGCAATAAAGCAATATGGAGACACAAACCATAGGAAGTCATATTTTAGATTTCCAAAAGACTTCTAAGTGAAGAGTATACATTTTTTAATTGCTACATAATGCTACATAATGACAAGATGACAGGTTGTGGCAAATAGCATTTTAAAAGCTCTACTCATAATGGAACGGAAGATGTCATTTCCCTATAATTTTATATATGTCTTTAATTGACTATATCTGGATACAACATATTACCAAACAGATGTTCATCAAAGACTAAATCATTTTTAATGGAACATAATAATTTGAACCTACATCTATTAATCATTTTTTTCGATCTAAAATTTATAGTCTCGCTAAACATTTTATCAGTTGTTGACAAAATTCAAAATAAATAGGATAAAAAGTCGTGTTTGGAAAAGTAGATTTCTTTTCAAATTGGCATTTAAATGAAAATATTTGCTGATATTTTTAAAACTTTAAATGTAATTTTATATATATATCTGACCTATCAGATGATATAAAATTTTTGGAGAAAATATGACATATTTTTTTATCTTGGTTGAAGGTATTAATAAAGAGCAACTGTTTGTATTATTTGTATTGTGATATCTTAGTTAATAAACATGAATAACTGGTATAAAATATGTTTTTTTAAAAATTTTATTTATTTACTTGACAGAGATCATAGGAAGGCAGAGAGGCAGCCAGAGAGAGAGGAATGGAAGCATGCTCCCAGCTGAGAAGAGAGCCCACTGTGGGACTCAATCCCAGGAACCTGGAATCATGACCTGAGCCGAAGGCAGAGATTTTAACCCACTGAGCCACCCAGGCGCCCTAAAATATGTTTTTTTTTTTTAATATAGAAGTATAGTTCTTGCCAAAATATGGAACTAGCTGGAACTGAATGCCTCCTTCAAAGTCAGCTCTGGAGAAATTATGCAAGTGTAATATGGAACTATTTCAGATATTAACCAAAAACAAAGAAATGATGATAAACGCCTTAAAATACTCAAAGTTGCCCTTGACTGGTATGTTTCAAGCTCTATTCCTGGTTTGAAGACAGGTTTTAACAGGCCTGTCACTGTAGAAATCCGCTGGATGTTTAGAGGCTATCAGAACTGTACAAAACCTTGAAGGGGTAAAGACTTGAAAATTCTTTAGAGAGATTAGCTCCCTAAGGCATTATTCCTCCACACATTTTCCTCCAATCAATTAAGACTGATGGATGAGGGGCACCTGAGTGGCTCTCTCATCACGTGGGTGGTGGGTTAAGCCTCTGCCTTCATCTCAAGTCATGGTCTCTGGGTCCTGGGATCCAGCCCCACATCGGGCACTGCTCAAAAGGAAGCCTGCTTCCCTCCCTGCTTGCCTGCCTCTCTGCTTACTTGTGATCTCTCTCTCTCGCTCTCTTTCTCTCTCTCTGTGTCCAATAAATAAATAAAATCTTTTAAAAAAGGCTGATGGATGATAAATTATGAAAACTGCTCCCTCCAAGTGATGCTTCTTCATAAGGATTTAAGAATTTAAAATTGAAACTTGACCGTAGGATTTATCTTATAGAATAACATCAAGTGAAGGCAGTTATTATTAGTTCTGAAGTATTGGTGATTCTGAATTCTTGGCCTCATTAGTAAATTTATTTTTAAATTCTCCCATGGAGTGGTGATTGGCCTTCAGTCTTTCATTGATATACATCATTGGGTCAAATGAGATGTGTGTGCCCAGAACTATATATAATCTTTTTTGTATTTCACTGGAGATGGCATTTCTGAGTTTTGTTCAATTGAATTTGGACAGATGTTTTAATAGTCACTTCTAGAGTTGGCCCTGGAGAATATCTTCCTTTTTTTCTCTTCCCGATTCTCTGAAAAACCCTGACTAATTCACATTATCACAGTAATATCATAATTCAAGTTTTTCCAAACACTATAGCTGCAAAATAGAAGGAAGCTACTCAGAATGGAATACTATTGTGAATGATTGAGAAAGAAAACATTATTATAATTAAGCTACCAGGTTTCAATGTATTTTATTGTTGCTTAGAAAATCCTAGCATACCCAGACTTTACAGAGATTTGATGATCCTAAGAAGAGCTGAACTCATGGACCAAAATAACTATGCACATAAAAAGTACAATTACTTACCTAAAAAATATGATGTGGTTAACTTTATATGCCAATCCAAGTGTTATGGGAACAGGAATTAAAAAAATAGCTTAGGGGCGCCTAGGTGGCGCAGTGGATTAAGCCACTGCCTTCAGCTCAGGTCATAATCTCAGGGTCCTGGGATCAAGTCCTGCATCAGGCTCTCTGCTCAGCAGGGAGTCTGCTTCCCTCTCTTTCTCTCTGCCTAACCTCTGTCTACTTGTGATCTCTCTCTGTCAAATAAATAAATAAATAAAATCTTAAAAAAAAAAGAATGACTGTACTTTTAAAAAATAGCTTAAAAGGAGCGCCTGGGTGGCTCAGTGGGTTAAGCCGCTGCCTTCCGTTCAGGTCATGATCTCAGGGTCCTGGGATCAAGCCCCACATCGGGCTTTCTGCTCAGCAGGTAGCCTGCTTCTCTTCCTCTCTCTCTGCCCACCTCTCTGCCTACTTGTGATCTCTCACTGTCAAATAAATAAATAAAATATTTTTAAAAATAGCTTAAAAGTATATGATAAAATAATGATATACATATACAAGGAAAAGAAAGATACTATACTGTGAATATAAATTAAGTGAAAATTGTTGAAATAAAGAATACAATAAATGGAGACTAAGATGAATATAGCTGTAAAATGAATAAATGAGTTGGGAAAAACAAACAAACAAATTAATGACTTCTGCCCAAATACAGCAGAAGAGAAAAAAAAATAAAGAAAATATTTAAATAAGTACTGAGATAAATTTTGGAGATTTAAAGAAAGATAAAAGATACCAGACTTAAAATGATGCCAAACACGAGATATCAGAAACAAAACAAAACAAAACAAAAACTACACACACTAAAAACCACTCGTATACATTATGGTGAGTTTTAAGAATATCAAAAACAGAGAAGAGCATAAATGATGCCCAAGAGAAGAACAGATCACCTAAAATGTACAAGAATAATACTGACAGCACAATTCTCAATAGTAATAGCATATAAAGAGACAGCTGGGAGTTTTTATAGATGGAAAAGATATTTGAAACTAGGTATTATACATCAATCCAAATTATTGATTAAATTTGAGAGCACAGTAAAAATACAATGAAGCATGTTAGGTCTTAGAACATTTATCACACAGAGACACACATTTTGGAAAACTTCCTTGGAAGACAGCTCAATTTAGATCGAGAAAACAGAATTATGTACTCAAAGGCACATTTTGAAGGAAGGATTGAATATAGTCTGCACTGCAAATATTCTTTAATCGTATGTTCTGAATATCCTAAATTTAAGAAGTATTTGTTCAAATATTTACCTTTAAATAAATCCTAGGAGACTTTTTCTTGGATTCTGGAAAATCAGTCCATTTGGATACAAATCTTTTTGTCACTGATGGAAATTTTGATAGCCCTTAACTGTGGAATGCCTAATGTATTGTTACAGCAATTGTGATTTGCCAATACATGGGTGATGTGTGTGTGTTGTGTGTGTTTATTTTTATTTTTGATGGTTTAACTCTTCTATGAGATTTTTAAGTAGACATGATTTTAATAAATTATGATTTGTTGAAATTTATCTGAGGTTATATATAATAAAATGAAATTTGTGTGAACTAAAGAAGTGCATCTCCATTTTTTTTGTTTTAAGAGTAGACTGGTCTTTAAAAATTGTCCAAAGAAGTACATTATATTCATTATTAAATTTGATAATATACTATAAAGTATTTATGGTCATATTGGACCATATCAAATTCTACTATTAATTCATATTAATAATTACCATAAGATGAAAAAGGGATATTTTTCAAAATAAAAATTAGCGTATTTTTCAGAATATGATATAGTGTTATTCACTGAACTGAGGGAACAAATGTCAAAGTCTAACACAGTTTACAGAATGTTTTAACATAAATTGAAATTTAAATCTGACCAAATTTCACAGTTTTAAGTAAAATGATAGCACTTTATATCCTTGAAAAGTGGTAAGTGACCCAAAACATGGCTTAGAAAAACAAATTTAACACTACACTAGTCTGAGATGGTTAAGTTATGGTACAACTTGCCATTGTGTATCATCAAATGGTATATTTTTTTCTTTTGGGCTTGTCATTATATTTTATTTTAGCCATTCTGGTAAGTGTGTAGTGATATCTCAGTGTCATTTTTTTTTTAAAGATTTTATTTGTTTATTTGACAGAGAGAAATCACAAGTAGATGGAGAGGCAGGCAGAGAGAGAGAGGGGGAAGCAGGCTCCCTGCTGAGCAGAGAGCCCGATGCGGGACTCGATCCCAGGACCCTGAGATCATGACCTGAGCCGAAGGCAGCGGCTTAACCCACTGAGCCACCCAGGCGCCCTCTCAGTGTCATTTTAATTGCATTTCCTTGATGTCTAATTGTGTCAAAATATATTACTTTGATGTTTAATGCTCTGAGCTTTCTCAGTTCAGGACCATGAAGCCACTTAGGAAAAATACAGTTGCAGAGGCACTCATAGACCAACTCTTATTTCGAAATAAGAAGAAACATTACTACCCATTCCAACAAAAAATAGATTTGTTATGCAGCAGGGATTTTATAAATTACCTGACACAACTTATATAGTAAGATGAAATGGGACAGGCGGCTTCTTGCAGCTATATAAAACATCAGTTTAATTTCAATTTTCAGTATAATTTTTCCAAGGTATACACAGAATATATATTTAATGTAAATTGTGAACATTTTAAACTCTGTATATGGAAATTAATCAATTTTAAGTTTATAACAATCAAAATTAACGGAAGTTTATTTTAAATTAGTTAGCTTTCTCTGAATTGCAAGACAGAAAAATCAAGAATTGGTAAGAAAAAAGTAATCTCTGTAAAATTACCGGGGGTGCATTATAAAGTGTTCGGTAACTGATCAAACTCACAATTTGGATTGAATGGCAAGTGATTTTTAAAATCTGGAACTCATTGTCAATTTTTTTTTCTTCATTGTGTCTTAATAATTTACTGTGTTCATTTGCATGGAAGTGAAGAAAAATGCATGACATTTCATCTCAACACTAACACCTTTAACTGGCAACTCTAAATGTACTTTACAGCAGTGTAACAAAGTAAAGATCAATGATGTTTCATGAAATATCTGTTATAATTCTCAAGGAGATAGGGAGTTTGTGCAAAAATGCAAATCACTTTGCGACTAAACACATTGTTTATTTCAGCTAATTTTAAGAAAATATGCTGAGAATCTCTCAAAAAAGGAAGCAATGATTTAGGTTTGCCTTCAAACTCCTTATCTAATCCTGAACCAACAGCACATAGTTCAAAGAGCAACTAATTTGAGTAGCTCCAATTTACACATTTCCTAACAATGCTTAATTTAGTGGAATTTCTGTACAATTATGTTAATTTGATGTAATGAAAGACAAAAGTTCAAAAAGATCATCCTTAATTTATATAGATGCCAAACTCTGCATTTTCTGAATGACGCCCAGGAACGTATTTTCAAAAACAAACAAACAATGCCAGAACCACTATTAGGTCATCTCTAGGCAGAAAGTGACTCAGAGCTTACATTACTCTCTCCCTGAAAGTATACTGTAGGCACTGAAACTACTACCCTGAGTCTGTGCTATCAAATTCCTTAAGTTAGAAAGTTTTAAAACCCGTCTGTGTGGGAGTATTTCATTTACAGATAGAGATTTGGTTGTTTATACATTTTCATACTTGATTTTTAGGGTGTAATAACTATGTTTTAAAATTCATGGTGGTTTTGAATACTGTTGGATAATTGAGCTAAAATGGTATATCCATTCCTCCTAAGAAACAGAAATTATAGAAAGGTAGTGCTTTTCAAATCTGACATCTTTGAGTCATTGCAGTTTCATATAAATGCAATAGGAAAAGTGTCATTCATGTTTATGATATTTTCTATAAATAAATTAGAATGTACTGGAGGCCTGATATAAAGTGGGATGCCTAAACTTCAGTAAGATCTTGTTTTCAATTCAAAATAAATTTTATTTTTTATTTTTTTATAATGTCCCTCAATTTCAGATAAGCACCCCCATAAGGTCCACTCCGTTTTTTTTAAGATTTTATTTATTTTATTTGACAGATAGAGATCACAAGTAGGCAGAGAGGCAGGCAGAGAGAGAGGGAAGAGGAAGCAGGCTCCCTGCTAGGCAGAGAGCCCGATGCGGGGCTCGATCCCAAGACCCTGGGATCATGACCTGAGCCAAAGGCAGAGGCTTTAACCCACTGAGCCACCCAGGCGCCCCCAAAATAAATTTTAAATTGAATTATGCACCTCTAAGTTCAGAGACAATAAACATCAACCAACACAATTAATAAGTTCTATTTCTTGAAATTTCGGGAACATTGATAGTCTCATCTCCTGGAAGAACAACAGCTAAAATTTTTGGTCATGGATTCCTGCTAAAATATCACTTTCCCAAAGAAAATTAATGTTATGAATTTTCATTGATTGTTATTGATCATGAAGAATATAACAACCACGATAAAAAGAGTAGGAAAAACATGATATCTCATCTGTAAGGGCATGTGGAAAGTAGGAAATGCTAATAAAAATAACTACCATTATTTCCTAAGTTAACATAATACAACAGAACAAAAATATTTCAAAACAATGTTTTCTTTTTTTTTAAGATTTTATTTATTTATTTGACAGAGAGAGATCACAAGTAGGCAGAGAGGCAGGCAGAGAGAGAGGAAGAAGCAGGCACCCTGCTGAGCAGAGAGCCCAATGTGGGACTCAATCCCAGGACTCTGAGATTATGACCTGAGCCGAAGGCAGCGGCTTAACCCACTGAGCCACCCAGGCGCCCCCATAACAATATTTTCTAGGCTCATTCTGATAACTCTTTTCTAAATTCAAATTTAAAGGTTGAGGCATGTGATATATATTACACAAAAAACATCCCAAGGCATTCGTTAAAAAAAAAAAAAAACTGTTAATAAAGAACAAATCCAAAGGAATTTCTTTTCTAATTTAATTAACAAATTATGAATTGACTTACCTATTTTATCACAGTGTATCAGGCACCAATAATATTTTTTAATCGTCACACCTGATGCAATAGTTACCATCTTTCAAACATACTGATCACGAACAAGCAAATAAACAAGAGCACCGTAGCTTAAGATCTACCTGCATAAATATAGGCTACTTCAGACAATCTCTTCACCACAACATAGCAATGAATAGAAATCATACATGCTCTGTATGGACATACAGATGAGATAGAATGGGATGATGTTAATATATGCAGAATCTTTATTAATTACATTGTAAACCATAGTATGGAAAAACAGAATACAATTTTAGAAATACCCAGGTCACCATCATTGTTTTATTTTTATATGTGTAGATAAGGAGTTTAATAAACAATCCATGACTATTCAACTCCTTATATTTTGAAAATTTTAGCAAAAGTAACAAACCTAGCACCTAGAAAATTGTACCTATCTGCAATATACAGCTTTGCCAGCATGGTAGAAGAAAAGCAAAACAAAATAAGTAAGAAAAGTTTAACATTTCACAAGAGATTTGCTTTTATTTTTTTATTTTTTAATTTTTATTTTTCATTTATTATTTACTTCTATTTTCTACTTTATTTTAATGAAAATGTCATGACCATAACATAAGAGCAGAATTAAACCAACATGAGAAATTATTTTTTCATAAGTTAAAATAAACTAGCTTGGTGATTAATTCAAAATTATATTACAAACTTCAGTGTTCTTGCAGTAAGTATCACTGCATAAACAAATCAGTCAGGAGTCATAAACTAATGATGATTCTAAATGTTATTTAGAGAGACATTCTGTTCTTAATATATTTCAAATATTCTACACAAGGCAAAGTGGATCCAAGTAATCTGTAGGCAAAATAAGATTTTAGAGAAGTATATATTTCCAACAGTATTTATAAAATATTACCTTTATGTAAGGCATCATCCTGGACTTTGTGGAAAACACACAAAGGAGTAAGAAGTGGCCCTTCAAGAAACATATACAATATCAAGGTTTAACATGAAGCAGCATGTCTTCTCTAATAATAAAAAAAAAAAAAACATTGTACCAACTGACTTTACTGAAACTTTATATTTATTGCTCTCATTTTAGGTCATAGTGTCCTTCTGCATGCAGGCTGCTATAACGGACATGATATAGACTTAATAGCTTATAAAGAACAGGAATTTATTTCTCACAGTTCTAGAACGGAGAAGTTCAAGATTAAGGAATGGGCAGATCCAGGGAGCGCCCACTTCCTCATAGATGGCTATCTTCTCACTGTAAACGTACATGATGAATGAATCAAGAGAACTCACTGGGGTCTCCTTTAAAAGGACTGTAATCCCACTTATGACCTAATCACCTCCCAAAGGCCCCTATGTTTTAATACTAGCACTTACAGAGTTAGATTTCATAATATGATTTTGGGAGACATAAACATTCACACCATAGTATATATAAACAAAAAAAGACACAAAAACAACAAAAAAAAATTATTTTAACTACCTATTATTTTCAACTACATAAACTTTTAATTTGTTTCTATATAATATTAAATAACTCATTTGAGTGATTCACTTATATCCAATGCATCTGAGTGCAATTAAATTTGCTTACCCAGCATATCCAGAAGCATATTTCTTCAGACTATCCCATTCCCCACCTTACAGGATTTACCACAATTAGAAGACATGGGATAGAGGATAGATAGATAGATGTATACATAAACACACTTGTACATACACATATGCATATTTTTTCCTGTTAATGATACTCATGCAAATAAAATTTAAGCTCAAGGAAACCTGTCTTGTGTGTTACTTAATATCCAGTTTTTAGTCAACATCCAAAAACAAATAATCCAATAAAAACATGGATAGAAGACATGAACAAGTGTTTCCCCAAAGCACACATTCAAATGTTCAGTAGATACATGAAAAGATGTCCATCATCATGTATCATCAGGAAATTGCAAAGCAAAACTAGAAAGAGATACCACCTCACACCTGTCAGAATGGCTAAAATCAACACTACAAGAAACAAAAGGTGTTGGAGAGGATGTGAAAAAGTAACACTTGTGGGGGCTGCCTGGGTGGCTCAGTGGGTTAAGCCTCTGCCTTCAGCTCAGGCCATGATCTCAGGGTCCTGGGATCAAGTCCCACATCGGGCTCTCTGCCAGGCATGGAGCCTGCTCCCTCTTCTCTCTCTCTCTACTTGTGATCTCTCTCTGTCAAATGAATAAAATCTTAAAAAAAAAAAGAAAAAGTAACAATTGTGAACTGTTGGTGGTGATGCAAACTGATACAGCCATATTTGAAAACAGTATGGAATTTCCATAAAATTTAAAAATAGAAGTCCTTTGTGATCCAACAATCCTGTTGGTGTGTATTTACCCAATGAATATAAGAAAACTTATTCAAAGGGATGCTAGCACCCCTATGTTTATAGCAGCATTATTTATAAAGCTAAGATATGGAAAGCGCCCAAGTATCCATCAATTGATGAATAAATAAAGAATAAGTGGTATCTATATACAATGGAATATTATTCTGCCATAAAAAAGACTGAAATCTTGCCATTTGCAATAACATGGTTGGAACTAGACAGTATAATGCTAAAAGTGAAATAAGTCAGTCAGAGAAAGACAAATACCTTTACTCATATATGGAATAAAAGAAACAAAACAAACAAGCAAAGGGGAAATAATAAGACATAGAAAGAGAAACAAAGCAAGAAACAGACATTTCATTACGGAGAACAAACTGATGGTTACTTGAGGGGATCTGAAAGGAGTGATGGATTAAATAAGTGATGGGGGTTAATTAGAGCACTTGTCATGATGAGCACTGAGTGCTATATGTTATATTGTACACATGAATCTAATACAACCATATATGTTAACTAACTGGATTTCAAATGAAAATTTTTTAAAATCCCAGTTTTTAGCTCACATTCTGGCTTACGAAAGGGATTTAGTCAGGAATTTGGAGATTAGTTAATGAACAAAAAAGGGGTGAACAGGCAGTTGTTAGATAAAATTACTATCCTTTCTGGCATGATCTTATACCTTTTATCTAGAAGTATTTTTAGCACTTTAGACTCTTCCTATTTTATTTTGAATCATTAAACAAAAATTTCCTCAAAGGACCTTAGACTCCATCCAATTTGAGCAACAGTTTGAGAGAGGAAATGGTGTCCAGGAGGAAAAAAAAAAAGATGAAACTACTATTGTTTACTAGTGAATGCATAGTTCTTCCACAGAAGAAGCTCTAAATGGTCATGGCTCCAGCTTTATATGTGCTCAGTCATATGTTCAGAAGTAGGTAACACTATCAAAAAATATAAAGCATCTGAGATTATTTTCCCTTATTTGAAAGCTGGTGTATGAGTCTGCCGTAGTTTCTTGGGGGTTGATAGAAGACGCAGACTCATGTTTCAGAAATAATATAGTTTATTATTCACAGCAATAGAGGTAGCCAGAATATTAACATTATTTGTGTGTGTGTGTGTGTGTGTGTGTGTGTGTGTGTTTGTGTGTGTGTGTGTGTTTGTGTGTGTGTAGGGATGGGAGTTATATATCAGTTCTGAGCCTCAGTTCCCACAAGAAGAATCAAAACAGAGGCAGATAATATTTGCAAACACAACAGGTTAAGTTAAAAAAAAAAAGATACTATTTCTGTCTTCCAAGTCTATTCAATACAACCATCTTCAAAGGATGGCCTAGAACAAATAATAAATGCAGAAATGTAAGCAACCAATTGAAAAGTGTCTCCCAAGAAACACACTTTGAGAGTCTTCATTTGACAAAAATACTATAGGATATTACATGGATCAGGTGCATTGAATACTGGAAGGTTAAAATTACAAGGGACCAAATATTTTTAAGCAGTTCTGGCATCCAGTAGAGTTCAAATAGGTTTTATAAGATTGAGGAAAGAAGCCATCAAAACCTGGGCCCAGGGGCACCTGTGTAGCTCAGTGGGTTAAGCCTCTGCCTTCGGCTCAGGCCATGATCTCAGAGCCCTGGGATCGAGCTCTGCATCAGGCTCTCTGTTCAGCAGGGAGCCTGCTCCCCCCCCCCCGCTATTTGCTTACTTGTGGTCTCTGTCTGTCAAATAAATAAATAAAATCTTAAAACAAAACAAAACAAAACAAAAATCCTGGGCCCAATTTTCCCAAAAGTATGATTCTCATTCTAGTCTCTATGATGTTATCCCTTGATGACAATGTCTCTAATTGAGTTGAATTAGTTTACTAAAGAGCATACCCCCATTTGTTGTAGGAGATGAACAATATGCAAGAGGCAAAATGCCACATGGAAGCCACCTTGTCTTCAGTGGAACATAGAATCAGTTCCTTTGGGATGAATTTGTTCCACATTTGACTTCCCACTTAAGGGAAAATAAGAGTGCCTTCTAATAGATTTTAAATAGGAAATGACAACGGAAGCTTATACAAGATTATAAAATGGGAAATTTCATTTAGATAAGCAATCATTTCAAAGTCATCTTCTTAATATTACAGACTCTTCACATAATCATAATTTTATTTTGGTATTATATGGTAATTTCAAATATAGTAAATATAAAGAATTTACCTCTGTAATTATAGCGAGTCTGGTCGTAGTTTAATGGCAACAAAACTTCAATTTAGAAGTATGGTCTACCAATTATTAATACATTTGGAAATGGTGTGTCATCTTCACTCCACTTGTCTCACTAAAACAGTGAGCCAAAAAAAGTAGGTCCAAGCTGTTTACTATGGTAAAAATGGGTTGCTTTTGCACTTGGTAAAGAAGCAGTCATATTTTGGAAGAAAAACTGAGGCTATTAATATTTTCAACTTATTTTCAGAAAAGGAAAGAAAGGATAATCTAACCTAAAGCCAAAATCTTACACAAGGTGGCTGGACAATGATCTTTTCCCAGATAAAGGGTTTTTCAACTTAGCCATGTTAGGAGGAAGAAGAGATGAGACATTGTGGACTTGACTAACGTTTGTACACTGTTCAAAAAGTTTTCAAAATAATGTGTATTATTTTTCTTCTTTTAGTTGAGACAAAAAAAAAAAAAACAAACCAAAAGAAAAAAAAAACACTAATGAGCTTACTCTTAAAAGGAGGTAAACAAGAAACTAGCAAAGATTGAGTGTTAGGTATTGTCCCCCTCCTTTTTTTTTTTTAAATTATGTTATGTTAGTTACCATACAATACATCATTAGTTTTTGAAGTAGTGTTCCATGTTTCATTGTTTGTGTAAAACACCCAGTGCCCCATGCAATATGTGCCCTCCTTAATACCCATCACCAGGCTCACCCATCCCCACATCCTTCTCATCTTTAAAACCCTCAGTTTGTTTCTTGGAGTCCATAGTTTTTCATGTTTCATTTCCCCCTCCAATACCCCCACTTCATTTTTCCTTTCCTTCTCCTAATGTCCTCCATGCTATTCCTTAGGTTCCACAAATAAGTGAAACCATATGATGATTGACTTTCACTGCTTGACTTATTTCACTTAACATAATCTCCTCCAGTCCCATCCATGTTGATGCAAAAGTTGGGTATTCATCCTTTCTGATGGCTGAGTGATATTCCATTGTATCCTTGGATCACATCTTCTTTATCCGTTTGTCTGTTGTAGGGGATCTTGACTCTTTCAACAGAATGGCTATAGTGGACATTGCTGCTATGAACACTGGGGTGCATATGGCCCTTCTTTCCAGTAAAATAGAGCTAGCGTATGACCCAGCGATTGCACTACTGAGTATTGACCTCAAAGATACAGATGTAGTGAAAAGAATTAGGTATTGTTAAAGCACAAATGCAGGGGATAGAAGATATGGTACAGAAGAGGGAAGGGCGACCATATGGCAGAGTAGAATAAAGTAGCTCAGGAAGAAATTAGTCATATCCAGATATTGTAAGGCATGTGGGGTTGGCAGGGAGAGCATGAGAAATCATGAGAGAAGAGAGAGAAAATGGACCAGGCAGGAGAGGTTTATAACATTTTAACATCTAAGGTAAGCATATGCAAAGCAGAATAGGGAAAGAAATAAAAGTTTTTATAAGACTCAATACATAAGGAATAACGTGGAGGACACTGGGAGATGGAGAGAAGTGTGCTGGGGGAAATCGGAGGGAGAGACAAACCATGAGAGACTGTGGACTCTGAGAAACAAACTGAGGGTCTTGAAGAGGAGGGTGGCAGGTGGTTGGGTGAGCCCAGTGGTGGGTATTAAGGAGGGAATTTATTACATGAAGCACTGGGTGTGGTGCATAAACAATGAATTTTGGATCCCTGAAAATAAACTAAAAGAAAAAAAAGACTGACTACAGACATGGACCTCAGTGTAACACAGATATGGAACTCACTGTAATACCAGCCACTTCCCACCGACACACACAGACTATGATAATAAGAAAATTGCCTGCCAAATAATTTTTCCTCTTTTTTATTTTTATGATTATTATTTTTATTTTATTTTTAAAGTTTTTATTTAAATTGGAGTTAGTTAAAATAAGGTTAATATTACTTTCAGGTGTACAATATAGTGATCAACACTGCCATACAATGGCTTAAATAAAAAAATGAAAAAAAAATTTTTAAAGATTTTATTTTTAAATAAAACCTCTACACCCAAGGTGGATTTCAAACGTACAACCCCACGATCAAGATTTACATATTTTACTGACTGTTCCAGCCAGGCACCCCAACAAATAAAAATTTTATAAAATTGTTGAGTTTGTGGGAGTCTCATTTGCTTAGTCAGTTAAGTGTCTGCCTTTGGCTCAGATCAGGATCTCAAGAGTCCTGGGATCGAGCCCCATATTGCTCATGCTCTCTCTCTCTCTCTCTGGCTTTTGCTCTTAAATAAATAAATAAAATATTTTTAAAAAAATTGTTGAGTTTGTTTAACTAGTTTTAAACTAGTAGACAGAGATGAAGATAAAGTATGATGTCATGGCACGGAAAAATACAACTTACACGTTTTAAAAAAAAATGTGCAATGCAAGTTACCTCACTTCTTTTATCACCACACTGGTACTTTACCTACTGAGTTGTTGTAATGTAAGGACCTATTTTATATTTTTATATTTTAGCAAGAGGCTTTCATTGAGGTTAACCCTTAAACTGTCCTTGTTCCCCTTCCCCCAGGGGATTCACTTAAAAACAAGTCCTGGAAATCAGCTCCAGGTAACAAAGCCCATATACAAGGGTGGGTCAGGCCAGGTGGAGACATCAATCAGCGGGAGGGGGGCGGTGTTTGCATATTGTCTCCCTAGATACTAAGGAGTATGCCCCACTCCTCAGCCCTTTGGGAACCTTTTTTGCACCAATCCTAATCAAGGTGTAATAGGCTGGGTCAAATGTCTATACTAGGGTAAATTGAACCTCAATTGGTCACCTAGCCTCACTGTGGAGTTTCCTGTGTGTGTTAAAATCTCATTGGTCACCTGTGCGTGGCCAGGCCTGACTGCATGGCCTTTGCCCTTAAAAGCTAGACTGTGAAACAGCAAAGGGTTTCCTTCTCTCATAAGAGGTGTGGCCCCGAACGTTTGGTTAGATTCTTGATGCTTGGCATGAAATAAAGCTTTGCTTGACCTTTGCTTTACATCAGTCTCGCTCCTTTAATCATAGACCCATTATTGGGGCATAACAGTATTAATCTTAAAGTTATAAGTCCACAATGCATCCATCATCCATTCTACCCCTTAACATTCCCCTTTGGACAGACCCATGATCTAGAACAAGCCTTATTTTATAGTGCCTTGTAGGAGATTTTTGCTGCTGCCTAAATTGCCTACTTTCCTCTCACCATTACCACGGAAATTGGGTCCACTGAAACAAAGGGGTAGTGTAAGAAATTAAGACTTCCATAAATCTCTTTAAATAATAAAGTATAAGATAGTGATACCTTTTTTTCTGCCACATAACCAATTCTTGCAAGAATAAGGTCATATAAGAGAATTTACAACACATGCTAGCATTATCCTACTGGACCCAGACCATTTGTATGTTTCTCTGTCTCTGAGAAATGTAGTTATTTACATGACTGAAACCTAAAAATTGTTTGATATGACCACTAATATCACCTACATTATTTTAAAGCCTGTTTAAAGCTTCTGTAATACATAGGCTTTGTAAACACTTATTAAGCATCTTGTATATATCAAACACTTTAAAAATCTCTGCTTAAAAAAAAAAAAAACTCTACCTCAATGGAACTTTGAGTCTGAAAAAGATACAGGCAATATACAAGGCAACAGATAGAATAATTACATATTTGATTATATACTCTGAGGATGTCACCTTAAATTGATATGAAAATGATCAGAAGGATCTGGATTTCTTGTCAAAATTTTTTGCCTTACAAAGAAATTGATATTTAGGGAAAGTTGTTACTGAAAGAGGTCCTGTGTCAACCAAAAATGTTAAACCATGATCTCGCTCAATTTTCCAGTTGTGATTATTGCTTTGTTTAGCTGTCTTCTATTAAGACTGAATTTAGTAATTCAGTCTCAGATTTCAGTAAGTCTTTTTTTTAAAGATTTTATTTATTTATTAGAAGGAGAGAGAGGGAGGGGCAGAGGGAGAGGAAGAACCAGACTCCTTGCTGAGCAGGCAGCTGATGCAGGACTGGATCCTAGTACCCTGGCATCATGACCTAAGCTGAAGGAAGACACTTAACCAACTGAGCCACCCAGGCACTCTAGACTGTAAACTTCTTAAAGGTAAAAAAGTTTATTCTTCTAGTAGTTCCACAGACATTTCTAACATCCATAAGAAAGCATGTACTGATGTAAAATGCCAGCAAATCAAATTATTTAAAAAAGAAAGAAAGAAAGAAAAGATATATCTGGATAAAGAGAAAAACAGAAAATCTAATAATACATTGAATTATTAGAGCAAAGAGTGGAGGAAGAGAAAATAAATATGAAATAGAGATTTCCACTAAAAGAAAAAAATTGAAAAAGGCAGGAGATTTAGAAAATTATTATGACAGACTTGAGAAAAAAATAAAATAGGAATTTTTAGAAAATAGCAATGAATGAAAAGGTAAATTGTTCCTACCTCTATAATATTAGCTGTTTGTTGTTGTTGTTGTTGCTAATTTACCTATTTAATCTAATAAACAAAGAAAGGTTTCATTTAGGGATAAGGTTTCTCTCTCTATATATATATTTTTTACATTTAGGGATAAGGTATATATATATATACATAGATATATATGTATATATATATTTTTTAATTTTAATTGTTGGAAAATGTGTCACAGAATGTGTTTAAACTTTAAGATACAGATGCAACATGTAATGAACTGCATTGTTTGAACGTCTAATTTGTAAATGCTGTTAGAGGAAACTTGGTGGAAATGTTCCTATGTGCTTGTGTTTCTGGAACTAAGTATATTTATTAATAAGGAATAGTTTAAAATTATGAAATGACCAGGAGTGGACAATTTTCCTAATCCTATCAGCTCTTTGCAGCTCTTTTATTAGCCCCCTTCAGGAATATCAGCTTTTTTATCTAATTAAATTTTATATTAATGTGCTTTTGACTTTTGGCCTTTCTCTTCCTTCTGTTCTTTTTTTTCCCCTAAATTACATGTTTCTGTTTAACAGCTACTATCAATTCTTTGATATGAATTCTCAACATCAATTTACTAACTCCAGAGATGAAGGAGCATCAATATTTAGAAGCGAAGAATACAAAGCCTTGGGCATCTGGATGGCTCAGTCACTTAAGCATCTGCCTTCGACTCAGGTGGTGATCCCAGGGTCGTGGGATGGAACCCCAGGTTGAACTTTCTACTCAGCTGGGAGCCTACTTCTCCCTCTCCTTCTGCCTGCAGCTCCCTTTGCTTGCGTTCTCCCTCTCTTTGTCAAGTAAATAAAATAAAATAAAATAAAATAAAATAAAATAAAATAATGTAAATAATACATTTATTTATTTATTAAAATGCAATTATTACACAATACATAATGTATTGCATAATTATAATAATGATTAAATAATTTATTATTTATATTAAATATATCAATTTAATTAAATAAATATTTTAGAATTTGAAATATTTCAAATTTAGATTATTAAATATTAAATCATTAATTTAATAAATAAATATCTAAACATAATTAAATTAAATAATTTATTTATTAAAATGAATAAAATAATGTTGTCATTATCTCAGCATGTATTTTCAAATAGTCTAAAAAAAATCTAATAAAGTCTAAATACATTGAGTTCAGATATTTATACAAGTTAACCCAGACACTGAACCCACAGTTTCAAAACTTTTGTTTTTATCTACTACTCAAAATACGATTTTAATGTATTTATTTGTAACTTTGACATAGCAAGGAAACTTGGAGGAAAAGGAGACATTTGCTTTTAATATTTGAAAATTATTTTGTTGATTTAAAAAAATAAAAACCTTAACACGTGAGCATTTCTTCTTAAATAACACTGTGAAGTTTCTGAGTCGCATTCTATTAAAAGTGCTGATAAAATGGCCTCAGTTACTCATTTAAATTATCAGCTGAATGGGTAACAAATGAAGTAGAGAGCTTTTTAATTATTTATGAATGTATTGCTTGTGGATGGAGTGCCACATAGAGTTACCTCTCTTTTTGGCTTTGTTTTGTGAGCAGCAGTGGAATCTATGAATGAGATTAAACATAAGGACATTCACAGAAATTCTTAATGAACTTCTGGGGAAGGGCAATAAGTGCAAGGAAAAACTGCAGCAAGACTAATTACAAATTTCAAGTGGTCATCGCTTAATTATAGAAGCTTTTAAGTTCAAGTAATATATCTTTTTCATGAGCCTATCATATTGTATTAATTACCACAAACTGCACTCTTGAACACTTATCTTTTCACATATTTCTTATTCTTAGTACTTAAAATTACCCTTATGATTGATAAGTAAATGGATTTTACAGACAATGCATTTATTTACATAAATAAATAATGCTGTTTATATATATAAAAACAATTGAATATGTGTATGTGTTCAATGAATTTTTTTTCAAATTAACATCTTAATTCTACCACATTAGTTACAAATAGATATAGACTTTATAGATTCATCAAATATTTTATTCTCAAATTTATATGTCCTTTGTGAAGTAAATGAAACTGGATATATTAAATATAATCCTATCACATGTAACAGTTACTAGTGCATCCCAGGACATACATAGGTCAGGTCCTACTCAAGGCAATACTGATAACTGGATTTAACTTTCTATTCTAGGAGTCTTCTGTATATTTCTGTGGCTTTTATACTACAATCAGGAGGAAGAATTCTTTTGCTAAAAGCTTCCAAATGACTATGCGAGTAGATTATTTGTAGACTAGTGATATAATATTATTGTTTAATATGTGAAGCATGATAAAATAAAATGCTATTGCCATATTTAATTTGTTCAGTAAAGCATTCATTTAGTTATCAAGCATTCATTTTCTTTTTTTAAAGATTTTATTTATTTATTTGACAGACAGAGATCACAAGTAGACAGAGAGGCAGGCAGAGAGAAAGGAAGGGAAGCAGGGTCCCTGCTGAGCAGAGAGCCTGATGTGGGGCTCTATCCCAGGACTCTGGGATCATGACCTAAGCAGAAGGCAGAGGCTTTAACACACTGAGCCACCCAAGAGCCCCAAGCATTCATTTTCTTTATACAGAAGAGATAGAACAATATTATATAGTAGAAAATACAGTAAATAATCTAGAAACCTTGATCATTTTGTTTTGGCAATTTTAGAACATAAAATTAGCTAAAGCTCAAGTGCAAGTTATATTTGTATCATAGGAGGAAAAGTTAATTAAAAGTTTGTTTATTACCATAGTTTAACACTTCAACGAAATGATAACGAGTCCAAAATCAATGAATATATGAAGTATACAATAAAAACAATAATCTTGAGTGTATGTGACTCACTGTAGGTATTGATAGGCTAGAAATCAAAGGGAAAGTATCTATAGGGTTTGTTCAGTTCCATGCTCATCAGATTAATAGGCTTTCTCATATTGCTTCCTTCACCACATTAATTTGTCTAATGAAGTTTTCAAGAGTTAAAGACAGTGATAGGTTCATGGCTGGAGAGAAGGTACAGAATCTAAGATAGTTCAGCAGTGCTTATTATTTAAGAGAAAGACAGCATGGGAGGTGAGGGGTATATCATGCATCCTGTTTTCACTCCCTTTGTGGAGCACCTACCCTGGAGGTCATGTAATAATAACCAATGACCAAAAAAACAATAAAAAAACCCAAACATCCATGTGGAAGTGCCATCCCTGCCTGGAGATGAGTAGACTGCTCAAACAGATCCTGGGCAGGCATCTCAGCCCAGGCCTGTGTTGGGGAAGCTGGTTCCTGGCTTTGGGCGCAATCTGGAAGCCAGCAAACTGACGGAAGAGTGCAGCCAGGGTTAACAGGACTGATGATCTTTTTGCAGCCAGGCCGCGGGTGGACACCCGCTCAAGGAGCCAGGCTAGGAGGCTGCCCAGCGCCAGCGCTGGTCAAGCTTGCAGCCCCCGGGGCTTCCCCCGCGCCCCAGCCAGGGCGGGGCCTCAGGAGGGAGGGGGCGGGGGCGGGGCAGAGAAGGGGCTTTGCTAATTGCCAAAGCGAAAAGGGAGCTCGCGGAGGACTCAGGAGGGAGGGGGGCGGGGGCGGGTGGAGGGCGGCGGGGAGAAGGCGCTTTGCTAATTGCCTAAGCTGGAAGTGAGCTCACAGAGGATGTGGCTGAGAGTCTGGGAGGAGGTGGAGGGGCTGGCGGAGGAGGGGCGGGCAGCGCCGCGGTGCTGTGCTGCGGCTCAGTCGGGACTGCAGGACCCACCGGACTCGCCGCCCGTACGCTCCCATGTGAGGCTACGCTGTCCCGCTCCTGCTGCCTGCTGCCCCTCCCGCCCCAAGGCTTCTCCGGACCACCCTCTGCACAGGGGTAAAGTGACACCGCGCCCCGCCCTCACCTGGAGCAGAAAGCGCGGACCCGACCTGGGGGCGAAGAGGGGGGTGTGGAGGCCCAGCCTCCCGCGAACCCCAGGGCACCGGGACCACCCCGGACGCTGCGCCAAACCCGGGTCCTCATGGGGTCGGGCTGGGGACAGCGCCTTGCGAGGTGCCCCCCGCCAGCAGGCACGCTAGCCCCCATCTTTCCGCAGCCCCATGCGCCCGTGCTGAGGACCCCCTTCCCTCCCCCGCCGTGGCCCCGCTGCTTTTGTTCTGGACTTGGGATCCCAGGTGGAAACTAGTCCCTCAGACCTCCCTGGCAGCAAGGAGGGCAGGGAGGGATTCTTGGTTTCCTGCCCTGGGTCCTCCTCTCTCCCCATTCACAAGCCTTCTGGCTTCCCTTTCCTCTCCTCATTGTCAGTTTTCTGAAATGGTTTTCTTCTGCATGTTGACCCAAAGAGCTATTTCATGAATGAATATACACGAAACTGAGTTGGAGCCCACCTGTAGAGGCCTTTCATTAGAATGGTCTCTGGTTCTAGCCTCAGTTCAGAATACTGCATGTACCTGAGGACCAAGTCCAGATGTTTCTTTCATCTCTGACTTGAATTTGAAATCCTCCTCAGACTTCAGCTTCCAGGATTTCTCCAGTCCTTGCTCTCCCACTGTCTTGGTGGGGATCCGCCAAGAGTGTTGAACACAGGAATGAATGAATGATATATACCCCAGACTGCTGGGGCTTTGTCTTCTTTTGCTGAGGTTGGAAATGCTTGGGAGAGACCCCCTGTATGCAGATAGAGAGCTGCATGCAATTGCTTAGATAAACGTGTTCCCCACTTAATTGCTTGGGCATTGAACATTTCGCCCTTAACCAGTGGCTTGAGCATTTAGGAGGAGACAATCTGGAGGTGAATCAGAAGATGGCTGAATCCACATGGTGGTGGTCTGGGTTTGGGAGATTTTCCTGGAGATTCAAAGGAAAGATATAAATTCTTCCAGTGTGGAGTGGTAAACATTTTATCGATGGGAGATGGAAAATAAATGGTCTGGTTAAACTTTCCCGCCCCCTCAAAACCCATTATTTGAAAACACAAAAAGGGAAGTGAAGGGAGAAATCCTCCCACTCCCATTCCCACTCACCTCCATAGCCATCTCCTCTTCCAAGAACCTAACAGACAAGGTGCCAAGAAGTGTTAGGTACCAGCAGTGGTCTCAGATCTCATTCAAGAATCATGGTGAAAGGCTTTCAAATAGATTGTGGGGGCACAGGGATCCAATTAGGGGGGACAAGTTTAAGGTTTGCCTGGTCCCCTAAAAACTAATGGCACTAGAGAAGATGAGCTTTGGGAACTATAGCTTAATGGATACAATGTGTTAAAAGCTTCAGTGAGTCATGGTGGGAAGAGGCCAAGAGGGCAGCAAACACAGTCTTAGATGATGTTATTAATAGCACTACAGGCTCTAGATTTCCTGTGGTGGTGTTCTTGGCAAGACCAGCCCGGCCAAAGTGGATACTCTCAACCTGGAACAGAGGGTCTTGGAGATGCCAGCACGTGAGGTATGATGAGAGGGTAAAATGATAGGAGGTGTCCTTTGGAAGGACTGACTCCTTGACTTTAAAAGGGAGAACCCAAATCTGTAGGTGAAATCTTTCTGGCTACAAAGAGGGCCAAGGCCTCCTAAGGTCAAGGTCTCCTCGTCACTTGCAAAGATGTCGAAGAACATATTCAGACATTTCAAAGATGTCCTCATATCATTGGTTCCCACTCTGGAATTCTATCAATAAGGTGAGAGTTCCTCTAGTTGAAAAAGAGATCTAAAAAGACTTCCCTTTCTCATGTAATTTCTGTAACCTCCAGGACACACCCACCTCCCCCTTCCAGCTCTGTAATGAAGCCACAGCTGGTGCCAATTTGTGGAACTCCTTAAAGGCTATTCTCCCTTATATACCCCGGGACCAAGTTCCCATGCTCCCTCACCCGATTTCCTGCACTCACCTCCCACCTGGTGTGTTCACACCTGCAAGTGCCTTTTACCAACCCCTTTGCCAAAAGGCAGCCAGAGTGACCTTCCAAAGACCTATCAGTTCCTGGCATTTGTCTCCATAGAAATCTGCACTGATCTTCTAACAAATTCTCAGTCCTCCAAAGGCACCCATAATCCTCCCATCAGTCTATTCATACCCCTCCAACTGACTGATGCCTGTTCTGCCCCATCTCTCTGCCCTTCAACCACACGGCCTCCTTCTTCCTGTGGAGACCTCTCATGGCACCTGCCTCCAAGCACAGGTGATTCCCATTGATGGGAAGACCCTCTTCTCTCCCCCATCTCCCCACTCCAGTTACTCCCACTTATTCGTGAGCTCACAAGCCCCATGGTACACACTCTCCATGCAGCCTGCTCTCTCTTTTCTAGCACTGGCCTCCGTTTCTAGCTGTGCTTGTGTCATGGATGTCCCTCCCCAGCCAGCCTCCAAGCTCTCCTTCCCTTTAGCTCCAACACCTGACACAGTGCCTGGCACGTAGTAAGCCCTGGCTAGCTTCTAAGAGCCTCACTGAGGGACTGAAAGCTTTTTAAAAATGTCACCACGTAGGCTCCAAACTGTAGGCAGAAAAAGCTTTGCCTGGATTGACATTTTAGAGACGTATTGGTCAAGTTGGATGTGTTCACTGACTTTACCTTGTAAAATTTAAAAAAAAAAAAAAGGACCTCTGTATCGCTTCGCATCTAAGGAAGGCGCATGTATACTATTAGACCACGGTATGAGCTTAATGGAAGGAGACAAGATGTTTTCGCTAAGAAAATGTATAAGACTGTTGAGGTCAAGTGGGAGGAAACAGTCCGTTTGTTGGAGCATTGCTATCTTACTCTATCACAGCCACTCTTAAAAATCTGACACAGGGTGAGTCTGAATTGTCTGTCGGAGATGAGTTAGATCTGGCTCATGTTCCTACAGACATGAAAACCAGAAACGAAAAAGGAGGCTTTAAAAGCGTGGGTTGAGGAGGCGGTGTGGTTCACTGCGATGAGCTAAGTGCCCAGGGCCACCAGCAGACATGCTGGCCTGTGTCCGTCCTTTGTTCTGGGGTCCCTCTTTCACCATGTGGTGAGGCTGGTGGCTGGGAGAAGCTCAAGACAGGACCCGGTGGCATCTTATTTCTCCCACCCTCCTGTGGGCTCCAGTGGGCTCCAGTAGGTCCCAAGGGACAGCCTGCCTTCCTTGAAAAGCCCAGTAGCACTGGGAGCAGAAACTGGGGCCAAAGAGTGAGCACCCTGTTTGACAAGCTGGACCAGCCACCTCTTCTTCAGATGCAGGGGGAGCCCTGGCATGCTGACTCCTCCCTTCTCCCTTTCCCCTTTCCTCTTTCCTCCCTCTTTCCTTCCCCTCTCTCCTTCCCTGGTGGTGCCCTTTCCCAATGCCCACTTCATCCCTTTTCCTTTCTACATACCTGTCTTCTAGAGTTTCTTCTCTTTCCTCCCCATTACTTCCCTTCATCTGAATCTCCTCTTTGGTCCCTTTGTCCCTGCTCTCTGCTCCTCCTCCCCTTCCCTGGCCCCTGTTCAGCTCCATACTGAATGCAGGCAGAGCTGGACTAACATGCTCACTTGCTTGCTCAGCCACCCTCCAGAGAAGTCACTCTTTGGTGGCCACCTTCCTGACCCCCTGGTCGCTTCTCCACTTGTTCAGATATTGCTCTGAAGTCTGAGGAGGACAGAGCGGGGCTGCCACAGAAGCAGGCCAGAGGAGAAACCAAACCATGTGTCCACACTGTCCCCCAGCACTGCTGCTCTGAGAGCTTTCGGAGTCCTCAACAGGGTTAGGATTTAGGGGCTTCTTCAGAACTGGGAGTGAAAACAAGCATAGGTCAAAAGAAAAGCGACGGCCCCCACACAAAAATAATAATCACAAATGAAAACTATGTTAACTCTGAAGTCCCAAAGTCGAAGAATTGCCTTGAATCTGTCACTAGAAAGCACCCAAGGCCTCACTCTCTGGGTTCTGGGTGCCCTGGGAATTGCAGGAGGCTCTGACATGCACGAGGGGGTGCCGAACTATGAGGGCTAGCCTGCCCGCTGGCAGGGGGGGGGGTACCTCCTGTGGCGCTGTCCTGGCACGACCCCCTGCGTAGGGGGTGTGGCGCGGCGTCCTGGGTGGTCCTGGTGCCCTGGGGTTGCCGGAAGCCTGGGCCCCGACCACTCCACCCTCCCCCCCCCCCCCCCCCCGCTCCTGTCCTGTGTTTTCTGCTTCAGGTGAGGGCGCGTCGAGGTGTCACTTTACCTGTGAGCAGAGGGTCCTCCAGAGAAGCCATGGGGCAGGGAGGGGCAGCAGGCAGCAGGAATGAGAACGGGACACCGTGGCCTCTGGGGCTAAGCTGGAGCGTGGGAGCGCAGGGGCAGGGAGTATGGTGGGTCCTGCAGTCCCGAATGGGCTGCAGCACAGCACCCTGCAGCTGTGTGCCCCTCCTTCCCGCCTGGGCAATTAGCAAAGCCCCTTCTCCTGGCCCCCCACCGCCCCGCCCCCGCCCCCCTCCCTCCTGAGTCCTCTGAGAGCTCACTTCCAGCTTTGGAAATTAGCAAAGACCCTTCTCTGCGCCGGCCCTGCCCCCTCACTCCAGGGGCCTGAGCCCTGGCTGGGGTGCAGGGCTATGCCCTAGCATGCTGCCCCATTGCCAGCGCCTGCGCTGGGCAGACTCATAGCCTGGCTTTCTGAGCGGGTGTCCACGGGCAGCCTGGCTGCGAAAAGATCATCAGTCCTAAAGGCCAGCTGCACTCTTGGGTCAGTTTGCTGGCTTCCAGATTGCGCCCAAAGCCAGGAACCAGCTTCCCCAGCACAGGCCTGGGCTGAGATGCCTGCCTGGGATCTGTCTGAGCAGTCTCCTCCACTCCAGGCAGGAATGGCACTTCAACCTGGATGTTTGGGTTTTTGGTTTGTTTTTTTGGTCATTGGTTATTACATGACCTCCAGGGTAGGTGCTCCACAAAGGGAGTGAAAACAGGACGCCTGATATATATGCATATGGCCATTCTAGAAAAATAGCTTGTGGTTCTCTTGGAAACGCGGCATTGGTCCTTGCACTATGGTTTAATAGAAAAGGGATTATGCACCAAGTTACTTAAATGAGCATAGGTTGAAATCGTTTACTGAGAGTAAATATTTTAAATAGTTATATTTTAACTAAATCTATCATCAATCATAAATCTATTACACGAAGGTTACAGGCAATTTAAAAGCAAGAGCACTCTCTTCAGGGTTTTAAATAATCCTTGTCTGTCTTGCCACATGAGAAGGCAAAGATAGGAAATGGTTTGTAAAAGATCATATAATAGCTTTTACTAATTCTATTTATTTGACAGACAGAGATCACAAGTAGGCAGAGAGGCAGGCAGAGAGAAAGATGGGGAAGCAGGCTCCCCGCCAAGCAGAGAGCCTGATGAAGGGCTCGATCCCAGGACCCTGAGATCATGACCTGAGCCCAAGGCAGAGGCTTAACACAGGGAGCCACCAAGGCGCCCCCAGATGAAATACATTTCTGACTTAGAAACTTCAGATAGAATTATTTTGTCCATGATGACAACTGAAGAAAATGTGTCATCCCTAAACTAACCTTAAACCCTACCAACACTGAAACCTAAGCTGACCTTAAAGCCCAAACTAGAACCCTGAATCCCAAACCTGGAATGGAACCCAAAGCCTGTACCTGAGCCCTGGATCCAAGCCCTGAACCAAGAACCCAAACCCTAAACCAGACCTCCAAGTCATGAAACCTGAACCCAAATCTCAGCATGAAGTCAAACCCCAAATTTGACCTTGAACTTTATCCCATAAACCCTGAGTCTTAAAGCCTAAATCATAAACTTAAAGCCCTAAACTATAACTCTGTTCCCTTGTCCTTCACTCTAAACCCTCACCCTAACACTAAACCCAAAGCCTGATTAGAACTCTGACTAAAACCTGAACCTGAACCCAAATTCAAACCCTTCACCACACTTTGCTTATGCACTTGCCATTGATGGATATTTGCAGTTTGTACCTCTTGATTCTTGTGAACATTGTTTGGGTTGGGGGCTAGGGTTAGGGTCTTGGATTAGGGTAGGGTCCAGGCTTGAGACCAAGTTGAGGTCAGAGTGTGGGTCTGCATCAGGGCCATGTTCAGTGACACTGTTTGGGTCAAGGACTGTTGTAATTCCACATTGTTTCCAATTCATTGTTCCTTAGCTATTTGGGGGGAAGTTGGGGGGTATTGGGCTCCATGCAGCTTGAATTTCCGGAATGAAATGGCATCAGCTGGACCCGGGGAGGGAGCAGGACCTTCCACTGAAGGGTGAGCTCCCACAGTCCTGCACTGCCTTCCACCGCCTGCAGAGGGTGCCAGACCCCAGCACCCGCCCTGAGCCCAGGCTGCACAGCCACAGCTGTGACCTGAGCCCTGCCTTTTCAGGACCCACTGTGGAGACTTCTGGAGAATGTGGGGCGCCTCCCACCCTGAAGGACAAGCTGAGGAGGGTGTGGCTCTGCATCCACACTGACCGGACCCGTTGTGGAGGACGCGCCCACACTGGCAGCAGTCCAACCTCCTAAGGACCAGACGCTGGAGGAGGTGAGGAGAAGTCCCTTAGTGGACTGTCAAGGGGTTCGTGGTCTCAGGACCCCACAGAGAAAGGGCGCCCTGTTTAGACACTGGGGCTTCCGTCGTTTTGTGTGAGGAGACGTGGCCTCCTGCTGTGCTGTGCGCGGGGCTGTGGGGTCCCCCCTTTCTGGGCTCGGGTGATCCTTGGTCCTTGTCTGTGTTTGTGTGCTCGCGGATTCGGTTTCTTGGGCTCCTCAGATGGTCTGCAGTCAGGGAGCGTCCCCCTGCTTTGGTGCTCGTGCTCTCCCCACCTCAGCCCTGCGGGGTCCTTCCCGTGTCCACACCCACTCCAGGCTTGCGCCTAGTCCGGAAATTCGGGAGCCAAAGTGAGGACTCTGTAGCCGGTTTTGGGGAGAGTAGGTATTTTCATAGTGTGGGTTCTTCCCTGAGCACAGTGCCTCCCCATCTCCGTGTGTACCCCTCCCTGTCTGTCGTCATTGTTGCAGGGCTGTCACTTTCTTGGATCAGGGGCCTCCTGGGTATCTTGCTATCTTGGATGCAGGTGTAAATGAGATCGTTCTCAGCAGTCTCTTTCTGATGGGTCCTTCCGAGCACCTAGGAGTGCCACTAATTTGTGCATATTGATTTTGTTCCTTGCAAGTTCTTGAATTTATTAGTTCGATTGGCCTTAAACTTAATCTGCCAGTTATTTGACCAGCAGCATGGGTTTAATTGGGAAGAGCAGAGAATGGCAGTCTGGGCTGAGCAAGCTAAGGTCCCATCACAGGCAAGTGCGAGAAACAAAGGAGAGGAACATTATTTCATGGAGGAGGAAGAAGTTGGGAAGGGTGCTTGAAGGAAAGTCCCTTGGAGAAAGGCAGGGTGATGGAGAATTCTCACCAGCTGAGCTGCAAAGCTCCTACAAAAAGTCAGGAGATGAACCTCCAGCTTCCCCTGTGGGGCCTGGAATTGGTGAGTCTCTCCTGTGGGGGATTGCAATGTGGGGTCTGTAATGGGCACTGAGCACCAGGCGCCCCCTTCCAGCCTCCCCTTCTGGCATCCCCAGTCCACTTTACTGGGGCTTCCCTTCCTGCTTTTGCACAGTTCTAACCAGCTTGTGGTGGAACGTTGTGGAAAAACTGAAATTCCAAATCCACTGCTTCTACTGCACCTGAGATACAGGGGCCCATGATTTAATCCTCCCACGAGTCTCTTGCTAGCCCCACCTGTCCGTTACTCATTTTGAGAGTTGATATTACCAAAGTACTGTAATTCTAAAAATTTCTGAATTAGCTGTATTATTTCTTTTTAGGTATGAAGTTAACTTCCAATTATATGAATTTAATATTTTGGTCATTGTTTTCTAATTTTATTGCCTTATTCTTGGAAAATGTAGCCTGATATTTAACTCTAGGAATTTATTGGCATAGACTTCTGGCCTAAAAAATGGCCTGTTTGTGTAAATGTTCAACTTATGCTTATATACTTACTGAAGACTCTTGTTTTGGGGTTAGGATGGCTACATTTATTAATAGATCAGACTATTAGATTCTCTAAATTTTGATGTCTCTTAATTTAATCTAATTAAATTATCAGTTAATGAAAGAAGTTAAATTTTTTATGTACTACTGCATCTAAACTTATCAAAGTCTTTTGCTATAATTAGACAAGTATGTCATCCTGTTTTTATACCAAGTCTTACATTAAAAAATTCATACTATCTGAAATATTATTTATTTTTATTATTATTTATTTTTTTTTAAAGATTGTATTTATTGGGGTACCTGAGTTAAGTGTCTACCTATAGCTCAGGTCATAATACCCGGGTCCTGGGATAGAGCCCCGCAGGGCGTTCCCTGCTCAGTGGCGTGCTTCTCCCTCTCCCTCTGTTATTCCCTCTGCTGTGTGCATGTTTTTCTTTTCTCACTCTCTCTCAAATAAATAAGTAAAATTTAAAGATTATCTCTCTCAAATAAATAAGTCAAATTTTTTTTCTCAATGGGAGGGAGAAGCAGACTCTCCACTGAGCAGGGAGCCTGATGCAGGGCTCAATACCAGGACCCTGGGATCATCACCTGAGCTGAAGGCAGACACTTGAACCGACTAAGTCACCCAGGCACTCCAGCTGTTTATTTATTTATTTATTTTTATTATGCATATGTTTTATCTCTCTTTTCTACAAGTCTTTTTTTTGATCTTTTTACTTTTTTCATAAAACTGAATTATTTCAAGATGACTTGGTCATCCTCTTTTCCCCAACCTCAAAGATCATAGAGTATATTTTAACTGTTAAAATAATATTAGTATTTAAGTGCTGCCTACACAAATTAAGGCAAATTATCTGTGGTCTGTATTCCTGAAAATATTTTTTTTATTATGCCTTCCTATGCCAATGACATTTTATAAGGATCTAAACGTTTCCATTTGTGATTTTTTTTCAAGATAATAAAGCTATTACTTCATTCTTTTTTATATCTGATGTTATTTAAAAAATTTCTGTCAGTCTGATTCTTGTTTCTTTATTAATGAATTATTTTTTTTTCTCTCTAACACTTGTGATTTTTTTTGTGTGTCTTTGGTATGTATGCCCTAGTTTGGGATTCATAGAGTCAACTCTAGTTATGAATATTTTCTTTCTTTTCTTGTATGTAAGTTTTAATCCAGTGTCTTGACTATTTTATGCTTGAGAAATAGATGTACATTAATATTCAAATATTTCTTTCCTTTTTCTTCTTTCATTTAAAAAAAGTCATTTATTTTATTTTATTTAAAAATATTTATTTATTTATTTGGAGTAGAGAGAGAGGGTCATGAAGAGTGGCTGATTATATACTTTCAATTTGGGAGGAGGTTAGGGATAGCACAAGCCTCCAAGGTATTTTATAAACAAGGTTTCCAGGACCTTGAGGGGGCTAGCTATTGTTAGGGAAAGGTCATTTATTACTATTTAGTAAAAACTCAGGGAAGAGACTCTTCTGATGTGTATCAGTGGGTATATGCTTGGGAGATGATTGCCAATGTATATCTTGAGGGCAGGGGTGGGGAGTAGAGATAAAGAAGTTTCCAAAGTAATTTTTACATGTGAAAGTAGATTTTCAGTATCCTGGGGGGTGGACTAAGAATGCTTTTTGCCCTGAGTGGATGTGTCCACATGGAAGCAGCTGAGTCCCCAGAGGAGCTTCAAGGACTTGTCAACAGGCTATGAGTAGTAAGGAAATCTAATTTCTTCTCTAGCTTTTGTTCCACACACATCACCTACATCTTACACCTCTTTTATATTGATAATTTTAATGCTTTGCTGGTATCCAGATGACTATATCCTTAAGTGACTTCTTATCTCTATTGAATCCATTACGTATTCTATCCATTGTATTCTTAATTCAACTAGATTACATATATTTAATCTATTAGTACCACTAGGTTCTTATTCTTGTTTTTATTTCAAAATCTTTCCTTATTTCCTTACATTATTTATTGGGTATATTTTAAATCCCTGAAATACTCACTTATTATATATAAGCTGTCAACCGTATTCTTATTTTGAGGTAGCTATATCTTTTTGGGTTTTAGGACATCATACCAACAATGCCAAATAATTTTCAGACAACAGCAGGATCTCCAAGAATTCA
The DNA here is from genome assembly GCF_964662115.1 of Mustela nivalis. Classification (NCBI taxonomy): domain Eukaryota; kingdom Metazoa; phylum Chordata; class Mammalia; order Carnivora; family Mustelidae; genus Mustela; species Mustela nivalis. The sequence continues at coordinate 493,746 of NW_028136331.1, forward strand.
ACTAAATTCTGACACTATCTACCTGAACATAGCGTAAGATTTCATCAGTTAATGGATCAGTCCTCCAAGACTATCTCCAACCCCACCTCAGATGCCAGTCTCACTGTAGGCCCCAGGTTATTACCTGTGCTTGTGACTGAGCAACTACAGGTTGGAGGTCCCAGTGGCCTACTTCTTACGTTCTTTTAATTTGCTACAGGGACTCACAAAACTCAGAAAAATACTTACTTTATGTTTGCCAGCTTATTAAAAGATAAAATAGAAGATTTAAATCAATAGATAGATAAAGAAGTGCACAGGGCAAGGTATGGAGAATGGGCACAGAGCTTCTATTACCTTCTGTAAGACTGCCACTCTTCCTGCCTTTTCATACATTTAACAAACTAAAAGCTTTCTGAACCCAGTCCTTTCAGCTTTTCTGTGGAGGCTTCATGACATAGTCATGACTGACTAAATCATTGTCATTTGCTGATCTAATCTCCAGATCCTCTTCCCTCCCCAGATAATCCTGTATTGGGAGGAAGGGGAGGCAAAAAGTTGTGAAGGCTTTCACCAAGTGGTTGGTCCTTCAGGCAAACAGCCCTTGCCTTGAGTGAGGTCTGAAGGTCACTTCATTAACAGAACAAAACACACCTCTCTCACCCTTATCACAGGAAATCCCAAGAGTTTTAGGAGCTGTGAGTCAGTAGCCATGGTTGAAAACCAAATATTCAGATGACCAAAATATATTTCTTGTAAACCACTATATTACACTACATGCTTAAGTATTTAATTATGTGATCTTTTAAACTAATATTTTTCTAAGAGTATAAACTGTTCTGGCAGTAATCTGGATTGGGGAGTGATGTATTGCCAAATTTCTGTCATTTTAGTTCAGGAAGTCAAAGAGAAAGAACAGGAGAGCCCCGTAGGGCAGGAAGTTCAAAGTAACAATGTTGACTACTACTCCCTTTTCTTGATTTTTTTTTTAAACAAGCAAATCTTCTCTTCAGAGTTGCAGTTTAAAGCCTAGAACATGCGGAATTGGGAGAAAAAATAGTTAAATTTGGAGACTTGCAGAGGTAGAATCAGAGTAGTGAAAGCCATTACAGCAACTGACCTAAATGAGGTCAGTCTTTGGTGAATCACAGAAACAGGTGGAGTTGTCAAACAAAGGAATCTTTGTTTACAACATACAAGGAGATCACAGGGAATAAGTTCCAAAGCCTTGACTGTTTGAACAGGAGAGAGATTTTTATTTAGTATTTAAGATGAATACTCAGAAGGGAGAGTTTTATTATTCCGTGTATGGTTGGTCATAAGGTTGTGATGCATGCACATCCACATATGTATTTGTGCAATATGTATTGCATGTTCACCTGAATGAAGCTTGTATTCCACCGAGGGCAGAAACTTCAACGTTAGAATAAAGCAGAGGTAACTGTTGGACAAGGGAAAGGGACTCTGCAGGCTTCAAGAGCAGATAGAAACTAGATGGGGTCTTGGGCTCATTTTCTGGGACAAGGAATGCAAGGCCTTGATTGCTTTTGAAATAGCACTAGGAGTTTTACCACTGATTTATTGTCTCAATAGCTTAGGCTATTTCCTGGTCTGGTGGTGACTGTTAGTTTTCCCATTGCCTTGTTCCCTCAAAATCCTTAAGGAGTGAGGTTTTTGCATTTCTTTTTAAGAACCTCCCAGGAAGTTTTGGAAGAAGTGTGCTTGGGCAAGTACACAGGTGGGGTATAGATCATTGAAAATAGCTGGGGACAAAAAATGACTTTTCTTATGTCAGGAAAACTATATGTCATCTTAATTTTCTGGGAACCTCTAATTCTTTCTGCTGATGTTACCAGCAGGCTTCTGAGATATTACTGATTGTTCTCTTGAACCTAAGGAAAAAGAAATGTAGAAAGCAAAAGACAAAACTTTAAAATCTATCCTCCAACTCATCAATTCACTGCAGCCACCTCTCTGTCTTTCCCTTTCTCTTTTTCTTTATCTTTCTCTCTCACTTTCTCTCTCACATACGCACAACACACGCAAATCAACTTAAAACAATTTTTAATTTTCCCTATTCCATTTTAATATACTTGAGGCATGATCATTTTCTTAGTAAATACAAGAAAAAAAAATCTAGGATTCCATCATTCTGTGTGATTAAAGTATAGAGGAATTTACTTCTAATAGCACTTATAAAAACATATTTTATTTATGTAATATTATATAATCAGGTGCCTGCATTTTTCTTATTCTCCAACTAGTGTTATTTGGCAATTAATATTTTGTCAATCAATATTCCCCTATATCTGAATGTGTGGGCAGTGAGAGATGAGTTAGAGGCAAGGATGGTGAACACTCCCAACAACTGCAGACTACATATATCTTAAGCCATGATTTTCTTTGCAAAGGTCAACATTGATAATGTTGTAGTCATACCTCCGTGTACCAGGAAAGAAGTAGCATATTTCTTGAAAGACACAGCTATCAAAGCTCCATTGAGAAACTGTAAAGATGGACAAGCGATTTCCAAATTACATATCTGATAATGGACATCTACTCTGATTATTTAAAAATGAATAAAAATAAAAAACCTTAATAATAACCAAACAGAGTATCCAATTTTACATGTGAAGGAAATAATGGAAGAGACATGTCACCAAAAGTATATGGATGGCTTATAGGCACATGACAAATTTCTCAACATTTAGACATTAAAGAAATACAAATTAAAATCATAATGAGACATGCTTACATATCTATTAGAATGGCTAAAATTATAAAGGCTAATTGTACTTGGTCTGAGCTAGATTGAGAAGCAACAAAAAATCTAAACTGTTGTTGGCATATATCATGATACAACCACTTTGGAAAATAGTTTGAAAATTTTTTTAAATGCAAAATATGTTGCAGTTACAAAAATAGCCATTTTACTTCTAGGCATTTAACCAAGAGAAACAAGCCCTATGTTCATACAGGGACTTGTATATGAATTTCATATCAGCTTTATTTTTAAGAATTGAAAACAGTGGAAATGTTCATCAATGTCCATCCATAGAGCAAAGAAAAATTATGATCTATTCATTAAAGAGATTACTATTCAACATCAAAATGAACTATTTACAATTGGAGATTCTCAAAGTAATGATGCTGAGAAAAGAAAAGCCAGGCAATGAATAGTATATACAGTGTGATTCCATGACTATAAAAAATCTAGAAAATACAAATTTATATATAGTCACAGTCATCAAATATATTGGTGTGATTTTAGTGCCTTCTTCTGTGATCCTATAGCTTCCTACACTTGCATCTCTGAGCATTTGTTACACCATGTGAAAATATGAACTCTTTCTCTTCATTCTGTCTTACTAGAATAAGAGTCCTTGAAATTTTATGGACAATTGAACTCTCAGTTATTAGCAGAAATTCTATCACACAGTAATTTTCCAAATATAAAAGCCAGAGTTTTACAATGACTTCTAAGCTTTTGCATGATCTAGCCACTCATTTAACCTCTGTGACCTCTTTCCCTGCTACTCTTCAGTCACTCACAGTGGCCTCCTTGCTATTCCTCAGATATGCCAGGCATGATCCAACCTTATGGCCTTCAAGATAGCCAATTCCTTTGTCTGGAGTGACCTTATTGCTGATAGTTCTGGGCAAATTCATCACCTTTCCATACCTTTGTTCAATTGTCAGCTTCATTGTAACTACCCTGATCTTCCTATTAAAAATTTTAACTCCCCATCCCCTGCCTAGCAACCTTGATTTTTCTCACCCTGATCGAGTTTTTCTTTTTCCCCATTGTACTCATCCTTTTTGAATGTACTATGCAATTTTTATTAAGGTTTATAGCTTTGAATTGTCTCACCCATTAAAATAAAAGTTCTACAAAGCCAAGTATTTCATTTACCAGTGTAGTCTGAAGTAATATCTGCCATATAATAGTTCAGTAGACAACTGGTAAATTTCAAAATAAATTAATGTTGAGAATGTACTGAATTTCACAAGTCATTTCAATATTTATTTCCAAAAAATAAACTATGTAAAACATACCTTAAATTTACTTTCAAAATATTTTATAGCATATAATGGACAATATACATAAGCCTTAAAGAAACAATCCTATAAATAACCATTTCATACCTACTTAAAAACTACATAATACCACACTCCTAGATCCTCTCTGAACGCTCTAAAATAACCCTAAAGGAAATACATTTTTAAAAATAACAGATTTTTTGTCAAATAATTTAATAAAATAAAAGTTTCATTCATCTATGTAGATCATAATAAATGTTTTTAATAAGCATGAAATTATAACTCTGAAGTGTGCTAAAATGAAACCACCTGCTAAGGGTGAGAGAATAAAAATAAACATCATGTTTCCAAATAAGAGGAATTTATTACCTTTGAATCAAAGCATGTGGATTTGTTCAAACTGGCAATAAAGGAATATGGAGACACAAACCATAGAAAGTCATATTTTAGATTTCTAAAAGACTTCGAAGTGAAAAGTATACATTCACTTCTCACTTATTGCTCCTACATATTCATGAATTTGAGAGAAAATATAGGCCCTGTGTGTCTTAGCAACTAATGGGATATTTTTTGATATTTACATGCTTACACATAGTATGCGTTATAGTCTTCTCTTTTACATGCTGTAAAAAGGTTAACTCCTTTTCTGCAGAGATCTGAAAATGTGAAACAGTGCCTGAGTAGCTGAATTCATCTAATTCAAATTTCTTGCAGGTCTAAGACATATTGATTTTCACTTGACTGCCTCCTTTTTCATCTGTCAATTGGTTACAAATTCTGGTACTGAAGAGAATACATTGGGGCTGGTGGCTCAGTGTGTTAAAGCCTCTGCCTTCAGTTCAGGTCATGATCTCAGGATCCTGGGATCGAGCTCCACATCGGGACATAATGTAACGACAGATAGTTTATATGGGAGCCCTTTGGGTACTCTGGTGGATGAATGTTTTTAAATTAGTTTTTCATGGACATGGGGAGTTAGAGACGAGAAGGGAGGTGGGGGAAATTGGAAGGGGAGCTGAATCATGAGAGACTATGGACTCTGAAAAACAATCTGAGGGTTTTGAAGGGGCGGGGGATTTGGAGGTTGGGGTACCAGGTGTTGGGTATCATAGAGGGCACTGCTTGCATGGAGCACTGGGTGTGGTGCAAAAAGAATGAATACTGTTATGCTGAAAATAAATAAAAAATTAATTTAAAAAATATTAGTTTTTCGTAAACTACAAAAAAAAAAAAGAAAAGCGCTCCCATTTATAGCGTACACTTTATGGTTCACAAAGCACGTGCCAACAATAAAAATAATAATGGGTTACCGTTACACTTCATAGAAAAGGAGGTACAGGGAAATTGAATGAAAGGGAATAACAAAGTAGGTTCATAAGTCAATCTTCCTTGTAAAAAAATTAACCTGAAAGTGCGTTTCTGCCACCTCTCTCCTGTGTGACATTTTATCGATGGGAGATGGAAAATAAATGGTCTGGTTAACCTTTCCCTCCCCCTCAAAACCCATTATTTGAAAACACAAAAAGGGAAGTGAAGGGAGAAATCCTCCCACTCCCATTCCCACTCACCTCCATAGCCACCTCCTCTTCCAAGAACCTAGCAGACAAGGTGCCAAGAAGTGTTAGGTACCAGCAGTGGTCTCAGATCTCATTCAAGGATCATGGTGAAAGGCATTCAAAGAGATTGTGGGGGCACAGGGATCCAATTAAGGGGGACAAGTTTAAGGTTTGCCTGGTCCCCTAAAAACTAATGGCACTAGAGAAGATGAGCTTTGGGAACTATAGCATAATGGATACAATGTGTAAAAAGCTTCAGTGAGTCATGGTGGGAAGAGGCCAAGAGGGCAGCAAACACAGTCTTAGATGATGTTATTAATAGCACTACAGGCTCTAGATTTCCTGTGGTGGTGTTCTTGGCAAGACCAGCCCGGCCAAAGTGGATACTCTCAACCTGGAACAGAGGGTCTTGGAGATGCCAGCACGTGAGGTATGATGAGAGGGTAAAATGATAGGAGGTGTCCTTTGGAAGGACTGACTCCTTGACTTTAAAAGGGAGAACCCAAATCTGTAGGTGAAATCTTTCTGGCTACAAAGAGGGCCAAGGCCTCCTAAGGTCAAGGTCTCCTCGTCACTTGCAAAGATGTCGAAGAACATATTCAGACATTTCAAAGATGTCCTCATATCATTGGTTCCCACTCTGGAATTCTATCAATAAGGTGAGAGTTCCTCTAGTTGAAAAAGAGATCTAAAAAGACTTCCCTTTCTAATGTAATTTCTGTAACCTCCAGGACACACCCACCTCCCCCTTCCAGCTCTGTAATGAAGCCACAGCTGGTGCCAATTTGTGGAACTCCTTAAAGGCTATTCTCCCTTATATACCCCGGGACCAAGTTCCCATGCTCCCTCACCCGATTTCCTGCACTCACCTCCCACCTGGTGTGTTCACACCTGCAAGTGCCTTTTACCAACCCCTTTGCCAAAAGGCAGCCAGAGTGACCTTCCAAAGACCTATCAGTTCCTGGCATTTGTCTCCATAGAAATCTGCACTGATCTTCTAACAAATTCTCAGTCCTCCAAAGGCACCCATAATCCTCCCATCAGTCTATTCATACCCCTCCAACTGACTGATGCCTGTTCTGCCCCATCTCTCTGCCCTTCAACCACACTGCCTCCTTCTTCCTGTGGAGACCTCTCATGGCACCTGCCTCCAAGCACAGGTGATTCCCATTGATGGGAAGACCCTCTTCTCTCCCCCATCTCCCCACTCCAGTTACTCCCACTTATTCGTGAGCTCACAAGCCCCATGGTACACACTCTCCATGTAGCCTGCTCTCTCTTTTCTAGCATTGGCCTCCGTTTCTAGCTGTGCTTGTGTCATGGATGTCCCTCCCCAGCCAGCCTCCAAGCTCTCCTTCCCTTTAGCTCCAACACCTGACACAGTGCCTGGCACGTAGTAAGCCCTGGCTAGCTTCTAAGAGCCTCACTGAGGGACTGAAAGCATTTTAAAAATGTCACCACGTAGGCTCCAAACTGTAGGCAGAAAAAGCTTTGCCTGGATTGACATTTCAGAGACGTATTCGTCAAGTTGGATATGTTCACTGACTTTACCTTGTAAAATTAAAAAAAAAAAAGGACCTCTGTATCGCTTCCCATCTACCAAAGGCGCATGTATACTATTAGACCACGTTATGAGCTTAATGGAAGGAGACAAGATGTTTTCGCTAAGAAAATGTATAAGACTGTTGAGGTCAAGTGGGAGGAAACAGTCCGTTTGTTGGAGCATTGCTATCTTACTCTATCACAGCCACTCATAAAAATCTGACACGGGGTGAGTCAGAATTGTCTGTCGGAGATGAGTTAGATCTGGCTCATGTTTCTACAGACATGAAAGCCAGAAGCGAAGAAGGAGGCTTTGAAAGCGTGGGTTAAGGAGGCCGTGTGGTTCACTGCGATGAGCTAAGTGCCCAGGGCCACCAGCAGACATGCTGGCCTGTGTCCGTCCTTTGTTCTGGGGTCCCTCTTGCACCATGTGGTGAGGCTGGTGGCTGGGAGCAGCTCAGGACAGGACCTGGTGGCATCTTACCTCTCCCACCCTCCTGTGGGCTCCAGTGGGCTCCAGTAGGTCCCAAGGGACAGCCTGCCTTCCTTGCAAAGCCCAGTAGCACTGGGAGCAGAAACTGGGGCCAAAGAGTGAGCACCCTGTTTGACAAGCTGGACCAGCCACCTCTTCTTCAGATGCAGGGGGAGCCCTGGCATGCTGACTCCTCCCTTCTCCCTTTCCCCTTTCCTCTCTTCCTCCCTCTTTCCTTCCCCTCTCTCCTTCCCTGGTGGTGCCCTTTCCCAATGCCCACTTCATCCCTTTTCCTTTCTACATACCTGTCTTCTAGAGTTTCTTCTCTTTCCTCCCCATTACTTCCCTTCATCTGAATCTCCTCTTTGGTCCCTTTGTCCCTGCTCTCTGCTCCTCCTCCCCTTCCCTGGCCCCTGTTCAGCTCCATACTGAATGCAGGCAGAGCTGGACTAACATGCTCACTTGCTAGCTCAGCCACCCTCCAGAGAAGTCACTCTTCGGTGGCCACCTTCCTGACCCCCTGGTCGCTTCTCCACTTGTTCAGATATTGCTCTGAAGTCTGAGGAGGACAGAGCGGGGCTGCCACAGAAGCAGGCCAGAGGAGAAACCAAACCATGTGTCCACACTGTCCCCCAGCACTGCTGCTCTGAGAGCTTTCGGAGTCCTCAAAGGGTTAGGATTTAGGGGCTTCTTCAGAACCGGGAGTGAAAACAAGCATAGGTCAAAAGAAAAGCGACAGCCCCCACACAAAAATAATAATCACAAATGAAAACTATGTTAACTCTGAGTCCCAAAGTCGAAAAATTGCCTTGAATCTGTCACTAGAGAACACCCAAGGCCTCACTCTCTGGGTTCTGGGTGCCCTGGGAATGGCAGGAGGCTCTGAAAAGCGCGTGGGGGTGCAGAACTATGGGGGCTAGCCTGCCCGCTGGCAGGGGGGGGGTACCTCCTGTGGCGCTGTCCCGGCCTGATCCCCTGCTGACAGGGTGTGGCGCAGAGTCTGGGGTGGTCCTGGTGCCCTGTGGTTGGCGGGAGGCTGCGCCCAGCTCCTGGACTGCGTTTTCTGCTTCAGGTGAGGGCGTGTCGTGGTGTCACTTTACCTGTGAGCAGAGGGTCCTCCAGAGAAGCCATGGGGCGGGGAGGGGCAGCAGGTGGCAGGAACGGGAACAGGACACCGCGGCCTCAGGGGCTAGGCTGGTGCATGGGAGTGCAGGGGCAGCGAGTATGGTGGGTCCTGCAGTCCCAAATGGGCTGCAGCACAGCACCCTGGCGCTGCGCGCCCCTCCTTCCCGCCTGGGCAATTAGCAAAGCCCCTTCTCCCGGCCGCCCCCGACCCGCCCCCGCCACCCTCCCTCCTGAGTCCTCTGAGAGCTCACTTCCAGCTTTGGAAATTAGCAAAGACCCTTCTCTGCGCTGGCCCCGCCCCCTCACTTCTGAGGCCAGAGCCCATGCTGGGGTGCGGGGATAAGCCCTGGCATGCTGCTGCATTGCCAGCGCCTGCCCTGGGCAGCCTCCTAGCCTGGCTCCCTGAGCGGGTGTCCACGCGAAGCCTGGCTGCGAAAAGATCATCAGTCCTAAACGCCAGCTGCACTCTTGGGTCAGTTTGCTGGCTTCCAGATTGCGCCCAAAGCCTGGAACCAGCTTCCCCAGCACAGGCCTGGGCTGAGATGCCTGCCTGGGATCTGTTTGAGCAGTCTCCTCCACTCCAGGCAGGGATGGCACTTCGACCTGGATGTTTGAGTTTCTTTTTTGTTTTTTTGGTCATTGGTTATTACATGACCTCCAGGGTAGGTGCTCCACAAAGGGAGTGAAAACAGGACGCCATATATAGCATAAAGCCATTCTAGAAAAATAGCTTGGGGTTCTCTCAGAAACGCGGCATTGGTCCTTGCACTATGGTTTAATAGAAAAGGGATTATGCACCAAGTTACTTAAATGAGCATAGGTTGAAATCGTTTACTGAGAGTAAATATTTTAAATAGTTATATTTTAACTAAATCTATTATCAATCATAAATCTATTACACGAAGGTTACAGGCAATTTAAAAGCGAGAGCTTTCTCTTCAGGGTTTTAAATAACCCCTGTCTGTCTTGGCACATGAGAATGCAAAGATAGGAAATGGTTTGTAAAAGATCATATAATAGCTTTTACTAATTCTATTTATTTGACAGACAGAGATCACAAGTAGGCAGAGAGGCAGGCAGAGAGAAAGATGGGGAAGCAGGCTCCCCGTCAAGCAGAGAGCCTGATGAAGGGCTCGATCCCAGGACCCTGAGATCATGACCTGAGCCCAAGGCAGAGGCTTAACACACGGAGCCACACAGGCGCCCCCAGATGAAATACATTTCTGACTTAGAAACTTCAGATAGAATTATTTTGTCCATGATGACAACTGAAGAAAATGTGTCATCCCTAAACCTAACCTTAAACCCTACCAACGCTGAAACCTAAGCTGACCTTAAAGCCTAAACTAGAACCCTGAATCCCAAACCTGGAATGGAACCCAAAGCCTGTACCTGAGCCCTGGATCCAAGCCCTGAACCACGAACCCAAACCCTAAACCAGACCTCCAAGTCATGAAACCCGAACCCAAATCTCAGCATGAAGTCAAACCCCAAATTTGACCTTGAACTTTATCCCATAAGCCCTGAGTCTTAAAGCCTAAATCATAAACTTAAAGCCCTAAACTATAACTCTGTTCCCTTGTCCTTCACTCTAAACCCTCACCCTAACACTAAACCCAAAGCCTGATTAGAACTCTGACTAAAACCTGAACCTGAACCCAAATTCAAACCCTTCACCACACTTTGCTTATGCACTTGCCATTGATGGATATTTGCAGTTTGTACCTCTTGATTCTTGTGAACATTGTTTGGGTTGGGGGCTAGGGTTAGGGTCTTGGATTAGGGTAGGGTCCAGGCTTGAGACCAAGTTGAGGTCAGAGTGTGGGTCTGCATCAGGGCCATGTTCAGTGACACTGTTTGGGTCAAGGACTGTTGTAATTCCACATTGTTTCCAATTCATTGTTCCTTAGCTATTTGGGGGGAAGTTGGGGGGTATTGGGCTCCATGCAGCTTGAATTTCCGGAATGAAATGGCATCAGCTGGACCCGGGGAGGGAGCAGGACCTTCCACAAAAGGGTGAGCTCCCACAGTCCTGCACTGCCTTCCACCGCCTGCAGAGGGCGCCAGACCCCAGCTCCGCCCTGAGCCAAGGCTGCATAGCCACAGCTGGGACCAGAGCCCCGCCTCTTCAGGACCCACTGTGGAGACTTCTGGAGAATGTGGGGCGCCTCCCACCCTGACAGGACAAGCTGAGGAGGGTGTGGCTCTGCATCCACACTGACCGGACCCGTTGTGGAGGACGCGCCCACACTGGCAGCAGTCCAACCTCCTAAGGACCAGATGCTGGAGGAGCTGAGGAGAAGCCGCCTGAGTGCACTGTCAAGGGGTTCATGGTCTCAGGACCCCACAGAGGAAGGGCGCCCTGTGTAGACACTGGGGCTTCCATCGTTTTGTGTGAGGAGACGTGGCCTCCTGCTGTGCTGTGCACGGGGCTGTGGGGTCCCCCCTTTCTGGGCTCGGGTGCTCCTAGGTCCTCGTCTGTGTTTCTGTGCTCGCGGATTCGGTTCCTGGGGCTCCTCAGATGGTCTGCAGTCAGGGAGCGTCAGCCTTCTTTGGTGCTTGTGCTCTCCCCACCTCAGCCCTGCGGGGTCCTTCCCGTGTCCACACCCACTCCAGGCTTGCACCGAGTCCGGAAATTCGGGAGCCAGAGTGAGGACTCTGTAGACGGTTTTGGGGAGAGTAGGTATTTTCCCAGTGTGGGTTCTTCCCTGAACACAGTGCCTCCCCATCTCTGTGTGTACCCCTCCCTGTCTGTCCTCATTGTTGCAGGGCTGTCAGAGGACAGGTCTGTCACCTTCTTGGTTCAGGGGCCTCCCAGGTATCTTGCTGTTTTGGATGCAGGTGTAAATGAGATCGTTCTCCGCAGTCTCTTTCTGATTGTTCCTTCAGAGCACCTAGGAGTGCCACTAATTTGTGCATATTGATTTTGTTCCTTGCAAGTTCTTGAATTTATTAGTTCAATTGCCCTTAAACTCAATCTGCCAGTTATTTGACCAGCAGCATGGGTTTAATTGGGAAGAGCAGAGAATGGCAGTCTGGGCTGAGCAAGCTAAGGTCCCAACACAGGCAAGTGCGAGAAACAAAGGAGAGGAACATTATTTCATGGAGGAGGAAGAAGTTGGGAAGGGTGCTTGAAGGAAAGTCCCTTGGAGAAAGGCAGGGTGATGGAGAATTCTCACCAGCTGAGCTGCAAAGCTCCTACAAAAAGTCAGGAGATGAACCTCCAGCTTCCCCTGTGGGGCCTGGAATTGGTGAGTCTCTCCTGTGGGGGATTGCAATGTGGGGTCTCTAATGGGCACTGAGCAGCAAGCGCCCCCTTCCAGCCTCCCCTTCTGGCATCCCCAGTCCACTTTACTGGGGCTTCCCTTCCTGCTTTTGCACAGTTCTAACCAGCTTATGGTGGAACGTTGTGGAAAAACTGAAATTCCAAATCCACTGCTTCTACTGCACCTGAGATACAGGGGCTCATGATTTAATTCTCCCACGAGTCTCTTGCTAACATATGTCCTCTCCATGTTGGGTGACCTGGATTTCGGAGGGCTTGGCCTCCATCCCAAAGTCTGATGTTCTCTCTGCTTCCGTGTCATCGTGCTAACATGGATATTTGGAAGATTCATTTCCTCTGTGGTGATTTCAAAGTGCAGTCAGCTTGTTATAGCAGCACAAATACGTGCTGTCTCCACACTCAGATTCCCCAGCCGTCATTTCTTTACCACGTTTGCCACTTCACACGGGATGCTTCAGTGTGTTTGATCCCACACCAGGACAATGTCCTGCAGAACCACCACATAACCTGAAATGAGGAGATCATTACAGAACCCATCCAAGGGTTAGTGTTAGGAACCAGGGACATGGCAGGACTGACCTGAAGACCCCATGGAGAGCCGTCTGGGTGGCTGAGTTGACAGTGGAGGTGAGGGTGAGTGTCTGGCTCTGGCTTTGTGTCCAGGAGTCAGCTCTGTGTGGGTGTGTCCTCAGCTAGGCATGCAGATTTCTGCTCCTCTGAATCCTTTCCGGAGTTCCAAATGGCACAGTTTCCTTCTGGGCAGCAGGCTGAGTCCTCTGGGATTGCCCATGTGTCCCCAAATTGTAGGGCACCTACTGCAAGGCCTTTGGGGTCACAATCCTGAGAACCGAACCAAACCAAAGGTTATGGTTAGGGCCCACCACATGGCAGGCCCGATCTGCCAGCACTCTGTCCATCTTTCTGGGGGAGGAAGCAGTCGAGGGATTTGTTCAGGGTGAGTGTCAAGCTCCAGGTTTGCATCCAGTGGCCTGCTGAATATGGGGGTGTCCAGAGGTAGGAATGCAGATTTCAGTTCCTCTGAATCCTTTCTGGAGTTCCAAATGGCATGGTTCCTTTCAGGGTGGCAGGGTGAGTTTTATGGTGTTCCTCACTGTCCCCAATCTCTGAGGCTTTGGAGCCAGGCCGTCGGGGACAGACAAACACAGGCTGGAGAGCTTTAATGTCAGAAATGTATTTTTGCACAGATCTGGAGGCCAGAAGTTCCAGATCAAGGTGCCAGCAAGGTTGGTCTCCAGTGAGCTTTTTCTTGTTGTTCTATAGATCACTACCTTTTCAACTGTGCCCTCTGATGACCTCTTCTCTGTGGGCCCCCAGAGGGGAGGTAGGGGGAGTGCTTTCATGTGTTTCACCCTTATGAGGACACCAGTCCTAGCAGATTAGAACTCCTGTGACCTCACCAAGCCTTCAGTACCTCCTTCTAGGTAGGCCCTATCTCCAGATGCAGTCACACTGGAGATTAGGAATTATTCATATGACTTTTGTGGGGACACAATTCAGTCCATAACAATTAGTACAGGAGAAAAGCCATGGAGAGAATTCTAGAGGAGTCACACGTTGATGTTATAAGGTAAGTGGGTATAAAAGAGCACCTCTGAAGTCCAATAGGTCATTAGAGCTAGAGGCCGACAGGAAAGTCCTGTACGTGCCACAGTTTTGAGTTTGATGCAAGTGCAACTCTGAAGGGAAGATATTTGGGAGGCCTTGGCCAATCACTACTTCCAGCCAGGGGTGATTCTGGAGGGAGTATCTCTCGGAGTGCTGCCTAGAATCAAGACTTTGGGGTTGGAAAAGTGCCACTTCCATAGCTGGAGAAGGATGGTGCTGTAAGTTACTTGAAGAGTACTGTTCTGGGAGATAGGAGATCTGGGGTGTCTTCTTTGTTCTGCTGCTGACCAGATGTGAAAATGCAGATTAACTCCCTAACCATCTCAGTTCTACCACCATGTGCTGCTGTCATGTGTCCCAAGCCCCAGAGTTAGTTTGATCCATAAGCAGAAGCCAGTCTTTTAGTTCCCAATCTCTTAATCGGGCTGATCGTCACAATATATAGTGGACACGTGACAGCCACCGGGGAGAAGTAAGGGTTGTCTTCCCCTCAGGGAGAGTGGAAAAGCTCTAGGAGAGGGCATACCCGTAGACCAAAGGCAGCCAGTGCTGGGGAGTGGAGCCACGGGGAAGAGTGTGCTGATGACAGCCTTGTGGAGGGAGGGCAGAAAGAGCCACCACCATGACACTTGAGTTACAGATCGAGCTTGGGGATAGAGAAGGGATCAGGGCATGGTAGAGCAGCAGCTGGCAAAGTGATTCTATTGAGCTTAAGCTCATAGTGCCTTAGCGAATTAGAATGGGAAATGCCTTGCTATTGTCTGTGACTCTGTGATTGTGTGAGTATGAGTGACAGAGTGGGGACAAAGAGAGAGGGAGAGAGAATACATTAAATTTTAAAGAAGGACAATAAGGGACGCCTGGGTAGCTTACTCAGTTAAGCATCTACCTTTGGTTCAGGTCATGATCCCAGGGTCCTGGGATTGGATCCCATACCAGGCTCTAGTGGGGGGCCTGCCTTCCCTCTGCCTGCAGCTCCCCTTGCTTGTGATCTCTCTCTTCCTCTGTAACAAATAATAGTAAAAAATAAACAAGGGCGATACGTTATGTTTACTTTTGTTTCTGATGCCAGACATGGGTTCAGAGGATTGAAGAGGGAGATCCAAGGAGCTAGCCTCTCAAGAGGAGTGAATACCTAGTCACTGGTAAGACCCCTGTTCCTGCAATACAATATGGCTCCTGTGATCTGGGTCCTGTTAAATGCCCCTCGCCATCCTTCACCCGATAGTTTGATTCTTCATTGCGTTCAGTGTGGGGAACTGGGAGAAGCTATGACACTTGGCCCTTTGTGGAGGAATGTTAGTAGTATAAATAGCAATAGTTATCAGTTCTGGAGCACTTCCATGACTCTGCTGCAGGCACTCTGCTGTGACCTGGGTTTATAGCAGTGAGATAAACATAGAAATAGATGTGGGCTCTGTTCCCAAGAATCTGAAACCCACTATTCTCCTTGTCCCCTTCCCATTCTGTCTTCTTCAGCCCTTGTGCAATCCCACCAAGCAGGAAGCTTGCTTCTCCCCTTCCCTCTCCTGCTCCCCCTGCTTGTGCTCTCATTCCCTCTCTCTGACATGTAAATAAATCAAATGTTTTAAAAAATTATAAAAAAGGCAAAACAAATAACCATTTTTGGAGAGTGATTTTCTGAATGCAGTTATGGGCAGTGCTGGGTACTGAAGAAGACGCTCTGCTGACCAGAGGAGTGGGGAAATTACAGAACAAATTCCACAGGTCATTGAATATATCACATTCATCACCCCACCCATAGCACTCATTAATCTCTAGCCCAGCCAATATGTTGGTTATAAAAATGAGCTTTCTCCAAACTGACAGGAAGTTCTCGTTTTAGCAATGTAAATCATTCTGATCTTTATCACTAATGTGATCTAATCCTGTCTAGTAAAGAAACTTGAGAGTTCTATATCTCTGTAAGCATTTAAGAAAAACAATGGACTCTACTCTAATTACTTTTTAACTAACTTGACTTGCCAAAGGAAGGAGAAAGTAAATATCAGAAATCTTACCACTAAGCACAAGTTGCAAGTTATACCTGCCAAAATGTGGTTCAAAATATAAGTAACCAGTCTCCTTAGAAGCCTTTTACCTTCTTATATCTGTTATGTTGGGTAAATGAGTAGTTACTAGAATACAGCTGGCTCAGTGATCACAATTCAGCTTACCCTCAGAAATATAAATAGATTACATGTTTAGCCCGGTAACTGGACACTGATATAGAATTATTCACTGGCTGATTCCTAGATCAGAAACCACAAAAAAATTTTCTTTTTTATGGAAGTATGGCTGTTACAATAGTCTCACCTGTACCTCATAGTGATTGACTTAACTACTCTATACGTTACAACTCTAGATGTAACATTTTAATAAAACAACAATATCTTTGATGGTATCATGGAAATGTAAGTGCCTTGTGCACTTTTCTTAATGTGTATAATTACCTAAACATCATAGTAAGTAAATCAAGGCCATTGTCAAGCTTCCGTCAAGGAGAGTCCTTAACTAGAGGGATTTCCCATTGCTCTCAGGATGATAACCTCTGAGTTACAGGTTCCGTTAGTTGGCCACACACATTTGGAGCCTTGTGGACTTTCTGACAGCTGAGCAGCATATCTGTTTCAAGCATTGTGATCCCTGTTCTTACTGCAAGAGTGACAGTTGTCACTTTTCCTTTGACCCCTGTCTTTAGGAAAGTGTCTGACTCAGAAAGTCGAGTCAGTACCCCCCAAAAATATTTTCAGGAGAACCACCTCAAAGATGATCACCTGAGATACTGTCAAGAAAAAAAAAAAACTGAAATTCTAAGCAACATCCATAAAAAGTATTTTCATGTTGATAAGGAAAGATTTTCCCCTAAATACCAGAGAGGCTCCATGAAAGTGAGATTTTTACCTATTTTGTTCACCGTGTCACCAGTCCCTAGAAGAGCGCCTAAGACATCACTCAAGATTAGGTTGCTTTGAATGAATCAAATGAATGAATGAACTGTAGCCTTTGATAGTGAGGTAGTTTATGGTCCTTAGGCAAGAGATGTGATTTGTGTTGGGATTTCAAGAATGGGAGGTGCCGAAGAGAAAATTGAGAAGCTAAATGTGAAAATATGCAATTTACTGACTGGAGTAGTTCTGAATATATTTCAAACATAATTAAACTATGGCTGTGGGTCTATATGCGTTTTCATAATTTTCCCTTGAAAATGTGAGGCATACAGATGTCATCTCCAGTGAATTCTCCTTGTCCGTATACAGAATCACCAAAAAAAAAAAAGGCATTCTGACAGTCCTCAGCCCATCCACTCCAGGATTGTGACTCTTTCTTCTCCATGTTCTTTCTGACATCATGGACTTTCAGGTTGACCTCTCTCATCTTGGGTCCCACTCTCATTAGCTGTAGAAGTCATGCGATGTTTGTGATGTGAGGGTGGCAATACTCTCTGACTTTTGGTTACAATATGTCTTTGAAAGCCAGTGTTTATTCTGCTTTTACAGCATTTCTCCATTTGAATTGGCCACCTTTTAAGTGGTCATTAGCCACATGTGGCTACTAGCCATGGGACTTGGACAGCAGAGGTGTGGAAAGTCCGCACATTCTTCCACTCAAAGGATATTGTGAGTTATGCTACATCTTTTTTTTTGAAGTGCCTTTTTTAGATATTTAAATTCAATTAGCCATTAGATAGTACATCATTGGTTTCAGAGAATTCAGTAACTCATCAGTTGTGGATAACCCTTGGTGCTCATCACATCACGTGTCCTCCTTAATGCCTATCACCCAGTTTCTCCATGTCTCCCACTCCCCTCCCCCCCAGCAACTCTCAGTTTGTTTCCTATAGTTAAAGGTGCCTCATGGCTTGTCTCCCTTTCTGATGACTCCCATTCAGATTTCCCTCCCTTCCCTCTGATCCTCTGTACTACATCTTAATCTCAACAGTCAAGCAGTGGTAGTAATTCAGTCATGGAGTCATGCATATTCTAAATCTGATGAGGTGGATTCCCATACTGCCTTTGTCTCTTCTAGAGCGCTTACATTTGTTATATTATTGCTGCTGCGTTCATGTTTCTTGTTCACTGAATGTCTGATAAAAGAATTAGTAAAATGTGTGACTGCAGAAAATACAATGGTCATGGCTGATGAAGATTTTCTCCTTGACCAGACTCGAGTCAAGTTCCTCTGAGTCCTCTTTCTGTCTAGCCTTGACCTTAGGCTCCGCCCACTTAGCCCAGTTTTAGCAAGAAATCTGCTTGGTCATTTTTCAGCAATCTTCTATCCTACTCTTGATATCTGATCAAATTCCTTATCTCTCACCCCTGGTATCTTACCACTTTTTTTTTTTAAGATTTATTTATTTTGACACAGAGAGAGCCTGAGCAGGGGGAATAGCAGAGGGAGAGAGAGAACCAGACTCCCCACTGAGCAGCAAGCCCAATGCCAGGCTTGATCCTGGGATCAGATCATGACCAAGCCAAAGCCAGAGATTTAACCAACTAAGCCACCCAGGTGCTTCAGTATCTATAACCCTTAATATCTGATCCAATCCCTTATTCCCAGGGCACCTGGTTGGTGCAGCTGGTTGAACGTTTGACTCTTGGTTTCTACTCTGGTCATGATCTCACGGTCCTGAGATTAAGCCTCACCTCAGGCTCTATGCTCAGTGAAGAGTCTGATTAAAATTCTCTTTCCCTCTCCCTCTACCCCTACCCCTGCTCCCTCTCTCTAAAATGTATTAATAAGTCTTTTAAAAAATTCCTTACCCCCTGATCTCAATAGTTTATGACCCTAGCCTTCCTTCAACAATATTACTGTCCAGATGGTTTAGCCAGAATCCCTTCATCCTTACCCTTGATGTTCCATCTTAATTTTACATTCAGTGATCCCCACCATGCTCTTTAGCTGTAAATCTCCATTTGTCTGAGCTGAGCCAGATTTCTCTCCCATACTATACAATAAAATCTCATCATAGTAGCATCCCTTGAATAAAATCTTCCTTACTCTCTTTAATGGGTGTCACAATATTTTTTTTTCTTTAACAGTCAGGAGGGTGCTAATGGAGTACCATGACAAAAGGCCTAACTTCCTATAATGGACATTTCCTTGGTTTACCTGACAAATACTCTTTCTCTCTTCTAAGGAAAATTTCCGGTTCTCAGTATAACTGCCAACTGGCCCAGGGGTGGACAAGTGAGGCAGATGAGACCAAAATGAAAATTCTGTTGAGACACTGGACCTTGAGGATTCAAGCCAAGGACATAAAAGTGTTGGTACTCCATTATTCTGATGGTCCGTTAACTCTTGCTTTTTTGGTTCCTGTGTCTATCACTGCCCCTGCCTTTTTGAAGATAATGACCATTCATCTGAGTACACGGTTCACAGAATCCCTTTGCAGTGGCCCATGCGGGCCAAGGTAGTAGAGCATAATAGATCTCTGTAAGTTTTTAAAAAATGTCTTTGTCCCTGTTGCCCATGGCCATTAAAGACCAAAGGTCGGGGGTAGGGGGATATTGGAAAAGGTGAAGTTATAGTTACTCACTGATTTTTTGATTGGTAGAGAGAAAGCAACACCTACATACAGGGCCAGTGGGTGAGTGGAGGAAACATCTTTGGCTCTAGGAGGAATGGGGGAAGGAGAAATATTAATAATCTTTGTCTTTGGAACTGCCCCTGAAGACTTCCCCACACAGGAAAATGACCTAGCGTGACTCTCCTATACTTCGGCAAGCCCCTTAAATTTAACTGACATCTAGATCTGATACTCCCTGCTGGATAACTCTGATCATTATTGGATTGTTACTTATTTTATTTTAAAATTATTTTTAAAGAAAATTTTAATCTAAATACAATTAATTAACATATAATACTAGTTTCAGACATACAGGTTAGTGATTCATCAGTCTTTTGTAACACCCAGTGCTCACTGTATCACATGCCTTCCTTAATGTCCATCACCCAGTTACCCCATCCACCCATCCCTCTCCCCTCCAAGAACCCTCAGTTTGTTTACTGTGATTAAGAGTCTCTTCTGAGGGGTACCTGGCTGGCTCAGTGGGTTAAAGCCTCTGCCTTCAACTCAGGTTATGATCTCAGGGTCCTGGGATCGAGCCCCACATCAGGCTCTCTGCTCCCTGGGGAGTCTGCATCCTCCTCTCTCGCTCTTCCTGCCTCTCTGCCTACTTGTGATCTCTGTTTGTCAAATAAGTAAATAAAAATCTTTTTTTTTAAAGTCTCTTCTGGTTTGTCTTCCTCTTTGACTTCATCTTGTTTTATTTTTTTCCTTTACTCCCCTATGATTCTGGTTTGTTTCTTGAACTCCACATATGAGTGAGATCATATGATAATTGTCTTTCTCTGACTGACTTATTTCGCTTGGCATAATACCCTCTACTTTCACCCCTGTCATTGCAAATAATTGCCATTTATTTTAACTCGACAGAGAAGGCCACTAGAAACAGCAGGTGATGGCCCCAGCTCCTGTTCCTCCATGCAGAACATCTGTCAACACCTGTGGACATCTTTTCCTCCCCCCATTCCTATGAATGTTGCTCAGTTGTTACATGGCATGGACAAATGCTGTTGGCTGGTGGCATGGACACACTGGACAAGCTTGGCCTTCGGTAAAACAAAGACTGGCTTCAATTACTCAAACTGAAACAGGAATGCTTGGATGAACAAGCCTGCCAGGAAGTCCCACTGGAGGTACTCAACCTGTGCCCCTTCCCTCCTTGGACCAAGAACCTGAACTTGAGAGATGAATGGCTTATCCAAGGTTATGGCAAGGTTACACAGAGCTGAAACTAGACACAGGTGTACATGCCTATTGATCAAGGCTGGCTGAGAAATCGAACTGCCTCAAATCTTGATTCTTTTTGCCACTTCTTATTCTCTGACCCTGTTTTTCATAGATTAGGATGTAGGAATAATAAAAATATCAGCTAATGGGGTATCCTGACTTTTTGATGTTTTAGTTCTTGTCAGACATTTACCATAATGCTTAGCACATGGATATGTGTGTGCACACACGTGCACATGCATGACACTCAAAAAATTGTTCCCTGATATTAACTTTATCAGTGCACTTTGCATCCACCACCAATTGGCTGTTTTGTCACAAACTGATTAAAGCAGAACTGTCAAGTGAGGAACTTCAAAGCCAAAGCATTAAGTGCTTTGAAAAACCAGCACCTGGGAGGATTTGTCTCAGCATCTGTGATTAGAAGGCAGCAAAAAGAGACTTTGGGGACACAGTTCACCCCTTCATGAAGCAGCCATTCAGAACTTTCTCCGAAGGGCTAATGCCTAATCTTCCAAAGACCAGCAAGAACAAGCTTATGGTCTGTTAAAATCAGATTTTTAAAAGATTTTTATTTATTTATTTGAGAGAGAGAGAGAGAGTGAGAGAGAGAGCATGAGAGGGGAGAAGGTCAGAGGGAGAAGCGGACTCCCCATGAAGCTGGGAGCCTGATGCAGTCCTTGATCCTGGGACTCCAGAATCAAAATCAGTTTGATTGACTCAATACAGTCAGGGAGGACAGTCCTCAGGAGTCACAGAATGCTGGTTGCCATGAGGGAGGAGTCTTTTACAAAGTCTGGGCTCTCACAGAAGGAGTCTGAAGCACGTGTATGGAAAGCAGAGGTCAGTTCTGGATTAGAAGCTCTTTCTGAGGGGAAATGAGTAGAAGCAGGGATTAACCAGGACTTGGGCTCTGCTTTATTCAGTTCAAGTTGCTGCAACAAATGATGACAGACTGGGTGGCTGAAACAGCAAAACATGTACTATTCCTTGCAGTTCTAGAGACTGAGAAGTCCAAAAGCAAGATCCTGGGAGATCTGATATCTAGCAAGAGACTGCTTCATTATCTACAAATGCCCATATTTCTGTTGTAGACTTGCATGGATGACAGCTGGCAGAACAATCTCTCAGGTCGTTTCTCAGAAGTGCTTTTATCTCATTCACAAGTGTTCCAATCTCATGACCTCACCACCTCTCAAAGCCCATACCTCCTGATGGCACTCCTTGAGGGTCAGGGCTTCAACATCTGAATTGGGACAAGACACAAACATTCAGTCCATTAGCAAGTGTTGTCATGAGGACAGCATAGCTTATCAACTGGGTATCCCCAGGAATCCATGGGACTAGCAAAGCAGAATCTGGGGGTGTCACTGGTAGGAAAGCAGGAGGTCCCCAAGAGACAGTCCTCATAGCATTTTACAGAGACAGCAGGACCCTTGAGAAACAATAGTTTCCGTGACCCATACACCAGCCTTTATCTATGCCTGTCCTCCCTGCTGGATTCACAGCAAGCCTACTTCTTTCTTTTCCAGTACAAATGGATTTCCACTCTCTGAATCCTGATGAATTTTTGCTCTTTTGCAGTTAGTAGGTTGTCCCTCAGGATTCTGCATGTCTGGATTTGCAATCGTGGAAACTGCCAAAGGTCTAGGGACCTGCATGGCAGAACCCGGCCTCTACCACTATTGCCCAAGGTAGGGACTCTGGTCCCTTGAGCGTCCTGTGCTGCTGTCAAAGGTCTGTGTGCATTGGCTTATTGTTTTTTTTTTTTTTTAATGTAATTGCTTATACGTGTGTTTCATCATGCTCAAGTGGCCTTTCTGTGAAAAAGTGGCCAAGCTACACCTAGAAGTCACTGAAGAAAGTTCTAAGAACTCCTGGTTAGTATGAGGCTAGAGAGAGAGAGAAAGAGAGAAAAGAAATCTGCCTCTCAGCATTTTGCAAGTCCCTGGGCAAAATCTGTTGGCTGTGCACTCCTCACACGAAGATTCCAGGCAGGGAGACCCTCCTGAGCCTCATCTCCCTGAGTTTCTCTTCCAGGAGCAATCCCTAGTTTGAGACCAGGGTTAGCGAAAATAGAGCAGCAAAGCAGGGTCCAGAAGGAAGAACTGCCACAGACCATGGAGCACCAGGGGGACAGGCTGGTACCTCCTCACAGTTGGGGTACAAATGGGCTCAGCTCAGCAGGTATAGGGGTGCCCTTGGCCCCTCTGGTGGGCTTTGCAGTGCCCCAATCTCAGGAAGAAAAAAGGCTGGCTCAGGTGACATATTTTTGACTGGGAAAGAGCTGACAGCAATGGAAATAAACAAGTAGGGAATGATGTTGGAAAGTTGGAGGGTTTGTCCTTTATATCTCAGCTTTCTCTCCTATCTTCCCTTGCTCTGTAGTGTGTTATCAAAGAAGTTTTTGGCATGATATTCCTGTTCACTGATTAACTCTTGAGCTGTGTCTTTTCTGCTGTTCAGCTCATCTGGTGAATTCTTTTACTGTAAAAAGTATCTTGCCCTTGCAAGGGCAATGGCAAGACCTGAGAAATCCCAGAGATTTCAGCTTGCCACCCAGAAGGAAACCAGGCTATTTGGAATGCTGGAAAGGATTCAGAGTAGGGGAAATCGTCTTGGACATCTGAGACCACCCCCACATTCAGCGGTCCACTGGACACAAACCCAGACCTTGATACTGATCCTGAACCATGCTCTCAACTCAGACCCCTGTGATCCTTGCCACAGTGCTTTCAGATCAGTGCAGCCATGCCCATAGGCACAAACTCTTAAGCCTAGATTCTGTCCTGAGAGGTGTGTCCCCGACGGCCTGGCTCCAAAGCCTCAGAGATTGGGGACAGTGAGGAACACCATAAAACTCACCCTGCCACCCTGAAAGGAACCATGCCATTTGGAACTCCAGAAAGGATTCAGAGGAACTGAAATCTGCATTCCTACCTCTGGACACCCCCATATTCAGCAGGCCACTGGATGCAAACCTGGAGCTTGACACTCACCCTGAACAAATCCCTCGACTGCTTCCTCCCCCAGAAAGATGGACAGAGTGCTGGCAGATCGGGCCTGCCATGTGGTGGGCCCTAACCATAACCTTTGGTTTGGTTTGGTTCTCAGGATTGTGACCCCAAAGGCCTTGCAGTAGGTGCCCTACAATTTGGGGACACATGGGCAATCCCAGAGGACTCAGCCTGCTGCCCAGAAGGAAACTGTGCCATTTGGAACTCCGGAAAGGATTCAGAGGAGCAGAAATCTGCATGCCTAGCTGAGGACACACCCACACAGAGCTGACTCCTGGACACAAAGCCAGAGCCAGACACTCACCCTCACCTCCACTGTCAACTCAGCCACCCTGACAGCTCTCCATGGGGTCTTCAGGTCAGTCCTGCCATGTCCCTGGTTCCTAACACTAACCCTTGGATGGGTTCGTAATGATGTCCTCATTTCAGGTTATGTGGTGGTTCTGCAGGACATTGTCCTGGTGTGGGATCAAACACACTGAAGCATCCCGTGTGAAGTGGCAAACGTGGTAAAGAAATGACGGCTGGGGAATCTGAGTGTGGAGACAGCACGTATTTGTGCTGCTATAACAAGCTGACTGCACTTTGAAATCACCACAGAGGAAATGAATCTTCCAAACAACCATGTTAGCACGACGATACGGAAGCAGAGAGAACATCAGACTTTGGGATGGAGGCCAAGCCCTCCCAGATCCAGGTCACCCAACATGGAGAGGACACATGTTAGCAAGAGACTCGTGGGAGAATTAAATCATGGGCCCCTGTATCTCAGGTGCAGTAGAAGCAGTGGATTTGGAATTTCAGTTTTTCCACAACGTTCCACCACAAGCTGGTTAGAACTGTGCAAAAGCAGGAAGGGAAGCCCCAGTAAAGTGGACTGGGGATGCCAGAAGGGGAGGCTGGAAGGGGGCGCCTGCTGCTCAGTGCCCATTACAGACTCCACATTGCAATTCCCCACAGGAGAGACTCACCAATTCCAGGCCCCACACGGGAAGCTGGAGGTTCATCTCCTGACTTTTTGTAGGAGCTTTGCAGCTCAGCTGGTGAGAATTCTCCATCACCCTGCCTTTCTCCAAGGGACATTCCTTCAAGCACCCTTCCCAACTTCTTCCTCCTCCATGAAATAATGTTACTCTCCTTTGTTTCTCGCACTTGCCTGTGATGGGACCTTAGCTTGCTCAGCCCAGACTGCCATTCTCTGCTCTTCCCAATTAAATCCATGCTGCTGGTCAAATAACTGGCAGATTGAGTTTAAGGCCAATCGAACAAATAAATTCAAGATCTTGCAAGGAACAAAATCAATATGCACAAATTAGTGGCACTCCTAGGTGCTCGGAAGGAACCATCAAAAAGAGACTGCAGAGAACGATCTCATTTACACCTGCATCCAAGACAGCAAGATACCCGGGAGGCCCCTGAACCAAGAAGGTGACAGACCTGTCATCTGACAGCCCTGCAACAATGACGACAGACAGGGAGGGGTACACACGGAGATGGGGAGGCACTGTGCTCAGGGTAGAACCCACACTGGGAAAATACCTACTCTCCCCAAAACCGTCTACAGAGTCCTCACTCTGGCTCCTGAATTTCTGGACTCGGCGCAAGCCTGGAGTGGGTGTGGACACGGGAAGGACCCCGCAGGGCTGAGGTGGGGAGAGCACAAGCACCAAAGAAGGCTGACGCTCCCTGACTGCAGACCATCTGAGGAGCCCCAGGAACCGAATCCGCGAGCACACAAACACAGACGAGGACCTAGGATCACCCGAGCCCAGAAAGGGGGGACCCCACAGCCCCGCGCACAGCACAGCAGGAGGCCACGTCTCCTCACACAAAACGACGGAAGCCCCAGTGTCTACACAGGGCGCCCTTCCTCTGTGGGGTCCTGAGACCACAAACCCCTTGACAGTCCACTCAGGCGGTTTCTCCTCAGCTCCTCCAGCATCTGGTCCTTAGGAGGTTGGACTGCTGCCAGTGTGGGCGCGTCCTCCACAACGGGTCCGGTCAGTGTGGATGCAGAGCCACACCCTCCTCAGCTTGTCCTGTCAGGGTGGGAGGCGCCCCACATTCTCCAGAAGTCTCCACAGTGGGTCCTGAAGAGGCGGGGCTCTGGTCCCAGCTGTGGCTGTGCAGCCTGGGCTCAGGGCGGGAGCTGGGGTCTGGCGCCCTCTGCAGGCGGTGCAAGGCAGTGCAGGACTGTGGGAGCTCACCCTTCAGTGGAAGGTCCTGCTCCCTCCCCGGGTCCAGCTGATGCCATTTCATTCCGGAAATTCAAGCTGCATGGAGCCCAATACCCCCCAACTTCCCCCCAAATAGCTAAGGAACAATGAATTGGAAACAATGTGGAATTACAACAGTCCTTGACCCAAACAGTGGCACTGAACATGGCCCTGATGCAGACCCACACTCTGACCTCAACTTGGTCTCAAGCCTGGACCCTACCCTAATCCAAGACCCTAACCCTAGCCCCCAACCCAAACAATGTTCACAAGAATCAAAAGGTAGAAACTGCAAATATCCATCAATGGCAAGTGCATATGCAAAGTGTGGTGAAGGGTTTGAATTTGGGTTCAGGTTCAGGTTTTAGTCAGAGTTCTAGATCAGGCTTTGGGTTTAGTGTTAGGGTGAGGGTTTAGAGTGAAGGACAAGGGAACAGAGTTATAGTTTAGGGCTTTAAGTTTATGATTTAGGCTTTAAGACTCAGGGCTTATGGGATAAAGTTCAGGGTCAAATTTGGGGTTTGACTTCATGCTGAGATTTGGGTTCAGGTTTCATGACTTGGAGGTCTGGTGTAGGGTTTGGGTTCGTGGTTCAGGGCTTGGATCCAGGGCTCAGGTACAGGCTTTGGGTTCCATTCCAGGTTTGGGATTCAGGGTTCTAGTTTGGGCTTTAAGGTCAGCTTAGGTTTCAGCGTTGGTAGGGTTTAAGGTTAGGTTTAGGGATGACACATTTTTTTCAGTTGTCATCATGGACAAAATAATTCTATCTGAAGTTTCTAAGTCAGAAATGTTTTTCATCTGGGGGCGTCTGGGTGGCTCAGTGTGTTAAGCCTCTGCCTTGGACTCAGGTCATGATCTCAGGGTCCTGGGATCAAGCCCTTCATCAGACTCTCTGCTTGACGAGGAGCCTGCTTCCCCATCTTTCTCTCTGCCTGCCTCTCTGCCTACTTGTGATCTCTGTCTGTCAAATAAATAGAATTAGTAAAAGCTATTATATGATCTTTTACAAACCATTTCCTATCTTTGCATTCTCATGTGCCAAGACAGACAGGGATTATTTAAAACCCTGAATAGAGTGCTCTTGCTTTTAAATTGCCTGTAACCTTCGTGTAATAGATTTATGATTGATGATAGATTTAGTTAAAATATAACTATTTAAAATATTTACTCTCAGTAAACGATTTCAACCTATGCTCATTTAAGTAACTTGGTGCATAATCCCTTTTCTATTAAACCATAGTGCAAGGACCAATGCAGCGTTTCCAGGAGAACCCCAAGCTATTTTTCTAGAATGGCTGTATGCTTATATATGGCGTCCTGTTTTCACTCCCTTTGTGGAGCACCTACCCTGGAGGTCATGTAATAACCAATGACCAAAAAAAACAAACAAAAAACCCAAACATCCAGGTCGAAGTGCCATCCCTGCCTGGAGTCAAGGAGACTGCTCAGACAGATCCAGGGCAGGCATCTCAGCCCAGGCCTGTGCTGGGGAAGCTGGTTCCTGGCTTTGGGCGCAATCTGGAAGCCAGCAAACTGACCCAAGAGTGCAGCCGGCGTTTAAGACTGATGATCTATTCGCAGCCAGGCTGCACGTGGACACCCGCTCATGGAGCCCGGCTAGGAGGCTGCCCAGCGCTGGAGCTGGCAATGCAGCAGCATGCCAGGGCTTAGCCCCGCACCCCAGCCATGGCTCAGTTTTCAGAAGTTAGGGGGCGGGGCCGGAGCAGAGAAGGGTCTTTGCTAATTTCCAAAGCTGGAAGTGAGCTCTCAGAGGACTCAGGAGGGAAGGGGGGGCGGGTCGGGGGCGGCCTTGAGCAGGGGTTTTGCTAATTGCCCAGGCGGGAAGGAGGGGCGCACAGCGCCAGGGTGCTGTGCTGCAGCCCATTCGGGACTGCAGGACACACCATACTCGCTGCCCCTGTGCTCCCACGCTGCAGCCTAGCCCCTGACGCCGCGGTGTCCCATTCCCGTTCAGGCCTTCAGGCCGCCTGCTGCCCCTCCCCGCCCCATGGCTTCTCTGGAGGACCCTCTGCTCACAGGTAAAGTGACACCGCGACGCGCCCTCACCTGAAGCAGAAAACGCAGGACAGGAGCGGGGTGTGGGGTGGTCGGGGCCCAGCCTCCAGCCAACCCCAGGGCACCAGGACCACCCCGGACGCCGCGCCACACCATGTCCGCAGGGGGTCGGGCCAGGACGGCGCCACAGGAGGTAACCTCTCCTCCCCACCCCCCCCCCCCCCCCGCCAGAGGGCAGGCTAGCCCCCATAGTTCCGCACTACCACGCGCCTGTCAGAGCCTCCTGCCATTCCCAGGGCACCCAGAACCCAGAGAGTGAGGCCTTGGGTGCTTTCTAGTGACAGATTCAAGGCAATTTTTCGACTTTGGGACTCAGAGTTAACATAGTTTTCATTTGTGATTATTATTTTTGTGTGGGGGCCGTAGCTTTTCTTTTGACCTATGGTTGTTTTCACTCCCGGTTCTGAAGAAGCCCCTAAATCCTAACCCTGTTGAGGACTCAGAAAGCTCTCAGAGCAGCAGTGCTGGGGGACAGTGTGGACACATGGTTTGGTTTCTCCTCTGGCCTGCTTCTGTGGCAGCCCCGCTCTGTCCTCCTCAGACTTCAGAGCAATATCTGAACAAGTGGAGAAGCGACCAGAGGGTCAGGAAGGTGGACACCGAAGAGTGACTTCTCTGGAGGGTGGCTGAGCTAGCAAGAGAGCATGTTAATCCAGCTCTGCCTGCATTAGCGATGGAGCTGAACAGGAGCCAGGGAAGGGGAGGAGGAGCAGAGATCAGGGACAAAGGAACCAAAGAGGAGATTCAGATGAAGGGAAGTAATGGGGAGGAAAGAGAAGAAACTCTAGAAGACAGGCATGTAGAAAGGAAAAGGGATGAAGTGGGCATTGGGAAAGGGCACCACCAGGGAAGGAGAGAGGGGAAGGAAAGAGGGAGGAAGAGAGGAAAGGGGAAAGGGAGAAGGGAGGAGTCAGCATGCCAGGGCTCCCCCTGCATCTGAAGAAGAGGTGGCTGGTCCAGCTTGTCAAACAGGGTGCTCACTCTTTGGCCCCAGTTTCTGCTCCCAGTGCTACTGGGCTTTGCAAGGAAGGCAGGCTGTCCCTTGGGACCTACTGGAGCCCACAGGAGGGGGGGAGAGGTAAGATGCCACCAGGTACTGTCTGAGCTGCTCCCAGCCACCAGCCTCACCACATGGTGCAAGAGGGACCCCAGAACAAAGGACGGACACAGGCCAGCATGTCTGCTGGTGGCCCTGGGCACTTAGCTCATCGCAGTGAACCACACGGCCTCCTCAACCCACGCTTTCAAAGCCTCCTTCTTCGTTTCTGGCTTTCATGTCTGTAGGAACATGAGCCAGATCTAACTCATCTCCGACAGACAATTCTGACTCACCCCGTGTCAGATTTTTAAGAGTGGCTGTGATAGAGTAAGATAGCAATGCTCCAACAAACGGACTGTTTCCTCCCACTTGACCTCAACAGTCTTATACATTTTCTTAGCGAAAACATCTTGTCTCCTTCCATTAAGCTCATAACGTGGTCTAGTAGTATACATGCGCCTTCGGTAGATGCGAAGCGATACAGAGGTCCTTTTTTTTTTTTTTAATTTTACAAGGCAAAGTCAGTGAACACATCCAACTTGACCAATACGTCTCTAAAATGTCAATCCAGGCAAAGCTTTTTCTGCCTACAGTTTGGAGCCTACGTAGTGACATTTTTAAAATGCTTTCAGTCCCTCAGTGAGGCTCTTAGAAGCTAGCCAGGGCTTACTACGTGCCAGGCACTGTGTCAGGTGTTGGAGCTAAAGGGAAGGAGAGCTTGGAGGCTGGCTGGGGAAGGACATCCATGACACAACCACAGCTAGAAACGGAGGCCAGTGCTAGAAAAGAGAGAGCAGGCTGCATGGAGAGTGTGTACCATGGGGCTTGTGAGCTCACGAATAAGTGGGAGTAACTGGAGTGGGGAGATGGGGGAGAGAAGAGGGTCTTCCCATCAATGGGAATCACCTGTGCTTGGAGGCAGGTGCCATGAGAGGTCTCCACAGGAAGAAGGAGGCAGTGTGGTTGAAGGGCAGAGAGATGGGGCAGAACAAGCATCAGTCAGTTGGAGGGGTATGAATAGACTGATGGGAGGATTATGGGTGCCTTTGGAGGACTGAGAATTTGTTAGAAGATCAGTGCAGATTTCTATGGAGACAAATGCCAGGAACTGATAGGTCTTTGAAAGGTCACTCTGGCTGCCTTTTGGCAAAGGGGTTGGTAAAAGGCACTTGCAGGTGTGAACACACCAGGTGGGAGGTGAGTGCAGGAAATCGGGTGAGGGAGCATGGGAACTTGGTCCCGGGGTATATAAGGGAGAATAGCCTTTAAGGAGTTCCACAAATTGGCACCAGCTGTGGCTTCATTACAGAGCTGGAAGGGGGAGGTGGGTGTGTCCTGGAGGTTACAGAAATTACATGAGAAAGGGAAGTCTTTTTAGATCTCTTTTTCAACTAGAGGAACTCTCACCTTATTGATAGAATTCCAGAGTGGGAACCAATGATATGAGGACATCTTTGAAATGTCTGAATATATTCTTCGACATCTTTGAAAGTGACGAGGAGACCTTGGCCTTAGGAGGCCTTGGCCCTCTTTGTAGCCAGAAAGATTTCACGTACAGATTTGAGTTCTCCATTTTAAAGTCAAGGAGTCAGTCCTTCCAAAGGACACCTCCTATCATTTTACCCTCTCATCATACCTCACGTGCTGGCATCTCCAAGACCCTCTGTTCCAGGTTGAGAGTATCCACTTTGGCCAGGCTGGTCTTGCCAAGAACACCACCACAGGAAATCTAGAGCCTATAATGCTATTAATAACATCATCTAGGACTGTGTTTGCTGCCCTCATAGCCTCTTCCCACCATGACTCACTGAAGCTTTTAACACATTGTATCCATTAAGCTATAGTTCCCAAAGGTCATCTTCTCTAGTGCCATTAATTTTTAGGGGACCAGGCAAACCTTAAACTTGTCCCCCCTAATTGGACCCCTGTTCCCCCACAATCTATTTGAAAGCCTTTCACCATGATTCTTGAATGAGATCTGAGACCACTGCTGGTACCTAACACTTCTTGGCACCTTGTCTGTTAGGTTCTTGGAAGAGGAGATGGCTATGGAGGTGAGTGGGAATGGGAGTGGGAGGATTTCTCCCTTCACTTTGCTTTTTGTGTTTTCAAATAATGGGTTTTGAGGGGGCGGGAAAGTTTAACCAGACCATTTATTTTCCATCTCCCATCGATAAAAAGTTTACCACTCCCCACTGGAAGAATTTATATCTTTCCTTTGAATCTACAGGAAAATCTCCCAAACCCAGACCACCACCATGTGGATTCAGCCATCTTCTGATTCACCTCCAGATTGTCTCCTCCTAACTGCTCAAGCCACAGGTTAAGGGCGAAATGTTCAATGCCCAAGCAATTAAGTGGGGAACACGTTTATCTAAGCAATTGCATGCAGCTCTCTATCTGCATACAGGGGGTCTCTCCCAAGCCTTTCCAACCTCAGCAAAAGAAGACAAAGCCCCAGCAGTCTGGGGTATATATCATTCATTCATTCCTGTGTTCAACACTCATGGCGGATCCCCACCAAGACAGTGGGAGAGCAAGGACTGGAGAAATCCTGGAAGCTGAAGTCTGAGGAGGATTTCAAATTCAAGTCAGAGATGAAAGAAACATCTGGACTTGGTCCTCAGGTACATGCAGTATTCTGAACTGAGGCTAGAACCAGAGACCATTCTAATGAAAGGCCTCTACAGGTGGCCTCTCACAGGTGGGCCCCAACTCAGTTTCGTGTATATTCATTCATGAAATAGCTCTTTGGGTCAACATGCAGAAGAAAACCATTTCAGAAAACTGACAATGAGGAGATGAAAGGGAAGCCAAAAGGCTTGTGAATGGGGAGAGAGGAGGAGCCAAGGCAGAAAACCAAGAATCCCTCCCTGCCCTCCTTGCTGCCAGGGAGGTCTGAGGGACTAGTTTCCACCTGGGATCCCAAGTCCAGAACAAAAGCAGCGGGGCCATGGCGGGGGAGGGAAGGGGGTCCTCAGCACGGGCGCATGGGGCTGCGGAAAGATGGGTGCTAGCGTGCCTGCTGGCGGGGGGCACCTCGCAAGGCGCTGTCCCCAGCCCGACCCCATGAGGACCCGGGTTTGGCGCAGCGTCCGGGGTGGTCCCGGTGCCCTGGGGTTCCGGGAGGCTGGGACTCCACAACCTCCCTCTCCGCCCCCAGGTCGGGTCCCCGCTTTCTGCTCCAGGTGAGGGCGCGGCGCGGTGTCACTTTACCCCTGTGCAGAGGGTAGTCCGGAGAAGCCTTGGGGCAGGGAGGGGCAGCAGGCAGCAGGAGCGGGACAGCGGAGCCTCACATGGGAGCATACGGGCGGCGAGTCCGGTGGGTCCTGCAGTCCCCACTGGGCCGCAGCACAGCACCGCGGCGCTGCCCGCCCCTCCTCTGCCAGCCCCTCCACCTCCTCCCAGACTCACAGCCACATCCTCTGTGAGCTCACTTCCAGCTTCGGCAATTAGCAAAGCGCCTTCTCCCCGCCGCCCTCCACCCGCCCCCGCCCCCTTCCCTCCTGAGTCCTCCGCAAGCTCCCTTTTCGCTTTGGCAATTAGCAAAGCCCTTTCTCCGCGCCGCCCCGCCCCCCTCCCTCCTGAGGCCCCGCCCTGGCTGGGGCGCGGGGGGAAGCCCCGGGGGCTGCAAGCTTTGCCAGCGCTGGCGCTGGGCAGCCTCCTAGCCTGGCTCCTTGAGCGGGTGTCCACCCGCGGCCTGGCTGCAAAAAGATCATCAGTCCTGTTAACCCTGGCTGCACTCTCCCGACAGTTTGCTGGCTTCCTGATTGCGCCCAAAGCCATGAACCAGCTTCCCCAGCACAGGCCTGGGCTGAGATGCCTGCCCAGGATCTGTTTGAGCAGTCTACTCATCTCCAGGCAGGGATGGCACTTCCACATGGATGTTTGGGTTTTTTTATTGTTTTTTGGTCATTGGTTATTATTACATGACCTCCAGGGTAGGTGCTCCACAAAGGGAGTGAAAACAGGATACATGATATACCCCTCACCTCCCATGCTGTCTTTCTCTTAAATAATAAGCACTGCTGAACTATCTTAGATTCTGTACCTTCTCTCCAGCCATGAACCTATCACTGTCTTTAACTCTTGAAAACTTCATTAGACAAATTAATGTGGTGAAGGAAGCAATATGAGAAAGCCTATTAATCTGATGAGCATGGAACTGAACAAACCCTATAGATACTTTCCCTTTGATTTCTAGCCTATCAATACCTACAGTGAGTCACATACACTCAAGATTATTGTTTTTATTGTATACTTCATATATTCATTGATTTTGGACTCGTTATCATTTCGTTGAAGTGTTAAACTATGGTAATAAACAAACTTTTAATTAACTTTTCCTCCTATGATACAAATATAACTTGCACTTGAGCTTTAGCTAATTTTATGTTCTAAAATTGCCAAAACAAAATGATCAAGGTTTCTAGATTATTTACTGTATTTTCTACTATATAATATTGTTCTATCTCTTCTGTATAAAGAAAATGAATGCTTGGGGCTCTTGGGTGGCTCAGTGCATTAAAGCCTCTGCCTTCTGCTCAGGTCATGATCCCAGAGTCCTGGGATAGAGCCCCACATCAGGCTCTCTGCTCAGCAGGTACCCTGCTCCCCTTCCTTTCTCTCTGCCTGCCTCTCTGTCTACTCGTGATCTCTGTCTGTCAAATAAATAAATAAAATCTTTAAAAAAAGAAAATGAATGCTTGATAACTAAATGAATGCTTTACTGAACAAATTAAATATGGCAATAGCATTTTATTTTATCATGCTTCACATATTAAATAATAATATTATATCACTAGTCTACAAATAATCTACTCGCATAGTCATTTGGAAGCTTTTAGCAAAAGAATTCTTCCTCCTGATTGTAGTATAAAAGCCACAGAAATATACAGAAGACTCCTAGGATAGAAAGTTAAATCCAGTTATCCGTGATGCCTTGAGGAGGACCTGACCTATGTATGTCCTGGGATGCACTAGTAACTGTTACATGTGATAGGATTATATTTAATATATACAGTTTCATTTATTTCACAAAGGACATATAAATTTGAGAATAAAATATTTGATGAATCTATAAAGTCTATATCTATTTGTAACTAATGTGGTAGAACTAAGATGTTAATTTGAAAAAAAAATTCATTGAACACATACACATATTCAAATGTTTTTATATATATAAACAGCATTATTTATTTATTTAAATAAATGCATTGTCAGTAAAATCCATTTACTTATCAATCATAAGGGTAATTTTAAGTACTAAGAATAAGAAATATGTGAAAAGATAAGTGTTCAAGAATGCAGTTTGTGGTAATTAATACAATATGATAGGCTCATGAAAAAGATATATTACTTGAACTTAAAAGCTTCTATAATTAAGCGATGACCACTTGAAATTTGTAATTAGTCTTGCTGCAGTTTTTTTTTGCACTTATTGCCCTTCCCCAGAAGTTCATTAAGAATTTCTGTGAATGTCCTTATGTTTAATCTCATTCATAGATTCCACTGCTGCTCACAAAACAAAGCCAAAAAGAGAGGTAACTCTATGTGGCACTCCATCCACAAGCAATACATTCATAAATAATTAAAAAGCTCTCTACTTCATTTGTTACCCTTTCAGCTGATAATTTAAATGAGTAACTGAGGCCATTTTATCAGCACTTTTAATAGAATGGGACTCAGAAACTTCACAGTGTTATTTAAGAAGAAATGCTCACGTGTTAAGGTTTTTATTTTTTTAAATCAACAAAATAATTTTCAAATATTAAAAGCAAATGTCTCCTTTTCCTCCAAGTTTCCTTGCTATGTCAAAGTTACAAATAAATACATTAAAATCGTATTTTGAGTAGTAGATAAAAACAAAAGTTTTGAAACTGTGGGTTGAGTGTCTGGGTTAACTTGTATAAATATCTGAACTCAATGTATTTAGACTTTATTAGATTTTTTTTTTAGACTATTTAAAAATACATGCTGTATAATGACAACATTATTTTATTCATTTTAATAAATAAATTATTTAATTTAATTATGTTTAGATATTTATTTATTAAATTAATGATTTAATATTTAATAATCTAAATTTGAAATATTTTAAATTCTAAAAATATTTATTTAATTAAATTGATATATTTAATATAAATATTTAATAAATTATTTAACCATTATAATAATTATGCAATACATTATGTATTGTGTAATAATTGCATTTTAATAAATAAATAAATGTATTATTTACATTATTTTATTATATTTTATTTAGTTGACAAAGAGAGGGAGAACGCAAACAAAGGGAGCTGCAGGCAAAAGGAGAGGGAGAAGTGGGCTCCCAGCTGAGCAGAAAGTTGAACCTGGGGTTCCATCCCATGACCCTGAGATCACCACCTGAGTCGAAGGCAGATGCTTAAGTGACTGAGCCATCCAGATGCCCAAGGCTTTGTATTCTTCGCTTCTAAATATTGATGCTCCTTCATCTCTGGAGTTAGTAAATTGATGTTGAGAATTCATATCAAAGAATTGATAGTAGCTGTTAAACAGAAACATGTAATTTAGGGGAAAAAAAGAGCAGAAGGAAGAGAAAGGCCAAAAGTCAAAAGCACATTAATATAAAATTTAATTAGATAAAAAAGCTGATATTCCTGAAGGGGGCTAATAAAAGAGCTGCAAAGAGCTGATAGGATTAGGAAAATTGTCCGCTCCTGGTCATTTCATAATTTTCGACTATTCCTTATTAATAAATATACTTAGTTCCAGAAACACAATCACATAAGAACATTTCCACCAAGTTTCCTCTAACAGCATTTACAAATTAGACGTTCAAACAATGCAGTTCATTACATGTTGCATCTGTATCTTAAAGTTTAAACACTTTCTGTGACACATTTTCTAACAATTAAAATTAAAAAAAAATATATATATATACATATATATCTATGTATATATACATATACCTTATCCCTAAATGGAAAAAATATATATATAGAGAGAGAAACCTTATCCCTAAATGAAACCTTTCTTTGTTTATTAGCATAAGTAGGTAAATTAGCAACAACAACAACAACAAACAGCTAATATTATAGAGGTAGGAACAATTTACCTTTTCAGTCATTGCTATTTTCTAAAAATTCCTATTTTATTTTTTTCTCAAGTCTGTCATAATAATTTTCTAAATCTCCTGCCTTATTCAATTTTTTTCTTTTAGTGGAAATCTCTATTTCATATTTATTTTCTCTTCCTCCACTCTTTGCTCTAATAATTCAATGTATTATTAGATTTTCTGTTTTTCTCTTTATCCAGATATATCTTTTCTTTCTTTCTTTCTTTTTTTATATAATTTGATTTGCTGGCATTTTACATCAGTACATGCTTTCTTATGGATGTTAGAAATGTCTGTGGAACTACTAGAAGAATAAACTTTTTTACCTTTAAGAAGTTTACAGTCTAGAGTGCCTGGGTGGCTCAGTTGGTTAAGTGTCTTCCTTCAGCTTAGGTCATGATGCCAGGGTACTAGGATCCAGTCCTGCATCAGCTGCCTGCTCAGCAAGGAGTCTGGTTCTTCCTCTCCCTCTGCCCCTCCCTCTCTCACTCTAATAAATAAATAAAATCTTTAAAAAAAAAACTTACTGAAATCTGAGACTGAATTACTAAATTCAGTCTTAATAGAAGACAGCTAAACAAAGCAATGATCACAACTGGAAAATTTAGCGAGATCATGGTTTAACATTTTTGGTTGACACAGGACCTCTTTCAGTAACAACTTTCCCTAAATATCAATTTCTTTTTAAGGCAAAAAATTTTGACAAGAAATCCAGATCCTTCTGATCATTTTCATATCAATTTAAGGTGACATCCTCAGAGTATATAATCAAATATGTAATTATTCTATCTGTTGCCTTGTATATTGCCTGTATCTTTTTCAGACTCAAAGTTCCATTGAGGTAGAGTTTTTTTTTTTTAAAGCAGAGATTTTTTTTTAAGTGTTTGATATATACAAGATGCTTAATAAGTGTTTACAAAGCCTATGTATTACAGAAGCCTTAAACAGGCTTTAAAATAATGTAGGTGATATTAGTGGTCATATCAAACAATTTTTAGGTTTCAGTCATCTAAATAACTACATTTCTCAGAGACAGAGAAACATACAAATGGTCTGGGTCCAGTAGGATAATGCTAGCATGTGTTGTAAATTCTTTTATATGACCTTATTCTTGCAAGAATTGGTTATGTGGCAGAAAAAAAGGTATCACTATCTTATACTTTATTATTTAAAGAGATTTATGGAAGTCTTAATTTCTTACACTACCCCTTTGTTTCAGTGGACCCAATTTCCGTGGTAATGGTGAGAGGAAAGTAGGCAATTTAGGCAGCAGCAAAAATCTCCTACAAGGCACTATAAAATAAGGCTTGTTCTAGATCATGGATCTGTCCAAAGGGGAATGTTAAGGGGTAGAATGGATGATGGATGCATTGTGGACTTATAACTTTAAGATTAATACTGTTATGCCCCAATAATGGGTCTATGATTAAAGGAGCGAGACTGATGTAAAGCAAAGGTCAAGCAAAGCTTTATTTCATGCCAAGCATCAAGAATCTAACCGAACGTTTGGGGCCACACCTCTTATGAGAGAAGGAAACCCTTTGCTGTTTCACAGTCTAGCTTTTAAGGGCAAAGGCCATGCAGTCAGGCCTGGCCACGCACAGGTGACCAATGAGATTTTAACACACACAGGAAACTCCACAGTGAGGCTAGGTGACCAATTGAGGTTCAATTTACCCTAGTATAGACATTTGACCCAGCCTATTACACCTTGATTAGGATTAGTGCCAAAAAGGTTCCCAAAGAGCAGAGGAGTGGGGCATACTCCTTAGTATCTAGGGAGACAATATGCAAACGCCGCCCCCCCCCCTTCCGCTCATTGATGTCTCCACCTGGCCTGACCCACCCTTGTATATGGGCTTTGTTAACTGGAGCTGATTTCCAGGACTTGTTTTTAAGTGAATCCCCTGGGGGAAGGGGAGCAAGGACAGTTTAAGGGTTAACCTCAATGAAAGCCTCTTGCTAAAATATAAAAATATAAAATAGGTCCTTACATTACAACAACTCAGTAGGGAAAGTCCCAGTGTGGTGATAAAAAAAGTGAGGTAACTTGCATTGCACATTTTTTTTTTAAAAAAGTGTAAGTTGTATTATTCTGTGCCATGACATCATACTTTATCTTCATCTCTGTCTACTAGTTTAAAACTAGTTAAACAAATTCAACAATTTTTTAAAAAATATTTTATTTATTTATTTAAGAGCAAAAGCCAGAGAGAGAGAGAGAGAGAGCATGAGCAATATGGGGCTCGATCCCAGGACTCTTGAGATCCTGATCTGAACCAAAGGCAGACACTTAACTGACTAAGCAAATGAGACTCCCACAAACTCAACAATTTTATAAACTTTTTATTTGTTGGGGTGCCTGGCTGGAACAGTCAGTAAAATATATAAATCTTGATCTTGGAGTTGTACGTTTGAAATCCACCTTGGGTGTAGAGGTTTTATTTAAAAATAAAATCTTTAAAAAAATTTTTTTTCATTTTTTTATTTAAGCCATTGTATGGCAGTGTTGATCACTATATTGTACACCTGAAACTAATATTAACCTTATTTTAACTAACTACAATTTAAATAAAAACTTTAAAAATAAAATAAAAATAATAATCATAAAAATAAAAAAGAGGAAAAATTATTTGGCAGGCAATTTTCTTAATTGCATTATTATTTATTATTATCATAGTCTGTGTGTGTCGGTGGGAAGTGGCTGGTATTACAGTGAGTTCCATATCTGTGTTACACTGAGGTCCATGTCTGTAGTCAGTCTTTTTTTTCTTTTAGTTTATTTTCAGGGATCCAAAATTCATTGTTTATGCACCACACCCAGTGCTTCATGTAATAAATTCCCTCCTTAATACCCACCACTGGGCTCACCCAACCACCTGCCACCCTCCTCTTCAAAACCCTCAGTTTGTTTCTCAGAGTCCACAGTCTCTCATGGTTTGTCTCTCCCTCCGATTTCCCCCAGCACACTTCTCTCCATCTCCCAGTGTCCTCCACGTTATTCCTTATGTATTGATTCTTATAAGAACTTTTATTTCTTTCCCTATTCTGCTTTGCATATGCTTACCTTAGATGTTAAAATGTTATAAACCTCTCCTGCCTGGTCCATTTTCTCTCTCTTCTCTCATGATTTCTCATGCTCTCCCTGCCAACCCCACATGCCTTACAATATCTGGATATGACTAATTTCTTCCTGAGCTACTTTATTCTACTCTGCCATATGGTTGCCCTTCCCTCTTCTGTACCATAACTTCTATCCCCTGCATTTGTGCTTTAAGAATACCTAATTCTTTTCACTGCATCTGTATCTTTGAGGTCAATACTCAGTAGTGCAATTGCTAGGTCATAGGCTAGCTCTATTTTACTGGAAAGAAGGGCCATATGCACCCCAGTGTTCATAGCAGGAATGTCCACTATAGCCATTCTGTTGAAAGAGCCAAGATCCCCTTCAACAGACAAATGGATAAAGAAGATGAGATCTATGGATACAATGGAATATCACTCAGCCATCAGAAAGGATGAATACCCAACTTTTGCATCAACATGGATGGGAATGTAGGTGATTATGTTAAGTGAAATAAGTCAAGCAGTGAAAGTCAATCATCATATGGTTTCACTTATTTGTGGAACCTAAGGAATAGCATGGAGGACATTAGGAGAAGGAAAGGAAAAATGAAGTGGGGGGATTGGAAGGGGAAATGAAACATGAAAAACTATGGACTCCAAGAAACAAACTGAGGGTTTTAAAGATGAGAAGGATGTGGGGATGGGTGAGCCTGGTGATGGGTATTAAGGAGTGCACATATTGCATGGGGCATTGGGTGTTTTACAGAAACAATGAATCATGGAACACTACTTCAAAAACTAATGATGTATTGTATGGTAACTAACATAACATAATTAAAAAAAAAAGGAGGGGGACAATACCTAACACTCAATCTTTGCTAGTTTCTTGTTTACCTCCTTTTAAGAGTAAGCTCATTAGTGTTTTTTGTTTCTTTGTTTGTTTTTGTCTCAACTAAAAGAAGAAAAATAATACGCATTATTTTGAAAACTTTTTGAACAGTGTACAAAGGTTAGTAAGGTCCACAATGTCTCATCTCTTCTTCCTCCTAACATGGCTAAGATGAAAAACCCTTTATCTGGGAAAAGATCATTCTACTGCCACCTTGTGTAAGATTTTGGCTTTAGCTTAGATTATCCTTTCTTTCCTTTTCTGAAAATAAGTTGAAAATATTAATAGCCTCAGTTTCTTCTTCCAAAATATGACTGCTTCTTTACCAAGTGCAAAAGCAACCCATTTGACCATAGTAAACAGCTTGGACCTACTTTTTTTGGCTCACTGTTTTAGTGAGACAAGTGGAGTGAAGATGACACACCATTTCCAAATGTATTAATAATTGGTAGACCATACTTATAAATTGAAGTTTTGTTGCCATTAAACTATGACCAGACTCGCTATAATTACAGAGGTAAATTCTTTATATTTACTATATTTGAAATTACCATATAATACCAAAATAAAATTATGATTATGTGAAGAGTCTGTAATATTAAGAAGATGACTTTGAAATGATTGCTTATCTAAATGAAATTTCCCATTTTATAATCTTGTATAAGCTTCCGTTGTCATTTCCTATTTAAAATCTATTAGAAGGCACTCTTATTTTCCCTTAAGTGGGAAGTCAAATGTGGAACAAATTCATCCCAAAGGAACTGATTCTATATTCCACTGAAGACCAGGTGGCTTCCATGTGGCATTTTGCCTCTTGCATATTGTTCATCTCCTACAACAAATGGGGGTATGCTCTTTAGTAAACTAATTCAACTCAATTAGAGGCATTGTCTTCAAGGGATAACATCATAGAGACTAGAATCAGAATCATACTTTTGGGAAAATTGGGCCCAGGATTTTTGTTTTGTTTTGCTTTGTTTTAAGATTTTATTTATTTATTTGACAGGCAGAGACCACAAGTAGGCAAAGAGGCAGAGGGGGGGGGGAAGCAGGCTCCCTGCTGAACAGAGAGCCTGATGCAGAGCTTGATCCCAGGATCCTGAGATCATGGCCTGAGCCGAAGGCAGAGGCTTAACCCACTGAGCTACCCAGGGGCCCCTGGGCCCAGGTTTTGATGGCTTCTTTCCTCAATCTTATAAAACCTATTTGAACTCTACTGGATGCCAGAACTGCTTAAAAATATTTGGTCCCTTGTAATTTTGACCTTCCAGTATTCAATGCACCTGATCCATGTAATATCCTATAGTATTTTTGTCAAATGAAGACTCTCAAAGTGTGTTTCTTGGGAGACACTTTTCAATTGGTTGCTTACATTTCTGCATTTATTATTTGTTCTAGGCCATCCTTTGAAGATGGTTGTATTGAATAGACTTGGAAGACAGAAATAGTATCTTTTTTTTTAACTTAACCTGTTGTGTTTGCAAATATTATCTGCCTCTGTTTTGATTCTTCTTGTGGGAACTGAGGCTCAGAACTGATATATAACTCCCACCCCTACACACACACACACACACACAAACACAAATACACACACACACACAAATACTGTTAATATTCTGGGTACCTCTATTGCTATGAATAATAAACTATATTATTTCTGAACCATGAGTCTGTGTCTTCTATCAACACCCAAGAAACTACGGCAGACTCATACACCAGCTTTCAAATAAGGGAAAATAATCTCAGATGCTTTATATTTTTTGATAGTGTTACCTACTTCTGAACATATGACTGAACACATATAAAGCTGGAGCCCTGACCATTTAGAGCTTCTTCTGTGGAAGAACTATGCATTCACTAGTAAACAAAAGTAGATTCATCTTTTTTTTTTTTTTTTCCTCCTGACACCATTTCCTCTCTCACACTGTTGCTCAAATTGGATGGAGTCTAAGGTCCTTTGAGGAAATTTTTGTTTAATGACTCAAAATAAAATAGGAAGAGTCTAAAGTGCTAAAAATACTTCTAGATAAAAGGTATAAGATAATGCCAGAAAGGATAGTAATTTTATCTAACAACTGCCTGTTCACCACTTTTTTGTTCATTAACTAATCTCCAAATTCCTGACTAAATCCCTTTTGTAAGCCAGAATGTGAGCTAAAAACTGGGATTTTAAAAAATTTTCATTTGAAATCCAGTTAGTTAACATATATGGTTGTATTAGTTTCATGTGTATAATATAACATATAGCACTCAGTGCTCATCATGACAAGTGCTCTAATTAACCCCCATCACTTATTTAATCCATCACTCCTTTCAGATCCCCTCAAGTAACCATCAGTTTGTTCTCCGTAATGAAATGTCTGTTTCTTGCTTTGTTTCTCTTTCTATGTCTTATTATTTCCCCTTTGCTTGTTTGTTTTGTTTCTTTTATTCCATATATGAGTAAAGGTATTTGTCTTTCTCTGACTGACTTATTTCACTTTTAGCATTATACTTTCTAGTTCCAACCATGTTATTGCAAATGGCAAGATTTCAGTCTTTTTTATGGCAGGATAATATTCCATTGTATATACATACCACTTATTCTTTATTTATTCATCAATTGATGGATACTTGGGCGCTTTCCATATCTTAGCTTTATAAATAATGCTGCTATAAACATAGGGGTGCTAGCATCCCTTTGAATAAGTTTTCTTATATTCATTGGGTAAATACACACCAACAGGATTGTTGGATAACAAAGGACTTCTATTTTTAAATTTTATGGAAATTCCATACTGTTTTCAAATATGGCTGTATCAGTTTGCATCACCACCAACAGTTCACAATTGTTACTTTTTTTTTTTAAGATTTTATTCATTTGACAGAGAGAGATCACAAGTAGAGAGAGAGAGAGGAGGGAGCAGGCTCCATGCCTGGCAGAGAGCCCGATGTGGGACTTGATCCCAGGACCCTGAGATTATTACCTGAGCTGAAGGCAGAGGCTTAACCCACTGAGCCACCCAGGCAGCCCCCACAAGTGTTACTTTTTCACATCCTCTCCAACACCTTTTGTTTCTTGTAGTGTTGATTTTAGCCATTCTGACAGGTGTGAGGTGGTATCTCTTTCTAGTTTTGCTTTGCAATTTCCTGATGATACATGATGATGGACATCTTTTCATGTATCTACTGAACATTTGAATGTGTGCTTTGGGGAAACACTTGTTCATGTCTTCTATCCATGGTTTTATTGGATTATTTGTTTTTGGATGTTGACTAAAAACTGGATATTAAGTAACACACAAGACAGGTTTCCTTGAGCTTAAATTTTATTTGCATGAGTATCATTAACAGGAAAAAATATGCATATGTGTATGTACAAGTGTGTTTATGTATACATCTATCTATCTATCCTCTATCCCCTGTCTTCTAATTGTGGTAAATCCTGTAAGGTGGGGAACGGGATAGTCTGAAGAAATATGCTTCTGGATATGCTGGGTAAGCAAATTTAATTGCACTCAGATGCATTGGATATAAGTGAATCACTCAAATGAGTTATTTAATATTATATAGAAACAAATTAAAAGTTTATGTAGTTGAAAATAATAGGTAGTTAAAATAATTTTTTTGTTTGTTGTTTTTGTGTCTTTTTTTGTTTATATATACTATGGTGTGAATGTTTATGTCTCCCAAAATCATATTATGGAATCTAACTCTGGAAGTGATAGTATTAAAACTTAGGGGCCTTTGGGAGGTGATTAGGTCATAAGTGGGATTACAGTCCTTTTAA
The DNA here is from genome assembly GCF_964662115.1 of Mustela nivalis. NCBI lineage: Eukaryota > Metazoa > Chordata > Mammalia > Carnivora > Mustelidae > Mustela > Mustela nivalis. The sequence goes on from NW_028136331.1 coordinate 537,340, forward strand.
AGGAGACCCCAGTGAGTTCTCTTGATTCATTCATCATGTACGTTTACAGTGAGAAGATAGCCATCTATGAGGAAGTGGGCTCTCCCTGGATCTGCCCATTCCTTAATCTTGAACTTCTCCGTTCTAGAACTGTGAGAAATAAATTCCTGTTCTTTATAAGCTATTAAGTCTATATCATGTCCGTTATAGCAGCCTGCATGCAGAAGGACACTATGACCTAAAATGAGAGCAATAAATATAAAGTTTCAGTAAAGTCAGTTGATACAATGTTTTGTTTTTTTTTTTTTACTTAGAGAAGACATGCTGCTTCATGTTAAACCTTGATATTGTATATGTTTCTTGAAGGGCCACTTCTTACTCCTTTGTGTGTTTTCCACAAAGTCCAGGATGATGCCTTACATAAAGGTAATATTTTATAAATACTGTTGGAAATATATACTTCTCTAAAATCTTATTTTGCCTACAGATTACTTGGATCCACTTTGTCTTGTGTAGAATATTTGAAATATATTAAGTACAGAATGTCTCTCTAAATAACATTTAGAATCATCATTAGTTTATGACTCCTGACTCATTTGTTTATGCAGTGATACTTACTTCAAGAACACTGAAGTTTGTAATATATTTTGAATTAATCACCAAGCTAATTTATTTTAACTTATGAAAAAATAATTTCTCATGTTGGTTTTATTCTGCTCTTATGTTATGGTCATGACATTTTCATTAAAATAAAGTAGAAAATAGAAGTAAATAATTAATGAAAAATAAAAAATAATAAATAAAAAATAAAAGCAAATCTCTTGTGAAATGTTAAACTTTTCTTACTTATTTTGTTTTGCTTTTCCTCTACCATGCTGGCAAAGCTGTATGTTGCAGATAAGTATAATTTTCTAGGTGCTAGGTTTGTTACTTTTACTAAAATTTTCAAAATATAAGGAGTTGAATAGTCATGGATTGTTTATTAAACTCCTTATCTACACATATAAAAATAAAACAATGATGGTGACCTGGGTATTTCTAAAATTGTATTCTGTTTTTCCATATTATGGTTTACAATGTAATTAATAAAGATTCTGCATATATTAACATCCATCCCCTTCTATCTCATCTGTATGTCCATACAGAGCATGTATGATTTCTATTCATTTCTATGTTGTGGTGAAGAGATTGTCTGAAGTAGCCTATATTTATGCAGGTAGATCTTAAGCTACGGTGCTCTTGTTTATTTGCTTGTTCGTGATCAGTATGTCTGAAAGATGATAACTATTGCATCAGGTGTGACGATTAAAAAATATTATTGTTGCCTGATACACTGTGATGAAATAGGTAAGTCGATTCATAATTTGTTAATTAAATTAGAAAAGAAATTCCTTTGGATTTGTTCTTTATTAAAGTTTTTTTTTAACGAATTCCTTGGGATGTTTTTTGTGTAATATATATCACATGCCTCAACCTTTAAATTTGAATGTAGAAAAGAGTTATCAGAATGAGCCTAGAAAATATTGTTATGGGGGCGCCTGGGTGGCTCAGTGGGTTAAGCCGCTGCCTTCGGCTCAGGTCATAATCTCAGAGTCCTGGGATCGAGTCCCACATTGGGCTCTCTGCTCAGCAGGGTGCCTGCTTCCTCCTCTCTTTCTGCCTGCCTCTCTGCCTACTTGTGATCTCTCTCTGTCAAATAAATAAATAAAATCTTAAAAAAAAAGAAAACATTGTTTTGAAATATTTTTGTTCTGTTATATTATGTTAACTTAGGAAATAATGGTAGTTATTTTTATTAGCATTTCCTACTTTCCACATGCCCTTACAGATGAGATATCATGTTTTTCCTACTCTTTTTATCGTGGTTGTTATATTCTTCATGATCAATAACAATCAATGAAAATTCCTAACATTAATTTTCTTTGGGAAAGTGATATTTTAGCAAGAATCCATGACCAAAAATTTTAGCTGTTGTTCTTCCAGGAGATGAGACTATCAATGTTCCCGAAATTTCAAGAAATTTAACTTATTAATTGTGTTGGTTGATGTTTATTGTCTCTGAACTTAGAGGTGCATAATTCAATTTAAAATTTATTTTGGGGGCGCCTGGGTGGCTCAGTGGGTTAAAGCCTCTGCCTTTGGCTCAGGTCATGATCCCAGGGTCCTGGGATCGAGCCCCGCATCGGGCTCTTTGCCTAGCAGGGAGCCTGCTTCCTCTTCCCTCTCTCTCTGCCTGCCTCTCTGCCTACTTGTGATCTCTATCTGTGAAATAAAATAAATAAAATCTTAAAAAAAACGGAGTCCACCTTATGGGGGTGCTTATCTGAAATTGAGGGACATTATAAAAAAATAAAAAATAAAATTTATTTTGAATTGAAAACAAGATCTTACTGAAGTTTAGGCATCCCACTTTATATCAGGCCTCCAGTACATTCTAATTTATTTATAGAAAATATCATAAACATGAATGACACTTTTCCTATTGCATTTATATGAAACTGCAATGACTCAATGATGTCAGATTTGAAAAGCACTACCTTTCTATAATTTCTGTTTCCTAGGAGGAATGGATATACCATTTTAGCACAATTATCCAACAGTATTCAAAACCACCATGAATTTTAAAACATAGTTATTACATCCTAAAAATCAAGTATGAAAATGTATAAACAACCAAATCTCTATCTGTAAATGAAATACTCCCACACAGACGGGTTTTAAAACTTTCTAACTTAAGGAATTTGATAGCACAGACTCAGGGTAGTAGTTTCAGTGCCTACAGTATACTTTCAGGGAGAGAGTAATGTAAGCTCTGAGTCACTTTCTGCCTAGAGATGACCTAATAGTGGTTCTGGCATTGTTTGTTTGTTTTTGAAAATACGTTCCTGGGCGTCATTCAGAAAATGCAGAGTTTGGCATCTATATAAATTAAGGATGATCTTTTTGAACTTTTGTCTTTCATTACATCAAATTACCATAATTGGACAGAAATTCCACTAAATTAAGCATTGTTAGGAAATGTGTAAATTGGAGCTACTCAAATTAGTTGCTCTTTGAACTATGTGCTGTTGGTTCAGGATTAGATAAGGAGTTTGAAGGCAAACCTAAATCATTGCTTCCTTTTTTGAGAGATTCTCAGCATATTTTCTTAAAATTAGCTGAAATAAACAATGTGTTTAGTCGCAAAGTGATTTGCATTTTTGCACAAACTCCCTATCTCCTTGAGAATTATAACAAATATTTCATGAAACATCATTGATCTTTACTTTGTTACACTGCTGTAAAGTACATTCAGAGTTGCCAGTTAAAGGTGTTAGTGTTGAGATGAAATGTCATGCATTTTTCTTCACTTCCATGCAAATGAACACAGTAATTTATTAAGACACAATGAAGAAAAAAAAAATTGACAATGAGTTCCAGATTTCAAAAATCACTTGCCATTCAATCCAAATTGTGAGTTTGATCGGTTACTGAACACTTTATAATGCACCCCCGGTAATTTTACAGAGATTACTTTTTTCTTACCAATTCTTGATTATTCTGTCTTGCAATGCAGAGAAAGCTAACTAATTTAAAGAGTGCTGTGAAGTGTGTAAACCTGGTGATTCACAGACCTGTACCCCTGGGTATAAAAATATATGGTTATAAAAAATAAAAATTAAAAAAAAAGAAAAAAGAAAAAAGAAAAAAAATAAAATAAACTTCCGTTAATTTTGATTGTTATAAACTTAAAATTGACTTATTTCCATATACAGAGTTTAAAATGTTCACAATTTACATTAAATATATATTCTGTGTATACCTTGGAAAAATTATACTGAAAATTGAAATTAAAATGATGTTGTATATAGCTGCAAGAAGCCGCCTGTCCCATTTCATCTTACTATATAAGTTGTGTAGGTAATTTATAAAATCCCTGCTGCATAACAAATCTATTTTTTGTTGGAATGGGTAGTAATGTTTCTTCTTATTTCGAAATAAGAGTTGGTCTATGAGTGCCTCTGCAACTGTATTTTTCCTAAGTGGCTTCATGGTCTTGAACTGAGAAAGCTCAGAGCATTAAACATCAAAGTAATATATTTTGACATAATTAGACATCAAGGAAATGCAATTAAAATGACACTGAGATATCACTACACACTTACCAGAATGGCTAAAATAAAATATAATGACAAGCCCAAAAGAAAATATATACCATTTGATGATACACAATGGCAAGTTGTACCATAACTTAACCATCTCAGACTAGTGTAGTGTTAAATTTGTTTTTCTAAGCCATGTTTTGGGTCACTTACCACTTTTCAAGGATATAAAGTGCTATCATTTTACTTAAAACTGTGAAATTTGGTCAGATTTAAATTTCAATTTATGTTAAAACATTCTGTAAACTGTGTTAGACTTTGACATTTGTTCCCTCAGTTCAGTGAATAACACTGTATCATATTCTGAAAAATATGCTAATTTTTTATTATTTTGAAAAATATCCCTTTTTCCTCTTATGGTAATTATTAATATGAATTAATAGTAGAATTTGATATGGTCCAATATGACCATAAATACTTTATTGTATATTATCAAATTTAATAATGAATATAATGTACTTCTTTGGACAATTTTTAAAGACCAGTCTACTCTTAAAACAAAAAAAATGGAGATGCACTTCTTTAGTTCACACAATTTCATTTTATTATATATGACCTCAGATAAATTTCAACAAATCATAATTTATTAAAATCATGTCTACTTAAAAATCTCATAGAAGAGTTAAACCATCAAAAATAAAAATAAACACACACAACACACACACATCACCCATGTATTGGCAAATCACAATTGCTGTAACAATACATTAGGCATTCCACAGTTAAGGGCTATCAAAATTTCCATCAGTGACAAAAAGATTTGTATCCAAATGGACTGATTTTCCAGAATCCAAGAAAAAGTCTCCTAGGATTTATTTAAAGGTAAGTATTTGAACAAATACTTCTTAAATTTAGGAAATTCAGAACATACGATTAAAGAATATTTGCAGTGCAGACTATATTCAATCCTTCCTTCAAAATGTGCCTTTGAGTACATAATTCTGTTTTCTCGATCTAAATTGAGCTGTCTTCCAAGGAAGTTTTCCAAAATGTGTGTCTCTGTGTGATAAATGTTCTAAGACCTAACATGCTTCATTGTATTTTTACTGTGCTCTCAAATTTAATCAATAATTTGGATTGATGTATAATACCTAGTTTCAAATATCTTTTCCATCTATAAAAACTCCCAGCTGTCTCTTTATATGCTATTACTATTGAGAATTGTGCTGTCAGTATTATTCTTGTACATTTTAGGTGATCTGTTCTTCTCTTGGGCATCATTTATGCTCTTCTCTGTTTTTGATATTCTTAAAACTCACCATAATGTATATGAGTGGTTTTTTGTGTGTGTAGTTTTTGTTTTGTTTTGTTTCTGATATCTCATGTTTGGCATCATTTTAAGTCTGGTATCTTTTATCTTTCTTTAATTCTCCAAAATTTATCTCAGTACTTATTTAAATATTTTCTTTATTTTTTTTTCTCTTCTGCTGTATTTGGGCAGAAGTCATTAATTTGTTTGTTTGTTTTTCCCAACTCATTTATTCATTTTACAGCTATATTCATCTTAGTCTCCATTTATTGTATTCTTTATTTCAACAATTTTCACTTAATTTATATTCACAGTATAGTATCTTTCTTTTCCTTGTATATGTATATCATTATTTTATCATATACTTTTAAGCTATTTTTAAAAATATTTTATTTATTTATTTGACAGTGAGAGATCACAAGTAGGCAGAGAGGCGGGCAGAAAGAGAGGAAGGGAAGCAGGCTACCTGCTGAGCAGAAAGCCCGATGTGGGGCTTGATCCAGGACTCTGAGATCATGACCTGAACGGAAGGCAGCGGCTTAACCCACTGAGCCACCCAGGCGCCGCTTTTAAGCTATTTTTTAAAAGTACAGTCATTCTTTTTTTTTTTAAGTTTTTCTTTATTTATTTATTTGACAGAGAGAGATCACAAGTAGACGGAGGGCAGGCAGAGAGAGAGAGAGAGAGAGAGGGAAGCAGACTCCCTGCTGAGCAGAGAGCCTGATGCAGGACTTGATCCCAGGACCCTGAGATTATAACCTGAGCTGAAGGTAGTGGCTTAATCCACTGTGCCACCTAGGCGCCCCTAAGCTATTTTTTTAATTCCTGTTCCAATAACACTTGGATTGGCATATAAAGTTAACCACATCATATTTTTTAGGTAAGTAATTGTACTTTTTATGTGCATAGTTATTTTGGTCCATAAGTTCAGCTCTTCTTAGGATCATCAAATCTCTGTAAAGTCTGGGTATGCTAGGATTTCCTAAGCAACAATAAAATACATTGAAACCTGGTAGCTTAATTATAATAATGTTTTCTTTCTCAATCATTCACAATAGTATTCCATTCTGAGTAGCTTCCTTCTATTTTGCAGCTATAGTGTTTGGAAAAACTTGAAATGTGATATCACTGTGATAATGTGAATTGGTCAGGGTTTTTCAGAGAATCGGGAAGAGAAAAAAAGGAAGATATTCTCCAGGGCAAACTCTAGAAGTGACTATTAAAACATTTTTTCAAATTCAATTGAACAAAACTCAGAAATGCCATCTCCAGTGAAATACAAAAAAGATTATATATAGTTCTGGGCACACACATCTCATTTGACCCAATGATGTATATCAATGAAAGACTGAAGGCCAATCACCACTCCATGGGAGAATTTAAAAATAAATTTACTAATGAGGCCAAGAATTCAGAATCACCAATACTTCAGAACTAATAATAACTGCCTTCACTTGATGTTATTCTATAAGATAAATCCTACGGTCAAGTTTCAATTTTAAATTCTTAAATCCTTATGAAGAAGCATCATTTGGAGGGAGCAGTTTTCATAATTTATCATCCATCAGCCTTTTTTAAAAGATTTTATTTATTTATTGGACACAGAGAGAGAGAAAGAGAGCGAGAGAGAGAGATCACAAGTAAGCAGAGAGGCAGGCAAGCAGGGAGGGAAGCAGGCTTCCTTTTGAGCAGTGCCCGATGTGGGGCTGGATCCCAGGACCCAGAGACCATGACTTGAGATGAAGGCAGAGGCTTAACCCACCACCCACATGATGAGAGAGCCACTCAGGTGCCCCTCATCCATCAGTCTTAATTGATTGGAGGAAAATGTGTGGAGGAATAATGCCTTAGGGAGCTAATCTCTCTAAAGAATTTTCAAGTCTTTACCCCTTCAAGGTTTTGTACAGTTCTGATAGCCTCTAAACATCCAGCGGATTTCTACAGTGACAGGCCTGTTAAAACCTGTCTTCAAACCAGGAATAGAGCTTGAAACATACCAGTCAAGGGCAACTTTGAGTATTTTAAGGCGTTTATCATCATTTCTTTGTTTTTGGTTAATATCTGAAATAGTTCCATATTACACTTGGATAATTTCTCCAGAGCTGACTTTAAAGGAGGCATTCAGTTCCAGCTAGTTCCATATTTTGGCAAGAACTATACTTCTATATTAAAAAAAAAAAAAACATATTTTAGGGCGCCTGGGTGGCTCAGTGGGTTAAAATCTCTGCCTTCGGCTCAGGTCATGATTCCAGGTTCCTGGGATTGAGTCCCACAGTGGGCTCTCTTCTCAGCTGGGAGCATGCTTCCATTCCTCTCTCTCTGGCTGCCTCTCTGCTTTCCTATGATCTCTGTCAAGTAAATAAATAAAATTTTTAAAAAAACATATTTTATACCAGTTATTCATGTTTATTAACTAAGATATCACAATACAAATAATACAAACAGTTGCTCTTTATTAATACCTTCAACCAAGATAAAAAAATATGTCATATTTTCTCCAAAAATTTTATATCATCTGATAGGTCAGATATATATAAAATTACATTTAAAGTTTTAAAAATATCAGCAAATATTTTCATTTAAATGCCAATTTGAAAAGAAATCTACTTTTCCAAACACGACTTTTTTTTTAAAGATTTTATTTATTTATTTGACAGAGAGAGATCACAAGTAGGCAGAGAGGCAGGCAGAGAGAGAGGAGGAAGCAGGCTCCCTGCTGAGCAGAGAGCCCGATGCGGGACTCCATCCCAGGACCCTGAGATCATGACCTGAGCCGAAGGCAGCGGCTTAACCCACTGAGCCACCCAGGCGCCCCCAAACACGACTTTTTATCCTATTTATTTTGAATTTTGTCAACAACTGATAAAATGTTTAGCGAGACTATAAATGTTAGATCGAAAAAAATGATTAATAGATGTAGGTTCAAATTATTATGTTCCATTAAAAATGATTTAGTCTTTGATGAACATCTGTTTGGTAATATGTTGTATCCAGATATAGTAAATTAAAGACATATATAAAATTATAGGGAAATGACATCTTCCGTTCCATTATGAGTAGAGCTTTCAAAATGCTATTTGTCACAACCTGTCATCTTGTCATTATGTAGCATTATGTAGCAATTAAAAAATGTATACTCTTCACTTAGAAGTCTTTTGGAAATCTAAAATATGACTTTCTATGGTTTGTGTCTCCATATTGCTTTATTGCCAGTTAAAACAAATCCACATGCTTTGATTCAAAGGTAATAAATTCCTCTTATTTGGAAAAAGGATGTTTATTTTTGTTCTCTCACCCTTAGCAGGTGGTTTCATTTTAGCACACTTCAGAGTTATAATTTCATGCTTATTAAAAACATTTATTATGATCTACATAGATGAATGAAACTTTTATTTTATTAAATTATTTGCCAAAAAATCTGTGATTTTTATTTTTATTTTTATTTTTATTTTTAAAGATTTTATTTATTTATTTGACAGAGAGAGATCACAAGTAGGCAGAGAGGCAGGCAGAGAGAGAGGAGGAAGCAGGCTCCCTGCTGAGCAGAGAGCACGATGCGGGACTCGATCCCAGGACCCTGAGATCATGACCTGAGCCGAAGGCAGCGGCTTAACCCACTGAGCCACCCAGGTGCCCCAAATCTGTGATTTTTAAAAATGTATTTCCTTTGAAGGGTTATTTTAGAGCATTCAAAGAGGATCTAAGAGTGTGGTATTATGCAGTTTTTAAGTAGGTATGAAATGGTTAATTATAGGATTGTTTCTTTAAGGCTTATGTATATTGTCCATTATATGCTATAAAATATTTTGAAAGTAAATTTAAGGTATGTTTTACGTAGTTTATTTTTTGGAAAAAAATATTGAAATGACTTATGAAATTCAGTATACTCTCAACATTAATTTATTTTGAAATTTACCAGTTGTGTACTGTACTATTATAGGGCAGATATTACTTCAGACTACACTGGTAAATGAAATACTTGGCTTTGTAGAACTTTTATTTTAATGGGTGAGACAATTCAAAGCTGTAAACCTTAATAAAAATGGCATAGTGCATTCAAAAAGGAAGAGTACAATGGGGAAAAAGAAAAATTTGATCAGGGTGAGAAAAATCAAGGTTGCTAGGCAGGGGATGGGGAGTTAAAATTTTTAATAGAAAGATCAGGGCAGTTACAATGAACCTGACAATTGAACAAATGTATGGAAAGGTGATGAATTTGCGCAGAACTATCAGCAATAAGGTCACTCCAGACAAAGGAATTGGCTATCTTGAAGGCCATAAGGTTGGATCATGCCTGGCATATCTGAGGAATAGCAAGGAGGCCACTGTGAGTGACTGAAGAGTAGCAGGGAAAGAGGTCACAGAGGTTAAATGAGTGGCTAGATCATGTAAAGCTTAGAAGTCATTGTAAAACTCTGGCTTTTATATTTGGAAACTTACTGTGTGATAGAATTTTTGCTAATAACTGAGAGTTCAAATGTCCATAAACTTTCAAGGATTCTTATTCTAGTAAGACAGAATAAAGAGAAAGAGTTCATATTTTCACATGGTGTAAGAAATGCTCGGAGATTCAAGTGTAGGAAGCTATGGGAGCACAGAAGAAGGCACTAAAATCACACCATATATTTGATGACTGTGACTATATATAAATTTGTATTTTAGATTTTTTGTAGTCATGGAATCACACAGTATATACTATTCATTGCCTGGATTTTCTTTTCTCAGCATCATTACTTTGAGATTATCCAATTGTCTTTGCTCTATTGATGGACATTGATGAACATTTCCACTGTTTTCAATTCTTAAAAATAAAGCTGCTATGAAATTCATATACAAGTCCTTGTATGAACATAGGGTTTGTTTTTCTTGGTTAAATGCCTAGAATAAAATGGCTATTTGTGTAACTGCAACATATTTTTCATTTAAAAAAATTTTGAAACTATTTTCCAAAGTGGTTGTATCATGATATATGCCAACAACAGTTTAGATTTTTTGTTGCTTCTCAATCTAGCTCAGACCAAGTACAATTAGCCTTTATAATTTTAGCCATTCTAATAGATATGTAAGCATGTCTCATTATGATTTTAATTTGTATTTCTTTAATGTTTAAATGTTGAGAAATTGGCCATGTGCCTATAAGCCATCCATATACTTTTGGTGACATGTCTCTTCCATTATTTCCTTCACATGTAAAATTGGATACTCTGTTTGGTTATTAGTAAGGTTTTTTATTTTTATTCATTTTTAAATAATCAGAGTAGATGTCCATTATCAGATATTTAATTTGCAAATCCCTTCTCCATCTTTATGGTTTCTCAATGGAGCTTTGATAGCTGTGTCTTTCAAGAAATATGCTACTTCTTTCCTGGTACACGGAGGTATGACTACAACATTATCAATGTTGACCTTTGCAAAGAAAATCATGGCTTAAGATATATGTAGTCTGCAGTTGTTGGGAGTGTTCACCATCCTTGCCTCTAACTCATCTCTCACTGCCCACACATTCAGGTATAGGGGAATATTGATTGACAAAATATTAATTGCCAAATAACACTAGTTAGAGAATAAGAAAAATGCAGGCACCTGATTATATAATATTCCTTAAATAAAATATGTTTTTATAAGTGCTACTGGAAGTAAATTCCTCAATACTTTAATCACACAGAATGATGGAATCCTAGATTTTTTTTCCTTGTATTTACTAAGAAAATGATCATGCCTCAAGTATATTAAAATGGAATAGGGAAAATTAAAAATTGTTTTAAGTTGATTTGCGTGTGTTGTGTGTATGTGAGAGAGAAAGTTAGAGAGAAAGAGAAAGAGAGAAAAAGAGAAAGGGAAAGACAGAGAGGTGGCTGCAGTGAATTGATGAGTTGGAGGATAGATTTTAAAGTTTTGTCTTTTGCTTTCTACATTTCTTTTTCCTTAGGTTCAAGAGAACAATCAGTAATATCTCAGATGCCTGCTGGTAACATCAGCAGAAAGAGTTAGAGGTTCCTAGAAAATTAAAGAAGAGATATAGTTTTCCTGACATAAGAAAAGTCATTTTTTGTCCCCAGCTATTTTCAATGATCTATACCCCACCTGTGTACTTGCCCAAGCACACTTATTCCAAAACTTCCTGGGAGGTTCTTAAAAAGAAATGCAAAAACCTCACTCCTTAAGGATTTTGAGGGAACAAGGCAATGGGAAAACTAACAGTCACCACCAGACCAGGAAATAGCCTAAGCTATTGAGACAATAAATCAGTGGTAAAACTCCTAGTGCTATTACAAAAGCAATCAAGGCCTTGCATTCCTTTTCCCAGAAAATGAGCCCAAGACCCCATCTAGTTTCTATCTGCTCTTGAAGCCTGCAGAGTCCCTTTCCCTTGTCCAACAGTTACCTCTGCTTTATTCTAACGTTGACGTTTCTGCCCTCGGTGGAATACAAGCTTCATTCAGGTGAACATGCAATACATATTGCACAAATACATATGTGGATGTGCATGCATCCACAACCTTATGACCAACCATACATGGGATAATAAAACTCTCCCTTCTGAGTATTCATTTTAAATACTAAATAAAAATCTCTCTCCTGTTCAAACAGTCAAGGCTTTGGAACTTATTCCCTGTGAACTCCTTGTATGTTGTAAACAAAGATTCCTTTGTTTGACAACTCCACCTGTTTCTGTGATTCACCAAAGACTGACCTCAGTTAGTTCCGTTACTGTAATGTAATATCAAGCATATCTAGTTAGTTGATCATTTTGTTCAAGTCTTACATATCTTACCAATGTGATGACCATTTGTCTATGTAATCTTAAAATAAGGGTGTTGAAATTATTTTCCATTTGTCGTCCAAGGTAGAAGTTATGATTTTTGTTCTTAGTTTTTCCCTATATATCCCCAAATCTGTTGTTACTTATTAAAAGTCAAGAATTATTATACTCCTGGGGCGCCTGGGTGGCTCAGTGGGTTAGGCCTTTAGCTCAGGTCATAATCTCAGGGTCCTGGGATCGAGTCCCGAATCGGGCTCTCTGCTCAGCAGGGAGCCTGCTTCCTCCTCCTCTCTCTCTCTCTGCCTGCCTCTCTGCCTACTTCTGATCTCTCTCTGTCAAATAAATAAATAAAATCTTTAAAAAAAAAGAATTTTTACACTCCCTGATGAATTCATCCTTTTACTCTTCTGTAATTTTGACTTGATCTTTATGTCTGATAATGAAATTTGCTTTAAAATCACTTTTCATTATCTTGATATAACCACCAAAGTTATAGTATGATTAGAGTTAATATAGCATATTTTTTCTTTTACTTTTTAAAGCACTTCTATATTGAATCCTGACAAAGAAACAAAACAACTTTTTAACTCTGGAAGCATCTTTCTAAATTATCTTTTTTTTTTTTAATGAAGCAGTAGCAATTTTTGTTAAGGGACTTAAACTGAAAGTAGGTTTAGAAATTTATTTATTTATTTATTTATTTAGTAAAAGATTTTATTTTATTTATTGACAGCAAGAGAGAGAGAGAGAGAGAGAAGAAGCACACAAACAGGGGGAATCATGTGCAAAGGGAGAGGAAGAAGCAAGCTCCTTGGGGTGCAAGTAGTCCCATGCAGGGCTGGATCCCTGTACACTGGAATCATGACCTCAGCCAAAGGCAAACATCTGCTTAAACAACTAAGTCATCCAGGCACCCCTAGAAAATTAAAAAAAAAAAGACCTTTTAAAAACATTTTGTTTCTTTCTTGTTTTTTTTTAAATATTTTATTTATTTGACAGACAGAGAGACAGGAAGAGGAACTATAAGCAGGGCAGAGGGAAAAGGAGAAGCAGGTTTCCCACTGAGCAGAGAGCCTGATGTGGGGCTCCATCCCAGGACCCTGGGATCATGACCTGAAAAGAAGGGACACTTCTTGGAGGAAGCCACACAGACACCTCTTTTCTTTGTTTTTAATATATGGCAACTGATGCTTCCCAGCCACGAGGAGCATATTACCCATTGATTAAATCTTTGATAACAACCTATTTAAAAAGGTGTGTAAATATATACTTACTCAGATTTATACACTTTGTGTTTTCTTCATAGTTTGGGGCTGGACCCCATGGTCACAACACTGCTTCCAGTCTTTGCCTTCCCATCTTTTGATACCAGGTATTTGGTCAGCAAAGCAAATTAGTATCAAAATTAATAAGCCCTTGGCACCATATCTCTGGAGCAGGGCTTGCTCTTAGCCAAGGCCCAGAGCAGTTGACATCCCCTCGCTAGTGCTATAGCCCCAAGGACTAGGTCCCTGCCACCAGAACTCAGTCTTACATGTTATGCTAAGCAGACAAAACCAAAACAGGAAAGCTCTGACAGCTTTCACTGGCATGCCTCATCTCCAACTCCCTCGACATCTAGGCAGTACCAGATGACAGGGAGGGGTCTTGGTCCAACATATGGGAGGGAAGGAAGTAGCCACGAGCAAGTACCTGCCTCTCTGTTCCTTTCTTTCATGAGCAGGTTGTAAGGAGGAGGAAGAGGAAGGGGAAGAGAGGTGAACTTCAAGGGGTGAAGGCCTCAGGTAGGCAGCTGGCTCCTGCCAGTAGGAAAGGGACAAAGGAGAAGGCAGTGAGTCTTGCAGGGAGGGTGGGGGGTAAGGGTTACAGCTTATGACGGAATCTGGACAGGAGTAATAGGGATACTAGTCATTTGAGTCCACCATTGGCAAGCTGGGCTGGGTGTCAGGGCAGATAGGCCTCCTTGGGCAACGGCACATGAGAGAAGGTGGAATTCTTCTCTGAGGAGCAGGTGAAGCTTTGGGTGTTGGGAAAGCATAGACAGTATTGTTCCAGGGCCAAGGACAGGTCCGGTTACTCCTGGTTGGAGGTCAAGGACACAGTATGATCCAGGTCTTCTACCAGCAGCTTGAAGGTACCACATGCCAGCCACCCCTCATTATTGTGTATAACTCTCTGGTGCACTTATTGGCTTATCCATCAAATGACTCCTTCAGCAGCTTAAAAACCACCTCCACAGGCACTCCAGGATATGGGAGGCTTCCAGACTGAAAATTTTGCACAGGATCACCCCAAAAGACCAGAAGTCACTCTGGTGGATGTAGATCTGGTCAAACATGGCCTTAGAGACCATCCAGTTCACAGGCAGTCCACTATTGGTTCTCATTTTATAGTAACTGATGTGGTGATATCTCTGGCAAGGCTGAAGTCTGAGATCTTCATCATGTTGTCCTTTGTCACCAGCACTTCCCTGGTGGCCAGGTCTTGGTGTATGCACTTCTTGGAGGCAAGGTACTCCATGCCTCAGGCTACCTGGTAGGCACAGGATACCGGGTGCTTGGAGGAGAGTTGCTCTGCTGCATTGTGGCTGATATTGTAACAGTACTCCAGGTCAGGAGGCCTCTGGGCCTGCAGGTACTCCTGTATGTTGTCTTTGGAGGCATATTCCATGATAGTGTACGAAGGACCATCCTGTGTGCAGGACCCAGCAGGTTGATGGTGTCCTTGTGCTGTCCAATCATCTTCATCATCTCCATTTCTGAGATTAGGTTTGACAGGTCTTTCTCTGCTGCATCTGACTTCAACATCTTCACAGACACTTTAGTCAAATGGTTGGATTTGTCTTTGTCCAGCCCAATGGCCTCCTCCAACACCACCTGCCCAAAGTAGGCCTCTCTTAGGGGTCTGCCTAAACTGCCTACAACCAGCCTGCCTCAAGGCAGTTATGAACTCTAGATTATCCTCAAAAACATTAAACCACAAGCTAAAAATTCTCTTCACTAGGTCTCTGTCGCAGGTCTAATTTTCTTATCTTTCATCATTTATCTTTTTCCTAATTCTTATTTTCAGTATAGTTTATTTGGCTTCCAGGTGTTTCCCCGGGTTTCTGTATGCTGTTTCATAGGGAAGAATTATCCTGTCATAAAATTATTTCTTGAGCATTCATTACATCTCTCGGTTAAAATGGGTTCTTTTATGGTATTGATTCATTTGAGTTTTCTCAAAATGGGAAGAATTTTCAAAATGGTGTTTTCCTCAAGGTTCAGAGTATGTCTTAGCCTCATCTTTACTCTTTTTGAAATTTACTTTTCAAATTCTTGTCCCTCTTTTTATCTTTTTAAATTAAAATGTTTCCTTTTACTATTTTTTTATTTGAGTGTAGTTGATAGTCAGTGTTACATTGGTTTCAGGTTTTCAATATCTCCATACATTATTCTATGATCACTACAAATATAGCCACCATCTGTCACCATATAACACTATTATAATATCATTGACTATATTCTCTACACTGTCCCATATCTCTTTTTAAAATCTCTGATTTTTATGTTTTCTGTTATTCCAATTTTCGACCTCATTTTACTTGGTTACTTTAATAAAATATGCCTGATTACACACTCTATGCTGAAAACCATAGCATTTGATTTATAGTAGTCTTCTTCTTCTTCTTCTTTTCTTCTTCTTCTTCTTCTTCTTCTTCTTCTTCTTCTTCTTCTTCTTCTTCTTCTTTCGTCTTCTTAATTAACATATAATGTATTATTAGCCCCAGGGGTACAGGTCAGTGAATCGCCAGGTTTACACACTTCACAGCACTCACCACAGCACATACCCTCCCCAATGTTCATAACCCCACCACCCTCTCCCTAACCTCCCCACCCCCCCCCCGGAAACTCTCAGTTTGTTTTGTGAGATTAAGAGTCTCTTATGGTTTGTCTCCCTCCTGATCCCATCTTGTTTCATTTACTCTTTTCCTGTTCCCCAAACCCCCCACATTGCACCTCCATTTCCTCATATCAGGGAGATCATATGATAGTGCCTTTCTCTGGTTGACTTATTTTGCTAAGCATAATACCCTCCAGTTCCATCCATGTCAACGCAAATGGCAAGATTTCATTTCTTTTGATGGCTGAATAGTATTCCATTGTGTATATATATATATATATATAAATATTTATATATATATATATATTTCATTTGTTGATGGACATCTAGGTTCTTTCCATAGTTTGGCTATTGTGGATATTAATGCTATAAACATTTGGTGCACGTGCCCCTTTGGATCATATAGCAGTCTTCTTTACCTCTATCAGAACCCCAGGAAGCTTTATTTATTTATTTACTCACATAAACAGATGATCCAACACAACGTTTTTTGATATTCAAATGTATTATAATGTCTTACTGCTTAACACTATGCTTACTGCTCTCTTTCACTGTCTGACTATATCCTCATCATCACTATGCCATTTAATGAGAAAGAACATTTGAACTCAGAGTTCTCTCCATATCAGGGAATGAAGACTCCACCCTTCTGTTTGTGCAGGTAAAATAAATGTTGATGTCTGTCCTGCACATACCCCATCCTGTTCACCAGAATATTCACCATCAAAATATATACACAATGAAAACCATACCTCACCACTTCTATTACCACCCAGCATGCTAAAAACACCATTATATGTTCCTGAATTATTGACTTGATTGATAACCCCACTTCCACACATACTGCACTCCTTCCTCCCTGCAAATTTATTTTGGTACAGCAATTTGACCTAAAAATCAAGTCATATGATTTTATTCTGCTGTTAAGGGTCTTTTGGTATCTTCCCCTTTCATATTAAATAAAAACTGAAGGCGTTTCAATGTACTAGAAGGTCATACATCAATACGTTCTTCCTCTCTCCACCACTATGAACTCCTCATTGGCCTCCTTGCTTTTCCTCAAAAGTAACAGACAAGCTGTTCACACAAAGTCTATATACTTACTTGCTCTGCCTAGAGCAATCTTTTCCTTTAATATTTGTATAACACTCTCGTTCACTTCCTGGGTCTTTGTGCAAATGACATCTCATAAATGAGATATAACCACCCAAAACAAAATAAAATTAACTTTCATCCCAGCATTCCCCAATGGCTTTTACCTTTCTTGCATTTCTTTGTATCACTTAACACCATCAACCATCAATCATTATTCTATTACTGGTTTATTTTCTTATTTGAGACAGAGAGAGAGAGAATTGGGAGGGTGCGCAGAGGAAGAAGAAAACACCCCACTGCCTAGAAAGCCTGCTGGGGAGTTACATCCCAGGATCCTGAGATCATGACCCAAGCCAAAGGCAGTCACTCAATGGACTGAGCCACCCAGGTGCCCCTCTATTATTGGTTTATTTCACTATTATATTTCAAAAGAATGTGAGCTCTTTGTGGTCAGGTATTTTATATGTTTTATTAATTGAAGTATTCTCAGAAAGGTAGCTGGCAGATTGTAAGGGCTCACTAAACTGTATTTTGTTGTTATTATTGGGCTCCTTTATGGGCTTTACCTCTTATGCTAGAAGTCTATCCTTCAGATGTAAGCGATAAGAATAGAGCCCTGCTGCCTGTTCAAATGTGTAAAAAGCCTGTATTAAGTGGATATTTTAAAAGCTAAATGAATGGCTTAATAGTTGTATATAGGGGGAAAGGGAACATATTTTCCACAGTTTAGAAGTGGAGTTCTTTTATAGAGTTCTTGTACAAGCCTACACTATGGAACGATAATGGGCAGTTGTACATTACAATTATACAAACACTTTGGTAATTTATATCCTTTTTTTGTAATTCTTGACTGGATCATTTAATTCCTTAGGAGCATTATAGCATTTCAACTTTTCATGTTCAATAAACTTATTGGGATTGCTACCTTTTTTATTCAAATGGAGAAATAGTCATGATTTAATCTAAATAAAGTGTTATTGATTGTGTTGTTTTCTAGGAATGAGTCGCACATGCTAGTTTAAAAGTTTTGTTAAAGTCCCAAGTCTGTCACTGATAAAAGCCTTTTGTAGATTAGTAACTTGATCAAAACGGAAAAGTTATGTATCACCTATTGTTATACTATCTTTGTTTCCATCTTGCATTGTAATAACACCCATCTTAACTCTATTTAAGACAAATCATTGCCAGATGGATTTCTGGCATTGATTGCAGGATATGAAATCTAGTATAACTAAAAGTTTTTGGTTTTAGTAGCATATAAATCAATTTAGAATAATATATGTATTTGAATATAAGATAAAGTTTTAAATTATTTGGCAATAATAAACTAAACTTTTTTTTTGTAAATTTTTATTTTCTAAAATTTCATTGAGATCTCTTGCAATAAGAAACAAGTTACAAAAAATTAAGGTTTATTTACCCCAATTCAAAATTATTAGGAATATAATCATAGAGGTTGAAGTATTTAAAATATTGAACCCAAAATGTTTTATTAGGTAAATTCATGAATGCTGAGCATTCACTGTTAAAATATACTAATACTATTGTTAGACTGGTAGAAGCCTAAAATCAAATATTTATTAAATATTTATATCCATATCTTTTCATAGCTTGGTAATTCATTTCTCTAGCATTAAATAATATTCCATTGTTTGCATGTACTACACTTTCTTTGACCTTTCACTTATGGAAGGATATCTTGGTTGCTTCCAAGCTTTTGTCAGTTATGAATAAAACTACTATAGACATCTTTGTGGGTATAGATTTCATCTTCTTTGGATAAATGCCAAGAGCTGCTACTGCTGAATCATCTGGCAAGAATATGTTTAGTTTTGTAAGAAACTGCCAAGTTGTTTTCCATTCTTTATTCTCAATACACATGGAAGAACATTCCTGTTGCTCCACATCCTCACCAACATTTCGTGTTCTGTTGTCAGTGCTCTGGATTCTGGGTATGTACTGGTGTCTCTTTTTTGTTTTAATTTGCATTTTCCTGATGACATATGATGTGAAGCATCTTTTTATATGCTTATTTGCCATCTGTAATATTTTCTTTGGTGAGGTATCTGCTAAGGCCTTTGGCTCATTTTTAATCCGGTTTTTCCCCCATTGTTGAGTTTTTAGGGGTCTTTGTGTATTTTTGATTAACAGTCCTTTGCCAGATGTGTATTTTGCAAATTTTTTCTCATAGTCTGTGCTTTGCCTTTTCATTCTCTTGGCATTGTGTTTCACAGAGTAGACATTTTTAAATTCAGTGCTTGTGCTTTTGTAGCTAAAGTTATTGCGAAAACCAAGGTCATTTAAATTTTCTTCTATATTACCTTCTACATGTTTCATGTTTAGGTTTATAATCCAATCTGAGTTAATTTTTGTGAAGAGTGTAGGATATCTGCCTGGATTTATTTTATTTTATATTTTTAGATTTAGCTTCACCATTGCTACAGAACCATTTGTTTAAAAGATTGTATTTCGCTCTCTTGTATTGCTTTTGCTTTTCTATTAAATATAAAATATAATTGATAATATATATTCTGTTGCTTTTATCTAGTCTCTCTGTGGTATTACAATATCATGCTTACAATTATCGTTATGGTAAACTTTTTTTTAAGATTTTATTTATTTATTTGACAGAGAGAGAGATCACAAATGGGCAGAGAGACAGCCAGAGAGAGAGATGAGGAGAAGCAGGCTCCCTGCTGAGCAGAGAACCCAATGCGGGACTCGATCCCTGGCCCCTGGGATCATGACCTGAGCCGGAAGGCAGAGGCTTAACCAACTGAGCCACCCAGGCGCCCAATCGCTTTAGTAAACTTTGAAGTCAGTCCTCAGTCTTTGTTCTCCTTCAACACTATGTTGACTATTGTGAGTCTTTGCCTCTCCATATAAACTTTAAAATAAGTTTGTTAATATTAAAAAAAAAGAACTTGCTGGAATGCATTAATTTTATAGATAAACTTGGAAACCAGTGACCTCTTGAGCTTAGCAGGAATTAGACCATGGACATCAGTTGTCACAGTGGTGCCTCTGGCAGAACCTATTGCAAATCCCTAGGCAAAATGAGACCTCAAGGATCTGAGAGAATGTCTAAGAAGTACTTGATACATCCCTTGGGTATGGTTTATTAAAGTGTCCACCTGTCTGAAAGCTGGGGAATCTAGATAAGGGAGGGAAAATTAGTTATGATAAAACATATCAACAAACATCAATAAATTTTGTAAAACTAATTGTCATGGCTCATATACAATATGACCAACAGAGGGACCATCAGAAGGAAAGCATCAGTTATGTTTATTGTGAAATTTTTTATTCAAAATAAAGCAATGTGAGGGGAAGACACAATGAGAAAATTACCAGTTTTTAAATGGTAAACATCTTACAAAATGGAATAGGTTTTATATTCTAAGTAGTATATTGAAAAGTAAAACATTGGGGCGCCTGGGTGGCGCAGTGGGTTGGGCTGCTGCCTTCAGCTCGGGTCATGATCTCAGGGTCCTTGGATTGAGCCCCGCATCGGGCTCTCTGCTCCGCAGGGAGCCTGCTTCCCCCTCTCTCTCTCTCTCTCACTGCCTGCCTCTCTGCCTACTTGTGATCTCTGTCTCTCAAATAAATAAATAAAATCTTTTAAAAAAAAAGAAAAGAAAAGTAAAACATTAAAAAATAAAATTTCAATGAAAAAAATTATTTAATTTTTAAAAAGGTTAAAAATAGCAGAACCATTTTTCTTATAACTGGAAAATACACTGTATATACATCTATCAAAATAACTTGTCATGGGGGAGCCTGGGTGGCTCAGTAGGTTAAAGCATCTGCCTTCGGCTCAGGTCATGATTCCTGGATCCTTGGATCGAGGCCCACATCGGGCTCTCAGCTCAGCAGGGAGTCTGCTTCCTCCTCTCTCTCTCTGCCTGACTCTGCCTTATTGTGATCTCTGTCAAATAAATAAATAAAAACTTTTATAATAAATATTTGAAAAATAACTTGTCATGTCTGGAATCAGGAGCATATGGAAAAAAATAATATCTGAGGACAATACTTCTGCCATGTTTTGTGCCTTGCTAATATTTTTAAACAGTCAGGCAAATTTTAGCCTTATTGAAATACCTGCTAAGATACCTGCAGTGCCTTTTGGAGCCCTATGACTATAAAAATTAATTGCAAATATTCAAAATGTTTACTATGGTGTCACTATTTAGGGCCACCACCAAGTATGTTTCAGAAGTAAGCATAACTGTTACTCTTCCATAAGGCAAAAGGGCATATTTTCAGGAGTTCCATCTGCTGTACCAGGAGGTGAATCAAGTAATGATTTTTGTCTATAAAATAATTCACTTTTCAATCTAACATTCCTCATTCCACATTATAATAATAAAAACTAGGAGGAGACTAAAACAAACAAACAAATACAACTACAACAACCAGCTTTTCCTACAGTGGAAAAGTAAATATAACCTTAGGAGTAGCCTAAAATTTATTTTTAAATATTTTAAGATAAACGTTTTTGTTAGAAAACCATATATTTTATATTACTAAGAAATAACAGGCAACGTTTTATGAACTTCTAAAAAGTCTAGTTACTTGTATTTATCTATTAAGTCATCTCTTTATGAAGTAGAACATGATCACACCTCTTGTATCTACCCAAGTTTGTATGCTTTGGTTGTTTTATGTTTGCTATTTCCTTGCTTAATTTTTACAATATTTGATACATAATAGTATCTTTAAGTCCATCTATGGTTTCACAGAATTTGTTTGAACTTCATAAAAATGTACCATACTTTTTGCACTGTCCTTGTTTTACTTCTCTTTTAGCTTTCCAAGTTTTATTCACTTTAGAGTGTGTAGCTATCATTTATTTTTACTCCTCCATAATGCTATGTTTACAAATTTGTGTTTATCTGTACTTTTAAAAATATCTTAATTATATACCATTTCTCATCTCACGTAACACTCACGTTACTTCTACACTTATCAGATATTATGTAACGGAAAACCACAACTCAGCAACAATAGAACACCATTTTTCAAAATTAAATGGCTTACCAGAATTCTTTAATTCTATCCTTTATTTGTATTAGATGACCCTTTATTCTGGTATTTGGCATTGTTCATATGGAGGAAAGCTTATAAGTTGATATTCCATAAATAGAAGGATTTTTATGATCGATTAATTATTTTCATTTAGAATGCATAGAATATGGTTGATTTAATATTTCTTTCTTACTCTCTGCCTGGAACATAGTGCTATCTATGCAATAGCCACTAAAATATTAAGTTAATTACCTAGACTTTAAACTGCATATTAATAGGAATAGCATACAGAACTCTTCTCAGATTGGGACACCTGGGTGGCTCAGTCAGTTAAACGCCTGAGCCTTTAGCTCGGGTCATGATCTTAGGGTCCTGGGACTCAGTTCTGCAACAGATTCCCTGCTTAGCCGGGAGTTTGCTTCTCCCTCATCCTGCTGCTCCCCCTGCTTGTGCTCTCTCTCACTCTCTCTCTTACAAATAAATAAAATTAAAAAAATAAATTCTTCTCAGATAGCTAATATAGAATATCGTCTTTGTATTCATCAAAGGGAAAGTGCCATATAATAATGAAATCCAGACTACTTCAAATTCACTTTTTAACCAGTAAGAAAGTACTGGAAACAAGCCAAAAATGTCTTCAATGAATTAAAGAAATAGATTGATTTTCAATATCTTAATGTTTCTAATGTTAAATTGCAAGATTTTTATACTAGATATCAGTGTAAATATTCATTATACAAGGATATTCTAAAAATAAACCTGAGAAAACTACTTGACATATATGATGACAAAAACCAATGTCAGTTTGGGTAAAACTTACAACACCTACCACCTGAAACTCTTGTTCTATATGGTGCCATCTTGTGATGCTGGGCAGCGGCAGTGAGCCACAGCTTCCAGTCAGCTAGAAGATTACAGGGGTGAACACCTGATATTCTTACAAGCATTCTATATATAGAATATATATATAGAATATATATATTCTTCTTTTTTTAGTGTAATATTTAATAAATTGCATGTGATATTTGATACTTTGTTATAAAATAGGCTTTGCTTAAGATGATTTTGCCCAAATGCAGGCAAATGTAAGTGTTCTGAGTATGTTTAAATAAGCTTAAGGTAAGCTATGATATTTGATAGTTTTGGGGTATTAAATGCATTTTCAATTTTTTATGTGTTTCTCTGTACATAGCCCCCTTGTAAGCTGAGGAACATCTCTATATGTATATGTCGCCTTGGTATGGCTTACATATTATTGGCATGAAACATCTAGAACAGTACGTGTGCCATAGAATTGTCTACAACATCAAACAAGTTTCTTGAAAACTTGTGCCAAAGGGGTTATGTCTTTAAGGATTCTTATTTCAGGGCGCCTGGGTGGCTCAGTGGGTTAAGCCGCTGCATTCGGCTCAGGTCATGATCTCAGGGTCCTGGGATCGAGTCCCGCATCGGGCTCTCTGCTCAGCAGGGAGCCTGCTTCCCTCTCTCTCTCTCTCTCTGCCTGCCTCTCCATCTACTTGTGATTTCTCTCTGTCAAATAAATAAATAAAATTAAAAAAAAAAACTTAAAAAAAAAAAAAAAAAAAAGGATTCTTATTTCAGAAGGGTTCTCTCAAACGTAAGATTTTTCAGAAGTTAAGTGAAAATCTGACCAAACTAAACATTTTTCCATTTTCCCTAGTGAGCAAAGATAGCTAAAATCTATCTGCCATTTTCAACACTGTACTCAACGATTGTAATTCTAATTTAAGAACAGATTATTTATATCAAAACCACATGTTGGCCTAATCTTATACAATATTCATAAGTCACACTCAGACCCTTGGACACTTTTATTTGTTGAGTCTATATGGTACTACGGACATTCATCTTTTTTGACCTCATAGCTTCATGTATGTCTATACTTTTGAAAATACATGCATCATAGTTCCATTGTAAAATGTCTGGGTTATAAAATGTGCTATGCTATCAAAATGGTAATAAGAACATACAAATGACCTGATGTAATGAACTGGACCAGATTGCCAGATATCACATTTCATACCAGAAAGATTCAGTGGTAAGTTTTAAAATGGCCAGCTATACATTGACTGAATTATAACTCATTTAACTTCTTTCTTTGTGTACAGTATTATACATTAGTCAGTATTATAGTAGATAAGTACTTTGGACAGATGTAAATATGCTGTAATAAAAAATGTTTTTTTTTTTTTAGTCCTTTTTACTTGTAAGACTAGCCACAAATACCACGCCTCCCCCAAAATAATTTGCAATCCAAATTTATCTCTAAATGAATTTATTGCACAGAAAAATATGTATATATATATATATATACACACTTACAGAAGACATGTTCAAAAATAGTTACACAACAGCAGGGCCCTAAATGTAAGCAGTATAGTTGTTTTGTTTTGTTTTGTTTTGTTTTGTTTTGTTTCTTTTAAAAAAAGAGGTTATGTGAAATATTAGGATTTTATTTCCAGGCGTAGTATTTCAAGACAGTTAACTACACCTATGGTGTCAACAGCCTCTTGTTGGCAGTATGATTTTATTGGCTCCATGGAATAACAGCAAGAATTTACTATTGCTTCTTTCTTTTATGACACACACAGAAAAAAAAAATTGACACATTTGCTCAAGACCAACCAGAATCATTTTAACCTATCAAAATTGATGGGAGGCCTTCACTGCCAAAGTCACTGCTGCGTTTTCACAATTCACTGCAGACAATCTGCTACTCCCATTATGATAAAGGAGAGAAGAGTCATAATCAGGGAAGAAAGCTAGATTAATACTTGTAATTATCATTGAATATTTAGCCTGCTATAGGATTATTATTATTAGTGTCATTTGATAATTTTCTCTCATTTTATTAAACACAACTGTGAGTAATTACGCTACCTAATATTTCTCTGTATTGGCTGACTAGCTAGCAAACATTCATGAAAATATCCATTAGCCACACATATAAAATGCTGCATTATGATGCTGTTGAATCAGAACATACCACTACCTGATCCTGTAGCTCTTTGAGGATTTGCAAATCAATTAATTCTATGTTTATTGGATTCTTCCCATACAATTAGAAAATTTATAATCGAGTCCATGAACATTATTAGTTTTACCATTTTAAACCAGCAATCACACTTTGATTTTTACAACAAAAGCAGAAATATAAACACACACATTTGGATCAGTTTTCTCTTAGTCTGTCTGGACTTCAAAATCCTATTCCTCAAGATGATGCACACCAAAGTTCTGGATTAAACAAGAAATTAGATGGCACCTGAACACTTGGTTTAATATTCTCAAAAGGATTATGCAACTTCTTTCTTACAATATGACATTGTTTTACAAAGATCCACACTTTTATAATGTTAGTATTTATAATAATCAATAAAGTCAATTAATCATGATTAAAAATCAAACATAAAAATTTCTACTTTTTGCTTTTGCCCCCTCCATTTAGAACTTATTTATAGCCTGATAATTCAAAGGTCCCTATGTTTATGAAAATCTGGACAGAAATAGCTCTAAGATCCCATTCAGAACTTGATATTAATCTAAGTCTTTTGGCTCCATTTATCCTGAGAGC
The DNA here is from genome assembly GCF_964662115.1 of Mustela nivalis. Classification (NCBI taxonomy): domain Eukaryota; kingdom Metazoa; phylum Chordata; class Mammalia; order Carnivora; family Mustelidae; genus Mustela; species Mustela nivalis. The sequence continues at coordinate 563,073 of NW_028136331.1, forward strand.
AAAGAGTAGGACAAAGGATTTGAGTACTGTTAGTTTATCTGGGAGATTATCCAAGGTAGAAAAGAATGGGAAAGTGATACAGTGAAGAAGCAACTTTGTCAAAGAGGTACATTGTTGATATAATTGTTGTGGATAGAAAATGAAGGCTTGCTTTTACTGAAAGGTCCTGAGAAACTTCTTTAAGTTGTCCTCATGAAGACCTGAAAACTGACAATTTTACCTATGGTTCTTATTTCCACTTCACTGAGAGCTGTCCTCAGAGGACATTAACTCTCCTACACTTTTGGGTTGTGTTGGAGACATTCTAAAATGAGAGAGAGAACATGAGATGCTATCACTGTTAAGTAACTGCAATTTCCCATGGAACTATCCACCACAGGTTTGGCTATAATCAGGTGTTGGGCCTTGATATCAGAGGGATTTGAGGCAGTATCATTTTAGGTTAATCATTATATCTGAAATTTCCAAAAACTACAACTGATGAAACTTTGATTATAAACCTATAAATATAACAATAAATCTACAGTATTCAAATTATTTTCATAGAAATACACAAACAAAGCATCAACTGATTAATATTTAAATGTTACAAAATACTGAACTGAAAGAATTTGGTCATATAACAACGTGTAAGAAGTAGAGCTTAGGTTTAGGTTAGAAGTCAGGATGCATTTGGGACTCAGTTAAGAAATTGAATGGAGGGACGCCTGGGTGGCTCAGTGGGTTAAGCCGCTGCCTTCGGCTCAGGTCATGATCCCAGGGTCCTGGGACCGAGCCCCAAATCAGGCTCTCTGCTCAGCAGGGAGACTGCTTCCTCCTCTCTCTCTGCCTGCCTCTCTGCCTGCTTGTCATCTCTCTCTGTCAAATAAATAAATAAAATCTTAAAAAAAAAGAAATTGAATGGATGTCTGACTATCTTATAGGTTTGCTAAAAATCAGTGACTTTGTGTTCACGTGTGGCTATGCGGGAATTTTTAACTTTCTCTAAGAAGTTATTAGATTGATTATATAATGGCAGTAAAGGATGGGGAAAAGCAAAGTACAAACCCCATAAAGACAAAGACACTGAGTATGAGAAAAGAGTAATAGATAAGAAGAATCAATGCATTTGAGGAAAATGGGAATTGAAATACACAATGATTGTTGATTTTTTTAGATGCAGAAATCAAAACTAGCTTGCAAGAAGGAAATAACAGAAGACATGTTGTGAAAAGGCAGTAACGTGGAATAAAGGAGTAGGGAGAGCATATCAGGTAATTTGGATAGGAAGGAGTTAGGAGATAATTGCTTGATAAATTTTATATGGCCCACTTAAATGCACAGATTTCTCTTCTTTAAGTTATATGGAGAACAGGGTGTCCTTTCTCTTCCCTTTCAGAGCACCCGAGGTGTACTCTTTCAGACTGAAAACCTGAAAAGCTCAGGACTCAGTTGCTTAAGCACAGCTGAGAGGACATATTTCAATTAAGATTTACAGTTTGCTGTAGGTAGTAGACTGTCAAAAGTGGTTTAACCATATTTTTCATTTAACAAGAAGACTACAGAGAGTGTTTTCTGGTGTTGGTTCAGAGTCTTAAGAAAGTCAAGTGAACTATCTTAGAGGTTTTCATGGCTTTTTATTCACAGTTGCAAAAATTGCTGTTGGAGTTCTCACTATTAAGCCCACATTTCTGGCAGAAAGATAGAGGTAAAAGAGAATGATATCTTGTACGACTGATACTTTGTCATATGGGTACAATGTAACTAGAAAAGAGACAATAAAATATTTGATGTTGTTTTAAGTTTCCTTGTTGTCAATCCCTCAGTGCTTTCTGATATTAAAGGAAAGAGTAGATGGATATTGACCTGGCAACTATCAACACCTGTCAGTCTCTCTTGGATAACCAATATCTCTATAATCTCTTCTTCCCAGTAAAAAAAAAATAAAATATATTCATAAACCACACTGTGCCATCTCAAGTTACTGCACCAAGATAAAATTACAATGATTTTCAGTTGTTCCAAATGGACAGAATACCCTTCCTTATGATATCATGTCTTATAAGATAGATAATTGGCTTGCTACCAATATACCCAGATGAGACTGTGGAAGAGACAGGAAAAAAATAATAATATTTATTTATTCCTTGGGTTGACCCTGTTTACACAGATGCATTACTATTAGAAAAGGTTGGTTTGGGACATTGGAATGAATTTACTTAATGGGTCTGTATGTAATTGGGTTGGAGAAAATTTTTAATTTCTACAAAAATTATTAGAATTCTATCTTATTCCCTTTTGATAATTTTCACATGTTAACAAAGCCAACGTTTTTGTCTAGCAGACAAGATCTTAAATCCTAACAAAACTCAATTTTTTCCTTTTTTTTTTAAGTTTGAGAGCCTCATGTTCTCTCATGCTGCTTTAAATACAACTCAAAAAAACAAAAGGAGCTAAATGGGGCAGTAAGCCCAGTCTTTTTATTTTAATTTATTTATCTTATTTTTAATTAAAAAATTAAAGATTGTATTTATTTATTTGAGAGAGAGAGAGCATGAGTGGGGCAGGGGGATGTAGCTGCAGAGAGAGACTGAGAAGTATACTCCCTAATGAGCAGGAAGCCCGATATGGGGCTCGATCCCAGGATCCTGACTGAGATCATGACCAGAGACAAAGGCAGATACATGTGCAAAATCCCTTTTTTTCTGGGAAACAATACTTTACAAGAGATGTTTGAAAAAGTACTGGGGAAACAACTTTAATCAGAGATACAAAAATTTAATTGACTTCTGTAAAGCTACAGGGATCCAAATGATGGGAATCCCAGGCCGTTTAGGTTGTGGACCACAGAGTATTCTTCTCTGTAATATTTTATTTTCTTCCATGTCTACTAACTCCAGTCCAAGTTCACTGATCTCTTTTTAGATAGTGCAAAACATGGCAAAGAATACCAAACAAGTGCCCAATATTCTACATTTATTACATCATTTCTAACATATAGAAGTGTGTTATCAAGGCTGGTTCTGTGAACGAACCTAGTTATGCTAAAGTGTGTTTTGTTCTCCAAAAATTAAATTCATGATTATCACACAATTATAAAATACTTGTGTCAAGAATTTTTATTCAAAAATTAATAAGAGAAGCAGATATTAAAACTAGTTCACATGGTTATTTGGGATATAAGCAGAGTTGTGCAGCAGAAGTGCTCTGGGCCCATAATTTGGGTTATAGAATTTATGTTTTCTAATGAAAAATCACTAACTTGCATTATTGTTAACAAGAATCCTGTGCATTACCATCAGTTTTCTCCATTATAACCTCTTGCTCTACAGTTTGTAAATAACTTTGTCAATAGCAAGCTAATAAACGGGGTGACTCCAATGGATTGAGATAATCTCCAGAGTTTCTGCTACATAATGAACAGGACTCCATTGAAAGGACACCTAAGAGTTTATTTTGCCCAAAAATTTGATCACTTTTTTCACTGTCCTTACCTATTTTCCAAACCTAGTTCTTTTCAGTCTACAGACAACCCTGTATCTGACTGACTTGTTAATTCTGGGAATGTCTTGCAGATTAATTTGCTTGCCCGAGGTGGTTCCTCTAATTGATGTCTAAGAACCCTAATTAGTTAAGAATACTTTTTTTTTAACATTTTCATTGCTATTTATTATTATTATTATTATTATTATTATTATTATTGCTAATATCTCTATTATAAATAATTCACAAGGGCATCCTTCTGACAAAAGACAAAGAGCTGGCTACTAGTAGAAAAAGTACATTTGACTCTGTCAGTGAAAGTGGTAAAGGGATTTGAGAAAATAAGGCAAAGCAGTGGAATTATGTGTTAAAACTTTAAATATTATAGACACATTTACTTAATTTCTAATACTGCTTATAATTAAAAAAGATGTTTTCCATGAACCACGCATTACAACAAATATATTGTTTATACAGATTAAATTTTCATCAAAAGGGACGCCTGGGTGGCTCAGTTGGTTAAGCAGCTGCCTTTGGCTCAGGTCATGATCCCAGCATCCTGGGATCGAGTCCCGCATCTGTCTCCTTGCTCGGCCGGAGCCTGCTTCTCCCTCTACCTCTGCCTGCCATTCTGTCTGCCTGTGCTTGCTCTCTCGCCCACTCTCTCTGATAAAGAAATAAAATCTTAAAATAAATAAATAAATTTTCATCAAAAAATTATAAGTGTATTTTTTTGTAGGATCATGATAAGCATTTTGCAGATGAGAAAAGTGAAATTTAGAAAAGTATGTCTCTTCAAATCCCTCATACAATATCTGGCCTAGATAGAAGGATATACTATCACAATTGAGGAAGATAATTGAGATTACTTAAAATGATAAACTTTACTGTATAGGGTTTTTTACAAGTTTGCCACAGATTCACATTTTTTAAAATATATATCTATTTGTGTAAAGAGAATGCACTGAGAAGTAAAAAGATAGTGATATATCAGTGCTACCAACTAATGGCTATAATATCATCACCTTATTTATGAACAATGAAACAGTGTGTAATATTTAAATAAATTTAAATAAATTCCTATTTATTTTATATATTTATAAATTTAAATGAATTCCTATTTATTTATTATTAAAGAAATTCCTCTAACAAACAGTATGTTTTGAAGGTTGCTAGCAGGAAAGTGTTGTACGACATGGAAGTAATCAGAAAATGTGATCTAAAATTCTGCTTTCAAGGGCGCCTGGGTGGCTCAGTGGGTTAAAATTCTGCTTTCAAGAAGCTATAACAGTAAGTACTGAGCATTAGCTATTATATGCTATGGATGAATAACTGAAATCTACATTTGAAACTATTGGTACACTATATGTTACCTAATTGAATTTTAAAAAGTTTTTAAAAAAAACCACTATTTTATAAAACAATATTCCCAACAGGCTCTTTTGCTTTAAAATACTCACTTTGTTTCCTCTCCGAGAGAACACCAAATGGCGGATGACGCTGGTGCTGCGGGAGGGCCCGGAGGGCCCGGGGGCCCTGGAATGGGAGGCCGCGGCGGTTTCCGCGGTGGCTTCGGCAGCGGCATCCGGGGCCAGGGCCAGGGCCGGGGCCGTGGTCGGGGCCGGGGCCGAGGCCGCGGAGCTCGCGGGGGCAAGGCCGCGGACAAGGAGTGGATCCCCGTCACCAAGCTGGGCCGCCTGGTCAAAGACATGAAGATCAAGTCCCTGGAGGAGATCTATCTCTTCTCCCTGCCCATCAAGGAGTCTGAGATCATCGACTTCTTCCTGGGAGCCTCCCTCAAGGACGAGGTTTTGAAGATCATGCCTGTGCAGAAGCAGACGCGCACGGGCCAGCGGACCAGGTTCAAGGCATTTGTCGCCATCGGAGATTACAATGGACACGTCGGTTTGGGTGTCAAGTGTTCCAAGGAGGTAGCCACTGCCATCCGCGGAGCCATCATTCTGGCGAAGCTTTCCATTGTCCCTGTGCGGCGAGGCTACTGGGGGAACAAGATCGGCAAGCCCCACACTGTCCCGTGCAAGGTGACTGGCCGCTGTGGCTCTGTGCTGGTGCGTCTCATCCCCGCCCCCAGAGGCACTGGCATTGTCTCGGCCCCTGTGCCCAAGAAACTGCTGATGATGGCTGGTATTGACGACTGCTACACCTCGGCCAGGGGCTGCACTGCCACCCTAGGGAACTTTGCCAAGGCTACTTTCGATGCCATCTCCAAGACCTACAGCTATCTCACCCCTGATCTCTGGAAGGAGACTGTGTTCACCAAGTCTCCCTATCAGGAGTTCACGGACCATCTTGTGAAGACCCACACCAGAGTCTCTGTTCAGAGGACCCAGGCTCCAGCTGTGGCTACTACATAGTTTTATACAAGAAAAATAAACTGAACTAAAGCTTGAAAAAAAAATACTCACTTTGTAATGAGAGTCATTACTTTTGTCTAGCCAAATCTTATAGCACTGTTTATCCCTTCCCTGCTTTATCCCTTCCCAGTATCAATAAAGGCTCACTTGGGTTACCTAGAAGCCATGAGAAAGCTTGTAATAGATCTGGCTGGTTTTCACCAGCAATTTGACCACCATGTGCACAGGGAAGTCTATTGATAAAGGCTTTATTGCAATAAGTTGCAAATACATGGATGATTTTGAATTCTCTTTCTTGAGGTCTTGTTTCATGATAATACATTTAGGGTGGCTTATTGGAATGGATGTTATTAACATATCTTCATAGTTATAAGCACATGGAATTGTAAAATAGATGAATGAATGTGGCATTACTGACAACTGTCCTCATTTTGAAATCAAATTACAGTGTACTAAGATGAGGAAGCAAAGCAGATTTGGGATTATGAGTGAAATAATTTAAAAAAGTCTTGGGGTATGATCAGACTATTGGGTAATTCAGTAGAAAAATGTCTACTGATTGAGATTCTGTGTTCCCTGATTTCAGAGAGAAGTTAAGATAAATAAGTAACACGAGGAGACTAGGAAGCCAAACATAAGTGATAATTTTGTGCCAGGGTGTGTTTACATCTGTTTATCTTCTTGCTTTACCACTAAGGTTGCTCCTAGAGGAGAGTTTAAATATGTGTTGGAGCTAATCTCTGTGGATTACACAAGAAACCACATCCTACAGCTCTCCCTGAAACACCCCTTATGATTTCAATGTAATTTGGTTTTTGCATTTTTAGAAATAACAAAATACTTTGCAAACTCATCTACTTTATTACCATCACAAGTGAGTCAGCTGACTCCACATTTTAACCCAGTGACAGTCACAGAGGAATGGAGGAATGAGTAGAGTTATCAATATATGTGCTTTTAAGAAGTATGACAGGGTAGCAGCTATTTCCAGGAACCAAAACATGGGTCAGCAGCTGTGCAGGAAAAGTGATGGAATAAATGACTCATTTCAGAGGAGTTCTATAACATATTAGTTCTATAATGTATCTTCAGCCCCCAATTACCTGCTTTGATCTAAAGATAAGGATTTACAGTTAAGGTCCCATTTATGATTTGACTGGTGTGGTCTGAATCATTTTTACTATTGTTTTGACTATTACTTGAAGCCTATAGTAGTACTTGGGATATGTGTTGTGTATTCTGTGAACATGTGCTATTTTTAGATTAGATAATTTCTGTCTCGAACCCCTGTTCATTTGTTTGTTTTTGTTTATTTGATAGTGGTTTCAGTAAATGGATATATCTGAAAAATTGCAAAGCCACTATTAAAACAAGTTATTATTATATATAGCATGGAATTGCACATTCCTCCTTTGAATCCGACAGAGCTTCACCATATCCTTAACAATTTGGGAAAAACATGCTATTATTTTTCTTTATAAAATTTCTCCTGTTAGGCTGTGATGGTTGTCATCAGCAGTAACTCCTCTGAAGGCTTTGTCAAAAGAGTTGAAAAAATTGGAAAGGTGTGTGAATGAAGCTGTTTGCTGAATATAAAGAAAAGAGCATTGAAGTACAATTCACACTCTTACTTCTCCTTCTATGCTTTCAGATGTTTGACATTTGAAAATTTTGCTTCTAGAAGAGATGCCCTATATAATTCTTACTTTAAGGAGCAAGTTGCTTTTATAATTTTTTTATTATTCTACCATTCCAGTATTTCCATTTAAATTAAATTCAATACCATTTAAAAAAAATCAAAAGTGCAGCCAGTATTCAATTCCTGGGCTAAATAATTTTAGAAAGCTTTGTGTTATTGAACCTACAGGGTTTTTCTGTAGTTTTAACTCTTTCTTTCTGTGATTTTTCCCATTAGTCACGTAAGTGACTGCAATATAACAGACATTGAGGATAAAGAAGGACTGAATAGAACAATCCTTGGCCTCATGAAGTTGAGAATCTAGCAAGGGAGTCAAACAATTCAATCATTCAGAGACAATTTATTGAGTGCCTGGCCTAAAATGAGCACAACAAAACCCCAGGCCAGAGGAATCATTTTAATGGGAGAGATAGATAATAGGTAAGCCAACTTTAAAAAAAAAATCGTACTGCTTTTTCGTTAATAGAGATGCATATTTGAACTAAATAAGCACATTTTAAAAAGAGCAGTGATTGAGAAGAGGTTTTTTAACTGAGTGGTCCGAAAGGGCCTCCCTGAAAAAGTCTGTTTTGAACAGATTTCTGAATAATATCAGCTAGGAAGCTGCGTAAAAATCTCAGGGATGGGTGATTTTTCCAGTCGAAAAACTGTAAAGGCTCCAAAGTCACAATAGAGCTATAAGTTTCTCTAATAAAGTAACTTCTGACAAAGAATGAGAAGAAATAACTAACCCAGGTTTGAAAGAAAAGGGACAGACTTTCTATGGAATTCATATTTAATTAAAGCTCTAAAGGACAAAAATACAATAGAGCAAAATTCTGGTCACGCTGATATACCTAACGAAAGTTCATAAACAAGGTGTGGGTAGCAAAGAGTGTGTGGGAATGTTGGTAAGAACAGTGGGGAAGAGTCATCCCTGAACATGTTCTTAAATGAAGCAATTCTTGGGTTGTATTAAAGGGTAAATTGGAGTTTGCCTAAGTGATTAGAGAAGGATGCCTCAGCTTATGGAAGTTCAAAGCCATAAAGATGTGATAAACTACTGCAGATATTTTCATGTATATTTGTTGTTGCTTCTAGTAATGGTGATCTAAAAACTCCTACTTAAGACAACTAAAAATCCAGACAAAATAGCTTTTAAAGTTAAAAATATCAGAATGATTATAAAAATAAGTGAGGGATTACTGGGCCAAAATACGAAATACAATGAGAGCCTAGAGATATATGCCCTGAAGCCATTTTAGCTATGAGAGCATTTGAAACTGCTAAAACACACTGAGCTGTGTTGTTAATAGACTCTTGATACTAGAGAAACAAATCCAGCAGCAATCAAATTTGAGGACTTTGGTACAACCCAAATTTAACTTGAGATCCCCAAAGCACAAGGAGAAGCAGAAATAAGACTATAGCCTACCTTGCCTTCTGTGTAAACTGAGAAAGCCAATCACTGAATTTGGAGTATGATTGTCTTGTAGAGTCTCAGATATAAGAGAAAATCCTACCAAGGAGGACCATACCGTTATTATAGCTCTTAATTATCCCTACTCAATAAGAGTTTCAAATATAATGTCTTGAACATAGCAAAATGTAACAAAGCACACAAAGAAAAACCATTAACAAGATTTGATAGACAAAATGGGATTAAGTATGATGTTAAAATGATCAATAAAGATTGTAAAATGGCTTGATTACTCTGCTCAAAGAAATGAAAGGGGAAGCAAATTGAACAAAAAACTGACACTAAAAATGATATTGAGAAAGGTTTTATAAATGAACCAAATGGATACTCTAGAACTTTAAAAATATGACAGCTAATTTAAGATACCACAGGGGTGCCTGGGTGGCTCACTTAATTAAACCTCCAATTCTTTTTCTTGTTTTTTTTAACACCTTAATTTTATTTTATCTCTTTCATTTGGCTCAGGTCATGATGTCAGGGTTGTGAAATAGAGCCCAGAGTTGGGCTCTGTGCTGAGCCTGGAGCCTGCTTAAGATTCTTTTCCCTTCTTTTTCTATCCCTCCCTGCACTCTCACTTGCTCACTCTCTCTTGCTTGCAAATAAATAGATAGATAGATAGATAATAGACAAAAAAAATAAAAGCAGATTATGAAAATAAATATAAAGATTTTGAAATGAAAACAAGTTCAAAATAAAATAGAGAAGACCTACACAGCTTAAAGTTCATTCAGAAAATCTACTATTAAAGAAGTCAGTATGACACAATGTTAAGATATCAAAAGATTTGAGCATGCACTTTACAGAAAGGGTAATCCAAATGGCCACTCATATATAAAAACTGTTTATCTTTATTATGAATCTGGAATTAAATTAAATTAAATTAATAATAAATTAAAACCTAAAATGACATACTATTACACACTTACCATATTGGGCAACAGTAAAATTGCCTTGCAAGAATGTGAAAGAATGAAAGTGCCCATAATAAAAACATTTGAGGTAAGTTGGACAATATTTAGAAAACTTAAAAATAAAAATAAAAATTTGGTCCATTCCTAGAAATACAACATGGAACTAAATGAATATTTTCACCAGGATATGCAAACAGATGATTATAGCTATTTCATTCATAACGGCAGTTCAGTAGTGGTCTATTTGCACAATGTTACATTAAATAAGAGAGAATATTAACAAACTGGGAGGAGGGGCTAGGTTGTTATCAGAAACAGATCTTCTATGGTGCTGATTATGTTCTATTTCTCAAAATCTTTAAGTTAAAAAAGTTTTCAAATTTATATCTAGATAGATAGATGATAGATTGACAGATATCCCAGAAGCTGCAATGCTAGGCTAAGACCAGGCTTTAAAGGGCTTTTCTATACTCTACTAAATACTTGAAACCATTCATTATATCATAGCTCAGTGTTCAAATCTCCATTTGTTTCCTCAGTTTCCTAATATTTACCTTAAGGTGACCTGATTCAGACTTTTGATCACCTTTGTCTAAATATTTCTATTTTAACAAAGTCCTTTTTAACACTGAGAGACTAAAACTTAGAAAAATACTCTGATTGTTATCTCACTAGGGTGGAAAATATATAGTTACCCATTAACTAATGATATCCATGTCTACATTAGATCCGTGGCATTTTTAATTCTTGGGAGCTTTTGGTTAAATGAAATTTTTAAGCTTCCTTTAAAGGAAGCTTTAAGCCATCACCACATGAATAAAATTAAAGAACCAAATGAAAACAGGCCAAGTATTTACAGAGTAATAGAATGTGCAGTGGAAAGAGTACAATTCTGAAATCATAAAGCCTAAATTAGTGTGATGCATTTTTGCTACCCATGTAATCATAAACCAGTTATCTAAATGTGTTAGGCTCAGTTTTTTCACCCATGAAATGGTGATGATAATACTTATTATGCAGCGTTGTTGTGTGTATGTGATGAAGCATGGAGCATGAGAGTCTCATATTCCATGCTAAAATGATAGCTATTTTTATACTTATAATAATTCTAGTAATAGTAATTAAATTGTTCAAAATGGTAATATTCATTTATATTGAGGCATTGTATTGACTATTATTAGACACATTTACCAACATAAATTTCATTTTACTTTACCCCCTCTGAGGATATATATTCCCTAATTCAATATGAATCTCCTTATGAATAATAATTATCATAATAAATATGCTGATTTTTCTTCTATTTGTTTTTAAGGAGGTATCCTTTACTGTTGAACATAAAGAAACTTAAGCAAGTCTGTCTTATTCAAACTTTGCATGCTGCTTTCTTATGAAACTAGATTATAGAGTTGTATGAAATAAATTCATGCAGTTAAGACATTGATGTTTGGAACACTGGGTGGTCAGTTTAGTATTTTAAAAGAAGATATTAAATTTAAACCTTAAAACTGAGCTCTTTCAGCCTTTTTTATAGACCATCCTTCATGCTTCATAAGTACTCCTCCATTGTAAACTAAGTAATAGTTTTTGTCACAGTGTATATAACAAAAATGGATTTTATATTCTATTATTTCAGAGTTAGTTGCAGTTTCTACTGCCTTACTTCCTTTTTTGAAAAATAGATTAATTCTACAAAAAGTTTTTTCCAGCTTTATTGAAAAAAATCGACATATTTGTAAATTTAAGAAATGATTTCTTATAACATTGCAAACTTTTAACATTGTGTAAATTTTGTACAATTTGATAAATTGGTATACATCTTTATTGCAATATAATCTACACAAAAATGTTAATACATCTACTATCTCGTATAGTTGCCACTGTTTTTTATGCATGTATCGTAAGGAATTTTAAGATCTACTCTCTTAGCAACTTTTATGTATATAGTATAGTAGAGATAAACTTCAGAGGTCTTGTGGGTTTTGTTCCAGACTGCCTCAATAAAGTGATTATCTCAATAAACTAAGTCAAATTATTATATTTTTTGGTTTCCCAGTGCATATAAAAAATTATGTTTCCCAGTGCATATAAAAAATAAAAACTATACTGCACTGTTCAAAAGCATTATGTTTTTAAAGAAAAACAATGTATATACCTTAAGTACACTAGTTCTGAGTTTTCAGTGGGTCATAATTACTGATCACAGATCACCATAACAAATACAATAATAATGAAAAAACTTGATATATTGCAAGAATTACCAACATGTGACAAAGAGACACAAAATGAACAAATGTTGTTAGAAAAATGGTGGCAGCAGACCTCTTTTATACAAGATTGCTATAAACTTTCAACTTGTAAGAATGTGATATATGCAAAGTTTAATAAAGGGAAGCACAATAAAAAAAAGTATGTATATCTTATTAACTATGATCATCATGCTGTACATTAGATCCCCAGAACTTTTTCATATTATAGTTGCAAGTTTGCACCCTTTGACCATCTTACTCCACCCCAGGTTCACCCCTTGTCAACTCAACTCTAAGTTTCCATTAGTTTTCCTTTTCCTCAGATTCTGTATGTAAGGGATATCATAATACATAAATTTAAAAAATATATAAAATCTTTGAAATATTTCACTTAGAATAATACCTTCAAGATCCATCCATGCTGTTGTAAATGGCAGTATTTTTTAATTTTTCATGGTTAAGTAGTATTCCGTAGTATATATTTACCATACTTATTTTACTCATTCATCCATTAATGGATACTGAAGTTATTTCCATCTCTTGCTTAGAGTTAATAATTTTATAATAAACATAAGAGTGCAGATATGTCTTTGAACAGTGACTTCGTTTTCTTTAGATAGATACCTAGAAGTGGGATTACTGAATCATATGGTAATTTTACTTTTAATAATATGAATAATCTCCATACTGTTTTCCATACAAATTTATATCCCTATTACAGTGCATAAGTTCCCCGTTTTCCCCAATATTTACCAAAATTGGTTAGTTTCAATTTTTTGGTAGTATATATTCTAATATCTTGCTGTGTTTTTCAGAGGTAAACAACAACAACAACAACATAAGGACTTTGCCCTGAGATTTTTACGTTGAGCACTTTTTAATGCTCCTGTTGGTCATTTATATAACTTTTTTGAAAAAAAAGTCTATTGAGATCCTTTTGCTATTTTTTTAATCATATATTTTTTTCTATTTGTATCTGTTGGTTATTAACCTCTTTTCAGATATAAGATTCGTAAGTATTTTCTTACATTCTGTGGATTGTGTTTTCATTCTCTCTCCCTTTTTTTGGCAATGCAGAAACGTTAGTTTGATGTAATACCATTTATTTATTTTTGCTTTTTTTGCTTGTGTTTTTGGTCTGGTATCCAAAAAACTATTGGCAAGACCAATGTCAAGGAGAATTTTTCCTATGTTTTCCTTTAGGAAATTTAGTTTCATGCATCACCTTTAAGTCTTTAATCTATTTCAAGTTCAGACTTATGAGTGATATAAGGTTCCCTTTTCATACTGTTTATGTGACTATTCAGTTTTAAATATCATTTATTGAACAGACTATCTTTCCCCATTACATATGTTGGCCCCTGTCAAATATTAGGTGACTGTATGAAAGGATTTATTTCTGGACTCTCAATTCTGTTCTACTTGTTTATTGGTCTGTTTTTATGCCAGTATACTTTATTGTTTTGAGCATGAGGGCTTTGTAGTATAGTTTCAAATCAAGAAGTGTAATCTCCCTTCTTCATTCTTTCTCAGAACTGCTTTGATTATTTGTTGTCTTTCATGGTCTCATATAAACTTTAGGATTCTTTACTTACTTCTGTAAAACAATAATATTGGATTTTTTTTAAGATTTTTAATTTATTTATTTGACAGAGAGAGATGACAAGCAGGCAGAGAGGCAGGCAGAGAGAGAAGAGGAAGCAGGCTTCCTGCTGAGCAGAGAGCCTGATGCGGGGCTCGATCCCAGGACCCTGGGATCATGACCAGAGCCGAAGGCAGCGGCTTAACCCACTGAGCCACCCAGGCGCCCCTAACATTGGATTTTTGATAGGAATTGGATTTACAGATGGTTTACGGTAGTATGGACATTTTAACAATGTTAATTCTTACCATTCATAAATATGAGCTATCTTTCCATTTCTGTCACCTTCAATTTCTTTATCAATGTCATAGTTTATGGAGTACAGATCTTTCATCTTCTTAGTTAAATCTATTCCTAAGTATTTTATTATTTTTGATGCTATTGTGAATTAGATTGTTTTCTTTATTTTTTCAGATAGTTCATCATTAGAATGTTAAAATGCTCCTGTCTTGTGCTTACTTTGGCAGCACATATACTAAAATTGGAATGGTGCAGAGAAGATTAGCGTGATCACTGAACAAGGATGATATGACAAACTGGGAAGCAGTCCATAAAAAAAAAAAAGAAACAAAGCAAAATTCTTTTCTTTTATATATTGATCTTGTATTTGGTAATTTTACTAAATTTGTTTATTCAAATTTATTGTGAATTTTTTAGGATTTTTTAACATGTAAGTTCATGTTATCCAAAAAAAGAAAATTTTACTTCTTCCTTTTTTTTTTTTTTTTGGAGTCTCTTATTTCTATGTGTTCCTTGTTTCTCTGGCTAGGACATCCACTACTGTGTCAAATGAGAGTAGTGAAAATGGACACACTTGTCTTTCTTCTGATCTTTAAGGGGAAAACTTTCAAAAGTTTTGATTGAATATGAGATTAGCTCTGGGCTTGCAATCTGTGTTTTTTCTTTAATGGGTTTTTTAAATTATTTTTTAAAATTTTTTATATAATGTGTTTTAATCCCTAGGGGTACAGGTCTGTGAATCACCAGGTTTACACATTTCACAGCACTCACCATCACTCACCATAGCACCTGCCCTCTCCAATGTCCATACCCCCACCATCCTCTCCCAACGCACCTCCCCCCAGCAACCCTCAGTCTGTTTTGTGAGATTCAGTCTTTTATGGTTTGTCTCCCTCCTAATACCATCTTTTTTTATTTTTCTTTTCATACGCCCGAAACTGCCTATGTTGCATCTCCACTTCATCATATCAGGGAGATCATATGATAGTTGTCTTTCTCAGATTGATTTATTTCGCCAAGCATAATACCCTCTAGTTCCATCCACGTCATCACAAATAGCAGGATTTCATTTCTTTTGATGGCTGCATAGTATTCCATTGAACATATATACCACATCATGTATCTACTGAACATTTGAAAGTGTTCTTTGGGGAAACACTTGTTCATGTCTTCTATCCATGGTTTTATTGGATTATTTGTTTTTGGATGTTGACTAAAAACTGGATATTAAGTAACACACAAGACAGGTTTCCTTGAGCTTAAATTTTATTTGCATGAGTATCATTAACAGGAAAAAATATGCATATGGGTATGTACAAGTGTGTTTATGTATACATCTATCTATCTATCCTCTATCCCATGTCTTCTAATTGTGGTAAATCCTGTAAGGTGGGGAATGGGATAGTCTGAAGAAATATGCTTCTGGATATGCTGGGTAAGCAAATTTAATTGCACTCAGATGCATTGGATATAAGTGAATCACTCAAATGAGTTATTTAATATTATATAGAAACAAATTAAAAGTTTATGTAGTTGAAAATAATAGGTAGTTAAAATAATTTTTTTGTTTGTTGTTTTTGTGTCTTTTTTTGTTTATATATACTATGGTGTGAATGTTTATGTCTCCCAAAATCATATTATGGAATCTAACTCTGGAAGTGATAGTATTAAAACTTAGGGGCCTTTGGGAGGTGATTAGGTCATAAGTGGGATTACAGTCCTTTTAAAGGAGACCCCAGTGAGTTCTCTTGATTCATTCATCATGTACGTTTACAGTGAGAAGATAGCCATCTATGAGGAAGTGGGCTCTCCCTGGATCTGCCCATTCCTTAATCTTGAACTTCTCCGTTCTAGAACTGTGAGAAATAAATTCCTGTTCTTTATAAGCTATTAAGTCTATATCATGTCCGTTATAGCAGCCTGCATGCAGAAGGACACTATGACCTAAAATGAGAGCAATAAATATAAAGTTTCAGTAAAGTCAGTTGGTACAATGTTTTTTTTTTTTTTACTTAGAGAAGACATGCTGCTTCATGTTAAACCTTGATATTGTATATGTTTCTTGAAGGGCCACTTCTTACTCCTTTGTGTGTTTTCCACAAAGTCCAGGATGATGCCTTACATAAAGGTAATATTTTATAAATACTGTTGGAAATATATACTTCTCTAAAATCTTATTTTGCCTACAGATTACTTGGATCCACTTTGTCTTGTGTAGAATATTTGAAATATATTAAGAACAGAATGTCTCTCTAAATAACATTTAGAATCATCATTAGTTTATGACTCCTGACTCATTTGTTTATGCAGTGATACTTACTTCAAGAACACTGAAGTTTGTAATATAATTTTGAATTAATCACCAAGCTAGTTTAATTTAACTTATGAAAAAATAATTTCTCATGTTGGTTTAATTCTGCTCTTATGTTATGGTCATGACATTTTCATTAAAATAAAGTAGAAAATAGAAGTAAATAATTAATGAAAAATAAAAAATAATAAATAAAAAATAAAAGCAAATCTCTTGTGAAATGTTAAACTTTTCTTACTTATTTTGTTTTGCTTTTCCTCTACCATGCTGGCAAAGCTGTATGTTGCAGATAAGTATAATTTTCTAGGTGCTAGGTTTGTTACTTTTACTAAAATTTTCAAAATATAAGGAGTTGAATAGTCATGCATTGTTTATTAAACTCCTTATCTACACATATAAAAATAAAACAATGATGGTGACCTGGGTATTTCTAAAATTGTATTCTGTTTTTCCATATTATGGTTTACAATGTAATTAATAAAGATTTTGCATATATTAACATCCATCCCCTTCTATCTCATCTGTATGTCCATACAGAGCATGTATGATTTCTATTCATTTCTATGTTGTGGTGAAGAGATTGTCTGAAGTAGCCTATATTTATGCAGGTAGATCTTAAGCTACGGTGCTCTTGTTTATTTGCTTGTTCGTGATCAGTATGTCTGAAAGATGATAACTATTGCATCAGGTGTGACGATTAAAAAATATTATTGGTGCCTGATACGCTGTATTAAATAGGTAAGTCGATTCATAATTTGTTAATTAAATTAGAAAAGAAATTCCTTTGGATTTGTTCTTTATTAAGAGTTTTTTTTTTAACGAATTCCTTGGGATGTTTTTTGTGTAATATATATCACATGCCTCAACCTTTAAATTTGAATGTACAAAAGAGTTATCAGAATGAGCCTAGAAAATATTGTTATGGGGGTGCCTGGGTGGCTCAGTGGGTTAAGCCGCTGCCTTCGGCTCAGGTCATAATCTCAGAGTCCTTGGATCGAGTCCCACATTGGGCTCTCTGCTCAGCAGGGTGCCTGCTTCCTCCTCTCTTTCTGCCTGCCTCTCTGCCTACTTGTGATCTCTCTCTGTCAAATAAATAAATAAAATCTTAAAAAAAAAAAGAAAACATTGTTTTGAAATATTTTTGTTCTGTTATATTATGTTAACTTAGGAAATAATGGTAGTTATTTTTATTAGCATTTCCTACTTTCCACATGCCCTTACAGATGAGATATCATGTTTTTCCTACTCTTTTTATCGTGGTTGTTATATTCTTCATGATCAATAACAATCAATAAAAATTCATAACATTAATTTTCTTTGGGAAAGTGATATTTTAGCAAGAATCCATGACCAAAAATTTTAGCTGTTGTTCTTCCAGGAGATGAGACTATCAATGTTCCCGAAATTTTAAGAAATAGAACTTATTAATTGTGTTGGTTGATGTTTATTGTCTCTGAACTTAGAGGTGCATAATTCAATTTAAAATTTATTTTGGGGGCGCCTGGGTGGCTCAGTGGGTTAAAGCCTCTGCCTTTGGCTCAGGTCATGATCCCAGGGTCCTGGGATCGAGCCCCACATCGGGCTCTTTGCCTAGCAGGGAGCCTGCTTCCTCCTCTCTTTCTGCCTGCCTCTCTGCCTACTTGTGATCTCTATCTGTCAAATAAAATAAATAAATTCTTAAAAAAAAAACAGAGTGGACCTTATGGGGGTGCTTATCTGAAATTGAGGGACATTATAAAAAAATAAAAAATAAAATTTATTTTGAATTGAAAACAAGATCTTACTGAAGTTTAGGCATCCCACTTTATATCAGGCCTCCAGTACATTCTAATTTATTTATAGAAAATATCATAAACATGAATGACACTTTTCCTATTGCATTTATATGAAACTGCAATGACTCAAAGATGTCAGATTTGAAAAGCACTACCTTTCTATAATTTCTGTTTCCTAGGAGGAATGGATATACCATTTTAGCACAATTATCCAACAGTATTCAAAACCACCATGAATTTTAAAACATAGTTATTACATCCTAAAAATCAAGTATGAAAATGTATAAACAACCAAATCTCTATCTGTAAATGAAATACTCCCACACAGACGGGTTTTAAAACTTTCTAACTTAAGGAATTTGATAGCACAGACTCAGGGTAGTAGTTTCAGTGCCTACAGTATACTTTCAGGGAGAGAGTAATGTAAGCTCTGAGTCACTTTCTGCCTAGAGATGACCTAATAGTGGTTCTGGCATTGTTTGTTTGTTTTTGAAAATACGTTCCTGGGCGTCATTCAGAAAATGCAGAGTTTGGCATCTATATAAATTAAGGATGATCTTTTTGAACTTTTGTCTTTCATTACATCAAATTACCATAATTGGACAGAAATTCCACTAAATTAAGCATTGTTAGGAAATGTGTAAATTGGAGCTACTCAAATTAGTTGCTCTTTGAACTATGTGCTGTTGGTTCAGGATTAGATAAGGAGTTTGAAGGCAAACCTAAATCATTGCTTCCTTTTTTGAGAGATTCTCAGCATATTTTCTTAAAATTAGCTGAAATAAACAATGTGTTTAGTCGCAAAGTGATTTGCATTTTTGCACAAACTCCCTATCTCCTTGAGAATTATAACAGATATTTCATGAAACATCATTGATCTTTACTTTGTTACACTGCTGTAAAGTACATTCAGAGTTGCCAGTTAAAGGTGTTAGTGTTGAGATGAAATGTCATGCATTTTTCTTCACTTCCATGCAAATGAACATAGTAATTTATTAAGACACAATGAAGAAAAAAAATTGACAATGAGTTCCAGATTTTAAAAATCACTTGCCATTCAATCCAAATTGTGAGTTTGATCGGTTACCGAACACTTTATAATGCACCCCCGGTAATTTTACAGAGATTACTTTTTTCTTACCAATTCTTGATTATTCTGTCTTGCAATGCAGAGAAAGCTAACTAATTTAAAATAAACTTCCGTTAATTTTGATTGTTATAAACTTAAAATTGACTAATTTCCATATACAGAGTTTAAAATGTTCACAATTTACATTAAATATATATTCTGTGTATACCTTGGAAAAATTATACTGAAAATTGAAATTAAAATGATGTATATAGCTGCAAGAAGCCGCCTGTCCCATTTCATCTTACTATATAAGTTGTGTAGGTAATTTATAAAATCCCTGCTGCATAACAAATCTATTTTTTGTTGGAATGGGTAGTAATGTTTCTTCTTATTTCGAAATAAGAGTTGGTCTATGAGTGCCTCTGCAACTGTATTTTTCCTAAGTGGCTTCATGGTCTTGAACTGAGAAAGCTCAGAGCATTAAACATCAAAGTAATATATTTTGACATAATTAGACATCAAGGAAATGCAATTAAAATGACACTGAGATATCACTACACACTTACCAGAATGGCTAAAATAAAATATAATGACAAGCCCAAAAGAAAATATATACCATTTGATGATACACAATGGCAAGTTGTACCATAACTTAACCATCTCAGACTAGTGTAGTGTTAAATTTGTTTTTCTAAGCCATGTTTTGGGTCACTTACCACTTTTCAAGGATATAAAGTGCTATCATTTTACTTAAAACTGTGAAATTTGGTCAGATTTAAATTTCAATTTATGTTAAAACATTCTGTAAACTGTGTTAGACTTTGACATTTGTTCCCTCAGTTCAGTGAATAACACTATATCATATTCTGAAAAATACGCTAATTTTTTATTATTTTGAAAAATATCCCTTTTTCCTCTATGAATTGGGCCATGGAGAAGGTGACACCGACTCGCTTCGCAAACTGCCTTGGTGAGAGACCCAGGCAGCTCCAGAGGTTTGGGACGGCCTGGGGTCCTCTTGGCCCACCCATGACTACTCCAGTCAAGTGTAGTGATCAGGCCTGGGTTGATGAGGAGTGGTTGCTATGACCTCAAAGCTTTGTGACATCACAGATGCTGGCTTCACTGAAGCAGCTGTCCCTCTCCCATGACCTTGGTGTCCTATGGCTTTAAGTAGGAAGCTCCGGGAAGGACAGAACAAGAGCCCTCTGAACCTGATCAAGAACTCAGGATGTCTTGTGGTTTAATGTCCAACTTCCCCTTTCTGGAGACATAGAGGAAGGAAAATGACATTCAGTATACCTTCCTTTAGGCCAACATATCCCCGGAGATGGCAAGGTGTCCTTTTCCACTACAATTTCTAGATATCTCAAGAAAAGGTGAGGCCTCGCAGGTATGAATAGCTCTCCGTGGGTTTTCTCGTCCTGTGGGTGAGAGCGTACTTTGTCAGCGTCTTTCGCCTATGCGTCTGTGATGACTAAGGTACGGAAAGTCCCTTTCCGAGGTAAAAGGTGATGGCATCGATATATGGTGCTGTCTGGGGCCTAGTCTCCTAGTGTTCTGAAACACACGGCTAAGGGATGAGGCCTCTGTCTACCTGGCTTTCCCTTAAATACCTTTGCAAAGACTTCGAGGGAGTGACCTTCTGCATCAGAGCTAACTCTCATTGAAGAGGCCTGGACCGAAACCGTTGTCATTATTAGTTAACTGTACTTGTTGTGGTAACGGGTATAGACATGTGGACCAAGTCTCTTTAGTCAGAAGGAAAGGGACGGCCTATACCGACGGCTTGCAAGGCCCATTCGAGCAGACTTTTGGAGTGAGCCGCAATGCCTTTGCAAGGACTAGTGGATCAGGAAGTTTGGGTCCATTTCGGCACCACAGTATTCCTCTGCCGTCGAAGTGAATGAACCCCTGGACCTTGCCTTGACATGAATGTCCCATGCCCTGCTGTTGGGAAATGGAAAAGGAAGGGAATACTGACGGGCAAGAAGTCAGAGAAGGAGACCCACCAGGAGTGACTCAGGACTCTGAGAATCCAGCTGAGGTTTACCAAAAAGAGAACTGCTTAATGGGTAGTCAGGAGTTGTGGAATATATTAAGAGGAGCACTGGACATACATGCAACTAAAGCATCCCTGAATACTCTGTCAAAAACGGATGATGGATGATAGGCAGGCTTTCTCAACAGAACAGCAACAAGAACAACATAATTTCAGAGGAAAACATTATGGCCCTCTCTAAACCAAAGGCAGTCACAGGAGAAAAGGAAAGAATTATATTGTTTATTGTCTTTCCTTTATTGAAATGACATGGAATTGGTTTCCTAAAATGTCCTTTTTTGAATTGGGTCTTTATCCTTGTGAATTAGAGCTTACCCACCTCTTCCATCTCTGGATTTGATGAGAGGACATCACAATGCCTTCACTAAATACCTAGAGGAGTGGCTCAAGAAAATGTCTTGACCTGGCCTTCTGTGTGTTGGCTGGGGTTGGATTACTGCTTCAAATGGTTCCGTCACTACTAGAGCTGAGATTTTGTAGGATTACTGACCTAACTTGGATGTTCCTATGTGTCTGCGAATTTATCCTTTTCTCTCAGTTCTTGGATTTGCTAGCATAAATGTGTGGATGTGCCTCTTCGGTTTTTCTTTTTTCCTTTCTCCGAGTTGTCATGTGGTTTCATACTTGCAGCTGTGTGCTTGTCTCCCTGTTTTATCCCAGTAATGGCTTCTGTGGTTTGTTCGTGTTGTGAAAACTGAAGTGTGAGGTCTCCTGATTCATTTCCTATTGGTTTGTTTGTATTTCCTTAATTTTGATAATCACATGTATGATTTCAATTTTTCTGTTAACTTTGGAGTTCGGTTTTTCTTCATCTTGTTCCTTCAGTCGTCCTTATAGGGGGATTTCTTTTTCAGTGTTTTTAAATTTTGGAAATGCATGCTTTTAACCCTATATGGTTTCCCCATAAAATGTTTTGGCATCCTCCTCTAAGTTTCTTAGAATTCCTTCGTTCATGGCTCTTCTTTTCCTTTGGATTTTCTTTCTTGCATTCATTGCAGTTCGTGAATGTGTTGTGTTTTCCACTTTAGTGTCTGGCTGTATTTCCAATTTGAAAGTGATATCTTCCTGTTTTCATACCTTCGTGATCATAAGTGCACAGGATAGGTTTTGACTTCTCTTCCATGAATTACGACTGGATTTGGACTCGAGCTCATGACCTGCGATAGACAAAGTTAGGTCTGCTGCTGGGAAGAACATATCTTATTGTCCTCAGAGACGCAATCTTTCTCATCGATCCCCAAAGTTCAGGTGGTCTCGAGAGCCCATGTGGACGTCTGTTATTCCTTAGCACCTTCCCATCCAGATGATCTGTCCTGTGCTTAACGTAGATATCATAATTGCCAACAGTATTGGATAAAATTTACCATCTCCCTTCCTGTGTGTTCATACCTTCCAACGTTTAGATACACCCTTGTTCGTGGTGTATATGTTGGCAATTCTTCCAGGTTTCTGTTGTTTTGATGCTCCATCAAGACAAAACAACTTCCGCTTATCTTTTGTCTCTCGAAGGCATAAAATGACTCTCGCTGACTTATGCACAAACACTTTGGCTCTCTTCTCCTTGGGAATAGCATAACCTATGTCTTCCCTGTTTCTTCACTTGCAAGCTATGAGTATCTTTATAGTCGAAGGAAATCTCCTATGGTCAACAGAAGGACGAGCTAGTTTAATATTTGTTGTTTTCTTATGGATGTTTTCTACCTTTTTTTTTTTTTTTATTTGGAATTTCAACCACTCTTACAAACTGTTTGTATTGACGGGAGACTTTAGTCCTGATACTGAATGTATTATTGATAGGTAATAGTTCACTTTCTCATTTCGGTTGGCTTCTGACTTGGATTCTATTTGCCTTTCACCTATATGGTATTTTCTTGGGGTTGCTTCATTGGTACGATTCCTCGCTTCCTTCCCATATTTTGCATGTGCATGTGTTAATGCTGTGGTGTGTGTGTGTGTTTCACATCACAATTATTATTAAAATACGAGAGAATGGAATTCGGTCTCTTGTGGGTAGCAATTCAATTTGACATGCCTTGAAATCTCACATTCCATCAGTTTCAGGAAATCTCCTGCAAGGAATGTCATCTCTTGTCCTCTTCAAGTAACACGTGTTCTCACAAAACTGCTTTCCAAAGAACAGCACCATTTGAATTTCTCATTAGAGTCATACTGTTTGTACCAATACCCTTTCTTTTTCGTATGATTCTTGAGTGTCATGAGTTAGTGAAATCGTCTGTCTGATGTCGTTCTGAGAATGATAGATGTGACAAAGCCCAATGCTCTCCGCAAGACTGCCATAAGAGACAAGTGGAAGAATTCCTTCTTGCTTATGTCTCAGTACGAATTGCGGTGACATGGAGGAG
Organism: Mustela nivalis; assembly: GCF_964662115.1. Lineage (NCBI taxonomy): Eukaryota > Metazoa > Chordata > Mammalia > Carnivora > Mustelidae > Mustela > Mustela nivalis. The sequence continues at coordinate 586,693 of NW_028136331.1, forward strand.
AGTGAGATGGTAGTAGTGTCTAATAACCTCATGCTTGTCTTCAGCTATGAAGGCAACAGGAAGATGAACACAACAACTGCATTGGGGTGGAAATTGACCTGAAGCCTACAAGATAAACTCCACAGCGAAAGAGAACGGAAGTTGCAGAGATGATGGGAGAAGGTTGGAGACATGGCTCAGGGGAGATTTGGTTGGTTCGTGGATCAGAGGGCTGGAGTCCATGAAGAGGACCAAGGCACAGGAGAGCAGGGCACACTGGGAACCCACAAGGAACCTGTTTCCCAGTGCCGTTGACTGTGAGACGCAGAGGGTCTGAAGGGCACGAGTACTTTACAACACAAGTGTTGAAGGCTGAAGTTTTCCTATCAGCAGGCTTGGCAGACATCAACTTGAAGGAACACCATCTTTTTCCTGCATATGACACCAACAAGCGACCAGGAGCAGACAGCCTGGAGACAATGATCAGAGAGAGACAATACTAAGTGATGCACTGGGAAGATGGTGAGTAGTGGGAGTGATTCCGTGAAAGGCAGTGTTCGTGGAGATGTCTCAATGTGGACATAATAAATTTCGGGCTCTCGCAACAGCAGCATCAAGACAAAGCTACTGGCCAAGACAGGTATGTGAGGACATAGGCTGCCTAGCCAGCCAACTTGAAATCCCGACAGTGGAATACTTGGAAAACTGCCTTCCTCAGTCCAAGATGCTTAGTCCAAGGACAACGACTCTCCCATAGGGGACGAGAAGAAAGCTTTGACCACATGTTCTCTTCTGAACACAGCATTCTGCAGGCCTGCGTTCTGCTGAGTTGCTCGAATTTCTCCTTTCACAGGCACACCAGAGCCCACCAAGGTAAACCTCTGCATATTCAACCCGGACCCTAAAAACAACAAACGGCCGGAAAGGAGAGCTACAGCAAATGACTGGCCTCCAGGACAGGGTCAGCCACAACACAAACAGCAGTGGCATGCATGCCACATACACACTCACAAACACACACACACGCACGCACTCAACAAACCTTAAGGGCCAGCCCTGGGTACTCCGGATCTCTTCCTCCTAAATAAATTACCCTCAGGTTAGAAAGCAGAATGAGTTTAACGAATACAGAGAGGTGACAGAGACTTAGATCCAATGCAAAGATGAAAAAATCAATTGATGCCCAGGTAAAGGAAGAAGGAATGATTATGGCTAGGCAATCAGAGTGAACCCTCTACATAGAAAACGCCCGATGCGGGATTGAAAGCAGGGGCCTGGATACTCGCTGTACGTCAGAAAACATAGGAGATATCAGAGAGTCTCGAACCACAGAGATAAAACTGATAAAGATAAAAGCACCTAAAGAACTCCTGAAGAGAAGATTGGTAGGAGACTGTACACTGCAGCTCCATGCAGGATCCCATGATCTTACCTCCAGAGGCTTTTCCAAAAATTCCAATGCTGTTTCAGTTCTCATCATTTGAATTCGGGTGGCCCTCCAAAGATAGGGTCCTTATTCAAAAGAGCGAGACTGATACAAAGTGAAGGTCAAGCAAACGTTAATTTTGCACAAAGCATCGAGAATCATATTGACCGGTCAGGGCCTTCTCTTGCAAAGAGGCAACCCCTCCCAGCCTCAGAGACTAACATTTATAGCGGTAGTTTAGCCAGGCTATACAGACGTGGCCAATGAGATAACAATACAGAAAAAACTGCACAGTCGTGCTAAGTCTGCTACACCACAAAAACAAAAATGCTAGGTAACACATGGGTGGACAATTGGATCTCAATTTACCCTAGTAGATATATGCGTGCCCCTCTAATGGGATGTCTTCACCTGGCCTGATTCACCCTTGTATCTAGGCTTTGAGAGTAAGCTCCTCTGGGAGGAGTAGGGTCAATTTTGTTTACAGCATGGGTTCAATATAAGTTTACTGCAGAAACACAAAATGACTCCCTCTGGCCTAGCGGACCTTATAATGAGTAGCTGTAGCATCCCTAGAAATAGAGCCAAAATGACTTCCAAATCTTCAAAACTGACGATTTACCAAAAGCAGATTCTACATCCTAGAACCTTAGGTCCAGAATGGACTCATGTACTTGGAGTCCACAGCAGCAAGCATGGAGCATGTTGGAAAAGACCCATAGCCCAAGTGAAGCCATCTGAAAGACTTCCGTGCCCGTTTCAGGAACACAACTTGTATCTTCAAAAGGACGCATTGAAGAGGATTCAAATGTCAAAGAACCTGGAGCATTCCCACAGGGTCGTGCAGATACCCTCTGGAGGAGTACATGTAGATGTGACAGCACAAGCCTGCCTTCACCCTCTCATGAACATCCCCCAAATAGTTTCATGGGATAAGCAAACAATGCCTCTTGTGGAAGATGGGCGTGTTCTAATGGAGGCAGCAGAAGATGAACAGTGGGACAACAAAGGGCCATTAGAGAGCCACAGACAGCGTATGCTACAGGTTGGTGAGGATATTCAGGAAGACAAGGAACTGGAGAATGAACATTGGAGCTCTGAGCGAAGGTCTAGCATTTGAGGATGGTGGGAGGTTCTCTGAACCTGGCTGCCTTCCATAGAGATCTAGGTCCAAATTAAAGAAAACATCCCCTGGCCACAGTCAATCCTTGTACCCCGGTTGTGTTTTTGTCTTTTTGTCAAACAATGCACATGCACATATTTGACAGAGAGACAGAGAGATCACAATCAGGGTGTAGAGCTGGAGAGGGAAAAGCTGACTTACCCCTGAGCAGGGAACCTGAGACCAGAGTCGATGCCAAGACCCTGGGATCATGAGTTGAGCTGAAGGCCGCCTCTGAACTGATAGACACAATCCATGACACAACCTTTGACTTCTGAATACGTCCTAGTTCTAGACGTGAACCACTGCTCTGTCATTGTTCACAAATGCAGGGGAAATGGATTTTGGCTTGGGCTGGTGTTGCTTGAGCTACCTGACCTGCTTTGAGAGCTGGTATAGTTTGTCCTCTTGAGGTAAGTGATTTGGCTATGTACAAACTACACTCCCACGCATATTTAGGTAAAGAGAATTCCTCCATTGAATGAAACTATGTCTTGTGGTTCCATGCTTCTGTGGATGGTGATGTGAGTCCTCCTTGCCTCTGAATCTGGATCTCTGTTTCTGCTCCCAGATGAGGGACAGTTTTAGCTCTGAATTCTCAAATCCATGTTCAGCCCTCTTTTTTTTTTTCTCTCACTCCTACTTCTCCTACAATAAGCACCTCTTTCTATTCCTTGGAGTCAATGACTTTCCTAAGCTCATTGTCATGTTTCATCATTCTTCCTTCTTTCTTTGGATTTGTTTCCTTATTTACCATTCCTTTTCTGCCAGGTCAAAAATTTGGTCCTTTGCTTCTGCCAGCTTTTTTGGACTTTTCCTTCAGTCTGCTACCAATCTTTTCTTTAGAAATTCTTTATTTATTTTATTTTATTTTATTTTACTTTATTTTATTTCTATCAGTTTAATCTATGTGTTTTGAGACTCCCTGATATCTTTCTGCTTTCAATCCTCCATTGGGCGTGTTATATGTGAGGTTTCACTCCGATTACCTGGCCATGATAATTTCTTGTCTTCTTCCTTGGCAACAATTGATTCTTCCATCTTTGTCTTGGATATAGGTCTCTGACTCTTTCTCAGTATTTGAAAAATCAATTCTGTTTTTTATCCTGATGGTAATTTCTTTAGAAATAAGATATCATGGAGTGCCCAAGGGCTGGCCCTTGAGGGAGTCTCAGGTATGTGTGTGTGGCATGCATGCCCTCTGCTGTTGTATCATAGCTGTCCCCTGTCCTTGAGACCAGTCATCTGCAGAGGCTCTCTTTGCCAGCCTTTTGGTGTGTTTGGGGTCTGGGCTGAATAGGCTGAGGTTTAGCTTGGTGGGATCTGGTGTGCCTGTGAAAAGAGAAATTCAACCTTCACAACAGAATGAATGCCTGTAGCATTCTGTGGTCAGGGGACAGCCTATGGACAGGGCTTTCTTCTAGTCCCCTATGGGAGAATCTGTTCTCTTAAAATGAAGCAAGTTGGACTGAGGAACACAGTACCCTATGTGTTCCATGGTTAGAATTTCGTGTTTGCAGGAGAGGCAATTAAAGCCCTCACCAACCTGTCTTTGGCCAGTAGCTCGGGCTTGATGCTGCCTGTGCAAGAGCCCCAAATTTCTTTTGCCCCCATCAAATCATCTCCAAGAACACTGCCTCTCACTAATGTACAGCCAGAACCCACCATCTTCCCACTGTGTCACCTGGTATTGTCTCTAATCGTGGTTTCCAGGCTGTCTTCACCTGGCTATTTGTTGGTGTTCTCTGACAGAGAAATACAGTGTTCTTTTGAGTTGATATGCCAAGGCTGCTGATCTAAAATCTCCAGGCCTCAAGGCCCTTTGTTGGCATGAACTAGTATGATTCAGACCCCCTGATGGTCAGAATCAATGGAATTGGAGAACGTACTCCTTGTGGGTTCCAAGTGTGCTCCGATCTCTTGTGGCTTTGCCCATTGCATTGTCTCACTGCCTTCTGAATTACCAACTTTCCACTTTTCCCCTAAACCATGTCTCCAATCTTCTCCCATAGTGATTGCAACTTATTCTCTCTTTTGCTATGGAGTTTGCTTTGTGGGCTCCAGTTCATTTCTGCCATGTTGAAGTTGATGTGGTAATCTTCCTGTTGTGTTCCTGGATAAAGACAAGTCTGGAGTTACCAGACACTACTACCATCTCACTGTCCTGAAAAAGCCCCACAGAATCTTACCCAGCCATAAGCAAGAATGAATTCTTTCCACTTGCCTCATGTGGCAGAATTGTGGAGAGCATTAGCCTACGTCACATCTATCAGTCCCAGAAAGACAAATAACATACAATTTCACTCTCTCATGACTGTCAAGAGACATATGAAAAAGCAAGGGAAAAATGGACAAATAATACGACACTACCCAGGCACACAAAATGTGGTGTTTGTTGAGGTCAGTTTTGAGAAAATATGTGTTTATCAAAGAGGACAAAAGATGACATTCTTTGTAGGAAATGTGGCTGAAAGAGAGGGAATGTGAGTTTTCAAGGCATGTCAAATGGAACTGCTATCCATTAAATACCGACTTCCTATCTCCATCAATTTAATTATAATTGTTATTTGAAACACACTCAGCACACACACACACACACACACACACACAGATAAGACACACAAAAGATGGGGAGGAAGTGAAGAATAGCACTAATGAAGCAAACCCAAAAGAAAAGAACTGAGAGAAAAGGATAAATTCCAAGACACATATTCACTCCAAAGATTAGGTCAGGAAACCTACAAAATCTCAGCTCTGTAGTAGTGACTAAAGCGTTTGAAGCAGTAATCAAACCCCTGTCAACACACAGATGGCGAGGTGCAAATCATTTCCTGTTCAACTCTTCTAGACATTTAGAGAAGGCAATGCCATTTTCTTCTCATCAATTCCACATATGGAGGAGGTGGATGAACTCCACTTTACTAGTATAAAGACCCAATTCAAATAATGACATTTTAGGAAATAAATTATATTCCATTTCAATAATTAAACATAATAAAAATATAATTCTTTCCTTTTCTCTGTCTGTCTTCACCTGCATTTGAAAGGGCCAGCTTGTTTTTGTATTATTTTGTACTGTTGAGGAAGCCAGCCTGTCATCCATCATCCATTTTTGACAGAGTATTCACTGATGCTTCAGTTCCATATATGACCTAGTACTCCGCCTAAGATATGCCAGAACTCTTCAACACCCATTAGCCCGTTCCCTCATTCCCTGCATGTCTCTTTTTTCCTTGACTCTCAGCTTGATTCCTCAGAGTTCTGAGTTACTCCTGGTTTGTCTCCTTCTCTGACTTATCCCCTTCAGTTTTTCCTTCTTTCTACTAAGGGCCGTGGTATTCGTCCTAGGGCACATATGAGAGAAGCCATATGATATTTCCCTATGTCTCCTTGCCCATTTCATTTCACAAACCCAGTCCTGTGGCATTCATGCCAGTGCAAGAATCAAGAGTTCATCCTCCCTAATTGCTGAGGAATACTCTGTTGCCAATATGGACCACACCTTCTTTATCCACTAGTCTTTGCAAGGACATAGCAGCTCAATCCTCAGTTCTGTTCAAGTGAGCCTTGCAGACCATCGATATAAGCCATTAATTTTCCTTTGATTAAAGAGACTTGGTCAACAGGGTTATACCCATTAACACAGTAGGTAGAGATAAATAATGGTAACAAGGAGTGCTGTCCATTGCTCCTCCTTAAGGATTAGCTATAATGTATAATGTCACTCTCTCATGCAAAGGATGACAAACCTCAGAGATACGGGATGATATACCAGAGGACTTGTTGTTTCTGATATCTCTAGATATTTCAGAGGAAATAGGAAAACTTTGCCATCTCTGGAGAAAGGTTGGCCTAAAAGATCATTTTCCTGGGCCACTCTTCTAGGTATTTAGTGAAGGCATTGTCATGTCCTCTCATCAAATCCAGAGATGGAAGAGGCGGGTAAGCTCTAATTCACAAGGATAAAGACCCAATTCAAAGAAGGACATTTTAGGAAACCCACCCATGTCATTTCAATAAGGAAAGATAATAAACAATATAATTCTTTCCTTTTCTCCCTGTGACTTCCTTTGGTTTTGAGAGGGCCACATTGTTTTCCTATGAATTGATGTTGTTGTTGCTATCTGTTGAGAAAGCCTGCCTATCATCCATCATCCATTTTTGACAGAGTATTCACGGATGCTTTAGTTGCATGGACGTCCTAGTGCTCCTCCTAATATATGCCACAACTCCTGACCACCCATTAATCAGTTCTCTTTTCGGTAGCCCTCAGCTGGATTCTCAGAGTCCTGAGTCACTCCTGGTGGGTCTCCTTCTCTGACTTCTTGCCCTTTATTATTCCCTTCCTTAAGTGGGCCAAGGTATTCCTCCCGAGGCACATATTGTGGGTAGCCATATGACATTTCCCTTTGTCTGCTTGCCTTTTCCATTTCCCAACAGCAGGGCATGGGACATTCATGTCAAGGCAAGGTCCAGGGGTTCATTCACTCGACGGCAGAGGAATACTGTGGTGCCGAAATGGACCCAAACTTCCTGATCCACTAGTCCTTGCAAGGGCATTGCGGCTCACTCCAAAGTTCTGCTCGAATGGGCCTTGCAAGCCTTCGGTATAGGCCGTCCCTTTCCTTCTGACTAAAGAGTCTTGGTCCACATGTTTATACCCGTTACCACAACAAGTACAGTTAACTAATAATAACAACGGGTTCGGTCCAGGCCTCTTCATTGAGAGTTAGCTCAGATGCAGAATATCACTCTCCTCAAAGACTTTGCAAAGGTATTTAAGGGAAAGCCAGGTAGACAGAGGCCTCATCCCTTAGCCGCGTGTTTCAGAACACTAGGAGACGAGGCCACAGACAGCACCATATAGCGATGCCCTCACCTTTTACCTCGGAAAGGGACTTTCCGTATCTTAGTCATCACTGACCCATAGGCAAAAGACGCTGACAAAGTACGCTCTCACCCACAGGACGACAAACCCCACGGAGAGCTGCTTATACACGCGAGGCCTCACCTTTTCTTGAGATATCTAGAAATTGTAGTGTAAAAGGACACCTTGCCGTCTCTGGGGATATGTTGGCCTAAAGGAAGGTATACTGAATGTCATTTTCCTTCCTCTATGTCTCCAGAAAGGGGAAGTTGGACATTAACCCACAAGACATCCTGAGTTCTTGATCAGGTTCAGAGGGCTCTTGTTCTGTCCTTCCCGGGGCTTCCTACTTAAAGCCATAGGACACCAAGGTCATGGGAGAGGGACAGCTGCTTCAGTGAAGCCAGCATCTGTGATGTCACAAAGCCTTGAGGTCATAGCAACCACTCCTCATCAACCCAGGCCTGATCACTACACTTGACTGGAGTAGTCATGGGTGGGCCAAGAGGACCCCAAGCCATCCCAAACCGCTGGAGCCGCCTGGGTCTCTCACCAAGGCAGTTTGCGAAGCGAGTCGGTGTCACCTTCTCCATGGCCCAATTCATAGTATTTGGTCGTGAGTGTCAGCACCAGCCCTCTGGACCTCGGAGAGAGGCAAGGATCCCTCATTCCATCTTAGCCACGACAGGCCAAGAAACTAACAGACCACAAGCAAAGCCTCAGGGGAGGAAATCCGAGCCCTGCGTAAGGGTGAGACCCTCCCACCAAATCATGGAGCATCTCAACAGGAAAAGGTCCACCCAAGGGAAGCTCAAAGTGAACCCCCGCAACCGTGCCAAAGACATGTCTGGAATCTTCCACAGCAAGCACACGAGTACCTCGATGATCTCCAGAAACGGTGCCAACAAGGCCTCCCAATCTTCCAAAACACCATTCATCCAAGGCAGACTCTACACCCTAGAACCTTAGGTCCAGGACGGACTCATGTTCTTGGAGTCCACAGAAGCCAACGGAGAGCATGTTGGAAGAGACCCAAGCCCAAGTGAAGCCATCTGAAAGACTTCCGTGCCCATTTCAGGAAGACAACTTGTATGTGCAAAAGGACGCATTGAAGAAGATTCGAATGTGGAAGAACCTTGAGCACTCCCTCATGGTGGATCAGCTACCCTCTGTGGAACTGCATGGAGATGTGGCAGCACAAGCCTGCCTTCACCCTCTCATGACCATCCCCCAAATGGTTACATGCGATAAGCAAACAGTGCCTCTTGAGGAAGATGGGCATGTTCCAATGGAGCCCCGAGAGGATGCACAATGTGTTAACAAGGGGTCAGTACAGCACGACAGACAGCGGATGCTGCAGGTTGGTGAGGAGATCCAGGAAGGCAAAGAACAGGAGAATGAACAAAGAAGCTCCAAGCGAAGGTCGGGCATTTTAGGATGGTGGGAGGTTCTCTATACCTGGCTGCCCTCCATAGGAACCTAGGTCCAAATTCAATAAAACATCCTTTGGCCCCAGTCAATTATTGTGCACTGTTTTTGTCTTTGTTATCATATCGAACATGCACATGCACGTTTGGATAGAGAGGCAGAGAGATCCCAATCAGGGGGTGGAGCTGGAGAGGGAGAAGCTTACTTGCCCCTGAGCAGAGAACCTGAGAACAGAGTCAATGCCAAAGCCCTGGAATCATGAGTTGATCTGAAGGCCACGTCTGAACTGATGGACACAACCCGGGACCCAACAATTGACTTCTGAATACCTCCTGGTTCTAGACAGAACTGCTGCTCTGTCATTGTTCAGAAATGCAGGGGATAAGGATTTTGGCTTGGCTGCTGTTGCTTGAGCTATCCGGCCTGCTTCGAGAGCTGGTATAGCTTTTCCTCTTGAAGTCAGTGACTGGGCTATGGACAAACTATTCTCCGATGCCTATTTGCCTAAAGAGAATACCTCCATGCCTAGATTTTCCAGGGGTAATGGCACTATGTCTTTAGGTGCTCCGCTTCTGTGGAAGGTGTTGGGAGTCCTCTGTGCCTCTGATTCTGGACCACTTTCTCTGCTCCCAGATGAGGGTCCTTTTCAGCCCCGAGTTCTCCAATCTAGGATAAGCCCTCTTTTCTTTCTCTCACTCTTACTTCACCTACAAGAGGCACCTCTTTCATTAACTTGGTGATTCCCTAAGCTCACTATCATGTTCCATCAAAGAATACATTCAAATGGCCAACAGACACATGAAAAAATGCTCCACATCACTCGGCATCAGGGAAATACAAATCAAAACCAGAATGAGATACCATCTCACACCGTTCAGAATGGCTAAAATGAACAAGTCAGTCAATGACAGATGCTGGCGAGGATGTGGAGAAAGGGCAACCCTCCTACACTGTATGTGGGAATGCAAGCTGGTGCAACCACTCTGGAAAACAGCGTGGACGTGCCTCAAAAAGCTGAAAATAGAACTACCCTATGACCCAGTGCTTGTAGTACTGGGTATATACTCTACAGATACAAACGTGGCATTCTGAAGGGGCACATGCACCCAAATGTTTATAGCAGCAATGTCCACAATAGTTAAACTATGGAAAGAAACTAAATGTCCTTCAACAGATGAATCAATAAATAAGATGTGGTATATATGTTCAATGGAATACTATGCAGCCATCAAAAAAAAAATGAAATCCTGCTATTTGTGATGACGTGGATGGAACTAGAGGGTATTATGCTTGGCGAAATAAATCAATCTGAGAAAGACAACTATCATATGATCTCCCTGATATGATGAAGTGGAGATGCAACATAGGCAGTTTCGGGCGTACGAAAAAAAAATAAAAAAAGATGGTATTAGGAGGGAGACAAACCATAAAAGACTGAATCTCACAAAACAGACTGAGGGTTGCTGGGGGGAGGTGTGTTGGGAGAGGATGGTGGGGGTATGGACATTGGAGAGGGCAGGTGCTATGGTGAGTGATGGTGAGTGCTGTGAATCACAGACCTGTACCCCTAGGGATAAAAACACATTATATAAAAAATTTTAAAAAATAATTTAAAAAACCCATTAAAGAAAAAACACAGATTGCAAGCCCAGAGCTAATCTCATATTCAATCAAAACTTTTGAAAGTTTTCCCTTTAAAGATCAGAAGAAAGACAAGTGTGTCCATTTTCACTACTCTCATTTGACACAGTAGTGGATGTCCTAGCCAGAGAAACAAGGAACACAAAGAAATAAGAGACTCCAAAAAAAAAAAAAAAAAAAAGGAAGAAGTAAAATTTTCTTTTTTTGGATAACATGAACTTACATGTTAAAAAATCCTAAAAAATTCACAAAAAATTTGAATAAACAAATTTAGTAAAATTACCAAATACAAGATCAATATATAAAAGAAAAGAATTTTGTTTTGTTTCTTTTTTTTTTTATGGACTGCTTCCCAGTTTGTCATGTCATCCTTGTTCAGTGATCACGCTAATCTTCTCTGCATCATTCCAATTTTAGTATATGTGCTGCCAAAGTAAGCACAAGACAGGAGCATTTTAACATTCTAATGATGAACTATCTGAAAAAATAAAGAAAACAATCTAATTCACAATAGCATCAAAAATAATAAAATACTTAGGAATAGATTTAACTAAGAAGATGAAAGATCTGTACTCCATAAACTATGACATTGATAAAGAAATTGAAGGTGACAGAAATGGAAAGATAGCTCATATTTATGAATGGTAAGAATTAACATTGTTAAAATGTCCATACTACCGTAAACCATCTGTAAATCCAATTCCTATCAAAAATCCAATGTTAGGGGCGCCTGGGTGGCTCAGTGGGTTAAGCCGCTGCCTTCGACTCTGGTCATGATCCCAGGGTCCTGGGATCGAGCCCCGCATCAGGCTCTCTGCTCAGCAGGAAGCCTGCTTCCTCTTCTCTCTCTGCCTGCCTCTCTGCCTGCTTGTCATCTCTCTCTGTCAAATAAATAAATTAAAAATCTTAAAAAAAATCCAATATTATTGTTTTACAGAAGTAAGTAAAGAATCCTAAAGTTTATATGAGACCATGAAAGACAACAAATAATCAAAGCAGTTCTGAGAAAGAATGAAGAAGGGAGATTACACTTCTTGATTTGAAACTATACTACAAAGCCCTCATGCTCAAAACAATAAAGTATACTGGCATAAAAACAGACCAATAAACAAGTAGAACAGAATTGAGAGTCCAGAAATAAATCCTTTCATACAGTCACCTAATATTTGACAGGGGCCAACATATGTAATGGGGAAAGTCTGTTCAATAAATGATATTTAAAACTGAATAGTCACATAAACAGTATGAAAAGGGAACCTTATATCACTCATAAGTCTGAACTTGAAATAGATTAAAGACTTAAAGGTGATGCATGAAACTAAATTTCCTAAAGGAAAACATAGGAAAAATTCTCCTTGACATTGGTCTTGCCAATAGTTTTTTGGATACCAGACCAAAAACACAAGCAAAAAAAGCAAAAATAAATAAATGGTATTACATCAAACTAACGTTTCTGCATTGCCAAAAAAAGGGAGAGAGAATGAAAACACAATCCACAGAATGTAAGAAAATACTTACGAATCTTATATCTGAAAAGAGGTTAATAACCAACAGATACAAATAGAAAAAAATATATGATTAAAAAAATAGCAAAAGGATCTCAATAGACTTTTTTTTCAAAAAAGTTATATAAATGACCAACAGGAGCATTAAAAAGTGCTCAACGTAAAAATCTCAGGGCAAAGTCCTTATGTTGTTGTTGTTGTTGTTTACCTCTGAAAAACACAGCAAGATATTAGAATATATACTACCAAAAAATTGAAACTAACCAATTTTGGTAAATATTGGGGAAAACGGGGAACTTATGCACTGTAATAGGGATATAAATTTGTATGGAAAACAGTATGGAGATTATTCATATTATTAAAAGTAAAATTACCATATGATTCAGTAATCCCACTTCTAGGTATCTATCTAAAGAAAACGAAGTTCACTGTTCAAAGACATATCTGCACTCTTATGTTTATTATAAAATTATTAACTCTAAGCAAGAGATGGAAATAACTTCAGTATCCATTAATGGATGAATGAGTAAAATAAGTATGGTAAATATATACTACGGAATACTACTTAACCATGAAAAATTAAGAAATACTGCCATTTACAACAGCATGGATGGATCTTGAAGGTATTATTCTAAGTGAAATATTTCAAAGATTTTATATATTTTTTTAATTTATGTATTATGATATCCCTTACATACAGAATCTGAGGAAAAGGAAAACTAATGGAAACTTAGAGTTGAGTTGACAAGGGGTGAACCTGGGGTGGAGTAAGGTGGTCCAAGGGTGCAAACTTGCAACTATAATATGAAAAAGTTCTGGGGATCTAATGTACAGCATGATGATCATAGTTAATAAGATATACATACTTTTTTTTATTGTGCTTCCCTTTAATAAACTTTGCATATATCACATTCTTACAAGTTGAACGTTTATAGCAATCTTGTATAAAAGAGGTCTGCTGCCACCATTTTTCTAACAACATTTGTTCATTTTGTGTCTCTTTGTCACATGTTGGTAATTCTTGCAATATATCAAGTTTTTTCATTATTATTGTATTTGTTATGGTGATCTGTGATCAGTAATTATGACCCACTGAAAACTCAGAACTAGTGTACTTAAGGTATATACATTGTTTTTCTTTAAAAACATGATGCTTTTGAACAGTGCAGTATAGTTTTTATTTTTTATATGCACTGGGAAACATAATTTTTTATATGCACTGGGAAACCAAAAAATATAATAATTTGACTTAGTTTATTGAGATAATCACTTTATTGAGGCAGTCTGGAACAAAACCCAC